>NC_134043.1:9170817-9770817 GCF_965140245.1 Athene noctua
GACTCCACCACCTCCCTGGGCAGCCCATTCCAACGCCCAACAACCCCTTCTGTAGAGAAATGCTTCCTAATATCTAGTCTGAACTTTCCCTGGCGCAACTTGAGGCCATTCCCTCTTGTCCTGTCGCTTTCTACTAGGTTAAAGAGACTCATCCCCAGCTCTCTGCACCCTCCTTTCAGGGAGCTGTAGAGGGCGATGAGGTCTCCCCTCAGCCTCCTCCAGACTAAACCCCCCCAGTTCCCTCAGCCGCTCCTCATAGGACATGTGTTCCAGACTCTTGACCAGCTTTGTAGCCCTTTTCTGGACATGTTCGAGTAACTATGTCCTTTTTGTAGTGAGGGGCCCAAAACTGAACACAGGAATTGAGGTGCGGCCTCACCAGTGCTGAGTACAGGGGCAAGATCACTCCCCTGTCCCTGCTGGCCACACTAATCCTGACACAAGCTGGTGGCCACCTGGGCACACTGCTGGCTCCTGTTCAGCCAGCTGTCAATCACCCCCCCAGGTCCCTCTCTGACTGGCAGCTCTCCAGCCACTCCTCCCCAAGCCTGTAGCGCTGCTGGGGGTTGTTGTGGCCCAAGGGCAGCCCCTGGCATTTGCCCTTATTGAAACTCCCCCAGTTGGCCTCAGCCCATGGCTCCAGCCTGCCCAGGTCTCTCTGCAGAGCCTCCCTACCCTCGAGCAGATCAACACTCCCACCCAGCTTGGGGTCATCTGCAAACTGACTGAGGGTGCCCTCGATCCCCTTGTCTAGATCATCAATAAAGATGTTAAACAGGAGTGGCCCCAACACCGAGCCCTGGGGGACACCACTCGTGACTGGCCGCCAGCTGGATTTAACTCCATTTACCACAACTCTCTGGGGCCCGATTGTCCAGCCAGGTTTTTTTACCCAGCGAAGTGTGCGATTGTCCAGACCTCGAGCAGTCACTTTTGCCAGAATTCTGTGGGAAACTGTGTCAAAGGCCTTGCTAAAGTCAAGGTAAATTGCATCCACAGCCTTTCCCTCATCCAATAAGCAGGTCGCCCTGTCATAGAAGGAGATCAGGTTTGTCAGGCAGGACCTGCCTTTCATAAACCCATGCTGACTGGGCCTAATCACCTGGTTGTCCCGCATGTGTTGTGTGATGGCACTCAGGATGAGCTGCTCCATCAGCTTCCCAGGCACCGAAGTCAAGCTGACAGGCCTGTAATTTCCCGGATCATCCTTTTGACCCTTCTTATAGATGGGTGTCACACTGGCCAATTTCCAATCAGTCAGGACCTCCCTGGTCAGCCAGGACTGCTCGTAAATGATAGAAAGTGGCCTGGCAAGCACCCCAGCCAGCTCCTTCAGCACCCTCGGGTGTATCCCGTCTGGTCCCATAGACTTGTGGATGTCTATGAGATGCAGCAGGTCACTGACTGTCTTCTCCTGGATTGCAGGGGGGTCGTTCTCCCAGTCTCTGTATTCTGGCTGTGGAGGCTGGATTTCATCAATACAACTAGTCTTGCTATTACAGACAGGCAAAGAAGGCATTAAGCACCTCAGCCTTCTCCTCGTCACTTGTTACCAAATTTCCTCCTTCATCTAGCAGGGGATGGAGACTCTCCCTGGACTTTCTTTTGCTACTGACATAGAAACTTTTCTTGTTATCCTTGATTGCAGAGACCAAATTAATTTCCAGTTTGGCTTTAACCCTTCTGATTTCCACCCTGCATAGCCTCACAGCCTCTCTGTAATCACTGTGTGTGGCTAGCCCCTTCTTCTTTTGTTATGCATGTGGTCAGAAGTTTATGTTTTAAAGGGAAGTTCAAGTATGTCTGGATTTTTCTCAGGTTTCAATAGCAAAGCTGACCTACAGTTGCGTTGTGTTGCCTTTTTGCTGCACAGCAGCCTCATGGAGCCACGCTGGGAAGGGGAACATACCATACAGTGACTTTTTTGCACTCTGGTGAACTCAGTTAATCAGAGCTGGGTAGGAGCACACAGAGGCTCAGCTGATGTGTGGTGACTCTGCCAGCTGCTGGAACGGGATCCCATCGCCCATGGGTTTGTACCCTTCATTATACTTGATTTCAAAACTGTTTTTGAAAACGTGTTTGCACTGTTAATGACTACACTGAGAGCAAGCTTAGATGGTTTCTCCACTATGGTGGAGAGACTTGAATGTTTAAGCATATCAAATTCACACAAAATAATGGGTGACTTTGTGATTTAGTGTGATAAGAGGCAACTCCCACTGATCTTCTCCTTAATCCTACTTGCGTAAGTGGCTCTTGGACAATTAAGACTAGTGGCCTGCCAATGATTATGTCAGTTTTAATGCCAGCTTCTAAATTTTATATAATTACTATGAGATACACTTTAGGTTTCCGATCCAATAACATTTTAATAATTAGTGACCTCACAGACATACAATACTGCAACAGTCATTTTGATGAAGATTTTGTTGGTTAGAAGAAAATCAGGCACTTTTGCTATAATTAAGTGTGGCTATGAAAATGGAGGACCAGCACAGGAAGGGGAAGAAAGAAGACTTTGCTTTTGTAGATGTGTGCTGGGGGGCAACCAGGTCTGTCAGCCAGAGGGACAGGCAGCTAGTGAGGTGTCTGAGGAGGAGGGGTAATTCCCATGGGCGATCAAGACCTTCAGCCCCTTAAAGAGCAGCTGATAAGATTTACCTGTCCTCTGGCTGAGGTCTCCTCTGGAGATCTCCTAGGGCTGGAAGGGACCCAAGATCAGTCTTGTGAGAGAGTTGGAAAGATCATTTACACCTGCAGCTAAACTGCAGTGTGAACAGTGGTGACTGCGTGGGCAGGGAGTGATAAAACTGGACCCTCCCCGTGGACTCCTGGCCCATGAGGATGTTTCTTACACAGCTGGAAAAGTCCTCCTTGAAGTCTGGGATAGCAGTAGGGCAGAGCTGAAGGTGCAGCCACAAGCTCTGGGAAGGAACCACTGGACTCAAATGTCATGTGGCTAAACTGGAAATTTGCAGAAGCCTTTCTAAAACAGATCTTTATGTTAAATCCTCCCATATCAGTGAGAATTAAGAAGTTGCTAGTTTCAGTGAGTAGTTTTGTTCCAAAGAAATTCCTTAGGGAAGAAAATGAAGGAGATTTTCTCATTTTTGTATTAATACTTCAGTTAAATATTTATAAATAGAAGCTTCTGTGTTGTACTTTGAAGCCAGACTGTTTCTTAGACATGTGTTAGTGTCCAAATCTGTTGCTATAACATCCTAAATCCTTTAATTAGGTTTACCAGTTCATAAGCAAAATAAAGTTTCTACATCAGATGTTTCTTTGAGACACAGAATATGTTTTCTTGATGTTTTGGATTATTTAAATTTTCTGCAATGCAAATTTTAGACGTAGTCTTGCAGAAGGCTAAATTAGGTTGAAAAACAGAGGTCATATCAAAGCTTGCTGTTTTTGACTTTTTGTTGTTTCTAAATTAAAAAATCTTTGGGAATGAAAACTCCTTCAACTCAAGAGTTCATACAGTAGAAATTGTTATGCGACTTCTCTCTTATGTGACAATAGACTTCCTTTCTTTTTGCTTCCTTTTAACATTTTTACCCAGATGTTACACTATAAAATTCCCTATAAATTGACTATATAAAAATATACTTAATTGATACATCTCTCTACGTTTTCCAGAAGGAGCTGTAGCATTTTGTATCAAGACCATCTTCTCTGTGGACAGAAAACTTTTTAGATTCAGGGCTGTTGGCTGTGGTATGAAACAGCATAGCTAACGGGATGAAACAGTCAGGGAGTCAGCATGTGGCATGGCTTCCTTCTCCTGACAGGGCATATGCCAAAAATAATATAAAAAATTTAAAAAATGATGCCAACTTTTACACTGTGTGTTAGCAAGTACTGTTCCACTGGGTTTAAAAGAAAAAATGCTAGTTTGGTTCATGTGAGGGTCCTGAAGGTCTAAAGAACAAGCAGTATTTCTCAACTTGTCTAGATTTAAAGATATTTAAGGGATGGGGCAGAAGTTTAAAATAGATTTTAATGAAAAATATTTTCGGAGCGCTTGTATATTGTGCATTTAATCTTACCTTTAGAATTGAAAGTCTTCTGTTTTTTCTCTAAAAACATGAAGACATTTAAAGAGTAAACAAATAAATATTCATTCTCTTTCTGTCCTCCGAATTTGTTACAGTTTGTAGGACTAAACAGATTAGCAGAAAAAACCTTTCCAGAAGAAGAGCAGAAGGGTTGCAGGCAAAAACCCCTTTGGAGCTTTGAAAATGCCAAGTACCTTTTAAAGAAAAGACAGTCTTATTAAAGTTTATTTTACTCAAAATGGTAATAAAACACCTAATGTGCAGTGTGTGAAGCAGCTAGTGTTGACATTAAAGATTCAAAACAAATTCAAATTACCATAAAATTGCAGTGCTTTACAAAGAGTTAAAAGACTGACATTTTCTTTCCTCTGTCTGGGACTGTCAGAACTTTCTGAATCTGACTTCTAAAACTCTTGTTACTGCCTTACAGCAGTGTTCACAAATACAGTCACCTCATGGGAGCCTCTCCGAGGATTTTTCTTGCAGATAAAAATGGTGTTTTCTTTAGATTCAGTCCCATAGCAGCCCCGAAGATATTTTTGGTTGGTTTCTCAGCGGAAACTGGAGACTTGAAAAGCTAGAAACAACACGTAGAATTTCTCTTCTTAAAAAGACATGATTTCCAGCTTCCAGCAAGGAATTAATATCTGTATTGGATGAATTTAGTCTGATTTTTTTTCTCTTCAGCGGGCTACTTGCGATGGCCCAAATAGGTTTATGACAGGAGCAGTTTTTGGTGCTGCAGCTCTGACTGTATCAACTTCAGCCAACCGGTATCAACAGTCAAACTGTATCAAGTTCATCTGCAATCCTGTGCAGCCACATGTTGGGTGTCAATTGAAGAGCCTCGGTCATAATTCCTGGTGTACAGTAAATTAATTAGTTAATTTGAGAAGTAAATAAAGTCTAAGAAAAATTGAAAAAAATGAGCACCTGTGCATTGATCTGCAGTTTGCTCATCAGTGATAAGAGAATTCGTGTAAGTTAGTTTTGAAAAACAGTGCTGCCAGCACTGTATATGCAGTGAAATGCAGATGGCTGAAATATTCCATCAGAGGTAGCAAAAATTTTCAACAGTAACAGGATTTGTATAGAAGAGAAGCAGTTAATACAGCTATGGCTGTAATGGACCTATTTTTGGGCAGTCCTGTGTTACTAGTGACTAGCTGTTCAGGGAGACAAAACTGAAGGCACATTTCTTAAGCTGATTAGTAATGACATATGCATAATCTTTAATAATAAATTAATTAGAAATGTGCCCATGTTTACAGCTTCAACAGACAGTGCAAAACTGTGCTCCAGAATATCTCTTGCATGAGTAGCATAGACAGGTTGAGCTGGAGGCAGACAGAAACCGCCGGCACACAAATCCCTCAGCATTTGAATATATGCAAATAATACATTAGGAATTTGTGGTGGAATTAGCATCCTGATCACAGAGTGCATTTTTTTTGTACCAGGCTGATCTGCTTGTGGAGCAGAGAGGTGGCTCACGCTGTTGCCACCCCCATGTTGCTCTGTGGAAGGCTGTCGTTAGTGATTACAACTTTCATGTCTTTAATTACTGAGATACTTTAATTCAGTCTGATACAAAATGAACTTAAGGCTCTGTGGATTCTTATTTGAGCTTTTTTTAAAACAGGCTTTCATAGTGGAGCCTGAAATTTAGTTCACTGTGAACTTTCTAGAAGTTGCCAGCTGTCAGTGAGTTTGGTCCTGGTTTTGACCAAGACAGTTTATGACTTTCTGGGAAACTACATGAAAATTTGAGGGTTTGGAGGAGTTTCCTCATACTCATTATTTCATGTCAGAAGGGAAAGCCCAGAATATGAATTTTTTCAGGTTATTGTTATTTTTTTAGGCTAAGTCAATAATTGCTTCTGCCCACAAGGGCCCTCCAAAATAGACAGTCTGTATCTTCATGCTAAACAGAAAAAAATGGCAAAGAAAAATACATATGGAGAGGAAAGTGATTTAAGAAGACTCCAAGTGGATCGATGGTGAAGCCAAAAATTCTACTGAGGTACATACACTACTTTTTCTCCTCCTCTGTCTCCTCCAGTCCAAAGCCTTCACTGAGCCTGGCTGTCTCTTGGCTCAGATGGGTTTAAGCAGTACTGATGTTTATTATATATAAATACATGCATAATATAACAGCATTATATTGACAGCTGCCTAATTTAAATAGGACTAATTGGTTAGTGTCCCTTACTGTAGCAACACAGGTATATACCATTCATGTTAGATGTAGGACTCCACAGTAACAGACACCGCACGTGAAAACAGAAAGAGATGGTCTCTGCTCCTAAAGAACTTGTCATCAAAGACAAGAGGGGTAGGACTGAGCTGCCTAGACATGGATATTCAGTGTAATTTCAGATAGCCTTGGGTATCTGAAATATCCCTTTAGTTGGCACGTATGGCATGGTGCCTACAGGAGACCCATGTCCTTCTGGGGCATCAGCTAGAGGACAGCCATGAAACCCTGAAGCATATAAAATGACCCTACAGACATATGTTTAAGCACCAAGTTTACTCCAGGCATGTCGTATGTATGCAGCCGAAGAGGGGCGTTTGCTAGAAAACAGACATCATCTAAGTATAGAAGTAGCTTAACTATTGTCAAGGTTCTAGTAGGTATTACTGCAGGGTAAAGTTTTAAAGAGCAATGTGTCCTTCAAACATAGCTTTGTAGATGTTTATAGGGAGCTGTCTGGCAAGGGAGATGGTACTAATTTATGTGCAGAGACGTAATGCTTATAAGCAAAAAGATTTTCCTAAATGCAGTTGAATGGCATTATCGTGTAGGCCAACTAATGCAAAATAACAATCTGATTATCTTCCTTTTGTCTTGCAGCATTCAGTATTGATCTAACACAAAAGTAGGAGCCAGATAAAGAACAGCACCGAGTTAAGTGACTAGTACAACTCATCCTTTTAGTTAAGCATTTCAAGAAAGAAAAAAGTGCTTATCTGAAGTCAAAGCTGCAACTGTCTGTGAATTGCCTAAAGACATGCCCTTGGTGCAGCCTTTCAAAGCATGTACTTAATTTTACTTAAAATATGGATGCTTTGCTTTGAAATGCAAAGAGCATATCATAGCATAAAAGTGGTGTTAGAACAACATAGTTAAAGGTACCCAGATATTCTTTATTTTGCCGTGGTCAAGGATGATACTATACTCGGCACCTCTATTGCACCTGCCAGGGAAAATGGAGAAACAATGATGGATGAGATTGCTGAAATACATCAAGAAATGGATGTATAAATTGCTAAGGTATTTTCAGTGCTTTTCTTTGAGGGTCTTGCTTCAGGAGGGAAATCTGTGTTTCCCAAGGTACTCGAGAAGAGTGAGAAATCGAAATTATGCTTGAGGATATGCGTGAGGGATTACTAACAGCTACCTAGTGTATATTAGGAAAAAAGAGTTTTGCTTGAACTTTTGCCATCCCTTTAGAGCTCATGGGAAGAAGCATTCAGTTGCCACCCAGAGACTGGAGGACCGGCAAGACCTGTACTTTTTCTCAGCAGATGAGTTTTGGAAAGGAAACACCTATAACTTCATTTTGCAGGGACTGAAATCCTATTTTGTGAATGACGTGCCATGCCGGGTGTCCTTCATGACATGAGGACCATTCCCTGTGGTGTGGGGCAGCAGGGCTACATCCCTGCTGAGCCCCATGTTGCTCTGCAAACTGGTCTGTCTCTTTGGGCTCTTTGTCCCAGTTAAGCCATTTTCTTACCTTCGGCATGCTCCTAGAGCAGCCAAAGTTGAAGCCCTAAGGCAAGGGATACAGACACATAACACACAAGGGGAATACTTTAATGATTGTGTATCACCAGAGACTACTGTTTCTTGATAACTAGCCAGGATTGTCAGTATACAAGATTTTTACTCTCTGTACTTATATGTCAGTACCATATAGGAATTAACACAACATTTTCTGAAACTAGAACCTAAGAAAACTAGCTGGCACTGCATCTTTTTGTTCCTGTCAGCAGCAACAGCAGAAAAAAGCAGGAGAGAAGGAAACGTGGGGTCTGTGAGCCTTTTGAGGGGAGATGGAGTGGGAGAAGAGGTGCCAAACCTCAGGTGTAGATAAGGTATTTCTGTGAGGGTCAGCTGACAGTCTGGCACTACCACATGCTATAAATCATTCCTGCCTGTAAGTTAGCTACAGTTTTCAGCTGCTTCTGATGAGAGTAAAAAGTGCAAGTTACCTTACCATTGCAAATATGTAACCCATTTTTCTGCAGAAATTGGCATTTTCATTGCTTTCATTCTGCAATGGAGGAACAATACAGTACAATATAGTTTTCTATTTTTAATCTTTTACTTTTCTCTGATATGTCAGAATTTGCTGGGAAAGGAAGTATAAATCTCTATGCTCTAACATATAGTCAAATAGGATTTTTGAATATGTAAATTGTAAATCTAAGTGAAACTGGAAGTTCGTTAGCTCAGTTAAAGGTTGTTTTCAAGAAAACTTTAATAGACTCTAACCACTAATCTTATCACTGGATTGCACTTGCTACACATATCAGTGAAATTTAGGAAGGCTGAATAGGAGGAATGTGTCTTGGGTTGACGAGAGCAGTGCTGCACTGAAAGAGAAGATGCAGCTTATAAACAACGGCTGCTTACAAGGCAGAGGAGAAGATAACCTCAGTATAGTCAGCTAACATCACCTGAAACCTTTTGAGGAGAGATGTCAGGTTTCCCCAGAAGGTTGGCCAGTCTCTCTGTATTACAAGGCCTTTTCCATACAGCCATTTCTGTTCCTTGCTGGGACAGATCAGCACGAGTGGTGCTGGGAGGCTGATTTGTTGCCCCTCTGATCTGTGGCAACTATTTTTATGTTCTGAGAAGGGATGAGTAAAACTATGCAACTTCTGTTTTCTGCAATTTTCATTATTTTATCTGTCTTCACCTTTTCAAAGCCAAATATTCACATTATCCTGATTTTTCCTTAGGTAGTGTAATAAATTTTATGCTTGGAGGCTCATCCAGTCCCATCTCCTGTAGATAGCAGGCTTTCGGATGTGTCTGTTTAATTTTGTCTTATGTCTGGTAAGTCAGGTCAGGCTGCAGCACTGAGGTTCTTGGGAGTGTAAATGTTCAGTTTGGTCTGCATGAACAGTGTTGCAGAGAGACACCCCTGTCCCTGCTCCTCTGACCTCACATCAGTCAACTGAAATTTTGGTCTGCTTTAGCTCACGTGCTTCATCCATTCGACATCTGTCCACTCCTGTTGTGATGAGTGGAAGTGGACATGTGTGGTGAAAAACAGAGGTAAGGGAGTGTACCAGAGCAGGCTGTTTAACTGAGAGATAAAAATAGTGTCTGTACTTTATGTCATCTAAAATGAAACTGTTGAACATCCCTGGACTGAGATGTTTAATTTTATCTCAGTTGTACAGTAATCTGTGCCCTCCAAGACACATTAATGCACCATGAAAGCATTAATTTTGATGCCACCAGCCAGACTCTTCTCCTAAGGGCTGGGTTTCTAGACTGTGTTATAAAAAAGAGAGGGAGAAAAAAAAGAGAGGTTTAAGATACTTTTTATAAGACTGTTATCCTGTGAAACTTTTAAGGAATTATAAACCGTGTCAGTAGCTACTGAAATCTTTAGTCACGAGTATTTTTTGCAGAAAATGTCAGAAAAACATCATAGAATGTGCTAACTGTGTCTTTCTCTTACCGCATGATACTGAGTGTACGTGCAAGTGTTAAAAAAATGAATATTTTAAAAGAAAAATTGGCAGCAATTTCAGTTTCAGCAAAAAATGGATATTTCTTTTGATGTGGATCATGTGTTCGCAAGGAGGGATAATCAGAAAATATCATATTCACTCAATATCGTATCATATATAATTCTTCTGTAAATAATTTTCATCAGACTGATTTAACACACTTTGTTGGCATTACCCATTGCTCCTATGGCACATGCTTGCAGCTTTAATTTCAGGTCCTTAATGTTTATTCTGTTACCCTCTGGTCTGATATTATTAAATCTTGTCTGACTGTTTCAAAAATTCTCCAGAATTTTTTATACCCATATTCATACTATTCCTGTTTTTGCACAGTTTATTAAAAGCTCATATAATATTATGTGCTAAATCATAAAGCATGTGTGGTTTTGCTAAAAATTGTGCCAGCAATCGTGTCCAGTACTTCGAACATAGATCCCTTCGCTAGCAGGAATGTGACCATATTACAGATATAAAAGCCTACTATCTTTGTGTTAGAAGAAGAGCATTCAGAAGTCATTCGGGCAAAACACTTAGCAGAGAGCACAACCTATTGTACAGGTAAGCACTCCATAAAAGCAATCTCTACATGTAAGCCGAGACACTAAAGAAACACTCAAGAAAAATTTGAATTATTTATTTCCACATGTTATCCTTTAAAAGCACTTTAAGATCACTCCAAAACACTCCTGTCAGCACACAGTAATCTCAGAAACAGGAGGAGATGAAAGACATACTACTTGGGAGAAGCTCTGAAGAATGGTAGTGCAGACAACTATTGCATAAATGGGCCAGCACAGTCTTTCTCCAGTTCTTTAGACACTGTGATAGGATTGAGACATTTATTTTAATTTCGCAAACAGTTTTGCCTTCAAAATCCCCAGACTGTAGTGATCGCCCAGCTCTGTGATCACTGGACAGTGATCACCGGGCAGCTCTGATCTTGTCTGTCCTCAAAATGGGGCTCAGCTGTGCAGTTAGCCCCAAACCTTTCTTCTTGGTTGGACAAGCTATGGGAGAGTGGGTGTCTGTGCCCCAAATGGATGTGAAAGGGGATGGATCATCACCCATTTCTTCCAAAAGAGACAGGACAGGCAGCATCACAGTCCCTGAAATGGAAGTAGTTATTTCACTGCCCAGCACAGAGCTGTGGTGCAGGCAGCCCGTTGTTCCCTCTTGCCATCTTCAGTTTGGCCTCCTTACTGAAGAACTTAAAACAACGCTCCAAAAATTGTGAAAACAAACCTGAAGTTTTACTCCCCTCTAGGTGTTAGCTGGGGCCATGCACTGTTCCCTCTGGATCTGGCAATCAGGCTTGAAAGGTAATGAAACCCCATGTCAAAGGCAATCCTGAAGGGTCATTTTTGCAGTTTGTTGTGTCAAGATTTGTGGCAGCATTTATTGGCCTACGTACAGTCCCTTACCTTGCTTTGGTGCTACCAATGTGTGAGGGTGTGCTGGGGTCTCTGTCCCCGAGCTGTCTTCATGTCTTCTTCATTCCTTTTCATTTGCTTTGTATTAACATACATTTTCTTCTTTAAAAAGATAAAAGGAGTAGATCAGACAATTTATTCCTACCGTATTTTTAGATATTTTTTTTCTGTCTGTCATTTTAAATAAAAAGTAAATGAAGAGGATGAAATTCTGGGAGAGTAAGTTGGGTGTAAATGTTTATCCCTAACAAGTGTGAAATTCTACAATTCTAGTTTACAGTGATGCATTCACCCTAAGATTATGGGTTTTTAAATTGGCTTTTTCATAGTGCAGTGAGACTGCTGTCAAAACAATTATTTGTGTGGTGTTTCAAAAATCATTGATGTGATTTACACTCTACTGAAAATCAGTGGGATACATTTAAAGTACTGTTGTGCTTTTTAAAAACCCACCAAGGATGTGGGCTTCCAAGGATGTCAGAGTACTAATTCAGCTACTTTGAACTTTAACATTGTTTTGAGGTGAGTATCTTGCTTGCTGTATGGGAAAGGAAACACATCGATCTGTTTTTGACAATCCCCACCACAGATCTGAAGGCACGGCTGAGACTGCTGGTTACACGCACATCTGTCTGGTGTTCAGATGGAGTCTGTGGCTGTTTTGCCTTTTCTTTCAGAGCACAGTCTTATGTTAGGTGATATGGCCAAGGTCACAGGAGAGACTACCGTAAAACTTGGATAGTTTTAGATGGCGATTGAAGCCATCTTTTTTCTTAATTGGCAAAGCCATTCCAGGAATATAATTGAACAGTTCATAACCTAATTTGACCTGCTTTTAACTGTCTGAATTTCCCATTAAAATCTATGGCATTTGGTGCTATTGAAAATTGGAGAAAATATTTGTAACAAGACTTTGTCATTGGAAAGTACTGGTTTGTCAAAATGGGAAAGATTTCAGTGTGTTACCTTGCTCATGAAAGATGAGAAAAACCCTGAAATTGTGGAAATATTTTATTTAAACAATTCTGTGGAAAAAAAATCACAATTAGTATCCTCTCATAATTCAATTTGGTGATGAATATATTTCTAGAAATAAAAAGTCAAATAAAACATTTACAAAATATTGAAAAGAAACAGTTGCCTATTTTACAACTTTTTTTGTATTTTAGAAACTGTTCACCCTGGTTCAGGATGAGAAAAAAATTGTCTCCCTTAGCTCTCCCAGACCTCTTAAAATGAGAGTGATTCAGTACATAGAAAATATCTGAAAGCACTTGAGTTTGTCAGCTTCCAATATGCGGAAACGTAAAGCAAAGCCTTACCACAAACGAGCAGACTATGGATTATCCTAGAAATGCTGTTGAGCTAACAAAAGCAGCTCTCCTCCTCCCGCCAAAGAAGACCATGCAAGTCTCTTACATCACTAAAGCAATAGCACTGTAATTTTTTAGAGATGACCTTACAAGGATTTCATTTCCCCAGGTTTCCCAGTAACCTCTGCTCATAGGTTAAATGATCTTTTCTCTTCTGTAATGGAACTATATGGAAGACAAACCTGCAATATTGCACTTTGCTGAACAAAATCTGTATTTCCGTTCTGAAAAGAAGCAGTTGCAATTACTGTGTGCAGGATGGTTTACAGACTACAAAAGATAAATTGTGAAGAGGGCTCTGTCCCCTTTTAGGTGAACAAATTTGGATTTGAAAGGAAAGCTATACAAGTAGGTAATGAAATAAAAAATGCAGTTTGCTCTAGTTAGAACTTTGTTTTCAGGATGTACCACACACCATGTTTGCAAAATTTAACATTAAACTGGGTGCAAAAATTTTAAATATGCATTAATATTTGAAAGTTATGGTAAGTAGTCCCCAAATTGTGCATTTGTCTAACAAGTTAATGAACTACCATTGTCCTTACCTACTCTGATGGAACTTAATTTAAAAAGTAGATAAATAAAACCTTATGATGGTTTGGGAATTATTGGTTGCACTTTTTTTTTTTTTTTTTCTACATAGAATTTAGTCATAACAAGATTGCTATAAAAAATTGTAAAGTTCTTTGTGTATCACTATCATCTTCCCTACATGTGGTGATTAAATTTTAACTCCTGAAACAGCATTCAGAAAGCAGTAGAAAAAACCTAAAGAAATGGTACTGCATCTACTCTTAGTGTAAATCAGGGCTCTTGAGCTCAGTGAAGAGTTCCCTGGTTTAACCAGAGGAAAATTAGACTCACTGAGTTTCATGTTTTGCCTTGAATTCCACCTGTGATAATCACCAGTTTTTAAATATGGAAAAATCTGTGGCGTTTATGGTTTTCCTAAGAAGCAAAGCTTTTTATTTCCCATTACTTGGGAGATGGTCATTCTGTCAGCATGTTTAAATCCAATGGACAGAAAATTCCCCCAGAGAAAGAAAAATATTGGAGTGAGCTCAGTCCTCATTAAACAACACTGAGTCAGCAAGGAAGAAATGGTTTTGGCTGTGATATCATGGAGGAGAGCATGAGACTGGGCCTCCATTCCCTCGGCTCCAGCAAAACAACCATACTCAAAAACCTGTGAAAACCCCTTTCATCACTTTTGCTGCTCAGGGAACTACCTAATTACCTATAAATATGGTCTGATTAAAGCATATTATGAATACCTATAAATGTGGTCACTTTGTTTTGGGGCCAAAGAGGGACCTGAATTCTTCTGATACTCTTCAAAATTACTCTCTGACAGGTTGCTGTGTATTTATCTGTAATCAGTGTGTTATGTTCCTGCCAAGAACTGTCAACATAATATCCCATGATGTGGCTGCTGCTGTCATCCTGTGTTGTTACTGTGAAGCTACAGGATTTACCTCTGTTCAAGACATTCGTAGTTTGTACTACAATGTGTCTTTTTGTCTCTAGAAAGTTAATCTGAAATTCATTTGAGTCATTTGTGTGGATTCAATATATGACTGATCAAAAAAACTCTGGGCGCTACCATATCCCTTACCAGAGACACATGATAGTCTCATCTTATCTGTGTGTCTTGTCATGGCAGGTAGATGCCTTTTTTTTTCTTTTTTTTTTTTTTTTTTTTTATTAATCTGGCTAGTTTCAACTTTATGGTCTTATATTTGGAGGCTGAATAAACTAAAATTAAGTTATACTGAAAAAACCTATCAACTTGCCCTCAAACCTTGCTGTCAAGATAAGGGTGAGGATGTTGTTAAATAGATCTCCATAAACCCAATTTGTACCTGCTCATGAATCACAGAATCATTTAGGTTGGAAAAGACCTTTAAGATCATCAAGTCCAACGGTAAACCTAACACTGCCAAGTCCACCAAACCATGGAGGTCATTTTGTCACAGCAAAGGAGAGCAAAACAGCAGTGGCAGTCATTATTTACAGAAGCACCAGTCCTGTTTTACAATATGTTAAAACACATTTAGTGATATTAGATACTACAGTAACAAATCTTCCATTGCATTTTGCAGTGCACATTAGGAAATGCAAATTGAATTTACTTCAAAAAGTGCAGTTACCCCTACAGAATGAAATGGTAAGTCATCCAGTCAAAGAGATGAGGGTAGATGTATGCTTGGGATTTCTGTCTGAATTTTGTTTGAGGAATAGGGTTAATGAGTCAAGTAAAAATCAGGGAATTATTGCTAAGCTTGAAAGGATTCCAGTTTCCAAGATAAAATTCTCATGAATACCCCTGTTCTAGCAAAATTACTTTAGAATAGGCCTTTCTGGGTTTTGATTTGATTTAAAGCCAACACAAAGCAAAAAGGCAGAGCTGTGGATTCACTTTCTGCCTCTTCTAATTATCAACATTTCATCTTCGTTGCAGAAATGGAAAATGCTAATTTTTGCCAGTTTCTCATGGTGGCTCTTTTAAGCTGGTTACAGCCACGGGGGCTCATGGCTAATGTTTGATACCAAAAGTCTGGCATGTGAGCATGTTGTCATGCCATTCTCAGCCTGAGACAGACTCTCTGATCAGGCTAAGATTAATTTCAAAGTGAGACATGGATATTTCAGTATAAATTATCTGATTTATTAATACTTAGAACATCCACTAGACTTACGTTAGTAAATGACTATTTCCAGCTTGCAAATGCTTTGAAGATTTTGATTTGGTGAGATATCAGTAAAATTAACGTAGGTATTTGTAACGGATAGAAAGAGACTTGAGTGACGTCAGGAGACATCATGAAAGGCTGGGCTTTAAAACAGAGAGGGAGTTGAAAAAATGAAATCCTGTGTGATTCACTTTGCATACTTCCTTGTGCTAACTCCTTGACCTGTTTTATCATTATATGACATAAAGAGTTATTCTCTATTAGGTAGAAAAGTATATACTTTTAAAAAGCAAGAGAGGAGTTTATTATGACTTGCTGTAATTATTACTTTTCTTCGCTCTATATAAATGAGGCAAAGACAAGTCTTAACAAGACTAGCCTGCAGATGAGAGCAAAGCCTCTGCTGAGCAGAAGAAGGGCTATGGAGAAGGCTTCTGCAGGGCACCCACTGTTGTGGTTTAAATCTGGCCGGCAGCCAAACACCACACAGCCACTTGCTCACTCTCCCCCACCCGGTGGATCAGTAAGAGAATTGGAGTTGTAAAGGGAGACTCACAGGTTGAGATAAAAACAGTTTAATAATTGAAATAAATAATAACAATAATAGGAAGTGCAAATGGGTAATGCACAATGTGACTACTCACCACCTGCCAACTGATACCCAGCCCGTTCCTGGCTGGCGATCCTAAAATACCAAGATCCTGGAAGTGAGAGAGAACGTCCTTTGTCCTGGCCACCCCTCAGTATATACTGAGCATGATGTTACATGTTACATGATATGGAATATTTCATCGGCCAGTTTGGGTCCAGTGCTCTGGCCCTGCTCCTTCCCAGCTTCTTGTACACCTGCGCACAGGCAGGACATGGGGAGTTGGAAAATCCTTGATCTCTTTGCACAACTGAAAACATCCTTGTATTATCGGCATTCTTCTCATACCGAATCCCTACTGAATCCAAACCACAGCACTATTCTACCTGCTAGGAAGAAAAATTAACTCTATCCTAGCTGAAACCAGGACACCCACCTACCTGGGAGCTGCAGATAATCCTCCTCCATGAGTACCCTGACAGACCTTCACTCCTCTGATCTCTAGCTGAGAAGTGTGACTTACTGCCCCTGAATTGTACAGATAAGCAGGAATTTTGTGGAATGCATACTTCACTCCCTGAGAAATGCCAGCAGGAATTCTGACTTTCCAGTCTCCTGCCAGGCTACCTGGTTCTCAGGCAGCCTATCAAAGCAGATAAATGTTTTCTGGAGAAATGCTTTCATCCTATCTCCAAATTTCAGACTACAGGGCTCCTGTTCTCCCTGCCTTACACTGTGGATGCTGTGTTATTTTTTTCAAAAAATTAACAGAAATCACATGGGAATTTATTTTTCATTAGAAATTCCAACATTCTCTACAAAAAGGAAAGTTTGATTGCCTTGTGTCAAGCATGTTGCATCAGGTCTCCTTACTGGCAGTTGTGGAGCACTGTAGGAAACAGCATCTCCCTGGCCCTGCAGCAGCTCCTTTCTGGCTGACAGCTTCTGGGGAGGCACCAACAGTGAAATTAATATGCTCAATATTTTTTGAGAAGAGCAGCAGGCTCTGCTTGAGTCTCAGCAGGCCAGAGATCGCTTACGTGGGCTTCTCTGCAGGCAGTTTTTGGCCTTGTATGAAAGTTTGTAAATCTTTAATGTCAGCTCTGCTCCTTTGCGTTTGCTGCCCAATTATTTTTCATGTAGTTGGGTGTGTCTCTTGATTCTGTGAAATGATTTACATGTGTTAGTTTAGGAAATAACTTGGAAAGATAAGCTTTTACTCTGTTAGCTGGAGCATCTCTTTCTTCCCATGCAGGACGGGATTTGGTGTTTTATAGATGTGTCTGTAGTTCAATCCCCTGGAAAAAAAAAGGAGCAGGGAAGATAATTTAATAGTCTTACCACTTGCTCACCCACCTTTGACCACACATCAAAGCAGCAGTTCAAGGGGGAAAGAATAACTATTTTATTTTTGTAGAATAAGTTTGTAAGGGCAATTTAGTAGTCTGGTAACTGTAGCAACAACAGAATACATTTGCTATTTGCTTTCATGTAGACTGAAAAAAAGTAAGTAATTTCTTCTAATGAAAATATGTTGGGTTTTTTTTTCTGTTGACAAAATTATGGAAATTGTGCAAACAGATTTAGAGCCGCTAAAAATGTTTTAATGTATTGTACCACATTGTAAGTAGTACCTTAATGCAATATTAAGAAATAACAGTTCTGGAATTTTATTGAAAAACTTAATGTAAATATAAATTGAAAATATTTTTCTTTGTATTGTGTAATTGAATATTTATTTTCAATGAATTACTCTTTAGGCTCCTAAGTAATTTCTACGTGGAAATTTAGAGGGATGCCTTGATTAACTTTCACTAGAATGCTCTAAAAGGTGAAAAAAAATAACACTGCCCTTTTATGCAACACTGTGAATAAATATGACGTATTAAGGTCAAAACAATTAGGCTAAGGCTGCCAAAACAAGCATGCTAAATTTGGTCACTTTACTCAGGTTAATTTTCAGTGCAGAGCACAGGCTTTGATTTAAGCAGTTAAAAAGAATTTGATAGCCAGAAATTATAGTTCAAATCCATGCATGGCCAAGTAATAAAAATAATACCAGTGGCTGAAAATTTAGTGGCGTGGCTGTAAGATTTGTCTCATTAAGTTTTTAGTTAAACCTTTCATCCATAATTATTGGCAGAGAAAGTATGACTTAAGGTCTAGGAGACTTGACTGTGTTTTGAAAAGTACATTAATTTGTTAAAGGGCAGGCTGAGAAATGACCAAAAGAGTACTTTTGACCTGCAAAGAATACCTATGTACTTCATGATAACAAATGTTTATCTTCTACCCTGTTCAGATTTCAATAAAAACAGCAGCTAACTTCTGACTACATACCATTTATAGTGCTCAGGTGTTAGCACTGTGTTTTACTAGTTAGTATTTCCTTCTGCTTCTCCTAATCAGGGAGTCCCCATCAGAAGATTGCTGGCTGCCTTGTTTCACATTATCAGTTTAATTAGCTAATGAGAATCACCTTGCAAACCACGCACTATAACCTTCTTCTAAGGGTCTTCTGTCTTTTACTATTTCTCTCCCGATCTGTTTGCTAAGAGCAGACTTTCTTCAGGTAGGTGGAATTGTTAATACAATCTCTAGTGCTTACAGCTATTGGGCTGTAATAAGTAAATATTTTGATGGGTAATAAGTAGATCTTTTGGTGTAAAAAAAGAGGTTCTATCGTTGCTGTTCCTGAACCAGAAGATTTACTGAAATCTACTGATGCTTGCTGCTGTATGTGTTTGACATGCTTGTGAGTGAGTGCTCATGACCTTCTAAGGTACAGAACAAAAGTTTGTTTTTCATCTTTTATTATTTCTGCTGCAGATTAACTGGTACTAGTGAAAGTACTTGATTCATAGGAAGTACTTTATGTAGAATTAGATTCAGAATTTTTTTTTGACTTGCAGGTTCTATTTTCCCAAAGTTATTCTGTATTCATTTTTCATTTGTGTTGAAGAAAAATAATCTACAAAATGTAGCCTAGGCAATCTAGTGCTTCTTGTAAGAGTTTCTTCTCTAGCTGCTTGGGTGAAGTTTTTTGGTGTGGACCTGCCTAAGGTAAGTCCTACTGTAGTGCAGAGCAGGAAGGAAGGATGTTGTTATTGTGGTACTCAGGGCTTCTGTGGTTCATGTTCCGTACTGGAAACGGGATAAAGGGAACAAATTTAAATGCAACTCTGTAAATATATGTGGTTAGAATTCTGTGAATGCAACTTGTGGAGGCTGGGTGTTGTTTAAAAATGCTGTGATAGGGGAATATAGCTTCTGGTAGTGAAGCCAAACTTCTGTCTCTAATATTGATGTATTTAAGATGTAATGGGAAAAATCCAGTTGTCCATGGTATCTTATAGAGATCTATGATAAGGAAGATAATAAGGGCAACTATGAACTTGATGCATTCAGCTCAGAAAAAAATGCTGCTAAAACGAAATAAGATTATGTAGCTGCTGAAGAGATAGGTTGCCTTTTTTTTTTTCTGTGAATCAGATAAAAAGATAAGAAAATCAAATGTTAGATCTACTGAAAACTCTAACTTTTGCTTTAGTTTTGAAGGTGAAAGCTTCCATTTCAGTATTCTTTCTCAACAGAATGTATGCTTTAACCTATAATATGTTAATCTTACTCTAAACTATGGGATAATTCAGAATGAAATGTAACAAATATTAAAATAGAAAGATATTGTTTAAATATTTATGGTGTTTAAGAGATGTAGCTGTCTATGAGTGTATGGCCACTTTGAAAATGAAAAGTGGTCTTAAAATTAGGATTTTTTAAATATGCTTTTTCTGATCAGAAATATATTCTAAAAATCAAATATTTTTCCTTAGTTCAGAGATGTAAAGTGAAATCAACATGGCCAATCTGTCAATGTCTTGGACTTTTATTTTAATGAAAGTTTATATATGCTCTATCTACAAGTTTCAATGCATTTACACAGTCTACCTCCAGAATATTATTTTCACCTTTAATCTAAAGGATGGGAAAACATCCCCATTTCTGACAAAAGCAGGGAAGGAGACTCCCACGTGGCAGGCACAGGTGTTTGCTGTTTGGGCTCCTGGTATAGCTTGTGACCTGATTCCCTGCAAATCCAGACACCAGTAAATTTGTCTGCTGATCTTTCTTTCTGAATCTAAAAATTGTGAGTTTTTGATGGGTCATTCTTGCCAAGAGACAAAGCTCCCCTGTAGCACTGTAGAAATAGCTATGGTCTGCAACAATTTCAGTGTAGTTCTGTAGGAAGATCTATGCTGATAGACCATATGCGTGTTTATCTTATTCAGAATGGAGTTGACTGTAAAGAATGAGCTCTGTGAAAGTACGTTAAAAATGGTTGAATAGATTATTGAGTTTTTAATTCCTAAAGTTTTTTTAAGTTGAATCCAACAAATGTCAGAGAGAAGTTGGGGAACAGGTTTAATAAAGATTAGGAAAGTTTAAATAATGAAATTCAGTATTGAGAAGACCATTTTTTATTTTGATTTGTTTATGGAAGATAAGTTTAATTCCTGTCCTAACTGAAGTCAGAGCCCAAATAACGTTGTAGCCAGTACTGATAACCTTATAAGTGCACAGTAAACCAGATCAATGAGCTAAGCAGCCATTGGAAACTAATGTGCCTGAAAAACCCAAATAAAGGTGCAGTGCAGGTGACCTCAGGAGTCATTAGGTCGTGGTGGAGCTAGGGCAGTTGGCTATGGGAATGCAGCAACTGGCAATAGCAGGTTTTTGATGAAGCTTCCCATAGATTGGTTTTGCGATCAATCAGGTTTAATATCTTTATTAATGACCTTGGCATAGATATGAGTATACTTACATGATTTGCTGAAGACGCAAAGCTAAGAGGGATTATCAATAAGGCTTGAGATGCCATACAGGAAGGCTCGTATGACCTTGATTATAGTAATAGAAATGAAATGAAATTCAATAGTACAAAGTGAAAGGTCCTTCCCTTGGAGGTTAATAAGAATGCCTGGTATTGGCTGGGAGCTAATTTTGTTGTGGGATATTGGCTTAAAATGTACAGTAGGTACAGTCAAGCCTTCTTATTCTTAGTGTTTTTTTAAGCTTGTGAAGCAGGTTTTCTGACAATGGAAGGGTTGAGAGATGTTGTGGTTTTAATAGTTTTTCTTATGACAACTATTTGTTTTGTGGCTTATCTGATTCATGAACTGTTATGTGCATATGTAGTCAAATACATAAATGTGAGGGGTGAATAATGCAAAGCACTGCTCTTGTATTTACCTGTGAGGTAGGGAGGGAAGAGAAAAGGAGAAGCAAGAAAAGAAAATACAGCATTCATATACTTAATTTTGATGAGCAGCTCATTTACAAAGTAGCTGAATACATGTGTTCTCCCCCTCAAGACGAGAAGGTTCCCATAAGAACTCGAGGAAGGCTTTGAAGCCTCACTTTAATGCTCATGTCCCCAAACACTTAATGTGATAAACACAGGAGCAGCACTGAAAAGCCACCGTAGGCCATGGGTGTATGGTTTAACTTGCCAGCGCGGGCTCTCCGCAGGCCGCAGCGCTTCGGGAAGGGTCTGCCGGCTGCCCCGCCGGCCCTCCTCGGGCTGCAGGGAAAGGCCCGCCCCAGCGCCTGGAGCTGCTGCCCCCGCCTCACCTCGGTGCCGCAGGGCTGGCTTTCACACCTTTTTCCCTTCCTGGCGGGCGCCGTTTTGCCCTTTCCGAGAGCCCTTTTCCCTGCGGTGCCGCTGTATCCGGCAGGGACGGCCCCGCCATCGCCTCACGGAGCCCCACAGCCAGCGCCCCCCCCCCGGGAAAGCCGTTCCCAATGTCGGGAATTTGAGAAGTCCTCGGTAGTTTTTTGGTACCGTTTTTGGTAAACCACAAGAGGAGGTCGAAAATGGTCTGACTCAGGAAATGCCGCCCTCCCCTCAGCTTCGAGGTGGGAAATGGCGGCAGAGGAGAGCGTGGGCACCCGGCCTGTCAGCCCAGTGCTGATCCCTGTCCTGAGCTGATGGAGGGGGAGAAGGCAAATGCAAGCCCAGCTCTCGTTCAGTGGAAAAACTAACCAAAAAACCAGGTATTTAACTAAAGCTGCAATGCTATATGAAGTGTTACCAATATGGCACATATTCAGAAGCCCCCCCTTCCTCCTCCACCACCCGCAGTGCTGTATGGTGAGCTGGTTTGGCGGACCAATCCAGCCAATAGAGACCCTTTATCATGACAGGACAAGGGGCCATGGTTTTAAACTGAAATAATTGGGCACAAGGAAGAAATTCTTCCCTGTGAGGGTGGTGAGGCCCTGGCACAGGTTGCCCAGAGAAGCTGTGGCTGCCCCCTCCCTGGCAGTGTCCAAGGCCAGGTTGGACGGGGCTTTGGGCAACCTGGGCTAGTGGAAGGTGGCCCTGCCCATGGCAGGGGCATGGGACTGGATGAGCTTTAAAAGGTCCCTTCCCGCCCAAACTGTTCTGTGATAATGAATGTGTCAGGAAAAACTTAGAGTGATTATGCTTCAGACTTGTTTAATATATTCATTAATAGCCTTGACATAAATGTTATGAGTGTACTTATAAAATTTGCTGAAAATGCAAACCTGAGAACCTCTAGAGGAATAAACCTGCTGGCCCAGGAGGCCTTGTTCAGTTTGGGATGACCTGAAATTAATTTTTCATCTTTTTTGGTCATTGAACTGAAACTCTATTTTTCACACTGTTCTAGCAGTAATAGCATTTATTTGCAATGTGCTTTCCTGCCTTTGATACAGCTAGTAGGAGCAGAGAGGAAAGATGAACACAAATGTTGGTCTGTTTCTGGAAGAAAGCATAAGACCAAAAGAAACCAAATGAGGAGAAAGCATGCTCAAGCTAGTAAAGAGTAAACACCATGGGGAAAGATGTTATATATTTTGCTAAAGCATCCCTGCATTGATTTATCACAGTGGAAATTTTTTTCAGGAGCAAAAATCAAGTTTCTGTCTATCAGGGTTATGAAAAAAGCATATGGTGGTTATTGCAATAATTTCAGATATCCAGTGGAAATTTTGAAATTACTCCAGTGTAAAACTGTGTGGTGTGGGTGCAGTTACTCACCAACAGTGGCCTGTGACTGTCCTGTTTAACCTTGGATGTTCTGGCCGGCAGGGGAGGACTAAAGTCAAAGCTCGGTCCTTGCTATTTGCTTAAAGGAAGTAAATGAACACAAATACAGTATTTTCTACAGAAATAGATACAGGGAAGAATAGTCTCTAGATGATGGGAGCTTCTGCTCGTTCTTGACTCCTTCAGCAATCCAGGATCTATGTGACCACTTAGACATGGCAGATGGATAATAAAGCACTGATTTATCTTGAAAATCTTGGCATGAATGGCAGTGGAGAAAGGAAGGATTTGCTTCTGGCAGGTATTTGAACCCCTGTGAGGTGTTTTATCATCTTGTGGTGTTTTGACCATTGTAGTCATGGCCACAGGTAGGAACCAGCTGAGCAGATGTAAACCCCAGAGGGGTGGAAAGCGAAATGGGAGAGTGAGGGAGAGGGCAGGGAGGTTCAGAAGTAGCTGCCATAGCAGGTTCATGTTCATGCTGGGGTGTTGATCTGATTTTTTTGGTAAGTGTGCTTACCAATGTGCTCCTGGGCAGGGTGTGGAAGGTCTGGTTGGGGTTGTAGCATACTTGATGGCTCTGGGTTTGGGTTTTAGCATACTTCTGGCTCTGCAGTCACCCGAGCTAGCAAGCAGGATCTCTTTTGGAGGACTGCTCTAGGATCAGCAGAAGTGACCGGTGTGGGCTGCCATGATAAGCACTACTTAGGGAGCACCCTAAAATAGTATTATAACCTGTATGGGATTTCCACTTTTTAAGTCTTACAAGGGAAAGATTCAGTACGGTGCAATAGATATTCTTTGGTAAATGTGGGAGTGTATCTGATGGCTTTCAAGGTCATTTTTATTTCCTGTAAATTTATAGCAGCTGTGTAACAATTATTGAATAATGGATATCTGCTTTCTCTAGAGTATGCAGAATTGATTTTTTTGGTGAATTACTGATTGGATTGATTTTATGCTTAAGACAGTATTGGACAATTAAGTGTATAAGTTACTTTGATCTTTCAGATACTTTGCTTGATCTACTGTGGCAAGCTAAAGCTTTAGGCATCTTTATCATGAGAATTACAAAATCTAGAAATGGAAAAGGCCTTTAACTTCTCTAGTCATTCTCCTGACTGGACAGGAATTTTGTTGGTGCATTTATTACTAGTTTACTCCTTTTCTTCCCAGTCCTAGACTTAACTTGACAAGGGATGTGAATTCTTTTTTTCTTAGTTTTTTTTTTTTTTACAAGGTATCAGTAAGTGGACTATATTAAGCACTTAGGTGAAAATTTCATTGAAGTTGTATCTGCTTCCCTTGGGAATAAATTTTATCTTTAGTCAGGATGATTTTCCTGATACTCAGATTCAAGTCTGTTACAGTTCTATTTGTTGCCTTTTAGGTACTCCGAGAGGCAGGCAGGGGGTGGGGTGGCCCTGACAGTTATTACTGTTGGTGGGATGGAGAGCTTGTTATTAGATTGTAAAAGAATTATACAGATGCTAAAGCAAAAGACAAGAAGCTTGAATCTGTAGGAAAGATGAGGAGGGATTCATAGTAGATTTGTCACAGTGTGAAGGGTACTGAAGTTTCTTTATTTTCTTTTGTGTTTTCATGAAAAGGGACAGGAGTGACTTTGAGGTGAGGTGTGGTATCCTACCTTTTTGGGGTAGATTTTTCACAGCTGATTTGATATAAGTAGGCAGCCTTTTGTTCTGAATAAGTTGTTAAATGCTTCTGCATTTACCTCCTGGACTCTTCTTTCTTGCCGGTACTTGCACAATTATGGTGTTGTATTAGTCCTTTTTCCAGTCACCTTTTTACCCTCAGTTTGTCCTTCCTTGATGGTATTTATATACCATTACTGCAGTATCCAAACACCTCAGTCTTACTTATTTTCCAATTCCCCAATGAATTAGGCAAATGAAGTTACTCTCATTTGAGAGATACAGGACTGAGGCACTTTAAAACTAAAGGCCATAAACTGAAAGATATTTAGGCACCTAAATGTGTAAAGTGCCTAATGTAATTTTTCTAAATCATCCAAATACATTAAGCATCTAACTCCTGCTGACTGCAATGGAAGTTAAGTGTCTAACTCATCCGGATATTGTCAAAAAATCCGAATGGCTGTTTCTCTTCATATTTAGTTAGATAAATATTTGAAAATACAAGTCTAGATGACTTGCTCTATGCTACACAGGGAGACCCCCAACTGATAACCTATTACATTAACATTTTTTCTTCAGCTTTTCAGTTTTATATCAATTGGTTATTCTACTTATAGTTTGTAATACTTTATCCTGAAATATTATAACCATGGTACTTTAGCTATCAAGTTTCTTAGCAATTCAGCAACTGTACCACACTTAGTTTGAATCGTGTTTAGATTATATTGCTTCTAAATCAGCTATTTTCTTAATGGCATTTATCAAAGCATTTTTGAAGCTGCTATGTCTAAATGCAGAGTGTACTTTTTCAGTTAGTAGCTGGGTAGGTAGGAAGGAGATTGTGTACTGGCATTTAGCTTTCTGGATAAAAGCTATGTTTCATATTTCTGTTTTTTAAATCTTAATGGTATTTGATAAAGTGATAAAATATAACAGCTTCATTTTACATTTCTGAATTAAATCACTTAAGTCTGGGGTACTGCATTATTGCATCTTTATTGCAAGTTTTCTGGAAGCCTCCAGAGAGCCACAGGTGTGCTGTGTATCCGAAGGCTGTGTGACGCTCCTGGCAGGGTCCCCTGTGCCCTTGCCTACTCCAGCAGCTGCTGCATGCACATTTCAGACATCCTCTATGAAGGGCCTTTTCTTACTTTTGTCATCCTCCTCCTGCTTCCAGGCAAAACAGGACTAAAACATACCTAGACCCTGGGCACATCTGTTCTCTGGTCTGTACTTGCAGTTTCGAGGTTGATATCAGACCCCAATGTGTGCATTCAGACCCCAATGTGTGCATTCAGACCCCAATGTGTGCATTCAGACCCCAATGTGTGCATTCAGACCCCAATGTGTGCATTCAGACCCCAATGTGTGCATTCAGACCCCATGGTGGCAATAGGTGAATGCCTGGCACTGGCCTCCTGCCATCATCTCCAAAGTGCGTGGCCTCTGTTTTAGACAAAGACCAGCCTTGGGCCTTAAACCTTCACCCCCATGTGTGCCCCCAGAGTAATTGAAAAGTACAGGGCAAAGACCAGCCTGACTTCTGGCCGTGGCTGGGATATCCTGAAATGAGGCATTCAGCTGTGCCCGAGTCATGGCTGGGCTATCTGAGCCTGGGCGAGGGCTCTGGACAGAAAAGGGACGTGGTCGGGAAATGGTACTGGTATTTTCTCTCTCCACATTACTCCCAAGAAACTGCTGGATTGTGTTTCTGAAGTACTATTTGTAAAACATGGAACTGTATCAAGTATCACACATGTTCAGCTGTAAGGGCTGCACCTTCAGGTGGTTAAGGGTCTATAAAGCAGTTACGGGTGTTACTTCAGTACCACTTCATGGTAATTTTACTTCAGACTGAACTCCAGCATCTGGTGGCTTGGAAGCAGATGGCTACCCCTGTCCCTTTTGTTGCAGATGCTGGCCTCTGCACCCAGTGGGGCTTGTTTGGTGCTGGCTTTCTGATCTGTGACAAAGGTACTGCATTCAAAAATTACCTGTATAAGTTTAATACCTAGGTCCCTTCCATAAAAATCAGTCTCTCAAAATGAGAGATTCTTGAGGATGCTGTGATTTCTGTTATTTTTCATATTCAAACATTTCAAAGGTTTGTTTTTTCCTCTTCTGTATCACACTCTGGAAAGGACTTGCACTGAAAGATTAATATTAAAGGGAGATGCTAAAACAAGTACTGTCACTTTATCAAGCAAGAATGTGGTTTCCAAGTGGCTAAAACATAGCTGAAGTCAAAATAACTTGTAGCAGGAAGCCACACTTCTGCCATTGAATTCAGATCTATTTATAGCCTAAAGCCTTAAAATTGCATTTAAAACCCCTACACTTTCTTTTAATGAAATAATTATTCATCTTCCACTCTGCAATTAATAGAATATAATTGTATTTTCTTACTAAGAAAATTTCTTTCTACACTGCTGAAAGTAGTTAACACTGTATTTGATTTTAGCCACCTACAGGACATGCTAAAAAAAAAATCGATCTTGGAGAACTTTGTGGGTAGCTCCTTCATATTAAACTGAAGTCACACTTCAACTTAACGGAGCTAAAATATACTCTGGCAGTGGATTGCTTTCATAGTTTTATATGGATTGAATTTAGTTTTTTTTTTTTTTTAAATGATCGAATAACTTTTTTAATGTCTTCTGCTGCTGGAACAAAACTGAATATATCTTTTAGTCAAATTCTTAAGACAGGCTATTTCTGAAATAAAGAAATGAAGAAAATCCAAACTGTAAAAACTGGCTGTGCCTCCCGGTGGCAGTATGGTGCAATTCAGTTTTCCTGTCTTCTGGAAGGCATATGACTGTAATTCAAGTGAGTAATAGATTATGGAGAGTAGGTTTTGCTGAATGAAACTCCGATTTTTCTCAACTCTAAAAGCAAGCAGCACTACCTCCAATAATAAAGAAAATCAGCACTTTTTTCCGTTTTGCACGTGGCTTTCATATTTAATGATAGTTTTGTGAGTATAAAGATGACAACTTCATTCTTTTGTCTTTTGGAATTCATGTCTGGTTTTACTATAAAATGACATACGCATGTGACATCATAATATAATCCATTAAATGTGTCTTGGCTCTGTATGTTGCTGGAAATCAATAGCTATGATGCCAAAAAGAGATGGTCACAAATATTTAGCTGCAGTTCCACTGCCATTTCACTCTGTAGCCCAGAACGACCCCATACACCTTCCAGAGGAGGGTGGGTCCATGTGGTGGTCCAGTAAGACCAGGGCATGGACTGGCAGAAGACAAATCTGTGAAAAGAGCCCAGATTTCTGCTGGGGTGGGAGGATGCGAGGGGGAAGATGTCTCTTGGCAGCAGTGGCAAAGTTCTTTCTATTCCCCCTTTCCCCTTTTCCAAAATAAGCCATGTTTCTAAGGCCAAGCTGGATAAAGTATACATAAATGAAAAGGACTACCAAAATATACATACTTTGTTAAATATTAAGGTTTTTCCACTAGTTTACTAATAGATCTTTAACTTTATTCATAGGGAACTTAAAATGAAAAGACAGGCAAGATGTGTTTTTCTTGAATTGTGTGGCAGACTTTCTGTCCATAGCTTTTCAGATACACTGCAAGTAAAGCAACAGGAAGACTTTGTTCTATGAAAGTAAGTCACACATATGGATGTGTGACCATGTTGCTATTGCGGATAAACACTAAAATCTGGTTTCTCAATTCTTTAGTACAACTTGGAAATAAATCAAGACTATATTGTGTGGAGGAAGATATGTGTAGGGGAGACAGATTTTTTTTTTTTTTTTTAAATGCCATCATTAACTGAGGTTTTTCAACTGAAAGATGTGCTTGGTAAAATGGCAGTTATAAATAAGGAATAGCTGATAGAAGTTTTACTTCTCCAGCCATGTCTTCAGTTGTTGGAGGTGGCTAAGATGGTGGTCACCACATCTATAATGACATTTTTTCCAGAGCAAGTTTTCAATTATGTTTAAATAGTCCCTGTTTGAAAATGTAAAGCCTTCTGTATCTAAAGTATATCATGCTCTGGGGATGGGGAGTACTTGCTACTCTTCAACTGATCAAAGTTTCTTATATTGTATGTTTGTAGAATTACTGTGGCTGCTCAGCCGTGTCTCTTATCAACTTGCCTTGAAAAGGAAAAGAAGAAAAGAGCTATTTTTCACTTGGTAGTGCATCACTGAGTTTCTCAGTGTGGCAGCTAATACAGACAGTGATATGATTGTCTTGTGGAGAAATGGCTCAATGCATTCTGGTGAGAGGTGCTGGACCAGGTTTGGTAATTAACTGCTGTTAAGGAGTATTTTTGTTTTGTGGTTTAACCCCAGGCAGCAGCTAAGCCCCACACAGACCCTGAATCCGGTGCTTGTCCCCCTCCCCCTGGGGTGTGGGAGAGAGTGAGAAGAGTGAAAGTGAGAAAACTTGCAGGTTCAGATAAAGGCAGTTTACGGAAAACAGAAGCTGTGCACGCAAGCAAAGCAAAACAAGGAATTCATTCAAGATTTCCCATCAGCAGGCAGGTGTTCAGCCATCCCTGGGAATGCTGGCTTCCATCTCACACAACAGTGACTTGGGAAGACAAATGCCATCTCTCTGAATGTCTGCCCCCCCTTCCTTCTTCCTTTATATGCTGATCATGATGTCCTATGGTCTGGCATATCCTGGGGACAGTTGGGGTCAGCTGTCCTGGCTGTGTCCCCTCCCTCGCTGGTGGGGTGAGAAGCAGAAGAGGCCTTAACACTGTATAAGCACTGCTCAGCAATAATGAAAACATCCCTGTACTATCAGTGCTGTTTCCAGCAGAAATCTGAAACATAGCCCCCTACTAGCTACTATGAAGAAGATTAACTCCTATCCCAGCCAAAACCAGCACATTTTGCCTAGCTCTGAAACTTGGTGCTGGGGCTTCTGCTGGATCTGCAAGCAAAGAGGTGCAAAGGTCCACTTTGTTGGTAGTCATCACCTGTCTCTTAGTTTGCCTCAGGTATTTGTCAGATAATTTCTTTGTTTGTTTTTGTTCTCTGCTTGATTTATATCAGTTAAATTATGAAACATACTGCCAGTAAAGGCCAAAAAGCATCTGGAAGTTACTGTTCTAATTTAAAAAATATAAATGCATTTCTTATGTTGTCACAGCAGTTTTGTCATAAGCTTACTGAACTACCCAGAGGGGGGAAAAATTTCAGGGTGGTTGCTAATACTCCTTCCTTGAAAGGCTGTTGGAATGTCCCGACCTGTTGGAGATCCGTGTGGTTATGCAGTGGAAAAAAGACTTGTAAAGGGGAAAACCAAGAAATTTTCATGTAACTGTTTTGAAGAGTCTTTGTATTCCCTAAAATTGAAAGGACAACAGGTTTGTCTCAGTATTTCTGAGTAAATAAAAAACACCCAGCTGTTTGCATTTCTTTAGCAGATTCATCCTGCTGCATCATAATGCTTTTAAGCTCTGTTCATATGTGGTGTGGAAATTACTGTCACTTGTCTTTTTTTGAAGATCAGAGAGTGAAGATTAACTTCTCCAGGGCTCAGCAGTGTAACTTGAAGGTTTTAACTAGATCAGATTGGGAATTACTCTTGGCGCTCCTGGAAGGTCAGGTAGTGAGGGACACTCCCAAATGTTCACACTTTTCTTTTGTGGGTGTGGTTGGATTGAGAGGCAACCTGAATTCTTGCAGCTCCATCTAATTGTGAGTGCATCAGATAATTGGAGTAGGAAAACTTCCATGTGTGCCAGCAATGGGCTCTGCCATTGCAAAGGTGTGAATGTAGGTATTGTCTTTGACATTTGATGCAATGGGTGTTACTGTCATGAGGAGTCTTTTCTTTCCACTTATATTACTGGATTTTGGGTCAGAGAGCCCAGGCTGCCTTTAATTAAAAGTGTATTTGTAATGATCAGAAATAATCCTGCTCTTCCATGTGTATCTAATACTATGGTAGTAGTCTTAAACAGCATGTTGGGTCCTTCCCTTTAACATCTAGAATTAGATTTGTACTGCAGTGGCAATAAATCAGGCCATATATCCATAACCTAAGCTTATGAAATATATGTCAAAGTTTCTTTTCTGTTTTGCAAAGCCTTTTTGCTTTTTTAATGTCTCTTCTCACATTTTCTGCTCCTGCCGGTTTTATCTTGCCAACTCTCAATCAGCTGTCCTCATACACACTTTTCATCACATCTCATCAGCAATCCTTTGTTATCTTGTCTTCACTTGAAGTATTTTATCTGCTATATTCATCTGCTGTTTAAATTCTTCAGATGTTTGAATGACTGTATGGCCCTCACTTCATTCCTAGAATGACATCTCTTTGGCCAACCTTTCAGAAATGTTTTGTCTGTCTTAGATGGGATAGAGGGCTGCCCCTACCTCATAGTACACTCTGTTTTGTTTTTTTCACTGCCAAAGTCAGTTACTCGTCCCTTTCCTGTAGCTGTCGGATCACTTCCAGGCAAAATCTTGTGTAGAAATTATAACTTTGCAGCTAAAATCTCTTTGTGTTATCAGCACACTCTGTTCATGGGGAGATGCAGTAGAGAAAAATGACAGGTTTCTGGTGGCTGGAGTCACAAAATAACATTCCTGATGGCAAATACTTGAGTAAGTTGGTTTTGGGCTGTGGAAGTTTGTAGTCTTCCTGGGAATAGACCAGAAGTTGTGGAGAATGGCTGAAGCTTATTGCTATGAGAAATACTGACAATGAAGAAAAAAATTATGTGGGCATTTTTTGTCTTTGTTTTAAAATGAGATGTTGAGGGACCTTAGTCAAAATTATGAAATACTGAGGTAACTCTACTACATTGTGAAGCTGATTCATGTAGAGCATCCCAAACCTGAAGGTGCTGTTCCCTGGCTTTGTCCTTTTGATTTCATGCTGATATGGCTGTGTGTAATTCTTTCAGGAGGGGTGATGGTGCTGTTGCTGTTTTTTGTTCTTCGGGCTCTCTTTGTCTCATGGAGATACCCACTTGTATCCTTTTCTTTCACTTCTGTTTATACTCCCTCACTTCATCTTCCTACACCCTATTTCTCTTCTCCCTCTTATTTTCTCAGTCCCTTCCTAATGCTCCTAATACCCTCCTGTTGCTTCTGGCAAGTGGTGTCCTGCAGGGTGATGTCCTTGTGCATGTCTTCTCTGTGTGCCTCAGACTCATATTTTTCCCCACCTGCCCTATGGCACTATCAGGAAGATGCAGGTGGCTCTCTGGAAACCTCATTCAGCCATCCTAATATTCTCTGAAAAACTTCACATCAACAAGAAAGCAGAAGGCAAAACAAGGACATGGTCATTTAAATGGAAATGCTGAACAACTAGTGAGTTGGAGAAATGAGCTTTAAAGTGCTGCAATTAATTTGAATTCCTCTTTACCTTGACGTACAAAAATGTATTTAGAAGCAACTGTTTGAAGATGCATGTAATATTTAATGATATGCATTTAGTCCTTGTGAAAGTTAATTATCAGAACAGCCATTATAGCCAAGAACAACATATGTTTCCTCTGGAGTGCCTTTTGAACTCATCTAAACATTTTTATTCTAAGAAAGTCATGCTGGAAAGTCTGTCTAGTGTGTGATGTCCCCAGAGGACTGTGGGCTGTAATCTTCCCTTGCTCAGAAGGTACCTGCTGCTGTTAGGGGTGCATTATTACGGTTTATCACCTTCATCTATATGGGGCAACTTTCTTCTTCCTTTCTCAATCTGGTAATTGAGTAAGGTGACTTAGTAATTTTTCTTGTTAGCATGTGAAGACAAATTATTCTTGATGTCTGCATAGTTCCTTTCTGAGCTTTAGGTATCTTTACTTTTTGCCGATGCTTTCTTGATGTGCAATGTGCTACTTCAGATGAAAAGAAGAGAAACACTTTTCAAGGAGAAGAGTCTAATGGTGGCACTGGTACATGCTGTCACTTATGGATGTCTGAAAGTAGATGCATCCCAGTCCTGAACATCACAAAATGCTTCCTGGGGACAGAGGTGTGATGTGCAATTTGTTAGGAGTAACTTGCTGTATTGTTACCAAAATAAAAAAAAAAACACCCCAAATCAAGCAGTACTAGCTTGCAGTGAGACCAGTGAATATATGCTAGGTATTTATATCTTTATTAATGACTTTTTCAGGGGTAGGAAGTGTGCTATTAGATAGATACCTTTTCTTTGGGGTTGTAATAATCTATGGAGATTTGGCAGGCCTACAAGTTTCTGTTGAACTCCTAAGGTAACATAGTTTTTCCTAATAAACTTTTCATTATTTGTCTAGAGCCTCATTGGTTTCATCCTTATTACAGTCTAAAGGATTATTCCCACAAAACTAATTATAAGGTGAAAAAGGGCTCACAAGTTTGAGACTACTGAACCAACAAAGTATTTTCGAAGGAAAGAAATATCCAGTCACAGTGACTGAACTGTAAATTTACTACTAAAGGATAGTTTTCTTTAGGAACTAATTTCTTTAGAAACTCTCAGATTCAGAACCTAGTATATGGACTTTTAATGGTAGCTGTTTTTACCTTCTGAATGAGAATCTGTTTGTAAATGAATTTTGGTTGCCAGTTGCTGGCAGCAGTGCTGGAAGGTTATGCTCTTTCAGCAGTCTCTGGAGTTACTTGCACCAATCCAGTGCAATAATGTTCTGAATTTAATTTGATCAAATATTTGTTTTTAATATAATGTTTAGAATCAGGAAGTAAATGAAGCTTCCATAGACACACACTGTTGAAGGATGTTATTATTTATTCAGTTTATAAATCAGCCCCATTTTGTGCTGCTGAATGTATTCCAAACATTGGCAAAGAAAAATAATGATAACATACATCATTGCTGCATAATTTTAAGGCATTTTATAGCCTGGAAAATGTGGTGGATTCTATAAAAGTGATAAATGATACAACCCTGTAATAAATAGCCATAGTTTATGCATTGTGAATTGGAGTTTAGATTCAAATGGAAATTCTTTTTCAGCAGATTGGATATGAATTCAATCCCACAACCTCTCTACAGAAATTATTTTGATTTCCATATATTTTTCTGTACTCTAATCGATGATGGTATGCACATTCTATTAGATATTAATACAGTAAAACTTACTCATATTTACAAGGTATATGAAATTAGTTACTATGAATATAATAGATTAAAATGTATATTACATGTGCATATTTCCAACAATAGGACAAACTGTCTTAGCTTAATTCATAATGACTTTGATTCATTGTTTAGAATATTTGGCTCTTATTGAGTTTGTAAGTGAATTATTTGGGTATGTGCTGCATCTTTATCATGGTAATTAAATCCATTTTACTGGAAAAAATTCTATTTCCACTTTCAATTAACATGTAAGATAAATATTTACAAGAATAAAGTAGTGTGAAACTCTTAAACTTATTAAAATGTATGATGGTTCTTCCAGAAAACAGTGTTGCACTGGCAGTCTTATTAATGTTGGACAGATGGATTACAGCTAGAGTATTTGTGGTTGATTTTTTTATTATTAAACAAAAATGCATTGGTAAATATTTTTTTGGCTGCGAAGAACTGTTAGGGGGTAGAAAACTGTGAACCAGTATTAGACTTGATACCTCATGGCTAATTAAGCAATGCCATAAGTATATCTTAAGGCTCAAATAAAATCTGTGGTCTTTGCTAAATTATTCCATGAGTAGCTTGACTTACACAATATCACATAATTATAGTTTGTATGGAGTATTTTTGTGACTGAATAGTTCTTCCCAAATGAAAAGTAACCTTTGGCTGCAGTTGTATTACTGTTTACCAGACTAGAAGAGATTCTACTCAGCCTTGAACAAAATTAACTTCTCATGGAGCATCGCATTCAGGTTCAAAATTTCACCACTGTGGCTGAATCGGCTTGAGTTGGTGTCACTGGCACAAGTCTTTCAGGTGAGCTCCATTCAATGGGAATGTGGCAAGTCCATAGAATGCTGATGCCTTCCATGACGGATAGAAAAAATACTCAGTACTAAAAGAAAAAGGTTTTTAATCCTATCAGTAAACCAGTATGATTGGGTTACAACATCAGTTTGCAAGACTCTTCAGTGTGACGTATCTGCGAATGAAACACTCTTTGGAGAATGTTTTGTGTAGGAGCTGTTGTATCAGGCTGGGCTGTACCTGATCTGACTGCGTGTTTGGATGGAGCAACATTTCAGTGCTGGGAAAGGTACAAATGATCTTGTTATAGTAACTGTAAGTGAACTTGCCTTTGGAAAATGGGTCCCATCTCCCAGAGATTACGCTAAACTATGAGTCATTAGTGCTTGCAAGCTTCAAGGTCTTTATTAAAATCTTAGTTGTAATTTCAGATGTTTCAGTAAATTTGCTACTGCTCTAAAAAAACCCACCACACAGCCTGCTCAAAACTACATCTACATGTTGAAGAAAAAATCCAGTATCAACAGAATAATTACTCATATGGGCTGGAGAACTAATATTTTGGATGAAGTAGTGAAATTAATGTTGAAATGACTGAGGAAATCATCAGAATGTTTAAAACATGCCCTTTAAGTGTTAGTAAATTAAGTACCTGCATGTTTTTAAGAGTGGGATTTTTGTTGTTTTGTTTTACTCTAGCATAGATAAATATCAGGAACTTGCTAAAGGGTTAAAAAGATGTGTAAATCAGGTTACCGAAGGATACAGGGAATAAACCACCACAACAAAATGCAGTCTGCAAAAGAATGGTACAAAACATACTGTAGAGCACAGAAGTAATATGAAATTCTCTTGTATTACTGCTCTGTACTGTAGAAAGTTCAAAGGAGCACGGTGCTCTAAGAAGGCTACCCAGGCTTTTGGTATAGTGGTGTTTAGAAACGTAAGTGTCCTATAAATATGTAAAGCTTCCCGTGATTAGAATGTATAAGTCCCGAAGGACATACTATTCCAAGTTTTGTGACCATTTAAGCTCCAGGTCAGTAAGTCACTTGAACCTGTACTTCATTCAGTTTAAGAGGGCTCATTTGAATAGAAGAAAGAGCACTTTGACTCAAGGCAGAGTATGTGCTCAAATGTTCCTTGAAATCAATGTCATTTGACTTCAAATTGCTGTAATTTAACAATTTTTTTTTTTTTTTCATTTTAAGGCAGTGCAGCTCTGCATTTGAGCATTCAGAGCATCAGTTTCTAAGCAGAAGTATCCAGTCCATGTAATAATGTCAGTGCTTCCCTGATCTAGGAAAGTGAAAACAGTACCTAAAGCAGAATCCTCTGGACTTAAAACTGCAGAACCTGTTAAAGTACATTTTTCACTTAAGCATATTTTTGACCTATTGCACTTATCAGTGCTTTGGCATTCTAAAAATAATTTTAATTTTTGATTGTCCGTGTCAACAATGAACAAAACCTAAAAATGTGACTGACTACATTGACTCTAAATGGCCAGTTAAAAAGTGCTGTAGAAGTGGCACACTGCTTCATGTAAATAACTAATTTGGTAGATTATTGAGCCAATAATCTGCAGTCTTCAGAGCCATCTGATGTGGTGTAAATCTGTGGCCTTGGACCCTGTTTCCTGGCAGTCCTGAAGCTGAATTTCAGAGCTGGTTGAGGACAGTAAAGTCCTGCTGGATCTGCAGGAGGGCTCTGGCTCTGCTGCCATCTGTTAACACTTGTAGCTGTTGCTGATGCTTTGTAGTTTGAGACAAAATTGCAAAAACAACCTGAGTAACAGAGCAACAATGGGGTGGTTTTTAAAGATTTTTTTTAAAGCTTATATGGTAACAGTGTTGTACACTATAGCACGTCTACGTTACACACTTAAATGTTCTTTTTGCATAGTGTTCTTCTCTCTAGAAGACTAATATGCTTCTAGACAGATGCTAATAGTGTTGCTTCCTGTATCCAAACCTGGAAAGCTGACTTCAGTCCAGAGGCAGTTGGGAGATTTTTTTTGAGTACTTCATGTTGTGTTTCTACAGCTCAGAAGCAAAATGGAGCTATGTATCTTGTGTTCCTCCTCATGTTACTGGCAGAAAGTAACATAAAGCAATGCATCCCGAAAGCTCAACTGCATATTGTGCTATGTGCAACTGCAGTACTGAAGTGCTTCGATCTTCTTTTATGTTTTTGAAGATGTATTGCAAAATAAATTAATGTGCTTTGAGAATTAAAGATACCTGTTATTCTTGTAGCTGCAAGTAGTCAGTGAAATGAAAGTTAATTCATAGTGAACTTTCTTGAAGACTTTGCTTTTTTTTTTCCTTCTAGGAGTCTTGCTTAGTGTGAAATAAGCTATTTTAGACAGCAAGTGTATAGTTGCTCATGAACTATGAGAAAAGAACATGTTGAAATGTTGACATTGCAGGGTTCTTCTGAAGTAAAGGGGAATTCACCCTGTTGCTCTCTTGCTTATACACTCATAATTTGTCCTGAATAAATGATCAAATGTATTTAAATATGTAATGAATTATTTTGCTTTAAGAAAAGTCTTCATGAAATTATTAGCTACTTTTATTTTTGCTTCTATTTTAAACTTTTTTCTGTTTTATCAAGTGGCAAAGATGTCATTATGCCCAGATCTTGCAGCTGTGTCTCCCTTGACAGCAATTCTCATTTCAGTTTTTCAAAGCAATCTTGGCAAGCAAAAATGTATGCTAGTACTTTACTTTTTTAGAAGAAGCTGTTACCTAAAAAGTCCATTAGTGAAAAGCTTTTCTGTTGCTTAACAAAGCCCTTAGCTGAGAATCACCAGGGATATGATGGGGGAGGGTAAGGAGGAAGGTGGCATTTAGATTTCAGGGGCTGAGATCTACTGTTGGAGCAAACATGGTCACAGAGAAGTGGGGGAGACCCTGCCTGACACTTGAGGTTCAATTGATCTCCAGGCTCTATCTAGCCAGGGTTGTACTAGAGCAGTCAGTCACCTGCCTCACCTTCACACATGCTGCAAACCAGCCTCTTTCACGAGAACATGTTTCATCAACCTTGAATATACAAATATAATTTTAACACTGAGTTAAGATGTTGAAGCAGGAGCTGTTTTTAAAAGGACTCAAAGAACTGGTATAAATAAGAGTTGAAATTGCCATTCTCTAACTGTGAATCTTGATGCTGTTAAGGGCATCACTGCCACAGTGAAGTAGCACATAAAGAAACACATGCACTGCTGGGACTCAAAACCAGCCATGTAAGTGACAGTAAATACCCTACCTTATGTCTGAGGGATTTGTGGGAGGAGGCCAGTGGGAGTGGAAATTATTTAATGCATAGCAAACATAAATAATAACCAGAGATTGAAAGAACAGGCAGAGAGGAGGACTTGTTTAACAAAAAAAGGCCTATGACGAATTGGAGGTGATGGTCTGTTGAACTTGTTAGATTTAGTTGCTGCATTCCTGGCAGTAATAGACATCTCCTGTGTATTCTCTGGGGGAATATGTACAAAGTGTGGATATCTTTTTTTTTTTTTTTTTTTTTTTCCTAAAGTGACTTTCTGTGACTGGACAGTAAATCTAATGGCAGAGTTTAGGAGAAGTTAGAAATCATGAAGTTGAGATGCAATTCAAGATGAGACGTGGGAGGAGTGGAGCAGGTCCTGCTGTAACTAATGCTAGTGGTTCTGGCAGTGCCTTCTCAAGGAAGCAATGAATCTGTGTAGTGGTAAGTCTTTATAGTGGGAAGAGGCATCCATACAGAACACCTTTTATGTGCCATGGCTGTGGTCTGGTGGTGGGACTGATGGGTGCCTTGGGAGTGTGTCAGCCTGCCTGCTTGGTGCTGCAAGCCCAGCTTGGTGAGCTGGGTGGGGGCAATGGGATTCCCTCAAAATTGCATTCCCAGCCCAGGCTAAAATGTTAGTGTAGATTTCCCCATTAGCTGTAACACAAGAAGGTTACCCTTATGACCTCCTCTTGTTTTTTCTGCCCTCTTTATGTCCCTGTTGAGATTGGGACTCTGGCCTTAGCAGTGTGTCTAGAAGATCAGGGCAAAGAAATAATGTTTTTGTTTCACCACTTTGAATCCCTTTACTTCTGTGTAATCAGTAAATGGATCTACTCAAGTAATGGCTTGCTGATGTAAACAAATGAAGTTTGTATGTGTGTCTCTATGTGGAATATAGATATATTTGAAAAAATAATTTTAAATTTTATTGCAGCAAATATTTACTGTACCAAAATATCTCCTCTATTAAAAATATTAATGAACTATATTTTATAATGAACTATATTATTTATCTGTTTAATCATGGCTTTTATAAGATGAACTACTATAAAAATATATGTTCTAATAATGTATTGAATTCTTAGAATGTAAATTGACTAAAAAGGCCTTGGGGAAAAAATAAAGATGATTGCATTCTTATAATTCATTTTTAACTGTACAAAAAAATTAGCACCTGAGTATTTGCCTTATTATGCTGAGGGATAAGGGCTGCACAACAAAGCCCTGGAAGTAAATGAATTTGACATTGGTTTTGGATGGTGGCCTACACAAGTAGTGCTAATGCAGTTCCTATGAATAATTCTGCTTTCTTAAACTCTTTCCTATACCTCAGTAACAGGAGTTTGAAAAGAACTTCTACAGCAGGTTATGTGCTGTACTTCACATGCAAACTGTATTTCAGAACATAACAGGCCAGAAATGTCTTCTGAAGGGGGGGAAGCCATGAGAAGGCATGTGCTTTAATTGAAAGAATTAATGTCAGAAAATCAGGAGTGTCTATCTCGGTGTCTTTCAGGTAGGTTCAGGTGTCAGCAGCCTCCCTACAGGAAAGCTGCTTCTTTCTGTAGAGCCACTAATCGGGTACCTGGGGAAAGGAGCTTGCTCTGATGCACCTTTTTTATTTAAAAAAACCCCACTTAGTAGCTCGTCCAACAAAAATCATAGAATATGGGGTTGGAAGGGACCTCAAGGATAATGTGCTTTAACCTTTCTGGCAAAAGCACAGCCTAGACAAGGTGGCCCAGCACCCTTCCAGCTGGATCTGAAAAGTGTCCAATGTTGGGGAATCCACCACTTCCCTGGGGAGATTATCCCAGTGATTGATCTGATTGTGAAAAATTTTCCCTCTTCTATCTAATTAGAATCTCTGATGTTAGATAATGGACTCTTAGATGTTAGATAATTGTTAGACTGTTAATGTTGGGTAGTGTTAGATAAAGGACTGTCATTAACAGTGAACCTGAAGGGAAATAGGAGGTCAAATAAATAAGTCCTGAATCTAAGACAGCTAGCAAAGTTCAGTAAAATGCCTGAAAGACTTAAAAAGAGATTCCCCACCTCCACAGTGAGAAGAGGGCAGGAAGATTTGGCCCCAATGTTTGGGAATCGGGGTAGCCCTCCAGTGTGTTGCAGCACAGTTTACCTCTGGTATTCAGGTGCACCTATTCTTCCTCGGAGAATTTTCTTGTCAAAGCAAAAAATAGAAGGATATAAGCAAAAGTATGAGCATGCTAGATTTTTGCCAGGCTTGGTGATTTTGGGGTAGGTCCCTCTTCTTGTGAGAATGACATGATCATAGAAGACTGTGGAAGAGTATAGGAAGAGTTGCATCTTATCCAGTAGTAAGAATAAAAGAATAGATATTGTTTCTCAAAGGTATAAAATATCTTTACTTAGCTATTGAGATTCTACCTCCCTTTCCACTTGGCTGCCTGTTAGATGTTTAACACACATCCTCAGAAGTAAATAGTTATCTAAAAATAATGTGAAAACTGACAACTATGATATTTCACTGTTATAAGTTCATCAGACTAAACGTTTGCTTACGAGTTTGTAGTTCTGTCAGATACAAAACTTGCAGCTGTTTCCTTGGTTTGCTGTAAATCCAGGCAGGATTTGGGATCATGTACCTCTATATGCCAAGAAGTTTGAAAATCTGTCTCAAACATCCATTTTGTCATGCTTCAGTAGCTTCTGCACAGTCCTGTGACGAAACAGAGTGGGAAGGGTTTTAGGCAGTTACGTGTGTGTCTGTCCTCTTAGCACATTCCCAGTCCCTTTGCAGTCATGGAAGAGGACAAGATAGGGACGGTGCTCAGAGGTATATATGGTCAGAGGAACGGGAGTACCTTTACCAGTGTGAACCCTTCCTGGTAGGTAGAAAAAAGGGTCAGAGCAGGCATGACTGTTGTCCTCAAACTGCTTCTCCTGCACTTCCCTAAGTAGAAATCCAGTTCTGTGAAGACCAAAATGGTCCATAGACCTTTATTTCAGATACTGCTAGATGGCTTAATCTTGTATTTAAGTTGTTTTCCTTATAAACAACTTGACTGGTCAGAAAAATGTGTCCTGTTCAGAGATGACATCTTTATGCACAATTTGGCACCTGTTGTCCACAGAGCATTTGTCAGCGTGTCCATCATTCCAATAGTCAACAACAGAGAATCAGAATGCTAGGAAATGTGTTGGTTGGGTTTTTTTAGCTGGTTTAAGATGTGGTTGTATGAGTCAATGTTAGGCCAGCCAGGAATGACAAATCCACTAATGTGTTCATGATGATTTTGTGTTGAGGAGATGCTGAAGGTTAGATATTGCTAAAGCAAGTGTATGCATATATGTTTTCAGCTAATAGGGTCCATTTAGATGGATTTGTTTGTGGAATGCTAGGTTTTCTGTTTTACATGTTACTTTAACTAAATTGCCTGTGGTAGCATGGGAATAGAAAATCTTATTTGTTATCCACACTTAAGAGTCAGATAACATTTAATAATTTTAAATTGCCAGTAAATTTATACTGGCTTGAATTGTAAGGATATGAGATTAAAATCATCTTCTATAATGACAGAAGGTAGTTTAACATTTATAGGGCCTCAATCATTCTGCTATATGAGGAAAATGCATTTTATCCATTTGAGGTTTTTTTTTTTAACTTTGATGTGATGGAGCTTAGCTGATTCATTTTGGTTCTCATGTTTCACATGGAGAGAATCACCATGATAAATTGATATATTATGGATTTGATGAATGGTTACTTCCTATTCCGTATAATTATCAGGCAATAGTTTCAGTGAAAGATGCTGGGAAATGAAACTTTTCACTTCAGATAACCATCCACCCTGTCTGGCAAGAAAAATGGATCTCTATTTTCAACATATTACAGTGGATCAAGGCCAACAGAGGGAGGGCAACTGTTTGTAAGTTGTGAAGAATAGGATGGATTTGAAAAAGTGCCTGTCTAAATGAAGTTGTGAAAGAAATTCTGATGACAAATAAATGTACACGCAGTGTTGAGAAACCTGATTATTTAAGCTGGTTTTAATTCATATCTGGCAGAGAAGGCATTAACCCCTTCTAAAAGACACCCAAAGGTAGTGGTAGCCATTACATTTTTGGTCAGATAGGTAAGAGGTATCTCATCCATTAAGAAATGGGATGTGGAAGGAACTCTGCATGTCTTTCAGAGGGGCCCTTTGCAGCCTGTGGTTCTCATGAATAAAGGCATCATTTGTGCAATCTCACAGTGCTCACAGAAGTGCTCTAATGCTACTTTTAGGTTGTTTGATCCAGAATGTGCAGATGGTATGCTTGGAAGAGTACACACGTTGTATTTCCAGACTTTGAGAGATGCTTGTGGGTAAATGTGGTGCAAATGGAGCAAATAGAAATACCGGGACTCAGTCTGCTGGCTGTAAGTGGAACTCAGCCACTACGTTTGTGTTTGGTTTTGTTGGATTTGCAAGTGCTTGGGTAACAACAGAAGCATTTTTTGCAGAATGTGACTGTTCTTAGAGACGTTTTGGTCTTATTACTGTAGTGTGTTGTATGTGACAAGCTGATCTAATAATAGTATGTGACTTGAGTTTAAGGTGCTTGTTTCTAATGACTCCAAGTCTCAAGGATGGTATCCTCTGTTAACAAAAAAAAAGTTATCAGTGAGAAAGATTCCTAAGTGTTAAATAGGTCAGGAAGTGTTAATGAGGATTAATTCAAGAAAAATAAAATCAATATTTTTGTCTTAGATTAGTTTAGAAACAGTTGTTTATGATTTTAACATTTTGGCTTCATGCTCTAATTTTTAGTTTGTTTCTAAAAAGACTTGTGTTGTAATGTCAATTGGTTGTTATATTGCATTAAAAGCAGGAGAAATAGCAGACCAGGTAACAGCTTTGCCAGTGTTTACTTCACCCCTTGTTACAAATCCTGCTAGAATTCTAAGCAATTTGTCTCTTTCAGTGTTTTAGGGAAAAGTTCTTTTCTACGTAATTGTGCCAAGACTTAAGAGTTGATGTTCACCTTTCCTATTTCAAGCAGCATTACAAAAGATAGATAAAATACTCAATTTGTACAAAAGTGTTTCTTTTCAAATGCTATCTTATGACTTAAGATATGGCAACGTTCTGTACTATAAAAATAATTTTGGGAAAATGTATTCATCTATCAATTTGTGAGACTGAGAAATTCTGTGGTGAGCTCCACCAATTGAGCTATAGTGAATGGGAATGGGCTGTCAGTGTCTTCAGCATTATCTAGTCATTTCCCCATAGATATTAATTTTAAACTACTTCTAGATTTTATTGCAGCTTTAAAAATAATAATTTTTGTCTTTTCAATTTGTCTCCTTGTTCTTTTAAAGCATATTTAGAGCAAATCCAGTAGAACAAAAATCACTTTTTTCTTTTCAATTTTTCTTAGCCTTATAAGAGCAATCATGGGGGGGATATTTCTTCTTTTCAATTTAATTCTTTTAAGGCTTGGATGTAAAAAAACCCCTAGAAAATCATCTATCCTTGACACTATTCTACTTGCTTAAAGGACCATTCATTCTGTGGAGTGTACATATATGTAAGCAGAGATGAATGGTGAAAAGTTTTTAATATTGTATGTGAAAGTTATTTTAAAAATGCTTTTCTCAGTGACAGATATTTAGAAACATCAAAAATCTTTACTCATAAGTTCTGTTAACTTATGTGAGTTTTATGCGTGTGAAGGAAGAAGGTTTAACACACGGTGACTGAGGCTGCCACTGTGGAATTTCTTCTTGAGTGGAACTGGTTGGGTTAATAGCTGTGCTGCCACGCAGTAAATCTTCATTCAGGACATACTTGCAAGTAAGCTTTTGTGGTTTAAAAAAAAAGCCTGTGAGAACTCAGTGATTTATACTATGGAAGAGCTTACAGTTATCAGGAATAGATGGTCAAGAAAATCCTGTAATCAGAATAACTATTTAGAATCATGTTTGTATAGCGGTCTCCTGGTCTGGGCTGTAGAGATCACTGAGCAAGTATTTCCATTAGCACTGACACCACAGAAGCCTGTTCTCCTGGGACTTTATGGCCTGAGGGTAAGTTTGTATGTTGATTTTTCTCATCTCTAGTAAAGAGTGGACCTAGGATGCAGCCTTTCAGCAGGAGCGTTTCCTTTGCTCTTTCCTAGAGAAGATGGGAGTTTTGTTGCCAGATTTGGTTGAGACTTGTATAGGTCCAAAACATATTGGAGTAAGAACAGAATGACTGATGGACATTACAGGCACTGTGTCCATGTGCAAAACTTAGGTCTGATTTGTAAGCTGCTTCTATATTTTAATTTTAAGAATAGATGGAACAGGAAACTCTAGGCTGAAATGTTGGAAAGGAGTTATTACCTTATGGTGTGATGTTCCAGTAAACTGAAATTTGAGGTCTGTTCTATTTCTGGAGAAAAATAAAGAACAATCAACTCCAATATCTACACCAGAGATAGTACTGCACATGAAACTTTAGGATATAATATCAACATGGAATTATAAAAAAAATTATGGTTATCATGAAACAGTTATAATTTTCTTAATACAAGGATTTGATGAAACTTCAGTTTGAGTAACCTAGATGAGGCATATCATATTTTAACACTGGAATAGTATAAAATATGTATTAGGACAAGAGTGAGTTTGGTCAAAAAATTATAACAATTACATAAAACCCAGAAAAAACCCCTGTAACTACTCTTGTCTTCTCTATAGAGTAGTGTAAGCACTGAGGAAAATTGTCATTTCAGAACTTGTTATTGTGATGTGTTTTGATGGAAAAGTATAGAATAGTTTTTTCAATTTGAAATTATTTTTGTGTTTCTCTTGTAATGAATAACAAATGTTCTGTAACTCAGTTTGAATGGAAGGTGAGTTTAATGACTAATCAGCTGAAGTTCCCATCAGTATTAATTTATCTTTTTACAGGAGTTCAATTACATAGTACTTTTGTTTTCAGGGAACATACTGGTAGATTATTTTACTCACATAAGTATACATTATTTTTGTGTTCTGTGGATTTTGAGGAGATGAAGCAACAAGCTGCAATGATGAAGAAAGAAATGGCTATCCTGGCAGTATGATCAGAAATATCATGCTTGCTGCATACAGAGGAGCACATGTTCTGCAGCCCTTGTAGGAGATGCAAGAAAGAGGGATTTCAGGGGTGACAATTACATGTTTTTTCAACTGTAAATTAAGGGTACGGTAGACTTCAATGCTGCTTTCTCAAGTTGTAAACTTTTTTTAAACTCCACAGATTTTGGGCCTCATTTCACATAAATCAGTTCACTACAATTTGGGTATTAAAAGTCCGATACTGCAGGTCTGCCTCGGTGGTTATTTTGCGTCATTGTATGGTGTGTATCATACTCTTAATATTCTCTTTATTAATAGAACAGCTGCTTATTTTCTAGGTTTCTCTAGTAGAGTGCACTGGCCACGTCTTCCCACTAGGGTGTACAAACAGCCTGTGCAACTCCAGGCGATGGGATAAACATGATCTTAATTCTGCATAAATTTCAGTAGTAACAAGCCAGCCCAAATTAATCATTATTCTCTCAAACAAGTGAGCAGATGGAAAGGTGTTGATTTCTGAAGCAGAAATTGCTCAGACAAGATCTAGAAAACATTGTATTTCAGGGTAAATTAAAAGCATATATTTCAGTCTCTACAGCCCCTGGAAACTTGACATATTGTAAATGTTTCCATGCATTTCAAATATCTTGAAAGCTACCATCTATTATGGCAAGATTAAAGGACTGAGAACATCATTTGAGTAAATCTCATACAAATCTGTTTTGAGTGGATCCCTCAAACTTGTTGAGTAGGAAGCTTTTAAAAGGTAGATACCTACTTTTAAAAGGTAGAGATCTATACATAAGCGAGTACCTATCTTTCTTGCTCTCTTGGAGTTAACCTGAATATTTTAATGGTAAATAGGAATATGAACCATAGCTAGAATGTGTAAAAAGCAAAGTCCTCACAAGCGACTATGGCTTTGACTTGAATTTTTATTTCCCCAGCTGAAGTTACCTTTAAATGCTTATTTCCCAGAGGATCCTTATTTTACAGTTTGATTTCAACCACTATCTGTTCTAGCATATACTAGTGAAATGGTAACCCACTGCATGTGGTGTGTTGTCTCCATTCTTCACTCAGGGAGGCTGTGCCTTCTTGTCTTCCCCATCCTCTTGCACTCACTGGCTGTACTGGGGAGCTTGCAGATAGTCTGGTGTTGCTGGAAAAAATAATTTACTGCTCCCATTTAGTGCTCAGATCCTGGTACTTACATGCTGTGTCTGAAGTGTGACTGCCTTGGGCAGGGAAATTGAGATGTGTGCTATAAGATATTCAGGAGAAGGGAGAGGAGCAGGGAATATGGTGCCTGAGCTGATGGAAAAGCAGAGTGCTGGAATAAGACGAAAGGAAATGCAATTTAGTGTTGGTCAGTTCAGCCTTTTCAGGCCACTTACCTACTTGAGTTGAGAAGATGTTTTTATGCAATACCTGCATTTTCTGTGCCCAGACCTACTGTGTTTTGTGTGTATTTTATTTTTTTTCTCCTGATGTGGCATATTATGCATCTAAACTGAGAACTTTAATGAATTAAGGATATCTGTCTTTCCTGTTGTATGACCTAATGTAGCACATTTGAATTCAGCACCAGTGTGTGGCCCACACACTTGAAAGCTGCTTAAAAGCAAGAATACTGAGACATAATACATCTGCTTTTCTGTCAGCAAATTTGTAATTAGACACACGGAGATGCTTGAACATTAAGGCCAGTATTCAGGATTTGAGGAGGAACGGGAGTTCAGAGTGCAGTGGAATGGTTCTGGTTGCACATTTTTTGGAATTCATTATCAGCTCATTATTTTAAGCTCATAACTGATATTTCAGCTGAAAAATTAAGGGGATGCAAAAGGCAAAAATAAAACTGTGGGAAATGCCAGTTTGCACTGTTTTATTTCCCACCTGAAAGGAATAGCTTGCACTTACTTGGAGCAGCTTAGGTGAGCAGGAATTAGTTAAATAATGTCATGGAGAAGTCAGAAAAGAAGGAAATAGTAATTCTAAAATGTTAAAGTTTTTCTAATCTTGGGGGGCATTTTGGGAAGGTGCTTAGAGAGGAAAAAAGATGAAGTATTGTATTTTACTTGAATCCAGGTGTTACATTTTCAGAGCAGATGTACCTGTATTACACGTACAGCTGGGGCTGTTAAGAAGCTTGCATAATGGCTAGGCTGTGCTGACCAGGCTGTTAGTGATTTGAAATGGAAGGAGTGTATGTAAAAGTAGACTATAGGGCTCTATTCCAGCCTCTGGCTGAGCAGCTGAGATGATGCAGGTTTTTATGTAGTGCTGAAACAGATTTATTGTATCTTATATTTTAATAGCTTTCTCAACTTCAGCATGATGATGATTTTCCTCCACCAACAAAAAATGGTGTGTGGGGATGTTGTAGCCCAGGGTCAGTGTGGGCAGCACTCCTTGAGCAGTGATGACTATGTACCTGATGGATGAAATACAACCTGTTAAACACAGCGTGTCTCTCTCAGTTTGCCCTTCCTCATTGCTCAGCCCTACCAAGACAGTGGTTTCTCTTCTGGGGCAGTGCATTTGGTTGCTGATGTAGAAACGTGTTCTCACAGTTACCAAGGATAGCTTAACAAACACCAACACATATAGTACTTGCATGATTATGGCTTCAGTTTTCCAGCCCATGTCATGAGTCTTGTCTGACTCTCCCTATCATTGCTGTGCTGGGGAGAGGTAGAAATAGAGGGCTGGTGCTGCTCCATCTCCTGGAGAATGGGCATGACTGTCTGCTGAGCCTCTGTCAACGGCAGGAGTAATAGCTGTTGAACTGGGAAGCATTAAGTGTGTTGTAGAGAATGGAGGAAATAAGACCCAAAACGGGAGAAACGCACAGCATAGTTTTGTTCAGATAATTTGACTGCTACTTTTTTTTTTTTCCCAAGGGAGAAAGAAAGATGTAATCAATTCATTGTTAATTTAATTATAGATGTGCAGAGCATTAATATTTACCTTTTCATCTAAAAGCTTAAATCTGATGTAATAAATTTAGAGAACAAGTCAAAAAACAAATCTTGAATTATTTATGCTAAAATATATAGTCGAATAGTCTGATTTCTGACATTGGTCACAGCAAATTGTTTTACACAGATATATGGAAGACACATGGGTTTTGAAGAAACAGGTACTCTAACTATGTGTGCATCCATGTTAGCAACTGTAAGGGAAATAAGACCTGTGATACCAAGATGGTTTTCTAACCCCTTTCTAATCCAGCTTTATGACTTCAGGTGGTTCTGTGCTTTTGAAGTGCATTATAAGAAATGGAACATGAAAGTCTTGGCTAAATTTGATGTAAGATTAAAGCCTCTATTTTTTTCAGTAATACTTTATTTTCTAAAATGTAATTTAGAAAAAAATAGACTGAAGCTTCCCTTCAGTGAAAATAAGATGTATTTGTAATAAAATACTGAAATGAAATCTACAATTCTTACTCAAGCTGTTTCCAAATGCTAATAGCAAATACAGTTTATCATTAAATTACAACTGAAGATGAAGGCATCTGTCTGTAGTGCATTCTACTTGTGAATGCATGAGTGCACGTATGATTGGTTTTCAAGAAGACACTGGTAGATTTGCCATGATCTTCATTTTTGAGATGTTCATATGGTGTGTTTAATGTGTGAGGGTAATATATTTTCAATCAATACTCTCCATCTTACCAATGTCAGCTGTGATAGTCATAGAAGATGTCAGCTCATTAGAAGTAATGCACTTGAAGTGGAGTAGCTTTGCTTCTTCTAGGGATGTGATGGAAGATTGTCGTGGCCTGTTGCTGCAAATCTGCAGGAGTGAGGTTGAGATGGCCCAGATTTATGTCAAAAGTCCTTTGAGTTAGCTGAAAACAAGTACCTGGGAATTCAAACATCACTAAATCTGAGCAGTTGACATCACCTTTTTATCTGCCAGTACCTACAGAAACTGGGGGTCCTGGCTATGCTGTTCTAACAGCCTGTTTGTGTTTTACTGTTGTATTTCTCGAAATAGTGAAACCATAACATTTGGTTTTGTTTATATGTATGTGAGTTATCTGCATGAGACAGGCAGAGGTCTTACTGTCAGAGGCTGATTCTTCTGGTGTTTGATGTGTACTCACAATGTCACTTGCAAGAAGCTTTCCAGTATCATACAACAATAGGGATTAGAAATGGGAAGAATTTATTGGGAAATCTAGTTCGTTTCTCTGAAGGCTGAATCCTCATTGTCTTTTATACCTTAGTCTATCTTGAATTAATGTCAATGTGATAAGGTAAGTGTGTTTGGATGGTGAGGGGATGGCTTCACTTAATTTCTGGTCATTATTGTCTCTACTGTTCTTAAATAATGAGCAGAACTTCTTTCTCTTGTGGTCTGGTCAACTCCAACCTATGGCCAATGTTGTCCCTTCTGCTCCTTCCTCAAGACACTTTAGCTATTGCACTCTATTGCTGTCAGCATAGTATGGCACCATGGCAGAATGGAAGAGAAATTCCAGTTCTTAAAATTAGCCTGTATTAAAGATTAGGCTTGAGACTCACCAATTTTACAGAATGTTTTCTTTATAGTAAAATATAAATAATTATTAATAATATGGACTTTTTCCATCTAGGATTATATGAGTGCCCTTACTCTATAATGTATAATCAAGCCTACCTTCATAAAAGTAGAAAATAGATTGGAAAGATAAGAATATTTCTTGGGGGATTAAAGTTATCTACTTGCCCTCAGCAGAACAAAAAAATTTTTCTGCCATCAATTTCTTCTCATAGAATGTCTTCCATTTTTTTTTATACTTTTGTAATGTTTTTCACAAGGATAGAGAACCTGTCACTCATTAAGCAGGGACAGTTTGGATTAAATTGTAGATATTTTATGAACCAAAATTAAAAGTAGAAGGATGAGTCTCAGCTTCCATTTTCATCACTTATATAAGGGTACAGATCTAATGTGTAATCAGAAGAGAACTAATCTTTTTCCAATGTTGTTCTAACCAAAACTACTTTTTAAAATTGCAGTATGTAGGCACAAAAGACATTTTAAAATATACAAAGACACATTTAAATTTGTAACAAGTGTAAAACTAAGTGTAAAATATTTTAAAATGTTAGAATAGTACTTCTACTGTTCACTGTATTCATCTACTTTAAGAAGTATTAATCTCTTCCAGCATAAAGATTGTTTTGAAATAGTATCTGCTAAAACATACAGCACTTGCTTTTTCCTGAAATTATTATGTTGGTAAGCAATAATGTCATAGTTGTTCTACCGAAAAATTTCTTATTGATGACTTGGACTGTAAACCTGCAGATATGTGTGCAGGGATGCACTTAGCTTTTAAACCCATTCATGTGAATCCATTGCCCCACTAAATGGGGAAAATGATCCAAATTATACCTTTTTAAGCAAAATCACTTTTTCTCTGGTGTACCTCTTCTATATATTGAGTAATTCTTAGGCTAGAAAACAGCATGGTGGAAACTGTTATCTTCCTTTACGTAGCGTTGCGGCATAATATTGTGAACAGCGGGATGCTGAGATGGCTCTGTGCTGACAATGGAAATAAAAGGAAGTAGGAACTGGAGAGGAGTGTTTCTGACTTGACTGCAGATATATTTCTTCCTCTGCATTCATTCTGCACCACTGTCTTGTCCAGTCACACTTTGCTTCATATAGAGCCTATAAACTCTTGGGGAAAAAAGACCATCTGCCTCTTCTGTATTTGGAAAGTACTTAACAGGGTGTCCAGGTAAAAAATGGATACCTTCCCCCTTCCCAAGCTTTCTTGTCATCCTTGTTTGCATGCTCTGGTTCAGCTGGCTGTGTGGGAGATGTACGTTAGGTGAATGAGAAGAAACTGAGCACTGGCATTTGGAGGTATATTCCAGGTTGCAGTACTGCAAGAGGCTGACTCTCTGGGACTTGAAGAAAGCATAGCCAACATCAGACACGCTGGCTGAACTTGCTTGTGCACTTATTAACCGTGGCTGCCAGTATGAGACCAGAATACTCTCTGGGAAGTATTTTTAGGAGTTTATGTGGTGGTGCTTATTTTTTTTCCCCCTCCCTCTTACTGACATTTATAGGAATTTCCTAGCTAAATTTATGCACTTTATTTCAAATGTTAACTGCTACTTATTCAGCACGTAAGCTGGAAATGAAATACTGGAGAGTTTTAAGAATCCACATCTTCAGTATTGCCGGCTACCCTATTGGGTGGATCATGAGAAGCGTTGTTGAATTGGCAGGTGGGTTGAAGAAAGAAATCCTGTTACATGCTGAGATGTGAAAGTATGTGTCACTTGGGCCACAGGATTTTATAACAGCAAGCATAACAAGGATACTGCACAATAAAGATGCTATGCACTCAGAATTAATTCAGTCAGTAGAGTGGAAGAATTTTCTTTTCTCATCAGTCACTTTTTGTAACTATAACATAGAGGAAATAAAGTATGGTCTAAAGGTTAAAATGCTGTCTGGTGATCTAGCTTCCATCCTCTACCCTGAGTGACACTGATATCAGAATTTTTCTTGTCTCTTAGGAAACCATAGATGTGACTCTCCTATGTGAATAGAGAAGTGAAAAGCATGAATTCGAGTTCTTAAAGATTTAGATTTAATATGCTGTCTTGAAAGAACCTTTCTTTGAAACTCTTCAGTGAGTGCTGTAAGCATTGTTTGTTAGACTATGTGCCTAAACTTCAGGCAGTTACACTTGTTTTTTTAGTGTCATGGGAATTTCTTGATTATATACTTATATGCTAGTGGTATTAGCAGCAAGTGAAAATTTTGATGTATTTGTACTCTCTAAGTTATTTCAAAGATGTGGAAAATTCAGCGCTTGTGGAGTTTGCCTAGAAATTCTTGTAAATGAGAATTATCTCTCCACTTCTGTAAAGTGCCATTAACTGTATATTCATAATATTCAGAGCATCTCAAATCACCTGTAAACCTTAGTTTAAACAGTCTTTCTCTTCAGGAATCTTATCTGTTAGTGGAATGAGCTGTCTCAAAGACCGTGTTTATTGCCCTACTTTTTCCCTTATGCCCGCTCTTCTTCCCTACACAAATATATCCAAGTTATCACCTAGCAGTGACGATGGAGGTAGTGGACCATAAACAGGCTTTGTAATATGTTTCACTTAATTGATAAGGTAATGCTAAAATATTTAACATTACAGGATACCAGTGTGATCAGGTCTCCATTTCTGATTCTCAAGTACTGGTCACCATGCAACTAATGTTTAGGATTTTTTTTTTTCATGGCAGCCTAATGACTGCCTAAATTGTCATGGGCAGCTTTAAGAGGTTTGTACTATTCTGTATGTAGATTGTTTAACCCCTTTACAATGGCTGATTGGTTTCCTATTAGAAGACTCTTGTTTTTTTTTTCATTAAGATAGTTTCCTGATAATGCTTTCCAGATGTGGCTTCCTAGTGTTTTTCTTTAACTGCCCCCAAGATAGAATTTTGTGATCATGCTTCTCAGGTGTGGTTTCCTAATTGCTTTTCCTTAATAATGCAGTATGCATGCAGTGGTAAGGTTGCTTGAATAGGTCATGTATACATTTTTGGTTTAATTTCTTTAGAATTCATTTTATACTGCCATGATTTATTAAAATAACCAATATATAAAAGTAATTTGCAAATCTAGATAATCATGTCATTTTTTCTAATGTTAGTGAATTTTTTTACTTAAGTACATTAATGTTCTTCAGGTTAGATCAATACCTGAACCTGTATTTTTACTGTAATGTAAGCAAAGGTGTTGAGAGCCCACAAAATAAGGTCATCACATTAATTAACAGGAATGTCTTTATTTCCTGTCTCCTGTCAGGAGGTCAGAGTTGCAGGTGTTAGCAGTGGTTAACATGGCCAGGATTTGTGGATAATGTTACAAGTTTTTGGCAAATTTTTACAAGATATCAGATGAAAAATACAGTATGGATGAAAGTCTAATATGAAGACTCCCTGAATGAGATGTCTGTCAATTTATAAACAGCCAATAAATAAATAGTTAAATAAACCATTATTCAGATGATGTTTCTGGTTTTGCCAGACTAGTAAAATTTATCCTGTGCAAATGTATAATTCATCACTTCTCCAAAAATACATCATCTTTTGCTGTTTCCCTTGTGAGGCAATTCAAAGCCCCAGGGGCAAGATCAGGAGAATATCACATTATTACTGCTTACTCTCATGGCAAGAGAAAAAGACAGACTGCTTCAGCTTCATTTTTCTTGCCAACAGGTCAAGCAAGAAATATTTTTTCTTATTTATTTATTGTTAGACTTAAGTTTTGGATGAGGAGTTATTTCATTGCTAAGCACTAATAACAAGTAAGTATTACAGCCTTGATAAATATGCTTAGGATGAAGGATCACAGCAAGGAAAATCCTTTCTTGAACAATAGTGGATGGAAGCAGGGTACAGAGGCAGCACATGGGTTTTCTCGTGCTGTGGCATGGAGTGTGGCTGTGTGAGGCAGGATCCTGCCTAGGGCATCAGCATGCTCTCAAATCCTCAGCCCCGTCCCCAAATTTCTGTGGTAGCAGCTAAGATCTGAGGGCAGGTCCAGCTAGGTATGACATAAGGTCTGTTCTGCTAAGGTCTTGAAATGAAAAAGTAGTTTCAGGGAAATGAAAACTTGCTTGAGATATTTCTGGTTAGGAATATTAATTTAAAAGTTTTACTTTATTTTTAGTCTGGAAGCTTTACTTGTAAGTACTCACTCACTAGTGTTCAAAGAACAGGGTTCATCCAAATGATTGAAGTTTTGGAAGGGGTAGGGACTGTTTCATATAGATGGTAGATAAAATACTTGAGAATTCACAAACTGGCTAAGCTGTCGGAGATCTACAAAGTGTCTGGGAGGAGCTTACAGATTGTGAATGTAGTGCAAGACTGGGAAGAAATCAGAATCCTTGAAAAATAGTGTTTAAAAACCTGCCACAAGCCCGCCCCTCCATTTGACTCATGGGCACAGTACAGTCTGGATTTCAAGAAGGTATCTAGGGTGACTACGTTAGGACACTCAGCTCTCCTGTATGCTTGATGCTCAGAGATTCATTGCTAAATTGTTCTCTAAAAGTGCGTTGTACTCTCCATGGGAAGAAACCAGAAGCAATTTGTTTCCTCATACAGTTAGTTGTTTTAGAGATGAGCCAGATGGCAGGTGGGACAAAGAGGGGCTGTGTTGTTCCACAGCAATAAAAGGCCATCGGCAAAATGCCCTTCAACATCAGCTTTTTTCCTGTGGTGCTGTCAGGAAATGATCTGCAGTTTGTTGTCTGCATCATCTGGTTCCCAAATGGGGGCCCGCACTGATGAAAGTGGGGCCTTCCTGCTTCCTTGTGCTGGCTGAAATGGCTCGTGTCTATCCTCCCCATCCCCAATGTGCTGCTGGTCCAGGGAGCCTTGGGAGCAGCTGTAGCTCCAGTGTACAGGTGACATATACTCTTTTCCAGAAGAAATCTCTATAAAAGTATTTGTTGCATACTTGTGCTGTGTTGCCATTTGGTGCTGAAAATGACCACAGACTATCTTGCTCTAATTGTAGTAGAATTTACTGAAAGACACCTTTTGGCTTCAGTGTTGCCTCTCTGTGCCAACTGGATGGTCTTGTGGATTTATTTACACATGATAACCACTTTGTCTTGGTGTTAGTTAACATATTCTGACTTGAAAGAATAGCTGTTGAATTATAGGTCTACTTTTCTATCAGTATCTCAAAGGAATATGTTCTTTAATTCAGCAATGAAAAGGCTTAAACTGCCAGTGATCAGAATCTAATTGAATTTGCTCAATTTGAAAAAAGCATTGAATGGATTTTAAAAAATTGGAAATACTGAAAAATTAAGCTTTCAGAATTTAATTTTAAACTAGACACCAAAGAACATTTTTATCATCTTCCCAGGTTTAAACAGGTTACGCAGATGATCTGAACGTGAAAAGGGTGCTGCTATGGCCTCATGGCTGTAGGAGGTGAGCAGCAGGGGCAGGCAACAGGTGGGCCCAGTGTGTATGTAGCTGATATTGAACAGCACTAGTTGCAGTTGCGCTCTAGTTATTCTTGATCATGTACCTGTATAAAAAGTGCCTTTTTGTTTTTTACATCCCCACCTTTTTCATGAAGAGTAGGAATTTGGTAGCAGGATTATACTGGGTAGACTCTGTTATGACATTGTCTCTTAATATGTATGCACAAAAAGTCAGAATATGCAGGGTTTGATTTTTGTTTAAAATGCCTTTAATTGAATTGCCTAATTAATACATTACTTACACTCATGTGATGCTAATTTAATTGGAGGAAAAAATCCAATAGAGCACTTCTGGATTTCTTGTCAATGTAAAGTAGATGACCTAAATAGATGTTGTGCTAAGAATGTTACATGACAAAGTTAGGTCTAATTTTATTAATGGAATTATGGATTTTGATGCCTGGTTAGGCATGGTATTTATATATGAATTTTAAGTTATGTTAATATATAATTGAGTTCAAGTATGACAAATTGCATTCTTTAGGTAAAATTGGACAGGCAATAAATGAATCACTTGTAATAGCTCTAGTAACTTGACAAATCAGTACAGCATAGTTAGCAATGTTTCTAAAGGGGCATGCCAAGTCTGTTGAAGTCTACCACTAAAAGTATTGTGACACAGCTGGTATTGCTCATAAGTGTCTTGACTGGAGCACAGAGTGACGTTAACAAATGTAGACAGGAACTCTGCCTCTTGGTACCTTCTGCTGTCATCCCAACAAAAACTCTTTAGGCATGTGCCTAACTTTAAGAATATGAGTGGTTCCCTTGAAGATCTTTTCTTAATGCTTTGCTAGATTAAGAAAACTACATGCTGCTCCAAATGTGCCATATTTTCAAATGCTGAATCTTTTTCTAAAGTGTGAATTGACAATTACTAGTCTTGAAAATAACAAAAGGTGCAAATTGACAGCAGTATGGGGTAGGCCTTTGTAGTATGAATCTGTGTGAACTAGTGCAACACGCCATAATAGTTGTAGTTCATAAAACTTTGTTGTCACCTTTCAGAATAGATTTGAGCCTCTCTTTTGGAGGACAGATATTTAAATCATTCAATGTTTAAGTCCTTGTGGATGTTGCATAATGCAATATGTAAGTTGGCATGTACTGGGTAAGATGCATGAATGATTCTTGCTATATTCAGCAGTGATAAGAGGCTGCATTCAGTTCTGAGCATCATGTGTCCCAAAAGATACAGGGAAACGGAGAATTCAGATGAGGCCAACAACTAGAAGTCTTGTAAACCATGAAAGAACTGTGGCTTATAAGGCTATGTGTGAAAGTGAGGCAAAACACATCTCCACTCCTAAGACATATAACATGGAAAGAATCTACATAAACTGTGGATGAGACAGAGGGCATTGGGATTAAGTGTGCAAGACTTCGATTTGATGCTCTGAAAACCTTGCCTTCAACAGTAGGGATAGTGAAGCATGAATAGCTTACATGGGAAGGCTGTGAAGTCTGCCAGAACTGACTTAGAAATCACACAGGTATGACGACAGGGTTTGGACTGACTGTTTGCAGATACTGAACTGTGAACGTTGCTGTGCTGCTGTGGGAGGGCCTGTGGGTTAGGGTATGATCTTAACATACAGCACAGATTTAGGGGCTACTGACTTTTACTACTACTTGGTGTATCCTTTGGGTTTCCAAATTCTATCTCTGCTGTTCAGTGCAAAGCTGCCCTGGCTGTACTTAGTGAGAAGATGCTGGGAAGAACAGAGAATATTGCTGTCAGAGCGTGTTCCTGATGAAAATGCTTTTATATTTTCCAAGCAGTTGATCAACATCATGATATTATATAATGATTTGTAGAGATCTGAACACTAACAAAACCACGAATGAGTGGGGCCTTTTAAAAGTCAGTGAATTGCCAACCCATTCAGAAGTCTCAAATATTTTTTTCTCTCAGTTCTGTATCACACTCCTCATGATCACGTTGATGCTCTGTTTTAGAGGATGGCTGTATCTCATGTCAGAGTTCTGACATGTATTTGAACTTTCAGGTTTTTGAGTGCTCTTATCTCCTGGGCTCTTCTGCTAGTGGCACCTTTTAAGACCTACTTTATCACGAACAGCTCTAACACTGGATGGATAAGATGATCCCTCTGCTAGTGGGTGCTTTTATTAAGTTCCTATATGCCATAAAAGAATCTGAACAGAACAGACACAGGCAAATCTGAATTTGCTTCAGTGATAATCCTGTTTGACCCTTCCTCCGACAGCTATTTATTAAATGTTTAGTTTGATTAATCCCATGTGAATGCTGAAATTTGCTGTAGTTTCACAGAAAGACTCTTCCTCTTCTCAAGATTAAACCTGAAAGCTGCCTGAATGCTACAGTTTTGAGGACTGCATTGACACTGAGTTTCCTGGTTACTCAAAAACTGGTGGTTTAGTGCTACTTTTGTTAGGTCTGAGATAAGGTTTGCATATTTATATAAATGTATGAATTCTTCAAAGACTAATCAGATTTTAAGATCTTTTTAAAGAGAAATTGCGTTTAAATCTGTAGTTGTGGTTTATAACTGATGACCGCAAAATTTGTGTTTTAATCTGGCTGGAAACATGTTCTGATTCCCATGGAATGTTCATTTGGATGGTTTGCAACTGAAACATATCTATTGCCTGCCAAATCCTGCTGGGAGATGGGCTAATTACCTTAGGCATAATGCTGAGAAAATATATAGCCTTTGGGTCCTGAACTAAAAACAACACAGTAATGCCCTGAGCTGCATGGTTGTACTGTAATAAGTTTGATCTCCTGCTGAAATCTTTGCACCTTGCTCCATTACATCTTGTTAATTCCCCCTTTGTTCTTTTCTGTTTAAAACCTAAAATTTTAGTACGTTCTGTTTTCTAATACCCAGGGAATTCATTTGCTAAAAGGGAAAGCAGAATTAAAATAAAACACAATTATAGCTCCTTCATGTCTCTGTGGACTAGAAAACACTAAATGCAAAACTAAAAACCAACTAGTCCTCTTTAACAATAAAATATATTTTTCTGAGGAACGTGTTTAACAATAATGTTTGCAATACTTAATTTTCATGTCAACTGTAGCTGTGACTTGCAATCTGATCTGGTGCAATTTTTCTTTGTTCATAGTTATTCATTACAGCCAGCTAGTGTGTATACATGCAGGCGTTTCAAGTTGCAGTTATTCTGGAGCCTCTGTATTTGGTTATCATTAGTTTCATATACTCGTAACAGCAAAACCTTATGGCTGTATAAAAAAACTTTTGAACATTGTAAAACTGACCTCCATAATGGGTAATCCATGAATTGCAGTTTCTGAATTGGGGATAACTTGTCAAACTCAATTTATGGTGAATTTGGAGATGAGCAAGTTGCTCTATGTCACTTGTAGAGGGGTATTTAACCTTTTGAGAATCAAACAATTTAGAGGTGGCAAACAATTTATTGAAAGGGAGGAATTAAGTTGTTAAGATTGTTTCTTGGCAGGTTATCTTTTCCCTGGTGGTATAGTAGGTTAGGGTTGCTACAGTAGAAACAAATGGTAATTGGAGCCTTGGAGTTGATCTGTGAGAGCAGTGAAGAGGGTGGGTGTGTAAGCTTGTATCTTTGCTCAACTACAAATATGACTCTGGAGTTTATGATAGTGGAAGCTCAGTGCATGCCACTTCCACAGCTGTCTATCCAAACTGAACATATTGACTGGAATGCTTTTAAACTTTTGATCTCTTGCCAAATACTTGTATTGTTAAGGGTGGGAAAAAGAAAAAAAGTTTGCACATCTGACATCTCTTTATGTGTTGTGGCATCTTTTGTTTTCTCCCCTGTGCTTTCCTTGCCAGAGTCTTGCTCATTTCTCTTGCTCAGCAGTTGGAAACTCCATGGAGGCTGCTCCATTATTGCAGAGAAAATGTTCTTTAAGATGCTTTTACCTCCTTGTTACTTTTTTCCTTGTTTTTTTTTTTTTTTTCCTTTGCTTCCCCATTTTTCCTTACTACCTGTAACATAAACAGTTGGTTGCTTTTGTAGACTGAAGATCTGTTTACTTCCTTGCAAGGGAAGAGAGAATTGTCTTTCTCTTCCTAACAAACTGTCAATCTTTGTCTTCTTTCAAGGTCTTTCACTTGATCCTTTTTCCTCACAGATCTTGCTTTTTTTTTTCAGCTGCCCAAAGTTTCTTTCCTTATTGCAATGCTCATGGGTTCCTTTGATATCTGCTCTTCTCTTTCTGCTCTAAAACCTCAGGGAACCTGTCTCTGCTTCGCACTGCTTCTCTGCTTTGCCTCTGTGTCCTCTGCAGTGCTACTGCAAGGGCCCTGAACTGTCTACTGATGTCCCCTCCCTCTGGTGCCAGTGGGCACCTTGGAAACTCACTGCAACCACTTTTTCTGGGAGTTGGGTGAGTATATACTCAGGTGTGTAGCTAAGGTAGGCATAGCCTGACATAAGTGAAGGACACACACTAAAATCTTGGAGCACATTTAAAAGTTTTGGATACATAATGTTCACAGTCTGCAACTTTTTTTTTCTTTGTGTTGTAATGAATGTGTATGTGATGGTAACAGTACACCAGTTTTTATTTAAAAAAATTTTAATATTTCATTTACTACAAAAAAGGAAGGTCTGCCATCCAATTCATGGTAAATGTTGTAGAACATTTTTATAAGGTTTCCTGGCTAAAGAAAAAGTCTATTTTAAAGTTATTAAAGTTCTATAATGAGCTACCTTTCTAGGCTCACCGATAAAAGTATAATGTTCTGTGGCTCAATATAATAATTCAGTGAAATTAACCAAGTAAGTGGTCAATGAAGCAAATGATTAAAAAGCAGAAGATTGAAAAATGAAGATTAAGAAGGGATAAAATTGCATTTTCTATTACTGTACATTTTGTAGGTCATAATTAAAGTCCACTGCATAAAGAGTAAAAACACCCTTTTAAAATGTGAGAGAATATGTAGGGCTGCTTGCATTTATGCCCACTGTATCAGCCTGTGTATGAGTTGCTAACTTTATGCGGTGTATGTATGATAGTAGGAGTTAACAATCTTACATTCATCTCTGCTTCCATTGCTACAGAAGAGATCTTCAGCTGTATTTGTTGGTGACTTCAGTCTTTTCTATTTCTGATAAACACTTTTATATTAAGTATACAAAATGTCAAAACTGAAAGTACACTAGCTGGAACACCTCATTTTTATGTTCATATATAAAGAGGATTACAAGGTTTAAAACATTTGCAAGAGAATCAGGAACAGTGACTGAGGATATTCTTAATTTCTACATCACTTATATCAAGGGTTGTTGCAAGAATATATCATGGCTATCTTGTGGCCTTTCTTCCCCCCACCCTGGGAGTCTTGATGTGCTCAGTGCGTGTATTTGGAGACCCGAAGGGTTCCACAGTTCAGGTGGACATTGTAGGCTACATGTCAATAACAGACATCCTAAGTCTGTGTGGTTCTGAACATACTCAAGGGTCCTTTGCATCAGAAGGTGCTAATGCTAGCCTGCACTGTGTGCAGCATGGTTTAACACCAGCTACATTGCCTTTGCCTGATCTCATCACGGCTGCATGTATTTTCAGTACTCTTGAGCTCTGAGTGTGAAAATAGCATGTTTGTTTCTTCGGAAGTCTTAGAAAATCTACCAATAAGCTTGGCACTAATTTGCAGCTTCGATCCCAGCAGAAATGCTTGGATGTTAATCTGTTGTGATGAGTTTTTATCTGATAGGCTTCTATCTCTGGAAGGGCTAATTCATGAAGCAAATTTACAATTAGGTTCACAGGTCATACTAAGGCCTTTTAAGGCTGTGTTCAGCCCTGACATTTTGTACAGGGACAGTATATTTGAAGAAGCAATGGGGACACACACAAAATTAAAAACCCCTCAAAAACATCTCAAGCAACCTCCAAACCCTTAGCAGTATTGGTTTGATACTAAGCAGTGGTGGGTGTTCTTGTGTGGCTAGAGCTGCTGCTAAAGGGAAGGAAGAGACTCAGGGTTAGAGACCCTGCCAGAGGGGTTGTCAGTGGTGATGTGTTCAGAAGTCAGCAGGAGCCGTAGCTTGACAGGTTGGACTGTTTCTTTTAAGAGCTAGCTGCTTTTAAATATTATTAATTGTCACTCAGAAAATTCCTTTTGACTTCACAGTGCTGGTGGTGACAAGCAGCAGCTTAGGGACTCTCAGATGTGCATTACTGTCACTTGTTGGCTGTGCTATGTGGTTCACCTCATGCAAAGACACTGGTACAGGCCTGGCTTACATCATCATTGGATATTATGTCCTTGCATTAATACCTATATCTGGATCTTTGGTTTCATCTTATGGCTGGAATATTTTTAACTTTGAATTTGGCACAAAGAGTAATTTTTAGCTCTATGCATAAATTAATGGTCTGGATTTTATCGGTGTTAGACTTCCTCAATTCCTACTGGTGTCAGTGGGAATCATTTGTGTTTAACACCACTGAATTTCAAGCCATTAACTTTAAATATGTAAACAATTGTCCTCAGGCAATTGGGTGTAAATGTAATGGCTTGAGTTTTGTAATACTAGTTCTATAAGCAATTAAGGACTATTACTCTATAACGTTGGCATTATTAATTTCTTCTAATATTTACCAATATTTCAACACTATAGGTATTACACAGGAGTCTTTAAAGTCAGTGTATTCAGTTTTCATAATTAATTATGATTTTTGCGGTTACCTTTAATACCCCAACTTGGGGAGCTCAATTGAATCTAATTATGTTTCAATTGAAAATAAGATATTCCACAGACTGAAGCTGTAGATCAGGGCTCATTACTAAAGCAGCTCATTATTTTTAATGAGCAACTTTGTTATATCTGATTCTGCAGAGAACAGGGCATAATTCTGTCGATGCAGAGAAGCTTGTTAAACTTTGGTAGCCAGCAGCATATGACTAACAGCCTGAATTGTGCAACAAAGATTAGTAGGGTTAAAGAAACTACCTCGTAAGATTCTAGCCTATCCCCAAAGGTGAGTTATAACAGTCAGTCCGCAAAATAAGTTTTCTATTTATTTTCTGTTGGTGTGAACTTTGTTAGGCTGGAATAGTTTTATATTACCTTTTAAGTGGTCTGTCTTAGAAAAGGAATTGCAAGGAGCATTCACAATAAAAGATAATTTTCAGAGAAGTTCTGTTCTAAAGAAGGGAGTAACATCTTTCTGCCAATCCCAGTGCCTACTGGGAGTGTTACAATATGCGCACTATTCCCTAATGCAGCATTTTGTGTTTGGTCTCTGAATTAGCTTACAAATGTGTAAAAATCATGTTACCTGACAACTGTCTAGGGAGGATACAAATTAACAAGGTATCTCAGGTAAACTTACTGTTTACTGCACGATGCAGGTATTTGTGTGCCTCTTAGCAGGGAGCTTCATGCTGTTCTGCTGCACTGAATCTCTCTGGGATCCACTGTGAAGGTGCTTGAGCTTTGTACTCTGGGCTGAGAAAGAGTCTGTGGCTCTGCAGACCTGCTTCTGGATTTCCATTAATGTGTTGTTAAGAAGGACCAGATAGTGGCTTACCTATAAGTCTGATCAACCTTTTAGTCGTCTTGGACACAGGCTATTTGGTGAGAAATGCAGAAGTTGAACTGAACTTATTAGGGACTTTGATTTTATTTGTGAGTGTCTAGGGCCGTAACATTGATGTTGTAGTGGATCTGGCTTTCAAGCTCCAGCCCTGTAGCCATGGGTGGTCCAGGGCATGGGGAGCTCAGCATCAGGTTGCTCCCATTTCTGTTCAGGCAGAGTGGAGTCAGTACCAGCCCAGGCCTCCTGGTACTGGGTGATTGGGCTTGCCTTTGTGCTCTCATACCTGTACTTAAAAAAAATTTTAAAACTTGGGTGATAAAAGCAAACTGAAATTCTGCAGACTGAACTTTGGTCAAGTTTTTAATGTTGGGCCAGACTGACCATTGATTAACTGGAGGAAATTAAAACAGATGGTCTCTTCCCCTTTTGCAATGCATCTCCCCTGCACCAGTGGTGGTAATATAAAATATTCCTGCAGGAGATAGGGCTTCAGGTCTGTGCTGACTGCTTAGGCATGGTGACTGTGAGAGGCCAGAAAAAGGGATATTAAGTATTCAAAGAAAAATAACAAACACCACAATTCATATTTCTTTATCTTGTTCTGGGAAACAATTGAATTATTTGTGAATGAGTCTATAAATGCCCTGAGGCAGACTTTTCAATGCAGTCACTTTGGCAAAGTTATAAGCAACAGAAAGCAGGGCTATATAATAGGAAGTGCCTTAGCAGGCAGTCTTGTCAGCCCTGTCAATAATCTTAATGATTCAGATTCTACAGAAAAGATGGCTCGGTCATTACATGCTCAGATATGCATCTGATTTAAAACTTTCCGTCCTGTGTTTAAAAAAAAATTTTTAAGGAACTGGGACATCCGCAATAATAGATGATGTGGAAATGGCCTGGTAAGACCAGAACAGCTACCTTTATGCAGGAAAAAAAGTTAGTTATGTCCATATCCTTTTATAATTTAATTATAAAAAGGGGAAACAAACGTGGTTGTGAACAGGAAAAGAGGTTACACTCTACTTCTATAAAATAAATTTCAAATGGAAAATTCTTGATGAAAGTTTCCACAGAAGGAAGGAAGCAAGCAGATATTTTAGAATCCTTACTAGTTATTAACTACAGATATTTGGGGGTGTGTGTTGGGAATATAAGGGAGGTCTCGGAAGATTCAAGAAAGCAAACAATCCATCTGAAGTGGAGAACTAAAAGACTGAGGAAATTGTGTCCAAGGTAGCCCCTATATTCAATATCTAGAAAGACTCTGGAGTAATTCTAAAACCACTAATATGTAAGCAGACAGGGAATGGCAAGTTGGTACTAAGAAAAAAAATCAACAGTGATGGTTCAGGAAGGTCAGGCCTGTGTAACTGCCTTTGTGGTTTGTGGCTAAGGTGGAAGCAGTATGTGGTAGATCAACTTTAATACTTTCCTATATCACAGTGCCATTACTTGACTTGGCAGATATAATCTAGAATGAAATTCATTGTGAGGACATCTCAGAAGAATACGAAGAACCACTATCATAGTGTTTGCCCATTGAGAGTTTTGGTCACCCAGGGATTTCTGGATCCAGCTCTATTCAGTATTTTCATAACAAGTTGTCTGGTGGAATAAAAAATACACTTAGTAAATTTGTAGGTAGTATTTGAACTAAATTCACTTACATTGGAATAATCTCCTGACAAATTGGAGAGAATAGAAAATAATCTTGATAAAATAGTGACACAGGCTAAAATCAGTAAGATGAGAAAGACAGTAAACACAACTGCATACTCTGTCTGGAAAGGTGAAGTTATGCACAAATAGAAGATGGGGAGAACTTGCTAGGCAGCCATAGAGGGGACCTTTATTTGGGTTGTTTGTGGAAAAAACCTAAATATACATCAGCAGTTTAATGATGATTCAAAAAAAGGAGACCTGATGCTGGTTAAGCTCTTACTACTAAATGACAAAGCTTCTTCATGTTTGGGTAGAAGTTCTGTGTACTTTTCAGTGAAATAGACACAAAGATTTATGCCTCCCACTTCTCTTGTCTCTTCTGTTTATGTGTCATCTGAAGTAATGGGAATCAGTAACTGAAACAAAAACAGAAAATAGAAGGCTTTCCTTGCTGCTGTGAGTGGACTGTTTCTAAAACTCTTGACTCATCCCCCTGCTTATGTGGGTGATAAAGGAAAATGCAAAGCATTTCATGTGCAATGCATTTAGTATTAAATTTTTCCCATTTTAAGGATGTTTTCTGTTGCAGATGTGTCAGTGCAGTGTGTATGAGCATACCAAAATCAGAGTTAATATTGCAGTACATATAATTACAACATTGAGACCGCTGTGTTACAACTTATATGAGGGGCAGTATAACATTTATCCAAGGTCTTGAGTGCTCCTTAGGCACCGAGTTTGTCCCATCTAATCTTGCAAAATCCTCTTTGATGTCACTGAAGTTTATATAATTATCTTTGTAATTATTATTATTTCTTCCCATCTGCAACTTTAGACATCAGCTGAGACTGTGAACAGAATCAAATCCTAATTACACTGGCTGCACTGTCTGTCTTGGATCAGTTTTGTGATTTGGTTTCTGTGACTAGAATGAATATCACTAACCACTGGTAACACAGTGTTTGTATTTTGCATATGTGAAATTTTTATGCAAATACTTCAAAGCAGGTAAAGACCAACAGCAGAACTATAGGAATATGTTTTTACAAAAAAAACCCCAAATTTGTTTCCTACTTCACAGATACACTTTCACTTTCTTTTGAACTTCAAGTGTATTTGTACTGTCTTTGAAATGCGTGAGAAAACCTTCCTTACTGTATATCTAATTTTATTTCCTCTCCTTATGATATAACAGAGCATTTCTACAACATGTAATTATTCATTTAAGTAAATTCCTCTCAACCTAAAGCGGAGTGAACACAATTTCCATTAAGTTGGAAAGATACTTTCAAATTTTTTTCCAGATCAGAACATCAGAATCAGAGTTGATCAACAGTGATGCTGTCTGTTCAAGCCAGAAGCAATTATCAGTAGACTCAAAAGATAACAGTATCTGCAGAACAAAGGCAGATAATAATAGGCCTGAAATTATTTAAAAGCTGTACTTCGTGCACTGTTTTGATATAAGATATAGTGAATACACATACTAGCTTTGTAACAACAACCGGTAATGTAAAATTTCTGATCTCTAGAATTCTTGTTAGTTAGGTTGATTTTTCAAGGAGTGAAACCGATAACCTTGAAAATGTTGGCTCTTGAAATTAACAGACCAATACAGAAGTCTGCATAATACAGGCACTTCTCAGAACCTATAAATTTGATAAAACAGAAGTCAGGCCTGATAAAAGCTAGTCTTTTCTGTCTGGTTTTGCTTATATCTATTTAGTTCTGTGTGGAAATAGAAGTTGCATGAATATTAAAGAATGCTATATAACTGTGCAACAAGAATTGGCAAATTACTTGGGAAAGAAAATGTGGAGAATGATTCACTTCTCTATATCTGGGGCTTCTGCTTCCTTGATCCAGCCATAGGGTCTGTAACAGGAGTGTTCAGTCTTTAGTTTTGACATGTCACTTAATTGTTTCCACTTACCAGTATGGAGTGTCCTCAGATGCCAGACTGGAGTCCATTCTAATAATACAGCATCAATACATGCTCTCCAGGAGTGGAGCTATGGTTCCAACTCCTGAATGACATTCACAGCAACATTAGACCAAATTAAGTCCCTGAAACACCTTTGCTGTGGATGTTGGCTTCTCAGCATGCTCTGCTCTACAGAAGTATAGACATTGACTGTCACCCTTCTGCTTTCCTTGTTCGAATAGCTGGGTGTTAGATGAGTGCTGTTGATACCTTGTGATGGTTATTTTAACAATGAAAAGTTTGTGCTTCAGAATTCTTATCTATGTGCAAACCCTACAAAATACTGAGCAACCCAGTTTTAACTTTTCAATCTTAACTCTTCCTTTGGTCACCCAAAATAAGTATTTATGGCAATGAACAAATTATAACTCTTTGATGCATAATTGAATAAAAGTTCCATCTTAAAATCTGAATCTAATGGGTTTTTGTGCACACTGGAATTTTTTCGTTGTGTTACATAAGACTGCTACTGACCAATAACTACACCTTATTTGCTACATATATGAGGTTTTATTTCTTTATCTTGCCTCAACCTAATAGTCTTTTGGAGTAGACTATACTTATAATGTCTTTTATAAATGGTAAAACTCCCCTTATTTATAAAAACAACTTTGGTAGTGCTTGCATGTGAAAAGTTTCTGACTAAACTTTCACCTTCTTTCCCATTTGTGATACCAAACCCTTTTTCCTGAATTCTGAACAAGAGATGGGGAAATGTTTGTTTTGTTCAGCTTGATTCTATTACTTTAGTACTAAATGGACAAACAATTACCAGTTTGATAATTAAGTTCCTGTTTTAATACACATTCCTGTGTTAAGGTACCCTGTTTGGAAGTATTTATTGTTAAAGATTTGCATGGAAAGCAGTACATTTGGAATTAATTCACAGATTTTAAGTAACAGAGTAAATAAGCCTGTGTACTCCAAGATAATGCTGTGCTACTAATGATGCCTAGTTCCTACTAGTATTTCCACGCTAGCCATTAATCTCAGCATGAATATGCTATAGGAAAGAGATGATCAAGTCTGGAAACCAGGGGAGTTATATATTTGAGAGGGTATTTGTGTATCAATTTAGTGGAAAGAGTTTGTCTTCTGGTCTTTGAATTAAGGCGGGTGCCACAACTATATACACATCTGTGAAAATGAATGCCTCAAATGAAATGCATATTAGAAAAATACAGTTTGAGTAAGCATGATTGTTTTAACTCATTTCAAGGCAGGTCATTTAAGCTACAGTTGGCTCTAATTAACATTCTCATAAGATGTCTGTGCTTTGATTAGAATGGCAGTCAAATACCTGAGGTTTCATTTACTTGCCTTCATAGTCATTTAATGAAAAAAAACCCCAACCAAATCTTCAGCTTTGGTCTGACAAGCAACAGTCTTTCCAGTCCTCAGCAAATACCAATACCCACCAAAACTCTGTATCTGGAATGCTGAGGTGAGACAATCACACTATTCAGTCAGGTGTTACATGAGGTATGTAGTTTAACTTAAGTATAGTTAGTTTTGAGTTCTGTTGTAAATAATGTGAAAAGAAATAAAATAGTATTCATTTTTAATTCTTTTTAATGACTAATCTGCCTGAGAAGTACAAAAACATGTTAACATTCTATGTTTTCTGTTTTGAAACATTTGTATAAATCAGTCCCCTGAAAAGCAGGAAATGTAGTTGGATTGCTAACAGTCTGGGAAGAAGATGATGTTGTTGTGGGTCCCCTTCCATAGTTGGGCTGTCATTCACTTGTTCTGAAGGTACTGTCCTTTAGAGTGAGAAATATGCAAAAAAAAAAAAAATCTGGAAATTTATCAGAAAGGAGGAACTATAGTTTAGAATGTGTGGACATAATCTTCTACAAAAAATTTAGAAGGAAGGTCTTTATAGTCAATTCATTGATTTGGAGAGTAGTTTGCTTGTTTAATTGAAATGGAAGTCATTAATAGCTATCTAACCTCAAAACCAAACAACCCCCCCCCACCATCAAACCTCACAAAAAGCCTTACAAAATGCCCCAGTACTCCCCCGCATGCAAAAACCTCAAACATAAACCACAATCAAATATTCTTTTAGATATAATATCTGGTACATAGGAAGGTGTGTAGAAAAAGCAGATACAATTACTATAGCAAATCTTAAAGGATCATCTCTGCACTTGTTTGCATATTGTTCATGTTTTTGTCAGTTACTTTAATGTGAGAGCTGCAAGAGGCCACTGAAGTTGGACTTGTGGAAGGAATCAATGTTAGCCTTGCAAGTGTTTTTCTAATATGTCCTAAATGTATTCTGAGAAGTCAGTGGGAAAATTCTTACCAAAAAAATTCAGTAGGATCAGTGAGCTGTGATTTATGTGATAATATATTGCTAAAACAACATGCTTTGTCTCTTGCATCTCTGTGGTAGGATTCATTCTCCAGGAGTCAGAAAGAGCTTTTGTATGTTGTATATTAACATTGTACAATACGTGCATCTTAATGCTAATCTGGAGAGGTGGTGCTTCATAGTCAGTATCTTCTATGAATATATACTACATACATAAGTGTATATAAAAATATATTAAATACATAAGTGCACAAGAACAGGAGCAACGTTTATACTTACCCGATTGCTAACCACGGCATGGCAGATGTGTAACACTTTGAATATTTAACCTGAAGTGCTTTACTGTCACTTTTGTGCTTGAATGTGTAAATAAGTTTTACTATTTGTTTTCAGATAAAAGTGGACACTTAATCATGATTGTAATATGAATAGATACTAATTTATAAATGTGGTGGGAAGGGGTTGATTCAGCACAATCATGAAATACATACATACTGAAATTTTATGAGACTGTTACCTATTGTTTTGAATGCCCCTCTTCCAAAGATTCCACCATCTATGGCTGTTCAAATCAAAGGATCAAAATAAAATGAAGACTGATATGCTTAGTTGAATTTTCAGACTTAAAGTGGGGTGCAAATACGGATTTCTGTTTAATAAAATAAATTGGTTCCTGTTGAATGATAGCAGAAGGCTCCTTTTCTAATTTGTTGCAAATAACCTATAACACTCTTTAAACATGGACTTGATTATAGAAGAAATGGATTGGCATTTGACTTTCAAATGCATAGCCTATCAACTATCAAATGAATATTAAGTTAAGCTTCATATATTGAAAATGCTTCTATATGCAAAAATCAGAATTATACAGTCATGACTTAAAATGAAATGACTGATTTCTGTTGAATACAGGTATATGAAAGATGTGGTGAAGTATTGCTAGCAAACTTCAGTAAGTGTTACACATAATGCACCTGATCTACCTTAATTTAATTTAAGACAGGAAAAAAGTTCCTGAATCTGCTTATAAAGATGATCTTTGGATGTGTTTATACTCTGAAATGTATAAAAAGGTTATTACTTACCAGTAACATGAATGAAATTAATTCATATTAGAGATTTTTATTTCATAATTATATAAAAAATGCATTTCAGTTTTAAATGCCATGTTCTAACTTTATGTATGTAATGCTTCTTCTGGGCACCTCATACTTTTCATATCAGCTTTTCTTGTTTTATGCTGATTCCTCTGCCTGAGAAGTTCGTTCAAATACCTTTTAAAGAGATCAGAAGTGAATTAAATCTAGGGGAAATAATTATAATTGCGGGCTGATTTTCCCTTTCTTCATGTGACTGTGATCCCTATTGTTCAATGTTAGTGAATCCACTAATCTATATCTAAGTGAGCTGTAGGACAAGACCATTGACCCAGTGCTTCTCCCAACGTGTCCCCTAGGTTGTAACTCCTTCAAGGGGCTAGGAACCCTGAAGAATCACTTAAACTGATGTTACCTGCAAAAGCAGGCAGATCTGGACAGACAGGCATTTAGGTATAGCTCTGAACTTAAGCTGTTCTTTGAACAATTATATTGGAAACTTTCTCTTGCACTACATAAGACTGGCTCATCAGAATTTCTGTTGGCAGCCCTGCACATTTCTTGTTTGGAACAACTGACTGTTTTTGGCACTAGCCTAGTTACACAGTTTGTCTTGTATGTATTGACAGTTTTAAGATGGTGCTTCAGTACAGGACTACTATGCCCTTGTTTGAAATGTTTTTCAGTTTTTTCCTTTTTTGTAGCAATAATTTCTTGCAACACAATGTTGATATAGGTCACTGACAAAAAGGAGGACTTGTTATTCTATATACATATATTAAAAATTAACAATGAAATGCTGCTTCCAATGACGACAAAGTCAATGAACTAGAGAATTGCGAAGGATCATATAGAATATTCATGCTTGGTAAATACTAGTGTGTACTATTACTCTCTAAGTAGAACTCAATGGGTGTTAAGTAAATGCTGTAGCGGAGGTGATAAGAGATAAGACTCAAGAAAATAAATGCTCAAACAAATGGTGTGCATTTTTGATGGAGACAATTGCATCATTGTTTAAGAATAAAACAGACTTTTTGACCAGGACTTTTGGAAAAAATAAGCACACTACTTCTTCAGGTGTGCTGTTTGGTGTTTGTCAGGGAAAGAAAAAAGTAGTGTAAAGGGAATATTTTCCTTAAATTTATATGATTTTACAGGCAGTTTAACAACCATCTAGTAAGTAATTTAAAGAAGCCTAAGGAAAAGCAGCCTAAAGGAAAAATTGAGTAAAGGCAAATCTTTAAGAAAAAGCAGGTTTTGAAAAGAAGTGCTACTATATCAGAAGCTTTATTTTGAACTTCAGCTATGCAGTTGTCATGTAAAAGCCTGGATTCAAGAGCTTAGCTCATACCTGGCAGTGGGACAAAGTTTATGGAAAAAAAGTTGTGGTTGTTTAGTGACCTTGTGCTATGTGTACTGAAACACAAGCAATGAGGGGGCTTTTGCAGACAGAAGCAATGATTAAAATAGGTGCCCAAGTGGCATCTGGCCATGGAGATCCAGAGGAAAAAGGGAGCTAATCATTATTGGATTAGAGTTTCTTAATGTAGTCTATGGATTACTGCAGCTGTAAATATTCTTTGTGAAAGAGCCATGCTGCCAGGGTCTCGGTGATGAATAGCTGCCCTTGGAGCTCTCCTCTGGGGAGTATTTAGAAACTGTGAAGGTAGAAATAGCATAAATAGAGCACACTCCCTTTTCAATAACTTATCCTGGCTTCACATATTGAGTTTTTTATTGTTTTGTTTTTTCAGTAGGGAAAATGTAGAAGAGTCCAAATAACCTTCAGCCTTGCAGTATCCTATACTCACAGCTTCTTTTTGACTCAAGTCTCATGGAGGGTTTGAAGAAGGATGTCACTGGCTCAAGGAGTATAGTTTTGGTGGCTTCTTCACCGCAGATACTCTGAGAACAATCTGGCATTTTCATTCTTTTCTTTCCTTTCCTCTCCCAAAAGCATAACTTTTGAGAAATGCTTGTATTCAGAACTAAATGCCAGAGCTGAGAAGTGTCTAGATGGTTTTAATGAACTATACTGGGTAATACAAGTATTTAGGAATCCTGTATTGGGTAATACAGGAATTTAGGAATTGCATAGATTCCTATGGACTCTTTGATAATCTCTAGATATATCTCAGGAAGATAGGTGTAGGCATCCCTTGAGTTCAATCTCCATTTGTTCAAAGTGGTAACGTTAGTAATTTTTTAGAGCTAGTGACAGCAGATAGCTGAAGATTCTTCTTTCTCTGCAGAAACTGTGCTACATAAAAATCAAAATTTGTTTTAATAACATGGAAATTAAGAAAAGAATGTATATCAGCTGCATGTTTAGATTTTCATTAACATAATCACACTTCTTGAAACATTACTGGAAAAATAACTCAGAGGAAATACGAAATGGTTTTGTACCTACCGCATGGTACAGGTGACTTATGGAATTAGTATCAGTTAAGTTCTTGGAGGTCATTAGTGTCTTTAAAAAGCAAAATGAAGTACCGAAACTAAAATTATTCTAAAACTATTTCATACTTCAAGACTAGGAAATTAGCCTAGCTCTTGATAAAGCCTTGTTGCAGTTCTACCAGTGTTCTGGTTTTGTCTCTTTTTATATAACTTTGGAATTTTTTTGTTCCCAGTTGCAATGGGTTACCTTTAACCATTGTAAATAGCAATTGCAAATGAATACTGCATCCTGACCATAATTCCTGTAGCAAAAAAATGCTATAACGTGATTTATAGAGGCATACTACCAGGAATTTTGCCAGCCTGGATGGAACTGCAGGCCACTGTCACCAGGTTGTCAGCGATTTAGATCTCTGTCTGCATAAGGATTTACTACCTGCATAGCAGTTGCATGAAGGAACAAAGTACCAATTGATTTCAGCTGGTCAACAAGGAAAAAGTAATGATTTTTTTTAAACATGTAACAATTTCAGAAATGTCAATTGCTACCCTTTCTGCCTCTCAATGAAATGTTCAATTAAAACTCAGGTCCATAATAAATAACTTCATTAAAGAGATCTATATCACAAGGGATATCAAGGTTCATGTCTTCTCAACAGAGTAGGGACTTCACAAATGTAGTCCAAACAGGATAGTCTGAAAAGAGTGCTTCATAGTTCCTCTGGTCAGTCTCTAATCTCACTCTTTTCCTGGAATTATGCTAAAACTGTCTATATCTCTTTTCATAATTCTGAATGAAAACATGTAAAAGACTCAATGTTTTTTGTGTGAAATGGAATTCTTTATTTCTGGCCAACCTCTGCTGATATACATGGCAATCACTTTGTATTTATTTTCTACAATAAGTCCTGATCCAGAGAAGCTATTAAGGCTGTGTGTAATATTAAATGAGTAGTCCCATTGATTTAAATAGGGAAGTCTTAAAGTGTAGGCATTTAACTACTGCTTGTACTGGGACTGGTTCAGGGTGTCTAAACACATCAGCAGGTATTCATAAATCTGCAGTGTGAGCAGTAATTAGTGCCATCTCAGCTGCTATGTCATGGAAAAACCCCAAATCTATTCCCATGTGGATTTTGGTGTTTCTGAAACTTCCTGATCATCTGTAGTGACATTTCTTGTCTTAACATCACCCTGTTCCATGGAGCACTTTGAAATCTGCCTGCAAGATTGTATGCGGTGGGAATGCAGATGTAGCCAGAAAGTTGCATTGTGTTGCCTGTGTTGTGCCTCTAATTTAATTGATGTACTGCAATGTGTCAGCTGACTGTAACACTCAAATTCTTATTTTTTTTCCCTTGTACAGCTGGTTCATGACGTGATTTAAATGCCTACTCCCTTTCCACAGCATCTAATGCCTCTTTTGCTACCCTGTCCACTAGGTTTGGTGCCTGTGGTGTTTTTTTTCTTGCTTTGCTGACATATCTTTGTTTACCAGCATAAATATAAATAAGTTCTGGTTGTATTTTCCACTTAAGTTTTAAAACTTTAATACAGGAGTCTTGTGTACATAGAAATTTGATAACAACTGTCTAAGAGAATAAAAATATTTTAAAAATTCAAACAACTCAAAGCCTCAAACTACTACATCTGTCTTGAGTTTTCAAAATAAAAATACATTAGCTTCTGAAAGTCTAAACTGAGCTTTCTTCAGATTAAGAATTTTTGAAAGAGGAACGATCAGCTGCTTCTGAGGAACAGTACCTGTCTCTGAGCATCTGAAAGCACTGAAACTAGTAGAATAAAGTATCACCCATGGAAACATGAGTGGCAGAAGTTGAATAGCTAATCTGCCGTTTAAACTGATTACTGTAGCATTTTTGTTGCTTTTCTTTGCAAGTTTTTGTCATGTAACTTTCTGAATATATGTGATCTTTAAGTCAATTACAGTCTTAAAGATGTTATAGTTAATACTGTACATCAGGCTTGGAGAGAGAAGCTTATTTAACCAGTCCATTCTACCTAGTAGAAAGTGACTTTTACATTTGACATGTCTAAGAAATTAGGTAACTAATAATGATCAGGTTTGCAAATAGCTATTGGAACCTGAAAATATATATACATGCATAATATATATAAATTTATGCATAGGTATACACATGCATATTTTAAATGCATGCATATCACTAAATACTAAACTGAATATGATTATGTCTTTTCCTTTGGGGAAAATAATTATAATAGTTGTAGTGTTAACAAGATATGTGCCTTTGTCAGTTTTATTTATTCCTGCAGAACTCATTAAAATGAGATTTCCAGACTGACTAGGATGTTCTATTCTAATATGATACTTAGAGAAAATAGCTAAACTACTCTGATATATTGTGTTTTGCTATCCATCTTTCTCTTTGGTTCCCTGGGTTGCAAACATTTTACTCCAATGACTATCACTATCTGCTTTTATAATGCCTTAAACAATAAAGCACAGTTCTCGAAGAATTATAGAAAAAATAATCACTTTATAACTCAAAACTGTGATTCTCTATGTGGGTCTGTTATTTCAAACTTGTATCTAATTTTTTTTAATTTAGATTTATGTTTTGGCATTAGGACTAGTATCAATATTTGTGATGTGAGGGTCAAAATGGGAATTCTCCTGAAATCACTGAAGAGTGGCAGATTAAATTCAAAATGAGGCTTTCCTAGTACGCATTATAGGCTTTGCTTTTTGTATTGGAGTAACTTGCATAACCAACTATTTGGGACCTAATGTTAACTAGACTTTTTGCTCGTTTGGTCTTTTCCATCCCACCTGTCCTAGCCTTACTCTGTAAGCCATGGTCAGTTTGGTCAGGCAAGGTGCGTGTTCCCTTTCTCCCACCAGCACCACCCCGTGTGCAGAAGACAGGTCTCCTTAGTTGAGAAGACCCTGCTTGGAGAGAAAAAAACAAAACAAAACAAAGGGAATGAGAGACTCCTTCCTCTTGGGGATGTCCAGGACTGACATTCAGCCCTGACTGATCTTTGAGGAGATGCAGGAGAACAGAGTTACTGACATCCACACAGGTGTTTCCTGGTAAGAGATGCGAGCTGTTATGAGCTGCTGCTATTCCTCAGACACTGAGCTAATCTAGCAAGTGCATCATCTTTGCCTCCCAAAGCAGGCCATGTTTTTATCAAGTATATGGATAGTCCTTCTGACTGAATGTCCTCAGAAGAGACAAAAGAAATGGGTGTTTCTTTCCCTCTGAGCCGAGCCAGCTGTCAGTGTAAAGTGTGTGAGCAATAGCAGGGAAGGTTCACTCCAATTGCTGTATTTTATTTTTTTACTCTCCCTTTGAGGATCTTGGGGCACTGTATAACCTTCTCAAATTTAACATGACATTCCCTGAGGTAATGTCTGGGCTCCCACATGTAACTTATTTGTTATGCTGTGGAGTTTAGTTACCTATCAGCTGCTTTTTAAGGTAGTTAGACCTGATTGTGGCTTAAGGAGGTGAAACCTAGTTTATATACCCTGTTTTTAACAATCTAAGGTGTAGACTAACCTAGGATCTCCTCTCAGCTGCTCAGTGGTGCTAGAGGTGCAGAAGTTTGCTGTTCTGGGGCAGAGAGGTGAGAGCTAGGCTGTTCCAGGAAAAAAATGGCAATAGGGAGGGGATGGATGGAGAGGCATAGAAATTCAGACTTAAAGTTCTTGACACACATTTTCAGATATGCAATGAGCTCCTTCATGATACCCCATGTCACTGGGAAGGAGCACCCTTCAGCCCAGTGCTCTGGCACAGAGAAAGTGGGCAGCTGTGCTGTGCTCACTTTGCTGCCCTTAGCAGTGCGCAGTTACAGGCATCTGCCTCCTTTGTGCACAGACACAACTTTGAACATAATTTAAACACAGAAATAAAAACTCCACCAATAACAAAAAACCCCCAATGCACCACATAAAGCCTAAATTTCAAAACTCAAGTTTTTCTAGGAGTTCTGAGTAAATCAAAAGGTATTATCAAGACAGTCTTTACTAGAGAAACCTTTAATTCATACTTGTATGTAATATTTTGCAAACAGGACCAGCAGAAAAAAACCCCAACCCTCTCTCAAACAAGAGTAGCAGTAATTAGTGTTGCTCTTGTAGCCTGACAGTAACATACTGGCTGTTTTATTTGCTCTGTAATATGTAATGACTATTCCATTTGGATTATAAAGCAACATGATGAATGAATTGGGCTGTATCGATTGAACTTCTGTAACAGTCAGTAATCATTTTGTTTTTCAAGCTTTTATGCCCTCAGAGTGGGAATTAAAAAATGGTTTAATTAGAATGTGGGGAACTATCCCCTTCAGTCAGTATCTGCTAACAATAAAGGGTTTAAAGCAGTAAGGCTCAGTGACTTGTTAAAGGAAGTAGAAAGCCATGAAAGATGGTGGTCTTTGTTTCTTAATCAGGTACTTAAATAATCATAATCTGGTTTATTTTTTTAGTTTTGTTTCAATTATAGTACCTATTTAAAGAAGATACTATTTTTCAATAATTGGCCATTTTTTAACAGACTTGTAATTAAATTGTCAGTATTTCATTTAAACAAATATTTGGAACATCTAGTAATAGAGAATTAAGGAAGCGAGTTCAAAACTGAAAATCTTTTATCAGTAATGATAGAATTAATAGAATGGTTTGGTTGGAAGACACCTTAAGGATCATCTAGTCCCACCCCCCCTGCCATGGGCAGGGACACCTTCCACTAGCCCAGGTTGCCCAAAGCCCTGTCCAACCTGGCCTTGGACACTGCCAGGGAGGGGGCAGCCACAGCTGCTCTGGGCAACCTGTGCCAGGGTCTCACTGCTCTCATAGTGAAGAACTTCTTCCTTATATTCAATCTAAATCAAATCTCTTTCAGTTTAAAACTGTTGCCTCTTGTCCTATCCCTACACCCCTGATGCAGAGTCCCTCCCCAGCTTTCCTGTAGCCCCCTTTAAGTACTGGAAGGCCACTCTAAGGTCTCCCCAGAGCCTTCTCTTCTCCAGGCTGAACACCCCCAACTCTCTCAGCCTGTCCTCACAGGGGAGGTGCTCCAGCCCCCTGAGCATCTTTGTGGCCTCCTTTGGACCTGCTCAAGCAGGTCCATGTCCTTCTTCTGTTGGTGCCCCCAGAGCTGGACACAGCACTGCAGGGAGGGTCTTATGAGAGCGGAGGGGGAGAATCCCCTCCCTCACCCTGCTGCCCACACTGCTCCTGATACAGCCCAGGACATGGTTGGCTTTCTGGGCTGTGAGTGCACATTGCTGTTTCAGTTTTCCATCCACTGATACCCCCAAGTCCTTCTCCTCAGGGCTGCTCTCAATCCCCTCATGGCCCAGCCTGTATTTGTGCTGGGGATTGCCCCGACCCATGGGCAGGACCTTGCCCTTGGCCTTGTTGAACTCCATGAGGTTTGCACGGTCCCACCTCTCCAGCCTGTCCAGGTCCCTCTGGATGGCTCATCCCTTCCCTCCAGCGTGTCGACAGCACCACACAGCTCGGTGTCATCAGCAAACTTGCTGAGGGTGCCTCGATCCCACTGTCCGTGTCACCAACAAAGATGTTAAACAGCACCGGTCCCAATGCTGATCCCTGAGGAATGTCACTCGTCACTGCTCTCCAGCTGGATATTGAGGTGTTGACCACAGCTCTGAGTGCAACCACCCAGCCAATTCCTTATCCCCCAAGTGGTCCATATACCAAATCCATGTCTCCCCAATTTAGAGACAAGTATGTGATGTAGGACACTGTCAAACGCTCTGCACTAGTCCAGGTAGACGATGTTAGTTACTCTTCCCTTATCCACCAGCACTGTAAAAGAAGTTAATAGGATGTCCATAGTGATATGTCCTTTCTAGTACTTTTTCTTATTCTTAGTTTTTCTGTAGAGCTGTTGACTGACAAAAGTGGTTTTGTAAAACTTAATTCTAGGAGTGTTTATTATATGTTTGAAATAATTTGATAGTTTTAGTTTTGTATGATCTGGTGACTTTGTGTCCTAGAAAACAGGAAATACTTTTTACTGTGTATGCTAATGACATGCACATGGAGGGACACTGGATTTGCCTTGTGCATGATCTCTGCAGCACCTGCAGTTCAAATTCAAGGGAGACTGAAAGCTTTTGTTTTGAAATCAGGATTTTTTAACATATGTCAAGTTGGAGCTGATGAAAATATTAGCAGTGGAATTTAGTCTGCCGTGGGAGACCTCACCTTCTCTAGCATCATGGGTCTTTTGAAGACTTTTTTTTTTTTTTTTTTTTAGAGGTGAAAATCACCCTAACAGAGGAAGAGCTGTGAAATAGCAGCTGAATTTTTGGTGTGGAAAACTCACCTAGTGACAAAGACGAGTATCAGGTTTTTCACTTCTCTCTGTAATAGAATTCAGAAATAGCTATTTAATACCCTCATTCTGCTTTTGTTGAAATGACATTGGCTTTCTGTGCTTTGAGTTCATTCTGGTCTGTGATAGCGCTGGTGATTTTTTTCCTTTAAAAAACCCCAACAAAAAAACCCACTATCAAATTGGATTGGAAGTGATTTCATAAAAACCAATAAATTCAGAAGTATATGACTGAAATATTGTTTTCTCTAGGTTATAAGATAGCTGAGGACAATAGGTGGGAATTAAGACTCAATGCAGAGCACAAGGGGAACAGAGGTTATTTTGTGTTGTGCATTTTGGGGCCACCTCCTGTGGCTTCTGTTCCCAGGAGCTCTCAGCACTGTTGCCACTGCAGCAAGGCTAACAAGGTAAGGCTGCAGCTCAGGTACAAGGAGAAGAGAACACCAGTAGGGTTTTAAGAAAGATTAAATTGAGAAGATTAGGTCTGTTTTACTCCAGGATGATACTTGTTCAGCATCAATTCTAGATGCTGAGGGAATGGTTGGAAAAGAGAAGAGAGGGACACGTGCTCAAGTAACAAAATTTAAGATGAAGCAATAGTGATTTTTGGTAGACTTTGTTGAACACCCTGAGACAGGGATGCAGAGATGGCAGAGTATGTTACCTAGCAACTGCTGGAAGGTGATTAACGCTTTGGTACCCATCCTTTCTGCTTTTCCAATAAACTAAGTGTACAAGCTGAATTTCTGCAGGGGAAAGGTTGGGAAGGTTTCTGCTATTTGCAGTGTAATGTTTTATAGAGGCTGTAATGAAAATGTTAGTAAATAAAAATAAAATAGCCTTGAAATGTTGCAGTTCCTATTTAAACTACTGTAACTATTTTAAGGTTTATTAGTAGGTTGTTTATAACCATGATTGATATGTCTACCACCAGCTATAACACTCCTGCATTTCTGCAGCGTGAATTTCTGTAACACGACATGCATGTGATGTCAGCTGTTTCCTGGCCTTCTACAAATGTGAATCTCTTGAAGATCAGAGGGTTTTTTTGTTACAAATAAATAGAATGCACCAGCTCTATATTATAGATCAGACTCCCAGCCTGATTTTCCAGTCAACTATGGTTGTTGCTCCTGTTAAATCTGTTAAATCAAAGTACCTGAAGATGTAAGTGATAATATGGCTCTGGGTAATGGAGCTGTTGCTGAGATGAATACTTTTAGATACTATGGTTTTAACAGGTTTAAGTAAGATTCTGTGGAATGTGTGGAAGGATGGAGGGTGTTTAGATGGCAAGAGAGAATAACAGGTTAAACTCCGTTATGAGTATTGTAAACCAAAAGGAAGAGAAGTCGATCTTAAATTGCCACTAGTCTAGTTTTTGTTACCTAGTCTGCATAATGATCAATGTCTTTGTCAGGCTGCTTGCTGGATGTATGGTATTTTTTAGGTATTCCCATTGCCATATTTTTTTTTTTAATTGCATAGCACATATTTGCAAATAGGCACCGGATAGGACAGTCCATTAATTTCCCTGTCAACAACCAGGGAAGGAATTCCACAGTCTGGTGGGTAGATAGGTATATATTCTTATATAGGTGAAATAAGAGCATGTTGTACACCAATGAACATAGAAAATTTTTACTAGTAGCATTATCTATGTTAACTGTATCAGCTGCAAATTCATAGCATAGAGTTGTGGGCAGTAGTCTGTCTCCTACTAGTAAGCAGTCATTAGAGCTGTTGGTTTGTGAGCTTCCATTCTTTTAAATGTTCTCATGAAAACTGAGATGGAAAAAGTTAACTGATTTCTTTTTTTCAAAAAAACCAAAACTTGTTTAACCTCTTAGTTTTCTCACATCTAATAGGCAAACAGGGATTTAATAATAGATTTTATTATGTAAAAGCAAAGATTGGCTAAAACCAGGGATAAAAACTCTAGAGAATAGCAGGCATATCATGTGCTAATAGCTGTAATAAATTACATCAACTAACTGTAACGTTGTTAGTATATAGCTGAATATTGACTTTGATTTTCATTGTGTGAGCTAATATGTTGCTACACTTTATCATATGAGAAACGTTACTGAAATTCTAACTTCTGGCATGTCAAGCATTATTCATGTTTTAGGTGACAGTTTAGGAGACTTGTCCAAGAGTATTTTTCCTTTTTCTTTATTATTCATGATTCTCTCTGACCTGGCTGGATCTGCACTGAAGCAGAGTAAAAGTGTTCACCTGAAACCTCAAATAGGGTTTACTGTGTCCATAATGGAGGTAGTCTTTCATCTTGGCACAGAGTCTTTCAGGTGAGATGAAAAGTTCTGAGAGAGAATAAGAGCAAAAAGAACTTCGTGTTCATCTTGTGTTTGCTGTAGCTGATGATGACAAGGAAATTGTCGCGTGGTCATTGAGATAATTGCTCCTGTTTTTCATTTAGCTTTGAACATAAATATAAAGCTTTGCAATATGTAATTTTCTTTGCATTGTAGTATTAATAGGGAACTACTTTCAAGAAATGTGTGCCTGTGAAGGGATGGTCATAGTGGTTCTACAGGGGTTACAAACCTCAAAGCTAGGGGACTGCAGGAGCTATAGAAGTCTAACCAGTTTACCTTCGGTTATATTGTGCAAGCATAAGTTTAACAGAGGTGGCAATGTTTTTATCTGAAGTATGGCATAATAAAACATCTTGTCCTGATTTATAGCCATCTGTAATTCCACTACTCAGAAAGGGGCACATCTGAAAGGTGGGGCAGTTGGGGTGGTTGCCATGACATGTCCACTTTCAAACCATATTTCTCCAAATATTTTAATTCCTCTGAGCAATTTAACTGCAAAAAGAATACTTCTTTGAAGAGAACCATGGTGCTATAGGGCCTGGCAGAGTTCCTTTAGGCTGAACTGGGGGCTCGTCCTGTGGCTTTGTGTATTTTACCTCCTACATCACTTCAACTCCAATACCGCAGTCCCAGTAGTATTCAACCTTTCCTATGATATTTCCTTTGCAACTGAGATAGGTATTGCAATGCTATTGTTAGTTGTTGACATAGACTTTTGTCACACTCTACTAACTTATTTTTTCTGACCATGGAATGCATTTAAAAAGTCTAAAATTGGACAGTTATTGTACATAGTTTTAGCAAACTTAGTGTTATTTGATATTTCCCACTTTGCATGGTGAGCTGTAGTGAATAATGTATTACAGACCAAGTGTCTTTCCCACACAGAACTGACTGACAATTCTGGATTTACACCTTACAATTTCCTATTTTCCCTCAAAACTCAAAGATGTCCAAGGTGAAAAGAAAGCAGAGGCTGTTGTAAGATGATATGTGCCACTCTGGCTGCTTCTTTTTTGTCCTTCCAAGTTTTTTGTCTGAACAATATCCATTCTTTGGTGCATTTTATATAGTACTTTCAGATAGTGACTTTTTTTTTTTTTTAAATTATTGAGGTGTTATAGCCTAATAAAGCAAAATATTGTAATCCATTTCCTTTCCACCTTACTGACATGGTACTGGCATCCAGTCTTTTTTACTCACATGAGCATCTCGGGACACTACTCTGTTACTCCCTACTGTGTGAATAACCCAGAGTTACTAGGCAGTCCTTCAAACACTGCCATTCTTTGTTTTGAATAGCCTTCACTATAGTGTGACTGCTTTCAATAGTAAAATCCTTCTAGAAATAATTTCAATAGAGGAAGAATTAGTATAAACCCTGGAAAGAGAAAGCAAATCTCTATCTTCACATCCATCAGGACAGCATTTATGTCACTGTGAATATAATCTTTCCAGTTCCTTTCTCTCATGTTTGAGAAGTCTCTTACCAGAAGTGGAAATTTGTAGATAAATTTTATAGGAATATATATCTGTAGATGAATCTTTGAAATGATTTAGTTATATTCAGGGACTATCTGAATGTCTGTTTATGCCATCCTTTCTCTTTTCAAGACCCTTTCTTGGAAGCAATTATTAAAATTTGAGATGATCTACTCAAAACTGGCAGACATAAGTGAGTCTCACAAATGAGTTTTCCTGAATAATTTCTAATTTAAAATTAAAAAGTATGGGATTTTGAGATCTACTTATGTTTACTGTCACAGTGTGGATTTTAAAAAATAGTCAAACAAAACTGAAGTCGTAAAACATTTCTCAAACATAAGTTTGAAAGTCATCAGTGGTACTGAATGTCATGGAGACAAATTTCATTTTCTAGGTTATGTAGACGAACTTACTTGCCTCCAGCTGCATCATGCTTTTTTGTTTAAAAGTTAGTTTTTGAAGATTTACAGGTAAAGTGGAACCAGGATGTTCTTGATGTTTTTCTGCTGATTCAGAGTGTAGTAAAAGATACAGAAGGGCAGAGCAAAGCTGTTATTAATTGCTCCTGTTTAGGACCAGTTTAGGATGGCTGCCAAAAAATGCAGCTATCCAGGGACATCCTTTGTTCCTTGAATGGAAATAATCAGAAAAAATGTATCTTCTAACCCGATCTTAAGCTGCTTCATTTTACAGTACAGACAATAGGACTTTAAAGAGAAATTTTTAATTGAAAACCCTTGAAAGGAGCAGCTATGTTCCAGGGTAGCAAAACCTGCATTTGTGTGGTTTCTGTGAATCAGTTGGTGTCATCCTGGTGGAAGACTGGAGGCTAACCATCAGAAACAGGCCAAAAATAGTGTTTTCTTTCTCACTCTGTTTGCTGTGCCTTGGACTGTGTTTAGACAATACAGGAATTACAAATGAAAGTGGCCAGTAGTTAGTATTTGACTTGTGACTTGTAGGTTTTTGGGATGCTGTGATGCTTCCTTATGCTCCTGAAAGGCAAGCAGTGGGAATTTCTCACTTAGTCTGTGCCTGGCAGCCGGGTGCAATGAGAAGGCAGCACATACTGTTGTTGTTGGCTGTGCTTCAACTTCCTGGGCATTCGCCCTTTTTATCCTACATGGAGACTGGTGCAATAGGATCTTCCTTCTGAGAACCAGGGCAGCAGTCCTCAAACAAGGTAATCGGTCGGATAAATACTCCTACAGCTTTGCCAAAAAAGGCATTTGGAATTTGAGGTCTTGCTTCCCAGTTCAGTCCTGCTGGGTTCAAACCTTTATGTCCAGGGCCATACCTACAATCCCTTATCACACACCAGAAATGTACCAAGTGACATTTATTTCACAGAGCTAATCAATAGTATAGATAACTGGCATGTATATGAGCAAAATGGAAATATACTTTTTTCCATGTACTATAAGGCTTTGTTTGGTGGTTAAATTTGAGGTAATCATAAATGTCCATTAATTTTAATAGTAATTTGTTCAGCTCAGACTATAGTGTTTGCTTTATATTTTATTTAATGGTTCAAATTGAATTAGAGACATGCTTAGGAGTTGACCAGGAAAAGCATGGACAGATGTGATGAAGCTATCTCTACATGCCTCTCTGGCTGCTGCACACTGCTCTCTACAGAAGCAGATCTCTCTAGATCATTTGTCTGTGGATGTGTAGTTGAACTGTTTCTTTTTTTCCCCCCTGTGGCTTTTCAGTATCTGTTCTAGGCTTAGAACGCAGAATGTTCAAAATAAGATATAATTTTCACAACAGTAACGTAAAGAAAAATTTTCATTATCCACTGTGTGACATCAGACTAGGTTTTCTTGCTGCCTCCTTACAGTGTTCAGTTAAATGATAATTCCTGATGACTGTCAACATCCTACCAAGTAACTATTGCATTTCAAAGGCACATCTCAATGTAGAATGTTAAATTTGCAATAGGACAACAGCAAATGTTTTTCTGTGGCTATTTGAAATGCTAAACTACACAGATTTCTTTCCTTTCTGATTTTTCTCATTGTCCTTTCACAGACATTAACACAACTCAGGCTTAGAATATAACATGACATGAGGCAACAGCAATATAAAAGAGGTCTTTGAAGCTGTTTCTTTTTATCATGCTTTACCCTTAACAGGGTTTCTCTCGTCTAATTCCTTTTCATTTCTAAAGAGAATTGCATTTCAAGTTCCATAATTGCACCAGGGAATTGAATCCTTGTTTAAAAAAAAAATCAAAGTATTCTGTCCAAAACTGATTTTATTATCAGCTAGTGTTGATGGTGTTGTATCACAGAAAATGTTTTGACTATAATAAAATCCTGCTTGTTATGAATGTTCAGAAAAAGTACAACAGGCATTAATTTAGCTACCCTTGATACATGCCTTTTGGCCTTGCTGGAATGTATTTGAGAAGTTATATGCTAGCACAAACACCACAAACTTTATAATTCTAATTTTTTAACTGAAACTGAATTATGGCATTCATTGCTTATTATCTAAAATGTGATATCTGTGATGCTGCTTTGTCTATATTCTTATGGTTTTTATGCACATATTGATTTATATTTGCTACTAGTTAGCTTTGTAAGTATAGATGGATGGTATATTCAGTTTTCATGAACTTTGTGCTAAATTGAGTGTGACTTTGCGATAATACGTATTTCACTACATTACCTGTAGTAAAACAGTTTACCATGCAAACTTGCTTGTATCTGTGTGTGCTTTTTGCAGTATTTAGGAGAAACTATTGAAATGGGCTTGTCTTATGTGGGTTTCCAAAGAGGTTATGGGGTGTGCAATTCCTCAGAATCCTTAGCTGATGCAATCTCCTTTTGGTTGTCCTCCCAGAAGGCTTGGTGAGACTCTTCTGCATTCAGTCAATTTACATATGTAGCTGTTTTACAGATGTTGTAGGTCATATTTATCTCTCCTGGAAGTATGCAAATAATGTTGTATGTTTTCTTATCGTAACTGGAAAAACCTTGTGTTGGTCAATCCAAATATAAATTTATTGAGAAAAATGAAAAATACTTCCTGAAGCTGAAGCATATTTGAAGATTTTTTCTTTTTTTAAGGAGGGAGCTACTTTATCTCCTGAGTAACAGATGTGTAACTGAAATTTATTTATGATTCTAAAAAAGCATGTGTTCATCCTTTGCTTATTTTATCATATAAATGGCATTGGAAAACTTATTTTTGTTAAGGAGCGATACAGAGGTTATATTACAGCCTCTAGTTATCAGTTTTGAAAACTCACGCTGATCTCTGGCCAGAGAAAACTATGACAAATTATTCTCCCCAATTTACAAATATGTTGTTTTCAACAAAGGAATATTCAGGTATACTGCAGGTCATTTGGCTGCTACTCATTTTAAAATGCCTCTAAAAGATCAGCATATTATCTGTCCTGTTTAACAATAAGGTCTGTGTTTGTTCTGAAAGGTGATACTTAGTTATTCTTTGAGAACATGTTAATTGACACCTATACTAGAGTGTTATTTAAAAGTCGGTAAATATAAACAGGTGGTAATTTACTGATTAGAGTTACATTTCAATAAAAAGGAATAAATATTAGAATACTATTGGAAAACTAGAGATTGTCAAGGTATTCTGGATAGCTTCTTACTTAGTATTGTACAGATGTACTGAAAATTCTGTTTTGCTTAAATGAAAAGTACTTATAGCTGAATGAAATATGAAAGGTTAAGTCTTGATGTCTTGGTGCACTTACCTTTACTAAGGTAAACTACGTATCTTCCATAGAAATATTTCCATTTATCCATAGAAAATCCTGCATATTTTACTTCAGCTTCAAGGGGAGAATGCCTATAGACATAATCCAAATGGTAGATATTGTCAGAAATAGATGCTTTGTTTTAGGGATATGACAAAACCCCGAATTTTCTAGGTAACATTTTTTTTCTTTGCCTTTAAAAATAATTCCATTTCCATGTGCTGTGAGTGAGGAAGAATACTTCAATGCAAATAAAGAAACAGACTGCTCTTTATTGACCTCTGTGTATATAAATGGACACCAAGCTATACAGAACTAGCAAACTATATTAGAATATCAAATTATCTTTAAGTATTATACTGAAAAAACCCAAAAATTATAATGTTGCAATATTAACAGAATTAATTGTAGAAATGCATGGCTGAATGCCATGTGAGTCTGCATTATTGTTCCAACACAGGGATACAGGAAATTACTTTGGGAATTGTTTTATGTCCTCAGATGTCCTCTGTCATTCATTATTTGCAAGCTAAAAGCATGCATGAACTTAAATTTTTACATGAATTATATGGATCAGAATTTCTGATTTTATATAATACATTTGTTCCAGAATTCACTAAAGATATTACTTATAGAAAAATTAATAATAAAGTGGTGGCTATTCTCTATCTGTATGTATTTAAATATAGTCTCTTAGTTTACACCGAGATTGTATATGCTAGTATGTTTTGGCCTGCAGTGCATAGGCCCCATTGCATGAGTTGCTAAGTCTGTAATTACAGCTTTTATGTGTTCGCAATTCATATAACTGTTAATTCATATGATAACTGTGTTTATTCTGGGGAAGGACACTTAGATGCAGTTGTATACAGCCTTACGTCCTTAAACATACTGAGAATGATATATTTGACATAATCCCTCAAACGATTGAAAATTTTATGGTTTCATACCAAAAGTGCTCTATCTTATTGCAGTCTGTCTGTTAATGACCTACTTGTTCCTTTCTTCCTACATTATGGATATGTTGATCTAACATCTTTTCCCGATTTCACTGTAAATGGCTAATTACTGATTGCTCCTGAAATGCTGGTTCCCTCTGAGCAATAAAAATTACTTGTAGAAGACCTGTGCACCCACCAATAGAGCTCCATTTAGATTCTTTGAGAAATGACTGAAGCCCAGCACAGCTTTGTACTGCTGTAGCACCTTTTCCGAGCACAGATACGGGTATTGTGCCCAGCTTCCCTGCTTACACCAGGCAGCTTCACCTCTCTGAAGAAAACGTCAGTTTCAGAGCTGATCGTGCTGACAACAATTCAGTGCAATGACAGAATTGCCTCATTTATGATTTGGATGTGAAAATAGCCTACAGCCCTTTTAAAAATCAGTTATATACAGTATATTTGAACAAAAGACTACAGTTACAGGAGAAAAATCTGAATTACTCATTAAGTTTTCTGTGGAATTCAAGCAGGATTTTTTTTATTATCTTCTGTGCAAATCTCTACAATTACAGTTTGGCATTTTCCTTTAGAAGCATTTTGCTTTTCCCTATACCAGGAACCCAGTGTTTGCAAGCACTGAGACCCTAAAATACAGCATCTTATTTTATTTAGCAGTGGGAAAAAGCCATTGAGTAAGATTATTCTGAGAAACAGTGGATGGCACTGTTGGTTTGCAGCTATGAATCTGCAAAAATGAAGCAGGAGAGGGCAACCTTAAAAAAAAAACCCAAAACAAAACCTCCAAAACCACCCCCCCCAAAAACATCCCACTCCCCCCAAAAAACCCAAACCAGACTAAACCATAAAGTAGTATCTTCTTAAAATGGGTGGAGTAATTCTCAGACCATGTGTCAGTGCTCAGAAATTGTCAGATGAAGATAATGCTTAAGACTCATAAATTCTTTAAACAACAAAAAAAAAAGGGGTAATTTCTGTTGGTTAACTTGACATTGTGGTTTTGTCACAGAAGAAAAAAAGCCCAGGAGTTAATGGTGATATACTAATTTGGCAAAAACAGTGGATGAGCAATACCTCCGTTGCTCAAGGCAGGTTTGTTAGTATTTGTGCGTTTCGAGGCTTAATACAGCAAGATCACACCTGTGGAGAGGAGCAAAGGGAATGCATTCAGTTATTTAGAAACTGCTTACAGATGTTGTCTAGAAAACAGGTTATAGTTATCGAGTCTGGTTGGGGTGGTGGGGAGGAAGGTTGTGTGCATGCATGTGAAAGATTACTGTGGGCTTGGAGTTTATGAAGAAAGAGGCAGCCTGGCTTTTAAGATCTGGGTCAAAAGTACAATGAGACCTGTGAGATTCCTCTCACTGACTGTAGTGAGCTTCACACTAAGAGATTAGATGTAGTCGAATGTTTGGCTCATTGTTTTTGAGAAGATCCAAATGCATGTATATTTTGTCCAATTTTAGTCAAATGCATACTGTGCATTTTCAAATAATGTGCCCTGGAGAAGTCAGATATAGGTATGACCAAGTCTCCTCATGAATGTGCAGTAATCAGTCCAAATCATATGCACAAAAAAATCCAATATTGAGCAAAGAACTTGCTATGTATCAGCTTGATGCCTTTATGCTTGGTTGTCTGAAATTTAATTTAATTCCTATCATGTAAATGGCATTTAAAGAGACAGTGAATCTATTAAGGGCAGGTATCACCAAAAGAGGAATACAACTGTCATTATCACTAATCCTTTATTTCTGATAATAGTATCATCTCAGAGAGAAAACTTATTTGCAAAAGTTTTACTGAATTTTAAAATTATGAATTTAATGTTACAACATTTCTACGATCCACCAAATATCCAGGCCCTTGAGAATCATATAGATGCTTGGTAGCTAACAAACATGCAGTGCTGTAAGTCTTTTATCCTTCTTTCGAAAGAAAATGCCTGATATAGTTTGCAGCAGTGGTGGTAAGAGCCCATTTAAAATTATGAGAAACTGTTGGTTGACTAATTCACCTCAAAAATAAACCCAGTGGCTGGAAAGAGAAGTACCCTTGTGAATAATACCAAGTAAATGAATTCAGTCTGGAATAAATAACACTACAGTGTTTCCTGTAGAGAATGAAAGACAGGATATGAACTATGAAGTTATCATTCAGAATTTCTTTCTATAAATTGTGTTTTTAAGAGGATTAGCATCAAATCAGATTCTATATTAATGAATTTGAAACTCAACCTTTTCCTAATTTTGTCAAATAGAAAAACCCAGTGGATTTAATGAGGCAAACTGTTTACTTCTTGCCTAAATGAGCCATTTTGGTGAAGTGTGTGTATGTGTATCGCAGTTCTGCTTTTCAGTTCACTGCCCAACTTATTACTGACAATACATGGAGACCCAAAGAATGCAAAGAGATACGGCTTAACACACTGCAAGTTCTTACTTTTTTTTGAACAAAAGCACTGAATAAATCCCACAATATGACAGATGGTGAGTGTGCAGTACTCTGCAGTCAGCACATTGTGGATGGGTGTAAGAGGTTCTGCTCTTCATCCATTTTTCCATGTTGACTAGAGTAGAAAACCTAAGATGTGAAGAGCAGAGGGCAGGCACTGTATGTTACTTTGTTCTGTTCTCATGAAAAATTCTGGTTGTGATTGTATTTCTTTCTGTAATTAGATCTTGATAGTTCCACAATAGTGGTGGAAAGTCTTACCTGACTAGTTATAGGTAAAAAGTATTTTGATCAAGGGTAGCAGTGTTACCTATTAACATGTTGATACGAGACTCCTTTCTCCTAGATGCACATGCTTATGTGAAACCTATACCTCAAAAATGATAGAAATGTTCATATAGGTTCATAAATTTGTATTTTAAAAGGAATTAAGTATTAATCATCACTGGACAAAAGTTAATTTTTAAAAATAAGTACTGGTGTATCTTCTGTGTTTGCATTCTCTTTTAAGATTGTATGTGGTTTAAGAAGGGGCTTGTCCTAAATTAACACCTTTTAACATCTTTTAACATATTGATTCCATAGCCATTTAATCTACGTCCTGTAATCATTGTGAAACAGTTTTTATTTACCTAAACACATTCATAGTCTAATAATACATTGCATTTAGGAGATACTAATGAAATTATACCACTCTGTTAATTTTCCATGTCTGAACTGCCTACGTCTTTTTAGCATTTGTGTCAACTCTAAAAATATCAGACACAGCATTCATCCTATCTGCTTCTGGAATGTGTTTTTAATGTGCTGTGGGATGACAAGGGACGCTTATGCTTCACCTGCCGAGGGGACAGTGCCATTTTTGCGTGCTCAGGCCATGAAGTGATCAGTTCAGCCTGCTTGCATGGATCCTTATTGCTTGTATAAGGCTAAGAATTACGGATCTGTTTTAACTAATGAAAACTTACCTTTTCCAGCCTGGATGCAAGGGGAACAGAGTTCTTTGTCTACACCAACATAATTCAGGATTATGTGCTAGGGAGCATTGTAACAGCCAAAGAAATTCTATGCTGATGTTTGTTTTTCTACTTGGTTAACTATAAGTAAATACCCACCTGTCACAGAGGCTTATGAAATTAAATCAGGCGGGTGACAAACTCAAAGGAAATTTATTCTAAACAAAATTATTTAACAGTTGATAAACTAGGTATGAAGTTTTTGTTGTAATCAAAATTGTTTAGCACTCCAGCAAACATTAGTTAACTAGAGGTTCAAGATGTCAAATGGAATTAATACTACACAACCAGCTTAAAAACTCTCAAGTTTTAGAAATGAGGATCCAAAATGCACAATTTCTCAGCTATAACATGAAGGCTCTCAATCTTGGGCGGCAGCATCCTGATGCAAGGGAAGAGTGCCCAGCTGAAGACCCGTTGCTCTGAAGAGGACTGGCTCCATTTGCCCTCCAACGGGGCCCCATTTATATTCTAGTTGAATCTCATCTCTGGTCATGTATGGTTAAGAGTCAAGAAGTTTTTTGACCAAAATGATTCATTGGCTGAGGGCATTGCTTTTCCAACTGAGGTGTGTATGTGACACTTGTCATAAGGGAGAGCTGTGGTTCAGTGGTCAAGAGGTTTCAGGAAGTTTTGGTTTTTATCAGGGTGGGTGTACCTGCCACACCACCTCAGGGGAAAAAAAAAAAAAATAAATTTGGACTTTCAGTGTTGTGTAGGAACTTTGACTAATGTGTTACCTTTAGGCTTCCTTTTTCTTTGTTTTCCTACTACCCAAAACCAAGGTGGTTTCTAAACCACAAGCTAAGGACTGTTTTTATCAGAGTGACTTGCCTTAGAATCCTGTGAGATGATGAATATGGTTGCCAATTAAGAGACTATGGGAGGAGATAGAACATTTTGTCATGGAGGAGGATAAGAAAAATGCAGTGGTACAGTTCAAAAAAAGGAGGAACAAAAAAGATGATGATGAAATAGCTAGCTGAAACTAGCTTCAAAATTTAAGAAGAATGCCAAGCCAATCCCTTTTTCTGCTCAAATTCCCAGAGAGGAAATTGAATGCAGCCCTCTGAAATGCTAGGGGAAATAGGCTGTGCTAATAAAAAAACCTCAACATGGATATCAGCCAGAAGTAAAGTAGAAATATATGATTTTGTGCCAAAAAACGAGACTAGAGATACTGAATAAAAATGCAGCTTCTTTGTTGCACTTGTCCAGCTTGTAGATACTGATACATCTTGTTTTTAAATATGCCTTTTTGCCACTGATTTCCAAATATGCTGTGATTAATATTGTTTGTTATTTAGTTTGTTAAAAGTGTAGTATCTTCAGGAATAGCTATGGTGAAGGTAGAAAATCTAAAAAAAAAAAAGTCTGGTTAGTCTGAGCAGTGGCATTACACAACTTATTGATTCCAGATTATTAAATATGTATTATTATATACCGCATGTGTATGATTGCGTATTATAGTCTATCTGGGTAGATGAACTGGTTCCATTCCATTGTTTGCTTTCTGCATGGCTATGTTGAAGTGTCTGTTTCATCTAATAACAGTAGTTCTGGGGAAGAAGAAAAAAAAAGGCAACAATGCAAGTAATAAACCTTGAAAAGGATGCAACAGGTAAATGTAAGTGTGCCCTACTGGCAATATTATGAGTTAAATGTTATAATAATTTTTCAAGTCTAATTTGTGTTTGCATATTAGCAGTCACTTTGCAGATTTCACCAAACTTATACTGGGGTAAAATTGTTATAAGCAAACCCAAATCTTATGATTTGTTTGTAAAAAACCATATTTTGTATGAGATTTTCTGAAATCTAGGTGGCTAGTATGTAGGGCTTCATGGAGTTATGACCCTGAAGAAGACTCTAGTACATAGTCTGATATGGTAAGCACTTAATTATAGTCTTAAACCAGATGAAGAGTTGAGCTGAAGGCCACAGGACTAGTTATGCTATTAAATCTTTGGAACATGATGTTGAGATCTTTGCGAGCCAAGAAAGAAAGGTAAACACAGCTGCCTTCCACTGAGGTCAATTCTTCTTAGTATTGATGGTCTTTTCCCTTCATCAGAGTTTTCTCTTTCCTTCTCTCTTTTCCAAAGTGCTGGGATAGTCTGTCCTTTACTGTACTGGCTGCCAGACAGGGAGGTGTGGTTTAGTGGTGTGGTTTTGTCCAGAACTGGTCCTCTGGGCTATGCTTTCATAGCCCAGTATTCATCTTTTTCCCTGTTGAGACCTATGTTTCTATTACAAGAACTGGTTGGAAATGTTATAATTAGATGCTTCTTGGAATAGATCAGTTTGTTAAAATAAATGTTATGTTGGAAGGGCCTAGCATACTTTTGTCAAGAAAAGTTTTTTGGGTCTTGGCTGACCTCCTGGTTAAAATGTGAGATTCACCTGTATTAGCCAACAACCTGGCAGGTCAGATCGGTAGGAGATAGAGCTTAATAAACCTCTCCTTCAAGAGCTGTCCTGCTTAGTGAGACTCTGTTTTTGTTGAAGCAATGACCTGAATCCTAGTTATGCACATTTGCCACATTCATAATTGCTGAAGAATCTCTTTTCTTTCTCTTTGTTCGCTCTGCTTTCCTGTGTATACAATTTACTTGATAAGCTGGAGGAGAAACTGCAGAATAGACACAGTGAATTGGGATTTCAGATCTGGGATCGGAACTACCACTTGGGGAGCTCTGGTGACCTTTAAGATCCTATCTCTAAACAGCATATTGCTGCTTCTGGATAATTTCCTTTTAGTTTTGAAAAAATTGGGAAGTTTTATGCTTGTTATAGCACAAAATGGAATATTTTTAATGCTTTGAAAGCTAAGGAGTACTGTTCATTTCTAGATGAGAGATGTTAGTGATCTTTTTTAGGACCAAATCTGTTATGTTTCATATCGATGCCAGCCAAAGGAGTGGGCTTTGTGGTAAAAGGACTTCATGTGAAGATAAAATCCATTATGTCATTCAGATGACATCAGTGTCAGTGCTATAAGAAATAGGGGATGGAAGGAATTACATCATAAAGAAAGAAAACCTTTTAGAATTACAGCAATAAAGTCAACACACTAGAGAAACAGACTTCAAAAAGCTATCAGTAAATGGCTGAGTCACTGAACATGAAGTTCTAGAGAGCTTTAACAACACTTCTACAAAATGTAAAGATGTATTTTGATATATACAGCTGAACATCAGGAGATGGCAGTAGTGCTTGCTGAATTGCAAAATAAGAGTATTGGGGAGAAACCCCTAGAAATTAATATAAGCCATTTTGTAAGTTTGCCAAAGCAGATAACAGTGTTTTGATTTATTAGAACTGTATACAGTCATCCTATTTTAATTGCAGGTTTTATTGACTATTTGGATGTTTAGTATAGAATTTATTATTTTTTATTTAAAAGCATTGAAAACTGCCACATATGTTTATTGATAATATATTAATATTAGGATTTTGAAAGACTTTCTAGAACAAATGTCTAATTTTTGTCCTCGGCTAAATTTATCATGTATGTCTCTTGAAAGGTTAAAACATCAGTCTTATTCAGGATAGCACCTTTTAGTAGTACTACATAAAATGGTAATCGCTGCTTCCTTGATGCAAAGCTATACTGCTTTATATACAGTCATTTAATTTTACTGAGTATGTGTATGACTCACGTAGGTACTTGAACTCATTCTACATAATAATGAAAAGGGAAGTTCTTTTGTCTGCAGAGTTTCCACATGTGATCTTTGCATTGTAAAGTACCTTTGGTTTCCTTCAGCATGTATGTGATACTTAAAATTTATTTTGGAGGCTAATCACAGTTTAAATGCTTTGAAATAAATGCCCAAAGGGGAAAAAAATTACTGTTATGAAATTAAAGGAAGCAAATTTCAGAGGAAGTGAAGTTATGTTTTATTAGTGAAAGACAATTTAACAATAAATTTTAAACAGTAGCATATAATGTGTAGCTAATGAATAAATGAGGCTATGCGGCTTTTTTGTATTTATGGAAGAGAAAATACTGAAATGCAGAAACTCAGAGTATTGTGACTGTATGTGTTCATAATTGCTCATTATTCTAAGAATATTGTCTTTATCCTTAACACCATAAACAGCCTTGGATTTTTAAAGAAAAACATATCTACACATTAAAGAGTTAACATTATTAAATAACAATCCCTACAAAATAACGCCTTGGCATTACTGAAGAGGAGGATAGGATACTAAAGGAACCCTTTCGGTAAAAACCACGTGCAGTCCAGTGCAGAGTCACCAGCAGAAGTTGTTCAAGCTGCCACATGATCGGGTCAAACCTGTCTGTGCTTGATCCTGTGGCTGTATAGCAATCCAGACCAGGGATATGGATCCTTGAAAACTGAACATCTTTTTTAATAAGGGTAGGACATGGAGGCAAGGGTGGGACCTTCTCTTTTGGAGGCAGTCTGCACTTGGGTGTGTTTAAGGCCATGAACAAGACTCACACAGCTATGGCAGATCTTAAAACTTGTGGGTTAAGCCCTCTGTGCTGTTGTTTTGTCCCAGGACTGAAGCTGGCTTCTTTTCTATAGTGTTGATTCAGCTATTGAGAGACCATACTTGAAACTGTATTGCGTCAAGTTCAAAGGTTAGAAAGGGATATCAGAAAGAAATAGCAGTCAAAACATAAAATACTACACAGCTTTTGGCAGGCTACGGTGCAGGGGCTTCCTAAACTAGAGAAAGTTGAATTCAGCCTGTTACGTTAATCACCTTTGATTTTGTGTAATCAGTTTTTAAATCCGTCTTCATTGTTGGCTGCAGCAATCAATCCAATAATTTATTTACATGTGTGTGAAAAAGATTTTTCCTTTTGTTCTAGACCTGCTGCCTGAAAAAAATCATTTGATGTCCATTAATTATTGTTTTATGAGAAGTACTGACTAATCATTCCCTGTTCATCCTTTCTCACCTGTGTTTTTCTTCAGCTGAGGAGTCTGACTCTATTTAAACTTTCCTCATACTGAAGCCTTTATATATCTCTGATAGTTGTTGTTGTTCTTCTCTTTTATCGTGTCTTTCCTGAAATGGAACAATCAGAACTACATGTGATGTTCAGGATACAGGAACAACATGAATTTATATAGTTGAATAATGATATTATATTTGTCCTTTTCTCTATTCCTTTGCTAAGAATTACTGACGTTCTGGTTGTCATCTTGCTGACTTCTGAATGATGTGCTGGTGTTTCAGGAAACTATCCACGAGATGCTGTTCCTGAGTAGTATGAGCCAAATACTGTGTAGGTGTAGTATGGTTACTTTTTTCCCAATTTACAGTGTTTTGTTTTTATCAACACTAAATTTCATTTGGTACTTTATCACCCAGTCTTTCAATATTATGAAATCCTCTTGCAATTCTTTGTAGTCTGTTTTAGGTTTTACTACCCTGAATAATTTTGTATCATCATCGCATATTATCACCTCTCTATTCATCATCTTTCCAAAGCACTTACGTGTGTCTCAAATAGCACAGGTTCCTCTACAAAGCTGTGAATGTGACCTCTGTGTTTTGAAACATCTCTTACACCTGCTGTTCCTTTCCAGCTCTGTTTATCCCTTTCAGCTTTTGGGGTGATAATGAAGTAGGAAAAATGCTTTTAAAGTTACAGCTGTTAAGGTAGTTTGTTTACTCTCTCTGTGTTTCAGTTCACAATATTTTAGTCTTTTGGCTATTTGTAATTTTCTTTTGGTGAGTTTTGATACACTTTCTTTTTTTTGAAATGAAACTTTAGTAGGTTTTCATTTTTCTTTCTTTTCATTTCAGGGATGTTGAATTTCAATACCACGTCAGAATATAGTATCAGAGCGGTTACATTGTGAGACATGTCTTGCACAGAGTTTATGTCTAAATCAAGAACTCCTGGATTTTCTGACTAGTTGCTTCAAAAGAATAATTATTTATGTGTTTAAAGATTTTTTTTTTTTTTTTTTTCCTGTGATCTCACTTAACATTTCACAATCAGTGCATTAGCTGGTTGTATTTCACTTGCACAATCCTTTTTTTATATAGGTAAAAAATATCCATGGAGTTCTGCAGTACTCGTTACACTGAATTTATTATATTTGGCTGTAGGCATTTCTTTGGCACAGCCAACTCCTTCATTCCTACCAAGTCACTCTTGAAATATTAGTGTTCTGGTTGTTTTCAGAGTAAAAACCTTTGCACTATTTTCGTCATTAGATTATAACATAGTTGCTGAAACTGTTATTAATTTTGTAGTGTGAAGACATGACTTCATATCAGTATTATGTCTCTTTATAACTAAACATTTGAGAAGATACATGTGGTGGCTGAAAGCTGTTTTATCTGTCCATTCTGGGTTTCTCTGTCAGGAGTTTACTGACTTATCAGGGGAACTGGAAAAAAATTTTGATGCAAGTTGGTAACATTGGTAACTTTTTAGGGTGTTTTTGCTTAGCAGAACATATTATTAGTATGTTCAATCCTGCTATTAACCACAAGACTGAAGGATAATTTTCCGTAGGGTAACTTCTTCCTTTTTTAATAGCTCTCTCTACAGTAGGTGTGGCTGAAAGAGTTTGGAGGATGGCAGATGATGTGTGTTGGGCTGTGTTTGACAGTGCAGCTAATGAAGGCAGCCAACAGATATATCAATTTGCTGCTCACACAGAGGGAAGTCAAAATCTTGGCCAAAGGTTCTGTACACATGTTCAACAATGGTGGTAACAGATCACAGAGCATACGTGACCCCTGGCATGTCAGGGGCGTCCAGTTGGTGAGCTACTGCTCTGTCCTGCCTGGGATGGAGTGCCTGGGGCCTGTCACTGGGCCTGGGGCAGTGGGAGGTGATCTTCTCATGTGCTTACAGGGTTGGAAAATGGAAGAGTTCTGTGACAGTAAAGTCTGGAAACTGGTGTTTTCTTGCATCAGGAGGAAGTCTGCTCCTCTGCCAGCAATTTGGTAGCTACAGAGTGGGTAAAGTGCCAAAACAGCAGGTGAGGACTAGGATGTCGGTCCATCGGTGTCTATACTGGTTTAGCCTAAGCCAGACAGGACATATGTGAGGAAGAAGCGAGTTATCATTCTGGGAGACTTTCTGCTGCATGGCACAGAAGAACCCCCTCTGTTGACCTGACCAGCTGTCTTGGGAGGCTTGGATCCCTGGGTCTTAGATATGGGATATAGAGACTTTTCTGGCCTTTGGGCTATTATCCTTTGTTCTTCCATGTGAGCACCAACAATACTGCCAGAGAAGTCCTGGAGCATACTGCTGTGACTGCATGGCTCTAGGGATGGTGGTCAACAGCATAGGGGCACATCTGGTTTATTCCTTGATCCTGGTCATGAGGAAGAGTGAATGGACTCTTCAGGTCAGCAAATGGTTGCACAGCTGATGTCAACAACAGGATTAGGCTTTTATGAACATGGGACCTTCTCTGGGGATCAAGAAAGAGGGAGGGACAGGATTCATCTTGCGGAGTGGATTCACTCCATTAAGGAGTAGCATAAAATCCTTTCATGCCCCAGGTATCTGTAAAACCATATCTTGCTGTGAGAAGCAGGATCAGAACTTTCAGGAAAGAATGAATTTCCTACCTGCTTCATAGGATGGCCTGCTAAGGTTTGGGAGTGTTTGACTGCTCACTAGAAGCAGACTTTGATGGCAAAGAATATTTTCTACCAAGTTCCACTAATGATGAGTTTAATGCTGTAAGGGGATCTCTGGTAATGCAAACCTTTCAGTTTTGTAGATTGTTAAAGTACATGATAATGTTATCAATCTGTCAATGGGTAAGAATATTTTTTTAATGCCTTTTTGTAGATGTTGAGAGTTAGATTCCTTTGAATGAACAGTTGTTAGTTCCTAACTTAAATAAAAATTGTTACTTGATGTTGACAGTAATGTCAAATATTGCCTTGTTTGTGATTTTCTGTTAGGGAACACTTGAAAAAATCATGACAAATTGCTATACAGAAGTCTGGTTTCCTGGAATCTTTTCAGTTTAAGTCTAATTTTTGATTGTGACAAGATTTGGGTCTGTTTAAGGATTGCATTGCTCAATAATCTTCTCAAGGCAATGACAGATAATGATAGATATTCCTGCTGAGTACTATTATTGGACATGTTCTCCTACCAGTAAACATATTGCTCTGCTAAACTAATTATAATGCTGCCTTAATTTGGAAGGCTTCTAACACAATTATTAAGTAATAGTTCTGCAGCTAAGCTGCAATCTGGTAAACTAAATATTGAAAACTATTTCCACTAAGGTATCGGGACACTCTTAAAACCTGAGTAAAAATTAGGACTGTGAGTAGAGAGTACATCTTTAGCAGGCTTTTGTTTCTTCTTTTCTGATCTCATTTCACAATTGCTTACTGATCTGAGATTTACTTAGAAAATGCCTCTTGTTCTCTCAGTCCACAGCATTGTTTATCTGAAATGAATTTTGATACAGAAAGTGGCTTTGTTTGGTTCTCTCCTCAGTGTCAAGACTTGCAAGCACTCAACAGAAAAGATCAATAAATGAAGATTGCAATTTTCCTTTCTTTTCCATATTGTCACAATAGATGACATGTTGAAAGTCTGAAGTAGGAATTGACATGGAAGATGGGTGGAGAACCAGTCCCACCAAAAAACTAACAGCAAAAGAAGGCATCAAAAAAGGAAGATGGGGCTTGAAAAAGAAAAGGAAATGTGTAGATGAATTTCTATAAAAATGAACTTTCTCTAGAAGACCTCTTAAGTCTGCCGCTCTTATCCCTGTGGTCCTCATCTGCTGTGTCCTACCATAGAGGGGTCTGACTGTATGCTCACATCCCCACTGTTCAGTGTGTTACCTTCTCTCTTTGCTCTTTGAGCCATAAAGAAGAAATGGCAAATGATCTGTAGACTGATGCTTTTGCAACATGGTAGCAGTACTGTGCTATTGTTCCAGACTTTGCTTACATCAGCATTAATTCCCTTAAAAAACAATGCAGATAATCATGGCAACACATTTTTCTTAATAGGTGTCATGGTGAGTAGTGAGGATTTCATTTATACAGTTAGACAAATTGGGCTCTACATAATCTCTATTAGTGCCAAGAGCCTTTGGAGTGGTTGTTTTGCTGCCCTGACCTCGTTAGGAGACTCTTGGTGGAGATGAATCTTTGTCGTACAGGCCAATACAAAGCTTGTGTTGATACACAAAAGAACACCCTCTGGGCAAGAACAGAAATGTTTAATTATACAATATGCTGCTATAGACAGGTAAGAAAAATGCTTTCTTACATAGTCTTTTCTGTACAGGCACTGAATTCATGTTCAGCCTTGATGGAGTTAAATCTTTAAAGAGCTAACACCTTTCTCATAGCATTTTCATGAATATGAAAATGCAGAACACATTTCAAATGATGAATAATAGTGAAACTATTAGGAATAATAGTGCGACTGTATTGTATGTGCAGGGACGTTGTCAAGGTGAGTAAAATCTGTTTTAGTATATTGACTTGATTGGCAAGTAACCATGGTTTCTGCTTTCCTCCTGCTCTCCATTCACACACTTTCATTTACTGGACTACATTCATTTACCCTGGACTACAGGAAAGAAATTGTTTCTACACATTGAGGAAAGAGAATCAAAGCAAGGCTTTCCCAAAGACTGAATGGCTATGTGAATCATGAAAGGGTTGCAAAAAATACTGTATAATTATTCTACGAGTTTTTGTCACAGCTGATTGGAGTGACATTACCAGTGGCAAGACTGGCAAGCTCATAGTTATCTGTCATTAAAATGGTGCCAGAAAGCTAAACCTTTAAAGCTCAAACTTGAGCTTTAGGCCAGCTATCAAGGGCAATGTGTGTGCCCCAGAGACAGCTATTATTCAAAATTTCCTTCTATTCTCTTGTTGAATTGTAGCTAGTAAAAAGAGAAGTTTTGCTTTTTATTTCTAAATAAGACCACAACAAATACAATTATCTGAGTAGTAAATCTCTACTGAGTCATACGTTAAGGGTCTGCTTTATATTAAATAACAAAGAATTTTGTAAAGCTTTGTATTACTATGTGCCGTTTTTCCTTTTTTGTCTATGAAGTATAGCTAAATATCTGATTACTTTTAATTTTAGATGAGAATAAAAATCTAACTAAAACCCTGAAGTATGCACAGTTCTCGGAATCCAACCCCACCATTTCTGAAATCTGTGATAAACATCCATTTGGCTTTGATAGGATTTTATCAGGCACTTACAGTTACATTTTCATTTTGCATTAATAAACATCATAGCATAATACATCTTGGCCATCATTTTTCATAGCTGTCTACTGGTTTTCTCTTTAATTTTACTTGACAAAATAATTCTTGATTTCATCTTTTTTTTTGTCATAACAGTTATTAATATGGAAAAAATGCAATAGTCTCAATAGCAAAGCTAGACTTTTCAATCAGTAATTAAAATGATCTGATTAACATTCATTTTAAGTTCAGATCTTAACAATAGAAATAATGGGCTGTATTTAATATTCTTTTTTAGATATTAGCATTTGAGATGTCACTTGAAGTAATCTAAGCATTCAGAGCTTTAAAGTTGATTCTTTCAGCAAGATAAAGCAAAGATCTCGAATCTAGAAAGAATCATTTCTTTGGGGTATAATGAGCTTTGTCTCGGACCTCTTGAAAATGTTAATTAGCACCAAAGAAAGAACAATGAAAAGTGTCTGCGATCTTCCTTGGAGACTATGATTTGGGACAAATAATTTGGCACGTGAGTTGAATGTGCAAGTTGAAAGAGATTTAAATATCTGCTTTTAATAGATTTCATTCCACTGGGAGAGACACTTTTGATTATCTATGTCCTGTACCAATTATTGTGATTCTCCCTGTAGGCCAGCTATAATTTTAATAACTAATCAAACTAAGCTTGAAGATTCTGTAAAATTCCAAATATGTACTTGTACTCTTGCTAGTTACAGAGCTCACACTTGCTACCTGACCTTGTTTCAGTTTCCTAAACTACTTACTCTCAATCCATTGAAATACTTTTAAAGTATGATTTCTTGGAAAGCAAAATAAAATTGATATCAAATAGTTCTTTGGTTTTGGTTTCAACTCAAGCATAGTCATAAAATGGTGTTAGACTCACTTTAAATGCAAGTTGCTTTGATGGATGCTGAGGCATGAAGCGTGTCAGTAGTGCAGTGGTACAAACTAAATCAAATTCTGAAGCAGTATCTCCGTTAAAGTTGGTATGCAGTTGACTTTACCTTGCTTTTTAGGTCAATAGCACACCTTGTCTATTAGTATATACACTAAGACTCACAAAGCCTATAAAGTCATAGTGAAGTTATGCAGGGAGACCATTAGGAGAGCCAAAGCACAGCTAGAGCTCAACTTGGATGCAGCTGCTAGGGATAACAAAAAAATCTTTCTATAAATTCGTTAACAGCAAAAGGAGGGTTAGAGAAAATCTCCCTCCCTTACTGGATGCGGAGAGAAGCATGGTGACTAAGGATGAGGAAAAGGCTGAGGTGCTCAGCGCCTACTTTACCTCAGTCTTTAGCAGTGGGACTGTCTGTTCCCTGGATACCCAGCCTCATGAGCTAGGACATGGGGAGGGGAAGCAGGCTGAAGTCAGCACAGTTGAAGAGGAGGTGGTCAGAGACTTGCTACACAACTTGGATGCACGTAAGTCTGTGGGACCAGATGGGTTACACCCAACTGTGCTGAGGGAGTTGGCAGATGTGTTTGCCAAGCCACAGTCCATGATTTACCTAAAATCATGGCTAACTGGGGAGGTCCCGGTGGACTGTAGGGTGGCAAATGTGATGCCCATCTACAAGAAAGGCAGGAAGGATGATCCAGGGAACTATAGACCTGTCAGTCTGACCTCGGTGCCAGGAAAGATCATGGAGCAGGTCATCTTGGGTGCCATTAAAAGTCATATAATGGACAACCAGGGGATCAGGCCCAGTCAGCATGGGTTTATGAAAGGCAGGTCCTGCCTGACAAACCTGATCTCCTTCTATGACAGGGCGACCTGCTTATTGGATGAGGGAAAGGCTGTGGATGTTGTTTACCTTGACTTTAGCAAGGCCTTTGACACCATTTCCCACAGCATTCTCCTGGCAAAAATGACAGCTCGAGGTTTGGACAATCGCACACTTTGCTGGGTAAAAAACTGGCTGGCTGGCCGGGCCCAAAGAGTTGTGGTAAACAGAGTTAAATCCAGCTGGCGGCCAGTCACGAGTGGTGTCCCCCAGGGCTCGGTGTTGGGGCCACTCCTGTTTAACATCTTTATTGATTATCTAGACAAGGGGATCGAGTGCCCCTCAGTCAGTTTGCAGATGACCCCAAGCTGGGTGGGAGTGTTGATCTGCTCGAGGGTAGGGAGGCTCTGCAGAGAGACCTGGACAGGCTGGAGCCATGGGCTGAGGTCAACTGGGGGAGTTTCCATAAGGCCAAATGCCGGGGGCTTCCCTTGGGCCACAACAACCCCCAGCAGCGCTACAGGCTTGGGGAGGAGTGGCTGGAGAGCTGCCAGTCAGAGAGGGACCTGGGGGGGTGATTGACAACTGGCTGAACAGGAGCCACCAGTGTGCTCAGGTAGCCAAGAAGGCCAATGGCATCCTGGCTTGTGTCAGCAATAGCGTGGCCAGCAGGGACAGGGAAGGGATCTGACCCCTGTACTCGGCACTGATGAGGCCGCACCTCGATGACTGGGTTCAGTTTTGGGCCCCTCACTACAAAAAGGCCATTGAATGACTCGAGTGTGTCCAGAGAAGGGCAACGGAGCTGGTGCAGGGTCTGGAGCACAGGTCGTACGGGGAGCGGCTGAGGGAACTGGGGGTGTTTAGTCTGGAGAAGAGGAGGCTGAGGGGAGACCTCATCGCCCTCTACAGCTCCCTGAAAGGAGGGTGCAGAGAGCTGGGGATGAGTCTCTTTAACCAAGTAATAAGCGACAGGACAAGAGGGAATGGCCTCAAATTGCACCAGGGAAGGTTTAGACTGGATATTAGGAAGCATTTCTTTACAGAAAATGTTGTTAGATGTTGGAATGGGCTGCCCAGGGAGGCGGAGTCCCCATCACTGGAGGGGTTTAAGAGCAGGGTTGACTTAGTGTTGAGGGATATGGTGGAGTTGGGAACTGTTAATGTTGGGTTGATATTTGGACTGGATGATCTTTAAGGTTTTTTCCAACTTACATGATTTTGTGATTCTGTGACTTTCTTCTGCAAGGTAGGCTTTAGGAAGCTCCCTAGAATCAGAACGGAAAGTAGTGCTCTGCTGAGGTGAGAGTTAGAACTGCTCTTCTAAAAATACATTGGCTGAGCTGAAATTGGAAATTTTGCATTTATTCACAGTGCTCAGTTCAGGAAAAGTTACTGGGAAGCTTTAGGCAGTCTGTTTCTCTCTTCAATCTCTATGGCTCTGTGTCTTGGTACTATAAGTTGGAGGAGATTTTAACATTGTCCCATAAGAGTGTGTTGAGCTCATGCTGGTATAGGTCAGGATAAATTTATACAAGTCAGGTATAGTAAACAATTTTAGCTGTGTATACAGTGTTGCATGTGAATCCTAGAGTCAAACCCATTTCTTGAGGTGAAATGTTTTTAGAAAATCCCCGTTGAAATGCTAATCGCAGTTGCATATAAGGTGAGTGCTTGTCAAAGCTTTTCACAGAAGTTGGTAGAGTTACGTATAGTGAAAACTAGCATTCAAATAAAAGGAAATATTGTCCTTCTTATTGTACGAAGCATAGTGTATATGTAAGAATACTCAAAATATATGTATGTATATATGTAAATGTAGAGGTGAAGAAAACTGGGCTAACAAGTAACAGGAGAAAAGAAGGGAAAGACTGAACTCAAGGAAGTGAACAATGGCGAATATTCATCTGTCTCATGTATGGTTATAAATACCAATTCTGTGCATTCAGATGATCTGTGAGCTCCAGACTTGCCTGGTGTGTGAGCTCAATGTGAAGATGTATGATTACACATCATATTAAAGGTGGTACTAAGCTGAACCTGACATTGTGTGTGTTTGATGCTTTGTGTCATTGTAAATGTATACAGAACACAAAAATCAGGAACACTGATTACTTGGTTTCAGTTGCTCAAGGCGCTCCTCATATTTTTCAATTTCCTGTATCCCTTTTTACTTTTGTATCTCCTACATGCAGGTTCATAGTTCACACGTGGTTGCTAGTGCTCTTTCCTCCAGCATGGCTGTACAACACAAAATGCAGGACCTTCTGATTTTAAATTATCTTCAGTTCAAGTCCTAGTGTTTGGCCATGGTAGTGGCTATCATATTCATATTCTCTGTCCAGAAATAAGAGAGGAATTGGTTTGGGTTTCCCTGGACTGCCAGAATTTCTGCGAAAGTTCCAAGGAGAGGAATTTTCAAGCCAGGCAGCTTGCTTTTGTGTGCACTTGTCTTTATCCCTTTCCTGTGTGAGCCATACGGCATTTGGGTGTGATGGAAGGAGAAAGGAGCTCCATTTTTCTGTGTTATTTCTGGACTGTTGTATATTCAGTTTTATTGGAGACCTCAGTAAGTTGAGCACTGATGCTAAATCCCTCACCTTTTATACCCAGTGCCTCTTGGTGTAGAAGACTACACAATCCATAGTAATCAGTATCTTTGTACGAATCTTTTCCCAATTCTAGTTTCTCGAGGTTCGCAGTTTTGCTGGGTCTTTAATCTTCTTGCCTTGACTAGATTACAGGATTTTTTTGGTATAAATTACATCACTTTTTTCTCTTCCTCTGTCTCTCCTACACACTTCTAGCCCTTTCTGTAGATGCCATTCCCATTTGGTCTTCCTGTCATCTCTCTTCTTCTGTCACAGGAGCCTGTTGTCACTTCACTGTGTTGCCACAGACTGTCCTTACAGCTGCTATCTCTTCATGGCTACCTCTTAATCCTTTTGGTCTTTTCTACCTGTTCTTTTCAAGCTACAGCTTTTCATGGCCCATTCTGCATACTATTCTAGTCTGCTATGCACGACTACAGCAGCACCAGACTGTGTCCTGTTGTCATACACTTGGTACCAAAAATCATGGTTATGTTAAATCATGCACTCAGAGAATGCAAACCATGAAAGGAGGTTTAGCTCTATAAAAATAAAAATCAAGCCCATAAAGTTTTACAGGATTCAAATTTACTTTCATGCTTGCTATCATCCATAAAAAAGTAACTTATTTCTCAAACCAATTAGGGGGGTTTAGGAGTGTAGCGTTTTTAAATGTTAGTATTTCAGGCAGTAAAGTTGTGCTAGCTACTTTCTGTTACTCTATAGTGGATTTTAACACATTCTATATGGACTTTGAAGGCTGATATAGTCTCGGGAGTTGGGGAGGGACCACTGAGACTTCCCCCCCCATGTATGCAAGACTGCTCTAACATTTCAAAATGTAATCTATGTAATTTTCTGTAAAATGCATGTCTTCTGCTTGTTTTGGGGCCCACGAATAAATGCTAGTTTTTAAGACTTGCTTCTGAGGAACAGTAAGGACTACCAGTGCTGGAGTGAATAATACAACTTTGATTTTAACTTTACAGGACTCAGGGTTGGGGGTGTTAAGTTTACATTCAGTCTTTGTCTGCCAGAAGAAAAAACAGCAAAGGTGCCTGAAACTCATTCCATTTTCTTTAATTTTCCTGTTGAAATAGTGTTGCTGGATTTACATAGATTCTGTGCATACCTAGATATATTTATCTATGTGAATAGCACCATTGATAAAAGTCCAACACAACTCACAGTAAAAGCAGTGAAAAACAGCTTAATAGTGATGTTTTCAGAACACCAACCTGCAGAGTGCTCAGTGACACTCTTAATGCGTTGCTGGCATGCTACTTACCAGCTTGGGCTACAGGCAGAGGCACTCCAACCTTTCTGCCTGCCCTACTGTAAATTCTGCATTAATTACTACATTTGATAGTTCAGTTTCCCAGGTGATGCCTTATAAAGTACTGTCCTGAAATCCAGAGATTATATCTACTGTATGTTTTTTATCAAGCAAGTCAATTATCCTTCAAAGAAGATACCCAAGTTTATCTGGTAAATCTACATTGGTTTTTATCTCATTTTCTGTTTACTTTCTTCTGTTGCACGTTCCTTTAAAATGTTTTCTAAATTCTATGTGTTATCTAAGTCAGACTAATGGATGTGCAGCTGGATGATCATCCTGTCCTTTTTTATTTTTTGTAAACTGAGGTACTATGCAGTATTTGCCTGCTTTACCTGCACCTGGTTTGGTAACTCCCTTTAGGGTTAGACTGCTCCAAGGTCATAAATCAGAGTTTCTAGGCTTTTTGCTGCTATGCCTCAAGCATCGTAATTCAGTCTCTGAGGCAGAATTGGGTATCGGTAAAACAAAATGTTTCAATTGTTGAGATTTTTTTAATCCTTCCAAGAGAAGCTTAAAAATGTTTATTCCTTAAAGCAGAACAGAACATAGTGCTTTGGGGTTCTCCCTATCCATCCCCCACCTCTCTGAAAGTGTTCCCAGTTAATAGAAAACACAAAGAATCTCTGAAAAGGTGTGATTTTTCTCTAACTGTTGCAGGCAATTTGATGGCTGTCATATGTAAAGTTAGTGCAGAATTTGAATTACTGTGGCCCAGTGATGCTTGTGCACAAGTACACTTTGACCAAAGGAAGTATATAGCCTATTAGCTGAGACTCAGGCTCTGGCTGAATTTTTTGTCTCACCCTTAATGGAAATAAACGTTCCCTAATTAGAAAGCTTTGGCTATATTAGCACATGCTTTTGGGCTGCTGCTATTTGATTTGCTTTTGCTGCTGTTGTGGTGTGTCAGCCAAGGCAGTACCTACAAAAATTACTTCACCTCTTCATTGATAATTTATAAATCTAAATGCACACACAGATTTTACTAACAGGATTGTTGGGTTATTAAATAATTTGCCAAACCTTCAAGTCTTCGTAGCTTCCTGAATCATGATCTCAGAATTTGGCCCATTGATTGACATATTTAATCAACCATTGAACAAGAGGAACAATTTGAATAGTATACAGTAGATGTTTAAATTGGCATCATCATTGCTTATGTTAATGTACATTCGTTTTTATCTTAAGAGTAATTGAAAATGCTCTTTCCAATTATGATTGTGCTTCAATTAACAATCTTAATTTTGTGTAAATTTTGTGTAGCGCTTCATATTAACTTAGTTTTGTTTGAATGTAGGGCATTCAGTGAGAAGCATGTCTAGTTAAATGATATTTCACAGAATATGTATAGATAAGTTATTTTTAAAAGAATAATATGCTATTAAAGTGCATTAAACATGATATAAAAATATATTTAAAACTAAGAAAAAGTTTATTTTGGTTTATGTGAGATTGAATATAATAGATCGTAAATACTTTTGTAAAATGGAACAAAAAGAAAAGTTCTATGGAGCTATGTGGAAAAATGTATGTAAGAAGTGATACAATAGATTTTACCAGACCAACTAAGGTAATTGGGAAAGACTTGATGCCACTGAGAATGGAGCTGACATTGAGAAAAATACACAATGACTTTATTGCTCAGTTACTCATTATCATGATGCTCTTTGCTTTTATTTTTTTTACAGTACTAGTTTTGACTATTGAGAATTACATTGTTCCAACACTTTGTATATGACTCTTAACTAGTTTATCCAAGAGAACTTTCTTCCTATCCTGGTTTACCTGCTTTACTTTCCTCAAAAATATTGAGCATACTTTCTCAAAACGTCTCAACAATCCAAGATATTTATACTTAAATGTAAGAGAACTAATTTTGAAATACCAGGGTGAACAAGGGAAGAGAGTAGTAGGAAGTCTCAAAAAGAAAGTTACATGTCCAGCTGAACACTTCACTTCTGAAGTGATTTGAGGTAAATATATAGCTAAGAGCAGTAGTAATATCACTTAATCTGGAAGGAAAATAATATTTTTAATCCTTATAGAACAATTTGATTTGAAAACCCAAGAAAACATAAGTTGTTTTTTCAAACTCTTAGTAATTTGAGTGTTACTTGCATTACTCCAAATATTTGATCACAGGGTGAGCATTATGTTGCCTATATCTATATAATTAGTGTTTTAAAGTCAGCATAAAGTAGAATTGTCTGATATCTAAAAAATACTTTAGGTGGTTTTTCAAGATATATTGATATTTATATATTTTAATCCTACTCATCATAAGTAAGAGATTGGGGTTTTAGCTCTAAAACTAACCTAACAGAACCCGTAACAACGTAATGACTATAGTAAATGGGGCACACCAATGGTTATAAATTGAATACTACATAACTGAAATTTTATAAGAGGTTTGGAATGATTTGGTTACACATTATTCATAAGAATACTAATTTTTCACCAAACCTTGTTGCAACAATGCAGTGGGATGCTGAAGTGCTCTTCCTTAGTGAGAAAGTACTAAGGATATTTCTGAAACTGAGTCACAACGAGCCAGTGTCAGCTGCCATCACTCTGTGAAGCCGATCAATAACCTCACTGCTTATCTTCATTTTACCAGACAGTCAGAAACAAAAATATATCAGTTCAGTTCTTCACTGCTCCTGAACAGGCCAGTTTCAGTAATGTGGAATAACATGATATCTGGAGCTGTAGTGTGGGGCTGGTTTGGTGTCATGTTATCAGTGCCATGTTATCTACCATAGACAGTGATGGGACTCAAACACAATATTGGCAGCTTCTGTATAAGGGTCCACACCCTTTAACATGTGTCCTCTGCTCTCTTTTGCTATATTTGTACTGCTAAATGGAAGAGGACTGAGGATTGATCATTGAATGTAAGTGGTCTGATTGTCCCCATACTGTTTAGGGCTATCCCATTTTGGAGCAGATTTATATAAGAAAGAGAGAACTGGACCTCTCAAAACTGAAATAGGAAGTATGCTAAGCATTAAGAGGTATGGATGATCAGAGGTCCAGTGTTTTAAGCTTGTTGACAGAAACCTTTTTTATCAATGTAGATGTAGCTTATGGCATCACCTGAGTATTGAGTAAATAGTAAATATAGTTCATCCGGTAATCATAGTCATGCTTTCATAATCTTGACTTGGAGACTAGTTATAACTCAGCTGGTCATGCTCTGGATTTGTAAGCTGCTTAATATTTATGTCTTTTTGTCTTAATTGTGTCTGATAATGAACCTTTCCTTTTGTGTGTATGTGTAAATATAACACATAGGGCTGTAGAAGTAGTCCACCATGCTGCTAACACAAACACAACTCTTCAGCCCATTTCAGAGCTCTTCTGTTAATAATGCTATCCTTTCAAGGACACCTGATCAGATACCTTAAGTTGTTCAATACACTGAATCAGAGACCTGCTGGAAATCTATAAAATGTGCTGTGCAGAGCTTATGAAATCCAGTTATTTTCTCAAAAAGCCATCTCAAGGTGAAGTGTAGGTCAATAATGGAATGACCAGGTTTAAAACTGCCCTTGAATATCCCAACTTTTGCCATAGAGTCTGTCATCGATTTGAGACAGTACTTCAGGAAAAAAGACAACTGTCTTAGGAACTAAGAGCAAAAGTGTCACTGCTTAGGTTGCTGTACTTCACATTATCAAGCAGGGGTGCTTGGGACTGATGATGGATTAGCATATGGTCTCCTACTCAAGGATATACTTGTGTACCAACAGAGATAATCCTACAGTAAATAAAGATTGTGTATCTCAAACAAATAGTAGCCTCACATAAGAAGAGTTAATTCCCTGTGTAATTACCCAAACACCTCAATACAGCTAGGACTGTGTTAAAGAAATCTGTGGTCTGGCATTGGAATTGTCAATACTGAGTTAGTGCCACACCTGACAAATAAGGTAAATTCCAGAGTTTTTGTATGTAGTGACCATTATCATTGGGTGTAAACAGACATTTAAAAAATTGAATTCTTTTAAGAGAAAAAGGGAAATGGAACAGAAATTGGTCAGTCTTTCAGTACATGTTAGAAATGAATAATGAAATTCTCTCATCATAAGTAATTTTAATCTAAAATATGGTAATTACTGATTTTAAAAGGCTATCTGTTGAGTATTTCTTGTAAGTGGGGATTTGGGTTTTTCCCTAGCGAAATAACAGAAGTTTTAATATTTGGGATGCTACTTGTAACACTAACTTGACTGGGGGGAGGGTGTGTATGTATAAATCGGGTATTTTCCAGAACAAAGTAGTGTTTGCAGTAATCACTGTAACACCAGCATACTTGATTTTTTGTTCTAAAACTGACCCTGCAAAACAGGCCTTGCTGTATAATTGAAGGACAGAAGTGTTTTTCCTGTTTTATAAGACTGTTCTTGATTTGCTGCTTTATGTGAGAAGCAAAGGTCTGCTGTTTCTGCAGGCTGTTTTCTTGAATGCTATTTGAAATTATTTTCTCCGAGTTAAGCTGTCTCATTAAGCTTTTTTGCAGTGAAAACATAAATTGTGAATGATACTTCATTTAACTTAAAAAGATTTGTATTTTCACATAGTTGTCACTATAGTGCTTGAAATATCTGATTGTTTGCTTTTGGCTTTCATTTCCTTCCAATTTCTTAAATGTATGTGTCGCTTAAACATATTGTTTTCAAATTTTAAGAAAACTGCAAGTGCTGCTCTGGCCTCTTCACCCTCATCACTGTGAATCTTTCAATTGAAAAATACAGATTTTTCTTTTTGTTACTTAAGGAGAGAGAATCTCCCAAATGCGGACAATTCACTTGCAACCTTATCATTTGTAACAGCTTGGATGTCTCAATATACCATGTAGTACGCTCCTATGTCTATGTGGATGCTGAACAAGAGGATATAATGCAAAATCCTCAATCTGGTTTTGTAACTGAGAATCATATAACCGTGTTCATTCTTGGATGTCTGCGTATGCATATCTGGGCTCAAAATTATATATTTATTTAGCTTTGAATTATTTGGGATTGAAATAAATGCCCAAACAGTTTACTTCGCCCACAGTTCAGTCTTAATTATATTAGGTAATAAACAGTGAATTATGCAGCAGTTAGTGTTTCTATATTAGAAGTAAAAGAAGAGTAGATTTGTCCAGTATATGACTCCAAGAAGCGATTTAGTTATTCTGACCCTAAATCAGCCGACTTCCATCACTTCATCAGAAGTGTGAATTTAGGAATCTCTCGGGACAGTATGCTCTATCTATGGGACAACTCATGGAGTAAAAGTCACCAGAGGATGAGTGAGATGGACTTCTGAACTGTCTTTCTGAGGTCTGTGTCTCTCTCTGTCATGTTGAAAGAGGTTCCTAACTTGGGTACCTTTATCAAAAGCCTGAAGTTAAGGGGGCATCTGTTTCAAGCTTAAATCATTATCTGTATTGTGTTTCATTATGTGTCTATTTAAATTATTACTGATAATTTAAATTGTAGATAAATAGAATAAACCTTTAAATATTCTAGAGTTGTTTATTTCCAGGATAAGAAGGAGCATTTCAAGCAGTTTTCTACATTCTTGTCTTATATGGCCTTGACGTTGATGAGTTGCATTTGTTCACAGTGACAAGCTAACTGGGTGGAGGCTAGCAGTCTAGTTCTTGAAGCAGAATGAATGGTAAGTGTGCCTTAAATTGTTTGAAGTGATAGATACCTGCCACTGTATGGTAAATTCAATTTGAAATTACATTGTGGATAGCGCATGCATATTTTGATTTCGAATGTAGTAAAGCACAAAGCCCTTGTACTTTCAAACACTTCTTGTGTCATCTGTTATAATAAATCTAACTAGATTCTGCTCTAGCAGCATGGCATAGATCTAAAGTAATTGTTCTCAATTTGGTGGAGTTGCACCGCATTAACTGCATTCCAGTTTTGGTATATTTTTCCCCTCTGCTTCTTAAATTAGAATGACCATTCTTTTGTAAGTTACTCTATTCACATAGTGTCATCTAGAAAGGTACACTTCATGAATAGGACTTTACTAGTGCTGTTGAATATAATGGAAGGTGTTTGTCTTCATGGTAATGGGCAGTGGTATAGAATTATATGTTCAAATTAAAAAAAAAGTCCTCTAGTTGGGCTATTCAGATCTAATTAGCTTTTTTCTCTTCTCCCCTGATTTGCCATGTAATTCATCTCTTATTAAGGAACTCTTTTCCCCCCTAAATTTTAATTTAAAAAGCTACATTATTATATTAAATGCAGACACAAGTTCTAACTGATTTCTCAGCAATCCTGCTACGTGAGTAAAGGTCCAGCTACCTCATGGCTACCCTGGGCAATCAGATAATACATCACTAATTCACCATGTTTCCCCCAAGACACATAATGAGAAAGATAGTGAACCACTTAGAATTCCAGTATGTGCAGGGCAATTCAGGTTGAATGGGATAAAATCCGTTTGCGCATTTTGGAACTTATTGGACAGTCCCAAAGGAGCTGCTGCTTAAGAAACGTGTTTACTTTGTTGGCAGTTAAAACTTACGCTATGTCCTTGAATCTGTGGGGCTTTTTATATGTGGTCTTAACAACTGCAAACCCCTAGGCTTTTTTTTGGTGAACAACAGTATTTCACAGTGCTCAGTTTATTTTATAATACCTAGTGTACCTCGTGTACATGTAGGACCACATGAAGCAAGATAGAATCTGTGAATTAGCACACATGCTACTGAGTCCATATAAGTAAACTTGCTACAGAGCACATAACCCTGGCATTGAAGTAGAGGTAAGTAATATATCTGAATAATGTATAAATAAGTATCATATCAAAATGAAAATTTATTAAAGTTGGCTTTGGTGATTAAATGGTTGTGGCTTCAGTCATCTCCTGCAGTTGAGAAAGGGCTACCATGAACATTTATGAAGTAATAAATAAAACATTTAGCTGATGTTTCAATGAAAACCATGAACAGGAAAAAGACAAAGTCATAGGAACTTTAAGAGAGTACTGTGCTTTCAAGCAAAATGTGGACTTTTGCATGCACACAGAAGTCATACTTGCCTTACTGTAATGATTTATTGTAGTGGAAGTAGTTAAAAATGTGCCTTTTTGCAGCAGGACTTGGTCCTTCTGTATTTAATATGAGATGCAGAGAATGAGGATGCTATCTTCATAGTGCCTCAGATGGCCCAGAATGTACATATGTAGTCATAGCTTTCAGTAGCACCTACATATGTTTCCATAGTGTTGAAGTCGTGTTGAAACTGGTTGAGAAATATGTTTTCTGCAGTCTACAGATATCACATGTTCTTAATGAAGAAGACTGTATAAAGTAAGCATTTGCAGGAATATTTCCTCAAAAACTTCCTTTAGTTCTCTCTAGGATTGTATAGGGACTCCTAGGCAAATTCCCTCTGGTAAAATTTACTTTTCAGCCTCTCTGTTATGCTTAGGGGTGTTATCCTCAAAACATCACTCAGCATTTCATTGCACTACTACATTGTGCTACTGCATGAAAGAATACAAATTTTTTCTTATTCCTTATTCCCACATCATGACTGCTTCATCAGTAATCTGTGGTTACAATGTAAAATGAAAATACATGATTGCAGAGGAAAGTCTTAATAGCATTCCAGATTTACCAAACTGTCCAAATAAGAGAAGCATGATGTGCATTTTTGCCTAAATGCTTACTAAACATACTATGATTGTGGTTAGATGTCACTTGCCAGCTCCTTTTGCTTAGAAAAATTCCAAAGAAAAATTAGAAAGGCGATGAGGATTACTGAACTATTAAACTTTCATAAAAAGATCAACTCTGCAATGAATATAAACAATTGATAACGGGAAATTTGGAATACCTTTGTTACGTCAGTTAAGATGATAATAACATGAAATAAATATGAACACTTATGATAGGCTGTTTGATTTATGTTATATTCAGATGTTATTCATCAGTCATTTCTGGCAGTATAGGTGGATGCCTGTCTCTGGGGATTTCCGTGGCAGAGAAGTCTCACTATAGCTCATTTTTTTGCTTATCAGGTCTCTGTCACTGCTTTCAAATTCACTTGCAGGAATCCTTTCAGGGTGGTTCATCCCCATAATAACAATTGACTTGATAAAGACGACTGACTATTTGTAGCTTCATTCTATATTGCAAGACAAGATTTAAAATTTAAAAGGTGATTGACTAAGTGAAATAGCATTATATTGCACTGTGTGATGTCACCTATACCTAATGCATATATTAACATGTGACATAAATTAAAACATCTAAGCATGCCTCAATTTGATCCCACAAAGGTAACAAAATTTCACTTGCTTTGGCAAAATGTTACAGTAACACTAATACTGAATGCCATCTTTTGTCATTTTTCCAGTGTTATATGTGGGAGATAAGTATGAAGGAGTTAACCCTCTCTCTTTCATTGTTAAAACTCCTAAAATTATTCAGCAGGTTTTAGATTTAAATATAGTGGGGTTTTTTATTATTTATTACTTCAATAGGCATTGGATATCAAGGCTAGTAGATCCCCAAGGAGGCTTGCTCAAAATTGCAGCACTGAGCTCTCAGATGTCTTAGATCTGAGTTGCCTACATTTTCAGTAAAATAGTCAAGAAAATTTAGCCTAAGAATGAGTCTTGAAAAGGTCTGAATGCTTGGTAGGGAACCAGCGAACACCTAGCTACGAACTGTCTCCATCTTCTTTTATAATATCGACATTTATCTTCACAGGAGATACTTAATTACTTTCTGCTCAGGTCCACTTTTTAATTCCTTTGCATGTACAAGGAGAAGAACCTGGAGGAAGATTGCCTTAAATAGGGCCAGGTGAAATGTCTGTAGTCATGATCAAATTTTGAATAAAATAGCCAGTATGCAGCACCTCAAACAGTAGACAGGTGGGATCTGTTATTGTTTTCAGTACCACAGGGAACTTAAGGTATAATAGCAATGTGTCTATTCATATTGTGAGAAGTGAGTGAACTTTTCACTCTTATAATATTAGTAGAGCTCTTTGAACATTCCTTTTCTGCCAGAGTAATTCAACACAATTATAATTGAAATCAATAAGATTACTTGTTTATAATTTAAAAAAAAATGGCATTTGGGAAAAACAGAAAAAGACTGTTTTGCAACTTAAAATGTATTTGATTTTTTTGGGTAATTTTATGGTGGTGAATAAAATTCAGCATTTTAAAACCTAGTTCAGTATGTTAGGCCTTAGTAATAAACAGGAAGCCAAGAGCAGTATATATTTAATTGGCTTATCTATATCAAATGAACACGGTGATTTTGCTGTATAGTATAATATTTCAGAACTGTTATTGAATTTTCTTTTTAGTAAGAAGAGTTTATGTTGACTTTCTGGGAAGTTTCAATACTGGATTTTTAATATCTCCTTTAGTAGGTAAAATGTTCCCTTTGGTAAAATACTCAGTAAATCAAGAAAGCTTGGTTCAACTGCTTGAGTGTGCTATAAGCACAGTAATCAAAGAAATAAGAAGGTAATATTTCTGGTACTAACAGTAGTATTTCTTTTGAAACAGATAGAACTACAATACATGGCAGAGTTTCTTCTTTTCAGAATTTCAAATACACTGCTGCCTGTCTAGTGGGCTTTCTTCTACCAAGAATGCAATTTCAGAGCTGTTGAATATTATGGGAAAGAAAGCCTCTCTTGCAGTGCTACTGTTTCTGAATATGGTCTTTTTGGCCAAAGTGACTTCCTGTCTCCCTTGCGTTTGATATTCTGTGTGATGCATCTCCTTGATACTATGATCAGAATTAAACAACTCTTGCACTTTCCTAGGACTGTGAAGTCTTTGTTTTGCACTCAGACTTTGTCTTCAACCTGAAATGTTATATATGTATTTGGTAATGATAGGTATTATTAAAGATGAGGTACTGAGACAAGTCACTGTCTGTATTAAGCCTACCTGTGTTATGTTTTCTTTCTTAAAAACTGGAATGAAAAATCTCCAGCATTTAACATCTATAAAGATAGCTAATCAAAGCCTACTAGTTTTTGTTGTCTGGGAAGGCATCGGTGGTAATGGGTAGGGGTTACAATTCCAGCAGCTGACTAGTCCACTACCAATTTCCAGAGGAAGCATGAGCACTGCAAGCTTAACAAAAGAAAAATAATATTTGAACGCATTGATGAAAAAATGCTGTGGGCAGCTCAAATGTCTGAGTATATTAAGTAATTGTGATTGGAATCACTGACCATCCTTTTAATAAGCTCAGATGCTAAGACAAATAAGTGGGGCTTATTATGAAAAAATTCCAGAAGGATTTAACCTGATTCTGATCTCTAACTCTTAGAAAAAAGAATTCTTATTTCTGTAATCAACAGCAAATTTGTGTGATGGGGAACAAATGTCTAGTCTTTTGAAGAAAAAATATAATGAAATGTTAGTTCGTTGAAGGTATGGAGGTAAAATCCTATGAATCTTCTCTGGGAGACATGGTAATTTGTCTATTATGCTTTGAGGTGGACATTTTGTGATATAAGACTCCTAATGTAAAAAGGAGACTAAAGTAACTTTACAGTGGAAATATTGTCTTCATCCTCATTCACCTAGAGAAAATAAAGATCAGCTTAGAATTTACTTTTTGAATACTTCAGATTCACTGCTGAAACAGAGTGTACAAATAACAAATTTTAGCCTAAAAAAATCTTAGTCTTACTCTTCCACCAAGAGGCTTGAAGGTTAGTTAAATTGCTTGAATTACGCTAACTCCAAATATTCTGAAAGTTAGAATTAATTTTTCCTACATCCCCTGGAGATCTGAAGATACTTAGGTCAGTTTCACCAAAAGAAATGATATCCGATTACCATTAAATGTCACGCTAGCTGTGGTGCGCTATTATGTGAAGTATTCTGCTATGTAACACTCCTGAGGAGATAATGCCATAAGACTCATGAACGTGCTTCAGTGCTGTACTATGCCTGATGAAGGGACTGAACAATAAAACGAGATAGGTACATGCAAACTGTGAACACTAGGTGTTGGAGTACAAGAGATAAAGTTGCTACATGAAAAAATTCAGATACTAAAAGCCTAAAGGTATTAAGTATTGCCTGTATCTTTTGTAGCTGTGTGGTATACTAATAGCTAAACATAGCTAGAATTTAGTTTCCTTTTTTGTTGGTTATCCAGTTAGGACAGACAATCTTCTCTGAATCAGAAAAGACTGAATGCTTGGGTTTAGATTTAGGAAGATCACAATTCATACCGGAACAGTCATCTTGCTACAGTCTTGGGCACTTAGTTCAAAACTCACGACTGATCAGTTCTCTTCCAATGTTCTTATGTTTGATAGGTGTTGGCTACGTTTATGTTATTACAAAAATGTCACGATATTTTATTTTCTTTAGTTATTGTTCATATTGTGATCTATAAAGGAACATCAAAATGTGGAAAACAAAAATCACAAATAAATCCTCAGCAAGGAAATTGAGTCATAAGCAGGACTCTTATGGGAATTAATGTTGAATGAATTAGGAACACCAGATGAATCAAAATTAAATTTTCTCTCATTTATAAGACACTTGTTTTGAAGCTAAGATTTTAGACTCCCGGTAGCCCTTCTATAATCCAAAGTGAGGTGAAAACTTAATCAATTTAGATAAGAAAGACAAGAGGAGAATCTCCCTAATTACCTGTCATTCTTCTTGGAGAAGGGGGACCAAAGGTGACTGAGGCAGTCTTTGGACTGTTAGATTACACAGGACTTCCTGCACTGTCAGACTCCACTGGGGTACCTGCAGTCGTTATGTTCTTCTCTGTGTGTTTAACTTCTTGTTTGTTCAGTGTTTTTTCTTTGTTTTTCCCCTGTGGAAACTGTGGCACGTGGTTGTTAAAAGGGAAACAGCATTCACCTAGATCTTGATTCAGAGATGGCATGTGAGATGCAAACCCTGGAATCACTCCCAATTTCCAGAGCTTACAATTGCCTAAATTTTTTTGACTGTTCTAATCATGTGATTTGTAGAATTATTTTATCTTGAAGTTTAAAATTCTTTGCCTGCTTTGGTTTTTTGAGATTATTGGGGTGAAATTAGAGATGGACAAACATTTTCCATGAATGTGGCATATGTGTAATACATTACAAATATATAGAAACATGCTTAATTATTTAATTATTTCCTAAAGATGAAAAAAAAAAAAAACAATCTTGATTGTTTCGAATTATGTAAAAAGGAATTTCATAAACAGGCAATTTAGAAAAAAGAAAATTTTAGAAACTGTATTGTACATTCAAAATGTGCAATGGCTAAAATTTGATCATATAAAAAAGGACTTCAGCTTAATGCCAAGTTCCTAATGGAATGATGGAAATGTATCTTTATTTGTGGTACCCCAATTTACATGAGTTTACAATGGGTGAACTTAGAACAGAAGACTGTCCTTGTGAACCCCTCAGTATACCCTTAGTGCCAGAATCACACGATGAACTGTAAAAATGGACATACTTACATCTTATGTCTGTTTTTACATAGGGTTTTAGGAGCTGTTAGTATAGTTAATCTGGTCTTATGTTTGATTTCAGTGAATTTTCAAAAATTTTAAACACTTTCTTATGTAAAATCCCATTTCTTCCCTCAAATTACCTTAATTCATTGCCTTCTTGCTATGATAGTTTAATTGAGTGTAGGGTATAAAGCTAATTTATTTCTCCTTTGCCATCCTAATAGTTCTCACTTTCTTTATTGAAAAAGTAATTACTGCCTTTCAATACAATAACGGGGAAATTACTTTTTCTAATAACTCCTGTTATCATATCATCATCATCATAGTAAAAATCATTGATGCACCAAAAAGAGGATTTTGTGACTTTAAATTAGCTTAAAATAGCTGATATTGCTATAAAAAGCTATATTTGTATGGTCACCATTTAACCTTCTGCAACAGTCTTCAGTGTTCTGTACAGGAGGTCATAGACTGAGAAAATATTGACAACTTTACTTTTCTGATATTTCGTCTACTATTTTTATGTGTTAAGGAATGTATCCAGTTCTTTTAGACGAAATTTGCTGGTTTCATAGAATTTATCCCCCATCAAATATCTCTGAATAATACAAGTTGAAGAAACAAAGATTTAGTGATCTAAAAGCAGATCTCTTCTGCAATTACATAGATATATGCCATAAAAGAAGGTTTAAGTATTAAAAAAGAACAATGCAGTGTTGATAATGGCTTAAAATGATTGTGAGGTCTATGTTAACTACTTTAAAAAATGAGAGAACTGACACTTTTAAAACGTGTATCAGAAGAATTACTATGTAAGCACTTACACACTGGATTTGGAAGCAATTAAAGCTGATGCAAGGAGTTTTTGATTACTCAGCTTTTGCAAATTGAAGGCACAATAAGCAGCATAGAAAATAAAATTGTGACTTCTAGTGTATATAGAACATACAACTGAATTTTCCTCTTGTACTTGCTTAATTAAGTAATTCAGTGTAATGCATTTTTATTAACACGTTCATCAGGCAAAATAAACTATAAATGGGATTGTTTTCCTCCCTTCGGTTCTGTTGTCAATAATTATTTTGCATGTAATAATTAAACATCTTCCTTTAGAGGTCTGTATGTCTCGGAGTAAGCTAGAAGGAGTCATTACATAGCCAAATGGGACAGGTGGAGTGTGACAGGCTCCAAGTGTCAGATCTGAGGAACTTGGTAGCAAGGTGTATTAAGTGATGATAAAACTGTATGAATAATAAAGAAAAAATTCTGTCATCTCTTTTTAGGACCCATTGCCTGATCAAGAATTGAGACTTTCCATGACTTTGCTGGGTCAGAGTCCAAAAGAGTTGAGTTTTTAGGTGTGCATGGAATATACACATTCCTACACCTGGCACTGTGTGAATGCTCTTCTCTAGAAAGACAGCCATGAATTTTCAAGGGAAAACTGTGCAACACGGTATCTCTCATCTGATAATTATACACCATTAGAAAGCCTGTTTTATTAATGTTTATTACCATTGTTTGGAGAATGAGGTCACCTGACATATTTAGGAACTATTTTAACAATAGCTGTATTAATAACAAGAAGAATAGTGATATCCTACCAGGGATCTAGAATATGGTTAGGGTGTCATTATTGAAATTATTCATAATCTAAAATGAACAACAGCAAAAAACCACCTCTGAATCTTCCAGGTGACAAAAGTGGTCTTTTTTTTTTTTTTTTTTTAAAAAAAAGGTAACTGATTAGATTTCCTTTCACTCTAAATTAGTCTCAGTCATGAAACTTGTTCCTTTTGGGGGCAGTTTCTAATACTAGTTTTGAAGGTGCCATGCCATTGTTGAGTGTCTGTAAACCGCCAGCTTAACATTTGTATCTCGAGGAGCTGCTATCTCGGTTGCTTCTCCAATGTGTGCATAGTCTAACAGTCCCACTGGACGTGTTGAGGAAGTTTCCAAGCAACATCTAACATATGTGTTGTCTGAGTTGCTGCAGTTCAGGTACATGACTTTTTCCTTCAGTCTGTACAAAACCTCAGTTCCTGAGACAATATTAACCACTGTTTCAATGGTGCTCTCTCTTAGCACAGTCAGAAAATTTAGTTCTTGTTGCTTCTTATCATCAAGGATCTCCCCATGGCTTTCCACAAGTGTTGATTTGATTTTGTATCCTTTACTGCTATTTACAATCTGATACCATTGTGAGATGCCATCAGTTTTAAAACCTGGGGCTCACTACTGAACACACTCTGTCTCTTGTGTCCATATATGTTGGCTTCCTATGCAGTGGGTTGCAGAGGAAAACTCAGGCCAGACGCAGTGCGAATGCGGGCTGTGTTTCCTGCTGGTCTGAGCTGTGAAATCTGTAGTTTCTGTCACCCTTGACTGGCCTCAACATAAAGGCTCATCTAAGTCAGGAATGGAGAAGCTGAAAGAGAGGTCTTGTGATTTGAGGCTGCCCCATGTCAGTTCCAAATATCCAGCTGTGGTTGCTAAAGCTCTGATACTAATCAAAAGACCCAATTTATCCGAGGTACGATGGCACTGGGCCAGCTGGTCCAAGTCTGTGTTACAATATCAATATAGCCTCATGCAGGTGCTATGTTTTGTCCCAGAAGTGGGTGGATTTCAGTGGCAAGGCACTGATCTATTTAAAGCATATTAGAATGGAAGGTAATACAAAGCTTCAGGGGCTTTTGTAAAGCATGAAGTCCCTTAGATGTTGCTTTGTGTCAGGCACCCTAAAATAGACTTTGTCTTTGTATGTGGCAAGATTAGTAGAACTGAACTAAGGATTCTAGGGTACTTCTATTGTCATACGGCCACCTAAGACCTAACTTCTCTGTATTGTGGTCTCTTACAAAATACCAAAAGAAAGGAAAATGACAGTATGTCCCTTCTTTCTCACAGCATTTAATCTCTTTGGAGACATAAATTTAGTATTATGTTCTTTACTTGTAGTACAGCTTCCCAAGACTTAAACTGACCATAATGATTTGCACAGAATGTTGTACAATTATCCGTTGCTATTTTGTGATATAATTTTAAATATTACAGTGAACATGTAATTGCTTGTCCTCATCTTTTTGTATTTTTTACTCTTAAATCCCAGCTTCTATTTTTTTCTACCCTTCTCTGCAGCAGTGCACACATCAGTACTAGTGGTAGAAAAGAAATTATGATACCACCACATGCTTCCCAGGAGCTTTGGCTTAGTTAATGCTGGTAGAGTATTTCTCTTCTACAGTGCAAGGTCATTCTCTCTTTTAGTGGTAAAAGACATCAAATGCTATGTACTGCTTTTTGCCTAGCATATTGGCTAGAATATATGACACAGCTCACAGATTTTCCAGTAATAAACTATATGTTTTCAGTGCTTCCTAAGTGAAGAATATGGCAATATCTTTGAATCAAAGACATTGCAAATAGAGAGGTCTTTCCCTTAAGGCATAGGTATCAAACACTTAAAATGGAATGGGAAGACAGTAAAGAGAGTCCCATATGAAACGTTTTGCAACAAACAAAGTTTACGTGTCTAAAGAACATTGCGCTGTCTGTCACAGAGACTGGCTAAAGCTTGTGCTTTAATGATTTCACATCACTGTGTACGATTCACTGCGGTGTAGTTGGGAACTGCCAGTGTTAGGTTAATGGTTGGACTAGATGATCTTCAAGGTCCTTTCCAACCTAGATGATTCTGTGTTTTGATAAAGCAATTGGCTTTTAATTTGATGGGCTGATCTGTTTTTGGAATGGAATTTCTGATGATGAGAGCTGTTACAGCATTACTTTCAGTTATTTATTGCTTCATTTATTTATTCTTAATAATGTGTAACGTAATCGCTCTAGACATACCAAGCTCCAGCCTCTGTTAGGCTAAACAGGAAACAGACTCTGACCAGCATTTGAGGTAGCTTTTGAGGTTGACTTACCATCTGAAAAAAAACACGAAAGATCCACAGGTCCAGAGAGAACATAACAGGGATCTTAAGACCATAGCCTAATATTAGCCTGAAAACATGAAGTTCTGGGTATTATCTATACCTATTTCATTCAGGTCCTCAGCAACCACATCTACCTTAGTAGTTAGCCCTGCTCTGAGCAGGAGTTTGGACTAGACGACCTGCGAAGGTCCCCTCCAATCTAAATGTCCTTGTGATTTTGTGATTTTATATTTAAACAGTTGTTAAATTAGATTATTCTCTAATTCATTTTTTTCGTGCTCTGACCCGAGTTACTGGAGTATGTTATGCAGCTAATATTATTAATAACTTGGGATGCAAGATGGAAGAGCAGAACAAATTACTTTGATTTGATGTTTTTATAATAAAGGTTCCCAGTCTCTTTTGCATGTTCTGCATAAGCAAGAAGGTTTTAAATGTTTCAAAATTGTAAAAACCTGAAAAGTTCTTTAAATATTTAGCCTGAAAATATAATTATATGATACTACAGTAGTACATCCTATAAAAGGCCAAGTCACAGTTCAGTGTTTAGCAGAGAGAATCTTTGAAGCTGCCAGCCTAAACATTTAAGCTATGGTGCAGACTCATTTGGCTCTGAAGTATAAAAGAGGATGACAAGAAATAAGGACAAATAAATCTCAGTCATGGGCTAAGTGGAAAGCCTGGAACAAGAAATCCTGCCTCTGAGACTTGGCTGCAGAACACATGGATAACTGTTTCACCTGCTGTGGCTCTGTAGACAGGAGAAAAATGATAAAGCTGGCACATTACATCATCAAACATAATATTCTTTATGGTTACATTCGTGACTCTTTTTTTCCCCATAGGGAAATTTTCATGATGTAAGGGCATGAACTCAAACGGTTTGGAAAGTGTACTTTCTGTATGTACAAACTGACCTTTAATCACTAAAGATAATGGAATATAAAATCTACATTTGTATTAGGATTGTCATGCTGGCAGCAAAGAGGAGTCCCTTTGTAGCTTATGTCCTTTCTGACTTAAAATTTTATAACCAGCTTTAATGCTACTGCTGTGTCAAAGATGAAGGTACATGGTTTAATGTTAATGAAAAGCTGGACTTTAGGTATTCCCCTGATAACTATTCTGAGAATTTTAACTGTGTAAATTTACTCCTGAATCTCACTGTTTCCTTCAGTTCTGAATTTTAAAGAAATTATCTTTTGCAAAATATTTTCCATGTTTGCCTTAAAGTGGACTTGCAATATGTGCTGCTCCTACCAATCTCTTTTCCACAGTGTACTACATCCACTATGTTGTTTTTTCTCTGTTTTGCAAAACATTTTTCTGTTGTGACACACAAGAACTGCATTGAATGGAGATGTCTAGGGTGAACCACAATTTGGTGTAGTTGGTATTATTCATTTAAAGAGTTAGAAAAATAAAAACTATAAAGGATATAGAAATAATTGGAGTGATCAAAGGCTTGATGTGATGCTCGTTCAAGCAGTGGGAATCTTCCTGTTGATTTCTGTCTACTTTTGATCAGGCTTCTCGCTAGCTGTGGGGACCTTACGTTTATATTGTCTTTACAGTTGTTACTGCCATCTGCTCCACTCGCTTGTCATGTTTAACAGTAGATCTGTAAACTCTTAGGGTGAAGGTGACCATGTCTTCCTTTGATTTTACTATTGCAAATATGATGGTCCTTAATCTTGACTGACAAATTTAGGTCCTACAGGGATACAAATAATAAGAACTTAATTAACATAATTTTATACATTGAAGTGTGCTTGTTCACGTCTGCTACATATACTTTAAACCTATATCTCTACCCGTTCAGGCTTGTACAGGGCACATGCAATTGCTTGTCGAAACAGGAGGCTCTGATGCAATTAAATAGTTTATATCCTTAGAAATATAACTGGTGTCATTCAACTTCATCCTTTGCTCAGTTCCATTAAAAATAAGAAGAACTTGTTGATAGGGATTCAATCTGCAGTATCCAAAATTAAGCCATATAACCAGTCTTAGCAAAGACTTAACAAAGGTTGCAGTTGTACATTTTCCAGTTTGGGTACAAATGTTGTCATGGGAATGGATTAATGACCTGCCATTTTCTGTCCTTGTTATAATCTTTTTTTCCCAAAGAATGTCATATCAGAATTTTAATGTCTTGTATAATCTGTGAATTATATTATTGTGCTCTACTGCTTTGACCTTTTCTACATGCTGTAATTTGATTGAATAGCCATTCCACTGTTCTCTTTTTTAACTACTTTATTATCCCATAGGGAATGTGTAGACTGGGCAGACATTCAGAATACACTCCACCCTCATTTTGACGTCAGCTGTCAGCCTTTTCATTGCTTTACAGGGCTGTTACTCAGGCTTTGTATTCATTAATTGGTATCTAAAAGGGAAGTAGCCTTATCAAGAAATCTTATAAAGAGAGGAGCTTTGACAGAACGGTGTGTACCAGAATACTGAAAAGTCAAAGTAGAGTTGGATAGGTAACATATTTCTAAAAGTGGCGTAACTATATACGTTCCCAGATGACACAGAATTAATCTGTGCTATGACAAAGGTGATAGCAAAGTGGAAAAGGAAATAATTTTCACCAGTTCTCATTATGATCTGGAGATAGTACACTTGTGGTCTTAATGCTGTAATAATAGCAAAAGGTATGATGAATGGGAGATAGCACCAGACATTAAATTTTGAAAGGATGCAGAAATAATGTTACAATGTTATCGATGCCACGTCTGTGGCTGAATGAGATCTAAGTATTAAAACTGTAAGAAGAATGATTTGATTTCACACTGTTTTCATTTGGAGGTTCATCATGAGAGTGATTTATTTCACTTTCTCTGCTTTTACAGAGTGATGTCAGTATGCTCTGCAAATGCTTGTTCTCTGGCATGTGTCGAGCGCTTTAGGTGTATTTTGTCCTATGATGTTGTTCAACTTGTACAGTAAACAAGCTAGAGTGAGTTTCATGAGCTCTTGTGCTTACTGTACACTTTGAAGAAGATCATAGAATTTGCTGTGACTCTGAAACATGGCTGGGAAAGAAGAATCAGTTATGGCTAAGGAGAAGCTAGTTTTGGAAAGCAGAGATAGACTATTTGCAATGTACAAATAACTATTCATCACTGAAGTTGACTCAGAATCAAAATCCTTAAATCTTACTGTGCTTTCATCACTTCAAGTTTGAAATGACTTAAGTCGTAAAAAAAAGTACATATATACTATTGAAATTAAACCAAGATATTTCAAAATTTGAGAATGTATTTCTGATTCTTCACTCTACTTTGGAACAGCAAATATTTTTTATTGTCAGCAACAAAGATAATACGGAGAAATATCTCCCTTTAATATCCATTGCTGAGTGACTTTAGAGTCTCAGCCTTTAGGCTTTTTCTTCCCTTTGTGCTTTGTATCATTCCTTTCTTACCTTGGAAGCCCTCAAGCGCAGTGTTTTCTTGTGTGAGAGGGCATAAAAAGGCTCTCATTTAGGTGTGCCCTTAGGCTGTACCATAATACGTACAATCTAGTCAAAATTCACTTAGACTTCTGTGTGAAAAACAGCTTTCATATGGAAGGTCTTTTCTGAGAATTAGTTTACCACAATATATGTAGGACACAATAGCATTCAGATACATAGCGCATACGTCCTGTTGTGCATCACATAAACTAGTTGCTTTCTGTAGCTAACTACAGAAGTTGTCATCTTTTTGTTATATAATAGTTCTTGATTAAACATATCTGACAACATCAAATTCTGTTGAAGCTTTATAAGGTGATACTGTCTTTACTGTTCTAAGTATTACACAATTTTTTTTGAAAAGACAATTGCTACTCTGAAAATTTTTCAAATGAAATACATATACAAGTAAAAATAAAAAGCAAACCTGATGAGGTTACTGAGGTTAATTTTTAGGTAATTGGTAAAAAAAAAAGTGTATAAATTGCAAGAAATATACTTTAGATTTTAAGGACAGTTGGAAAATAAAGCTTCTGTTTCCAAATTCAGTCTGTTTTAAGGGATTATGTCCTTCTCTTCTGACCTTACTCTTCTTCCTCTGATGAAACTCTCATGTACCATATGTGAGCCAGAAGCCAGTTTAATTGAGATTAAGTTGGTTAAAAATGAATGTCCTGTTAAATTTCAGTGGGCATGCTGTGATATAAAAACAATGACAAAGCTATGCATTAGTAAATCAAAATGTGATATGTGATGATGCAAAAAGGGATTTAAGAAGAGGCAAAGACAGTAAAAATGAAAGGGAAATTCAATAAAGGGATATAAGTGCAGGAGAATGCTTACAATTAAGATACTGTCTGTCTTAACTCTTCCTATCAAATCCAGACGATTTCCTGCTACTTTTCAACAAATATTTTGCTAGCACTCCTTTTGCAGATAAACATTAACAAGGGTTACAGAGCTGCCTTTGTCTGTATACATTAAAACTGTAAAAGAATTTATTTTTGTCTCTTAGGCTAGCAGCCATGGCTCTAAACTGGAGCATCTACAAAACCCTATTCTCTCTTGCTATTTAATAATATGCAAAGGAAGCTCAAAGGCTGTGTGGGAACCAGGCCTAAGCTGAGCTCCCTACACATAGTGCCCAAATTTTCTGTACCTATAGATGCTGTCACCTGGCTTTGTGAGAATTGATCATCCTTCAGTTAGTCTTTGGTGCCTCTGCACTCTGAACACTGATTAAAATTCCCATGTTTACATCTTTCCATGGGGTTGATGGTTACAGACACAGAAGGTTTGAAAAAGAGATCACCTACTTGACGGATGCACAAGGACTTTCCCTGTGGTCATCAGGACTCTTTCTATTGATTTGACTGGGAATTTTGTTCAACATTACTGTTTGCAGAGACCAAATCAGAGGAGAGTGAAAGACTGTTTTTTTACTTTTATCTAGAAAACACAAAATGTTTTCCTGGGTGAAGAAGGATGTCTTCAGTTCCATTAATTTCTTAGGATTAATGTGAAGCAAAAGAAACTTTAGGATTTTCTTTGACTTCAGTTTATTCTTTTTTAATATATCCCCTCTCTTTATTGCTATTCATTTTCTGTCTTTTCCTCATCTTTTGTATACTTACTAACCAATCAATGTCTCTCTCAAAACTTCCCTAGAAGATTGTCTTTTACAATAATTTGCTATAATCACCCATTTTAGTGATACATTGCAGAAGGCACAATAGCTCCAAAACCAGACAGACAATTGGTGCTTATTTTCAGACAATTTTCATTTATGTGATTTTTTTCTTTTTTTTTTTTCTTCTTTCAAATGCCCGTAAGTAACTACTTGACTCTTTCAAGGTCTCTTCGATGTGACTCTGCCTTAGGAAGATGAATCATTGTTCTGACCTTCAGTTCTCTTTCCTCATTTTGATGAGGCAACTTTCCATTTTGTAAAACAGAAAGCTGTTTTCACTTGCAAAATCATTTTATTGTGCCAGTCAAATTGCACAAGTCATAGGAGGATGAATCTCTCTGATTTATCATGAAGGCTAAGGGAACATTTAAAGAATCTTGCTTTGTGTGCACGTGTATCTGGGTTTTCTTGGGTTTGAGAGTCAGCTCAAAACATTTGCAGCACAAATCCCATTTTGTTTTGTTTTTGTATTTATTTAATTAACTAGTTGAGTAATTTTGGTGCAGATAGCTCTTAGCGAGCATTTTAGAGTCTGGAATATGCATAATTATTTCCCTTTGGTAAGAATCAGGTATTCTGACAAATGGACACATGATATTTTCTTGTTTTAAGATTAAGGGAAAATACAGTTAATGTTTAAAAAAAATGGTCCTTCTCTTTCTGGAGCCTACTAGAAAGTGCACGTATTCCACACAGAGGATTCTGTAAAATTGCTAATCTTAATTGTATGTACTATAGAACTTCTAGCAGTAAAGGAAGAGAAGTATTTATTAGAATAAACTTCAGATAAATTTGGAGGAAACAAATACACCTGTTCTTGTAGTTCAAGTAGTATTTCAAGAACAGTTTCTCATAGACTTCGATATTCCTAATATTTTTATTTCCCGTTCAAAGACCTTAGAAAAATGTATGTAAGCCTCCATTGCTATTTTAAACTTTATAGAAATAAAGAAGCTGGGTTACTTTACTCTGATCCTTTTAACCTTTCCGTAATTACAGACTTAACCACTGTCCTATAAAAAACATCTGAATTATCAAATTTTTATAGTGGTTGCCATTGCCAATACCACTGTCTTTTGCTTGTTACAGTGCTAACAATTTTAGAGACATATATTTGTCAGTGCACATAAGTAAATGTATTTGACTTGATTTTTGGCCATCTTTAAATTGGAAAAACCTGAATTATGCTGAACTGTTTGGGCAGACTTCAGGTATTTTTCTATCTGGAGAAAATACAAAAAAAAGTAAGAGCATCTAACTTTCAGAAGCCAATACTCATCTGGCCAGTGATGTGACTGCAAGCCAGATTAGTGGTAATTGGAAGTCAGTCCTATGTGAGGATTTTTGTAAGACTTATTCCAGTTTTGTGCAGTTTCCATGTAAAGTTCTATCAGTTGCTTTTTTTTTTTTTTTTGTGACAAGAGTGAAGCAAAGTATTGATCTGGTAATGTTTAGATGACAGAAATCTAGAATGGTTTCAAGGTGAGTTGTAATGAGGAATTAAGTTTTTCCACAGAGTATTGCATTAAGTGTGTGTGTAGAGACAGTTTCATCTTTATGTGCACGCTGTTACCTTTGGGTTGTCTCAGCCTGATAGATGGGGTGTGCAGCGTCCAACAGGGACATGTGTGACGTGGGTTGCTGCAGTACCAGAAATGAAGATATTCTGTACGTATGCCTTAATGGTGATAACACAAAAAAAGCACCAGGAGGCAAAAGGTTGCCTTTGGGATGCCTTCACAGATACCATACACAGTGACCACTTTTAGGCTGAGTTTTATGATATTTTTTCTTTTCATGAAATGCTTTTTGATCACACACACGGACTTCAAAATGTGAATCTAAGGTTTATTCAATTTAAGAGACAAAGATAACAAATTACAAGTTAGTGTTAAATCTGAAGAATTTTAAGTCATTTTCACAATCCTTTGAAGCCTGTTTCTTGATACTCTGAATTGTCATTATGGTAAACTGTTATGCAAGTTCTGCTTTTTCAGAACTTCTTGTTCCTATGCAGATTATTTCTCATTTTCACAAGTGAGAAACTGCTTATCTCTTCTTTTCTCCCCTTCTCCCTCCTCTTCTTCTCTCTCCTTCTCTTTTTTCAAGAAGAGTATGTTCTTTAATTAGGGTATAATACTGGAGAGATAAACACAATTAGTAAATTTTATTTTATTAAATCAGCATTATTGTTTTTTGATTGCAGTGGGTTCAAGACATTTGTTGTTGAAAACCACCGCCTTCATTTATTACAAAGATCTCCAATAGTGACTTGTTTCCCATATTATTTTCTTTCTTCAAGTTCCTGACAGGGAGCTATTTTAGTCCATTTTATTAGCTGTATGGTAGCTAATAAACACAAATGCAGATACAATTCTTCATCATATACACAGTATTCCAGTGTTTCAAATTTATGAAACTGGTTTTAAACCGGCTTTTTTGGTTTCATAATTAGATTGCCATAATTTGTAGTTCTGTTGAGCCCTATGTAATAGGCACCTAGTGTGAAGAAACTGTGTTCCTCTGAATCCTGTAGAACATTTCACATTTTCAGCGAATTCTTCTCATATGCTTACTTTTAATTGTCAGCCCCATGTTCCTGATAATAGCAGCACTGCTGTTATTTGAGGGCATTTTTATAATGTTTTAGGTTGGGGGAAAAACTCTGGAAGATTATAAGAAACAGAAAATGTATTAGTTTTTCTGTGCATATGCTTTCTCCAGCAATGTGAAGGCACAAGATTTCATAAAAGAACAAAATCGGAATGCTAGTTAATGAAGGAGGAAATTAAGTTGCAGAGAAATACAGAGTCACTAAAATACTAAATAACACTTCAAATAATTTGAGTAAACTCTGAAATTGGGCTAATAGCATATCTTAATAAGTTTTTTTAGAATAAAGTATTATTTGTATTTTATAGCAAATTTCAGTAACAAGAAGGGTTCTGTGTCCTTTATGCCTTTCCTGTGTTGCTTTACCTCTCACTGTCTGTTGCATCTTTGGATTCTCTAACTTTTTAAAAAGCAGCTGTGTGAGATGCCATCATTTAAGATGCCTTTCTAGTTTAAAAACATTGCTGTCTTGTGCTCTAATAATTGTTGGTGGTAATTGATTTGCTATTTCCACATATATCCTCTGGATTTGGTAGTTTATGAATGTTTTAAAAGTTAAATGGATCAATTTTATCTTTTTTCATTATTTTAATTAGATTATATGAACTCCCTCCTTTTTACGGACCATAATTTTCACACATGCTGGGTTTTTTCTGTTTTCTCAGTTTGGGAATATAAATCCAGATGCTAGCGTACACTACATCATTAAAAACTGACTTAATGATCATTGCCTTTCAGACCCAGATGACAGGACATTAAGAGAAGATGGAGCGTCTTGCTACTTCAAGCCTTTTCTTCCCCTTCAAGCATTTCAGATGATGGCACTCTGTTTGCGTAACAGAGTCCCCATGTCTGGGAAGGAGATTGTAGCTCCCCTGTTTTATCCGCCAGTAACATCACTGTACGTGATCCCAATCTAATATCAAGGAACGAATCAGACCTGTTGTGCTGTCTGTCCCAGTTGCTGCACCAGACTGTAGTTACTTGTTTGGGAAGATGCCGGACACGCTAGGCCCTTGAACTGATTTAGGAATCCCAATACCTTTCAAGTTTCGATTAGAAGTAAACATACGGAGTACTTAGTTTAATTTCTTAAACAATATATCACCTTGCAACGCAGTTGTCTGTGTGTGAAGCTGACACTGAGGAGTTGTTAGAGCTCACTGTGAAAGGAGCCACCTCACGAGGTTTGAGAGAGAAACCGCTTTTCCCCACTCTCTCAGTTCTTTGGAGGGGAAGGCTTTTCTTGTGTGTTGGAAAGTATCAGGTGTGCAGCCACTCTCTTCCCTTCTCTGGCATGCTTGCTATATATATGGATGCTTGCTAAATGGAAAAATATTGATGTGAATTGTTAGATTGTTAAACTGGTTTGATCTGGTACAACACACCCTGTTTAGTGTACTATCTCTTACGAGCTCTGAAGGACATCTTTGTATTCCTGCAGTGGTTTTTATTGGTTATCTATCATTCAAGCTCTTTAATCTCTGCAGTACCCCTGCAGAGCATGGTTTTCTAAGGAGCTAAGGCACATATGGTTGCAGTCTGTGTCCTACCAGTCCCAAAGCTGTTAAACGTGTTGGCTACTTCCATCTGAATTTGACAGAATTTTTGATGACATTCAATCCCCAGGTGTTCAGTGAAAAAAATTAGAGGTTGGTCAGAGGGTGGAGACTGAGTGCTGCAGTGGGACGGGCAGGCAGGGCTCGGTTTGTGCAGGGGCTGTAACTGGGCTGGCAGCCAGTGCCCACAGCCATCTCTGAGTGCTGTAAGGTGGCAGCTCCCTGCTGTGTCTTCAACTCACAGTAGTATTTGTGGAAACGTTAATTAATTGGGAGTCTTCACAAATCAGGTGTTAACTACAAGTTTATAGAAGAATGTGTTTCTGTTTGAATGTTTGGGTCTCTTTTTAAATTGTGGACCTGTTGTGAGTGTGTATAATGGAATGGTACTTTTTCAGTGTTGCATTGATCACTGATTTTCTTCCAAATTCATGAGCCAATCCATTGCAATTACTTTTTTTTTTTTTTTTCTGAGCTATTTGGAGGTATAGATGTGTGGATAGTTACATGTGTCTCAACCTGTTTGAACGCTGAAATGCTCATGCTGTATCATTACAGGGCAGTAAAAAAGCCAACAGTATCTCCCACTGGAGATTGTGTGATCCTTGCAGTAGGATTAGACTTTTCCTATTAGAGTTTCTGACTGAACTAATAGTTACCCTGAGCTGAATTCTTACCTCTTGCTAAATACACTCTCCCTTAAAGGACAAAATCTATAGGAGTATGTCTTTTTTTTCTTTTGTCCAAATTATCTCAGGGAGGGGATTTCCTCGGGATTTAGGTATAGTTAAACCAACAGTCTTGGGAGAAACTCTTGATACCTGGTTTCTCATTAGGTGATCCTTGCCTGTCACAGGAGATTTTCTTCCAATGTTTCATTTTTCTTGAAATTGATGGCCATCTTTGATTGTCATTGATTTTGGTAGGAACAAAATACCAATCTTAAAGTAATTAGTAAAGTATGTAAAGTTATGCAAAGCTAAAGAAAGACTGTTGGAAAAAGTTGGGATATTTTTACATAATTTTCCATGATAGTCCTCATGAAAACTACTTATCTGGCGTTCAGATTTTTTTCTAATAGACAAAAATTTCCAGTCAAAATCTGAAAATCTGTGCAAAGTGGATCGACCCTCCCCATGGTGTCCTGTCAGAGTGACGGTTCTGTGCTAAAATTTCCACCCAGAGCACTAAAAGCTCTCACAAGGAGTTAGGTATAAAACTCTTTTTTTTTAGTTAATTGTTTTCTGAGTACTGTTTTTAAATGAATCTATATTTTTCATTCTTCCTGTTCTGAAACTTAACCCCACAAAAATCTGAAGGGAGGGAGGGGATGTTGAAGAGAATGAAGCTCCCTTCACTTCTCGTGGATTACTTAGCAATCCATCATTAGATGCATTCTGTTTGGATTTAGGAAACACTGTTTGTGCTTTGTTAAATAATTACTTGATCACATCCCAGAGACATAACTTCTAATGTTTTGTTTGGTGCAATTCCTGTTGAAAGGGAGGTAGCTTGGTTTAAGTGGAAGCTGAGTGGTAAAAATCCCAATAGAGGTAGTAACTGCTGGAAACTACTCTTTTCCTGCAAGGATGTTGGAAGTTTCCCTGAGTATGCAAAAAAACCCCAAAAAAACCAAACGGCTTCAAACTGTGGTGCATCTAATGCATTGCAATGTTCCTGCCCTTGGTACTGACTCATAACAAATCTGTCAAGTTGCATAGATTTTTAAAGGACTAATATCGCTGCCTGACCTGTGATGAATTTTACATCTAGTAACACTTGTGAAAAAATCAACGAAAACTTTTGTTTTGCACCTGATGACTCATCATTTCCAGGGTTCCAAGCAGCAATTCTGATTGCTAATCTTACACCCATTTTCTATCAAAAGAAGTGTAAAAATATCTAAAATAAAATAATTCCCCCAGTTCTAGTTCAAATCACACACATTTGCTGAGATGAGAGCCATTTGCAAAGGCAGAAACTCCAGCTTCCAGTGAAGTTTAGTTGTTGAGCTACCTCTAGCCTTTTAGAAATGGTGTTTTAAAAAGTTCAGCATATTGGGGAGTGTCATTTTCTTAAGGCATCATCATGCCATTAGGAGATCTGGGTGCAGTGTCTAACCTTGGAGGGGTTTGGGGATGATGTAACAAATTTTAGACCACAGCCTGACCTCATCTATCAAGCTTTTTACCTTCTTCAGGAATGAAGGGTCTCCTAAATCGCACTATTTGTAGAATGCCTGATATATTTGAAAAATGTCTTACCCAATGGGCTAATATCTACATTAACATATTCAGCTTAATGAAAGTAGTAATACAAGTCAAATAGCAAACCATATGAAGATATGAACTATATGGATGAAACACTTTCCTCCCGTGTAATTGAAATTCAGCATCTATGAAGTCAGTAGCATTTGCAGAACTGTAATATAACCTAACCGTATTGTCATACTTATAATTTGAATTAATTATATGCTTCCTTACTTGCAGTTGAGTTCTAGCTCAGTCTGTTAAAGGACCTTGACTTTTTCTTCTCTGAGCAAATGCAACTGAAAACAGTTTTGAAGGTAAAAGTAAAATTCTATTGGAGTAGTATGTAATTGAGTTTCTTGTACATTTGCTTCCTGTTCCTTTTGACAGTCCTTTTAATTGTAAACGGCTGTTTCATGTCTGTCATGAGTCTGATGAAAGGATCATTTTCCTTACAATCTGCGATAATTCATTACTACCTTGTGGAGTTGCATCAAAAATATTCTGCCTTCTTCTACCATGGTGTATATCTAAAAGGAAGTGGCTGTGATTTGAGGGAGTGGAGACCATTGTTTGGTCAGATGCTGTGCTAGTGGGGCCACAGAAATATCTCATGGATATTTAGGTAGCTTTGAGAGTTATAATTTATTGGAAAAAAGTATCAGGAGAGATCTCAGAGGCTTGCTCTTAATGTTGCTTTTATTTCATTTGCGGTCTGATGGAGGAACTAGTGTAAATAATTAAATTCCAACTATGCTAAGCTTCTCCCTCTGCAAAACAGTCACAGCACTGAGCTCACATCTGGTAAGAAAGACGTTTAGAAGAAATGAACTTTGTAGGAGGTACTGGGACCTTCACTATTGGTTGTAGGGAAAGAAATTAGTAACTTACTTGAAATGTCCTAGGTTCTTGAATGTTGAGGTGCTGAGTGCTTGTTATGGAGAATTACATTTTCTCTTCACACTCACAGAGCCTGTCAAACCAAGCTGGGTAATGTCATGATTCTGTAGAGGCATGGGACTGCATTCCCTGCTGACTTACTAGGCGAGAAGAAGGGCAGTGAAGTGCTCTACCCGAGTCTTTGTCCAAAGTCACGCTCTGATCCTATCAGTAGTGTTGTTCTTATGTGGACGCATACATTTATGAAATCGATACTCACCTGCTCCTCCTGTCAGAGGTTGTTTTGAAGTCTCCTTTTGCAAAAGTTTCGTTCCAGTTGGGGATTAGAATTTGATAAACAGAAAAATACATGGCTTCCATTCTGAGCTCACGGAATTTTAATGCTTAGAAGTGTTTGTGTAATGAATGTTTCAAGTTAAACATGTTCGTTCTTTCGCATTTTTAATATACTTTAGTTTGTTAGGGATCAGTCATGGAAAAAGTGTGCGATGCCATGCATATAATGTGAATGTGTATTTGCCATGATGTGCTGGACTTCCCTTTTGAAGTAATGGGGTATACATGAATTTGGTGCACAACTGGGCATGAATTTTTAATGTTCCTCTAAGCAGCAGTTTTAATTTTTACTATTTTAAACTACTGCTTAAATTAACAGCATTTTGTGGGAGTGGTCTAACAATAGTGTGAAGATGATGAAATCAGCCCTCCTGAGTAATCTCTCTAGTTTGGATACTGGCTTACTGTGTGAACTTTTAAACTGCTTAATCTCTCTTATGTATTCATTTTTCTGATTCTGAAGTGAGGGATCCAATAATCACCTTTGTGGAAGATCTGTGCTTCTCTAATGAGGTTTTTCCGACAATTATTATAGGCTTTTGGTACACACTGAGTGTTTTTGTGCCTACATAAATACTCAATCACTGACCGATTTTTCTTATTATTTTTGCAAGTTAAAAATTTTCCCTATAAAATACCATGGGGTCTCACCCCCCAAAATATTAGCTATATGAAGGACTACCAACCAAAACTGTAAAAGGAGCATAATAACTTTGTAATATGCAGTGGCACATTTCTTAATGGCATCAGCCTGATTTGTGAAGTTCGAGTTTCACTGTTCTTCTTCCTATGTGGTCTTAGTCCTGCAGATACTGTGATAACATTTGAAGGATTTTTTGAAGTGTGTTAGAGCCTTATCTCTTTTTCATACCTTCCTGAAGTTCCTTGGCTCAGATTAAAACAGAGAATCTGGGAGAACATTAGAGGCTCAGGAAGAAATCTGTTGGCTCATGTAAGCCTATTGTTTAACCCTGCTTTAAAAGCAGATTTATTTATTTTAGTTCTTGGTCTTTTTTCTGTAATAGTACAAATCCAGAGCAGAGGAACTCAAACAGAAACCTGTTTGTCACTTTTGGGACCAGATCTTCATGTGCGTTTCAAAACATTTAATACATTTGCTTGCAAACGTTACTTAAGACAGAATATTGCTTTGATTAAACACATTTTTCAGACTGCTGCTGTTTGTAGCCCTACTGATGATAAATGATGGGAAAGTGTTTGATAAAAATATTGAAGAGCTAATTTATGGATTTCTGTTAAATTTCACTGAGGCAGAGAGATGTGCAGACTTGGTGGGAATAATACAATCAGATCTTTGTTCATAAGCAGTAATTTGAAGTTCAGCCCTTGAGGACCTGCTGATACTATTCCTTGAACAGCTGTACTTAAAAAATATTGTGTATATTTGTGGTAATACCGTAATTTTTATTGTTTCAGAAACTTCCCTTTGGTTATTAAAATGCATAAAAAATCCAGAATATTTCCAGGAAATCCAGATCTTTGACATTATAGGACCTGGAGCCCATTTTCTGACTTAGAGAAGAGAGATAATTCATTTTTCTCTTGTTGGTCTAAATAAATTTTCCTGGCACTTTCTTATGGCCCCATCAGATACATTGCATGTCCCCCAGAGGGCTGCCCAGTAGTTGCATAACATTGCACAACCTTTAAGTCACCTTGACAGCATAAAGGAATAGAAAAACATGCCAGAGAAGTCCCAAAGCCACTTTTATAGTATATATATGTGCTCTTACCTGGAAGGGCTTGCTCTTACCTGCTTGCAGCTGCTGCAGCGGGACTGAGCAATAGCACCCTATTCCACTTCCTAGAAGCCTATGCTGTTACTCTTTGCAGAATTAATGGAAGAATAAAAGTAAATTAGAAAAAGAAGGGATATATGATCATTTGAATTCAAAATATCCCATCTTTATAACCTTGTTAAACACCTTTTAATTACCCAGTGCAGGTTTATGGGTAGTCACACGACTGTGGAAGAGTCAATCTAGATCAGGATTTTTAAGGCAGCTGCTCCATGAATGTGTACTTTGTTCCTTTTCTTTCACGGAACTGAAACTACTTGATTTGGTGACAGTTGCTAAGTTTTCTCCAGGAAATTATCTTACTTCAAGTGGTTGATACTGGCATTTGTAGATTAGGATTTGCATTCAATCATTGATATTTTGGTGAAATTCCAAGTGGTCATGGTGTGAGAAATGTGGAATATTGGGTGTCCATGGCTGTTGCCCTGTATAAAACTAAATATGTATCCCAAAAGCTTACAGTGTACTGAGCTTGTGTGGAGTGTGCAGTGATTTGCAGAAGTACAACAGTTGCACCTAAGTCAATTAAAGGTGGCTAACTCTAAATAACTTTTACATGGTTACTTTGTTCACCTAAATCACGGGAAAAAAAATACAAAACAGCTAGTTAGCATTTTATACTTAACTGCAATAAATACATAACCATTTTACTTTTATTTAGAATGTCTGATGTTGTTCAGTGTAGAAAAATTATTTTGTCTACCAAGAGATCAGTCAAATGAGAACAGGACCCCAGTGTAAGAAAATAAAGTGATATTGGAGAACATAAGGACAGTATGAGTTTTATCCTGGATATTTTTTACTTTTTCTGGCTCTCTAGGTTTAATCTATAAAAGGATAGCTTTTTGCATTAATTAGGTTACCATCTAGAGCTGTATTGTGAAATTTGCAGAGCAATTGAAGTTAATGAGTTTTCTCACAAATGCAGCTGTGTCCTTCTTTACACTACCATTGGTACGGTCTTAGCCGTAAGCAGGCGCTGGAATCAGGAGCCAAGTGAATGACTTTGTAGTAAGTAAGTAATGACAGGTACTTACATATAAAATACATGGTATATATGTGTATATCTATGTGTATATATATGTAATCTGTGTGTATATATACATTTATATATACACTTAAATGACTATTTTATATATTTTTATTAAAACCCAATAAATCTATATTTTTAATCATTTGCCAGTACTAATTTATCTATAAATATGTATACCTGCACAGTGAATCAGAGAAAAGGACGTTTTATTCATTCAGTAGCTGAACTCAAGTAATAAAGCAATTTTGTAGGTCAAGAAGAGTATTATGTAGATACTGATTTTTGCCTCGTGGCCTCATCACTGTAGTCATCATCTTAAAACTGCAGAACTTGTGGTATTAGCAAAAACTGTCATCAAAATGCTTCAAAAGATTGCAGAATTTAATTGCAACTTTTCTAGTCTCTTTTAATGATACTCTGTAAAATGAAGCATGTGGGTTTTTTTTTTCAATACTGGACTCTACATTTTCAAGGAAAAGAAATTATATGTCACATGAGATAGTATTAAAAATACAAGTTGTTTCTATACTAAGTGATATAAAGGACAGGTATCTTATTCTAAATATTGTAAGCGTTCTGTTAACCATGTGAACTCATTGTAATTCTGTTACTTCTTTTCCAATGAACAGGCTAAGATGATAATATAAAAATTGAATTAAATTTAGTATAAAACAAAGGACGGGAAATTTCTTTTAAAAGCTCAGAAAGGGAGATCTACTTAAAGCAAGTATAATTCTAGAACATGCAATAGAAAGGGAAGAACACAGGTTTAATTATGGGATTAGCTGTCTCTGCTAGTAGTTCACTTTAGAATATATCAGCATATTACAGAAATATCTTGTAGTGCTTGAAAAATAGAAAGAGTAGTAATTACGCTGATCTGAGATTTTTAAAAAGGCAAAAGGAGTTGTGTGTTAGGGAGGCTACAAAATGTACTCACTTTAGGAAAACTCAGTTAAATTACATGACATCTTAAATGTTATAGGTAATGTCTTTTCAAGTTAGTATTTCCAGCCTAATGCAGATAATAGCATAATGAGGCATTTAGGGAGATTATATATTAAAAGTTACAAAAGTACTACTTTCTAGCCAGCAAGATTACACACAAAACCAGTGGGGTCATTCAGAAAATAGAGATGTTCATAGTGTAGAAGAGAAAAATTTGAACTTTGTTAGGCTTAATGGCTTTTCTTGTGTCCTAAAGCTTTGTAGGTCCTTTTTAAAAATAGTTCTCTCTTCTACACTGCAGTTACACTGCGTTGTAAAGTGTGTTCTTCATTTTCTCTGTCACAGGGACCAAAATTTCACACACTTTCAAATCCTTCTTAGTCCTACAGATCTTTTTGAAAGACAGGGTTATTTGTTATGCCCAATCATCTGCGAAGAGGCAGGCAATTTGCCAGGTAAGGTTTTTACTATCAGCGGATACCTCAAGTGGTGTAACCTGGCGTGAAGTCCTTCATGTGTGGGAGCCCTGCCTTGTTACACAAACTCAGTCCCTTTGACTTGTTTACTTAGCTCTGAAAACACATGATGCAGTTTTAAATTACCACCAGAAAGTTATAGCATGACTTAGAAAACTGAATTTTATTCAGAAAAACCAAGAGGTCAGAGTTACAAAAGTTTGTTTGTAGTAGTCCTTAATAGACTGGAAAAAAAAAGTTGATGCAGTGAGTATAAAGAGAGATGTTCTAATATATCCTAATGTGTAAGCGCTGGACTTTCCATTGACTTGGTATTTGGATCTGTCCATATGTGAAGGTTATGGAGATAACAGAATGTAGCACAGAAGGAACACAGAAAAAAGATGAGGAAATGAAGGAAAGTATTAGACAAGAACAGAAAAAAAAAAAGCATGTATTGTAGCAGACAGAAATATGTTTGAAGAAGGTGCTGGTAACCATGGGCATCTTGTGTTGTGTGATTGCCAATGAAAGACTTAAAGCAGAATTGAACCAGAGCTTAGATCGTGATGGATCATGGCACAGGTTGGGTTTTGATGAGGGCAGGGGGAAGAACTTATTGCACGGTAACATGGAAGATGTCATTTTAGTGTCATTAATTATGCGGTTACCTTTAAAGTAAAATAGTAACTTAATAAAATGTAACAAGGCATGTAGATAGGGGTTTTTTCAGTGTTTAAAAACATTTTAAAATATTTTTTTCTCTTGATGTTAATTAGGAGTAATCATCTACATCACTGAGGTGAAAGGTGTACACACATTCTCCTAGATCATGAAGATGATATAAAGCATACTACCTTCTCACTTGTCATCCCTGACTGCTAGGATAAGTCTTTTCAACCCTAACATTTGGCATAAGTTCAAAGACCTTATTTATTTTGAACCCTGCTTTTTCTTCTACGCATCTTGAAGATTTCACTTTCTGCAGTTCTCTTCATCTTGTTTCCTCTCACAAATTTAATATCAATTTTCCACTATTTTTCCCCAAGTAGACCCTCAAAACCCATTTGTTGTTCTCTGGATATTTTCTTTGCTCATGACATCTTGTCCATGGCTATTCTTAGGAGACTATTTTTAACTTTGAAGGGAGTGGCTTAATGCTGATTTCCAGATGATTTCTTAACTTCTCCTGACCTCTCTTAGAGATGAGCACTTGCAGATTTGTAGCGATGAATTCCAAACTGTCCTCTTTGATCATCTCATGTGATCTTCAGTATGTCACAAACTACTACATTTCACCCTGCTTTAACTGCTTTCCCTCCTCACCCACCTAAGCATATCTTCTCAAAAGACATTCAGTTTAGAGACACAAACATCCTGGACATTTTCTTGGTCACTTGCTGTATGGCTTTTAAAAATGTTTGTTCATTTTGTAAGGTGGATTTATCTGAATATATCTTCTTGTTGTGGTGTCTCTCTAATGCACTGTTCCATTTGGTAATAAAGACATAACCTCTGACCTCGTGCACTGGGGGAGATTTAGGTTGAATATTAGGAAAAATTTCTTCACCAAAACTGTTGTCAAGCACTGGAACAGGCTGCCCAGGGAAGTAGATGAGTCACCATCCTTGGAGGTGTTTAAAAGATGTGTAGATGTGGTGCTCAGGGATGTGGTTTCATGGTGGATTTGGCAGTGCTGGGTGCAATGATCTTAAAGGTCTCTTCCAACCAAAATGATTCTATGATTTTATTCTAAGATGTGTGAAAAACTTACACTCGACCTTTAGAGGTGGAATAGAACAGTAATGACTGTATGATCAGATACTTAAAACATGAACTTTAAAATACAAAGCTGGCATAAAAAAAATTCTTTTAGCTAATCCATGTTGACACTAGAGACAGTCTCTAATTGTTATGGAGAGGAATTATTCCTTGCAGTCTACAGCAAGCTATAGGAATTAAATGCAGAATTTATTTTCTATGTTTTGTCTTTGAAGAACAAATATTAAGACATTTAAGGAGATAGCTGCATCTTTAAAATTGTTTTCTATGATGACTTCATTTCAAGTGTGAGTTTTTACATTCTAAACCTCTCAACTGATGGTGCGTTGACATTAATGTTCAGAGTATCATTAAGGACATATTGTTACAATAGTATATTAAGTGTAATATATTTCCAATGTAATGTTCTTTTGAATGTATTACAGTGAATTAATCATTACTCTGAATTATTTGATGTATCAACGACATGCATCATTACCTTGAACCATCTCAATTTTTTGCAGCATAATACATCATTGGTAAGGTGGAACCCTAATGATAAACTAGTATGCAACCAGGCTTCATTATGTTAAATTATCTAAACCAAGATTCTTTAGCTCGATAAATATATCATGTAAGCCATCTCATCAGCTGGGAAACTGAAAGTTAGAAAAGATTTGTGAATTAGCATATGTCTGAGTGTAACAGGAGAGCAAACAGCACAATTTGACGTGTTTTAGAAATAAAATATGAGCCTAACATGGCTGTGGAAATAATTGGATAAACCAGCACGCACTTCAGTCATGAAACTTGTCTAATTAAATCTTGAGTTTAGCATTATCATGTTGGTCTGTCAAATAAGAAATGTGGACTAAAAATGCATATCTGAAAAAAGCGGTATTTCTCTATCTAGACATGATCATTAAGAAGGATGAAGGCTCCAAAGGTATGGTCTCCTGTATTTTGCAAGAAAACAGATGACATTTTAGTCACAGAGAAAAGAGAAATTCGGTCATTTACAGTAAACCAGAATATAATGTATTTACTTCCCTCCCAGATAATCTCCAGTGGCTGAAAGTTTCCAAGTTCCATACACGTTCAAGCAGTATCTGATTGACAGGGAAAGAATGCTATGTCCATGTGCCTGTAACTTTGGTACATTTTAAAGTGATACCATGAATTCTGACATTTCTAGCACCAAAACAGTAGCTCTGTCTGCCACTGAGTTAAGAAAATCTCAGGTGATACTTTAAAAAATATTAAATTGAGATATTTGTTGACAGAAGATTATTCAGAGAGGGACAATCAAGTACTTTTAGTCATGTATTTAAAGATATTTAAAGATTGTTTAGCTAAATATGTACATAAAATAAAAATTTTCCAATTTAAAAATGTAACTAATCACAAGAAAGGTGATTTTAACTTTTATGGGAAATAATGACATTTCTAATTTTAGATGAGGCACAGAAGATGGTTGATTACAGTCAGAACAAAATGCAAATTCTCACTTGTTTTTACTTCAAAAATCTATTGTGAAGAATTGAAATTTTGAATGAAAATCATAGAAAAATATGCCTTTTATTTTGTAGAGTAAGGAAGCAGTTTTGAACCCAGCCCTAACCAAAATAACCATGATATTTTATTTTCATAAACCTGTTGGAGTATAAGAAGGTCAGGACTGGATTCAGTCAGATTGCTAATGAAATATATTCTCCCTTAAAACTAGAAACACCTTTTTTCCTGTTTAATGTTTTTCATGTAAATATTTGTCAGAATATGTGAAAAAGCAGTGTGATCTTAGATAAACACAGTTTATTTCAGTAAGACCTACCTACAAGAAAAAGGATCTATCTGTAAAGGGAAGACTTCATTCCGAAGGTTGAGCACATGCTTGTTTGTAAACATTGTCTAATACTTCAGAATGTGAACTGACATAGATAAAACATGTGATTAATCTTTTGGATCAGTAGTCAATGTACTGTCATGTTAAAAGGTAAAACATCTGGCCTTTCCAAGTAGCATTTCCTGAATTTTTAGTTACAAACTTTGCAAAAAAAAAAATCACACACTGGTGTGCTGTATAGAACAACCCTACATGGATTCCTTTCTGCTTTTTCTTAGGTGGATTGGCAAACCATCTCTCATCTGCTTCTGTAAGAATATCTCAGATAGTCTTTTGCAGTGTTTAGAGATTTAAAAATTGGTACATATGCTTCAGAAGACACTGGACAGCAAGGTATCATGAAACAAAATGCATCATTTTGAGTCCGTATCTTTATTAATTTCCTGAATTTAAATTTGATTATTAATAAGGTTTGCAGAAAGTAGTTAACTAAAAACATAAAATCTAATTTAAAAATTCATGGGCTGCATAAGTAAAAGGATTTGTGGAATATAAAGATTCAAACCTAATTAAAAATACCATACTACAGTAAAAATGAGGGAAATATTTTCATGATAACTATACTCCTGCAAATAATTTAGCTTTTCCATTAATACTATTTGTTTAATGTTCTCCATTAAGCTAATGAAATGCTGAGAGATAATTTGGGATACATAGTTTTGTAAATTTTTCTTTTTAGCATAATCCTGTGTGTGTTTTAAGGTCCCACACTGATTATTTTTCAGTAGGATGTAAGTCTTATATCCAGTAAAAAGACCCAAAAAAGATGATCTGAATCTGCTATGTAAATATATTTGAAATTTTAAAAAAACCTTAAAAATGGTACAGGTCTCAACAATGACTGTTGGTATTTACTTATTTATATAGTATTTCTGCATATACAAGCGAACAGAAGTAGTTATCTTTCAGAACGGATGAGCAAAGAGTACGTGTGTGTGCATGTGTTGTGTGTGTACATATATATGTGTATATATTTTAAAAAATCAGGTTTGCCGTGTCCTGATGTTTCTCTTGCTTCTCAAGCTACTGCCAATGAGAACAGAAAGGTAAGAGTTGGTGAAAAGGATCACACTGGAAATCTGGTTTCACAGATACCTGGACAGTTAAGTGCCTTTACAAATATCTTCCTTTTCTACGTCTTCTATTAACGTTTGTTTACAATATACCCAGAAACTTCAAGCAAAGATTAGTATTTCTTTTAGTCTGGCATAGCCAGGATTTAGTGTAAAGAAGACCTATGCCTGATGCCACATCCATCTCTCTTCGTCATCATCTTCTAAGGAAAAAAAAAAAAAAAAAAGATCAGTTCAGTGGTTCAGACCTGAAGAGCTGAATCCAGGATATAACTTTGGCCAGTTATAATATACCTTCTGTTCTCATGAGGAAGCAGACTGTCTTAAACACAAAAAGCTCAGTACAGATAAAGAGGCCACTAATGTTTTAGCTATTCCACATTAAATTAGGGTTGTTAGGCAACAGTTTAATTACAAATATATAAGCTATTTTTTGAACTACCAAGCAAATAGGCGTTAGAAACATTAGACAAATTCTATGCAATTATCAGCTATGCAAGCTGTTGGTTAGGTGGTTAACATTAAACTGAAAAAAGCAGTCAGATATTTTTTGACACTTTTTTCACCCTCTTCCTGTCACTTATTGATACTTTTATAAAGATTCCACAAAATAAAAATTGTTGGAACCACCCAAAAAGAATCAGGATGCTTTAAAAAAACCCTGCAAATCCTATAAAAATCCCATATCTCTGGTATCACAGAACACATCTAGCATGTGAAAAATGTATTGTTTGTTTGCAGTAGATTAGTAGCAGTAAAGAACTCTTTCTGAATAACAACAGTCTAAATATAAAAAATCAACAGAATAGAAAGTTATAGCACTTGGTGTCCTGTAGCAACATCCTTATTTGATTGCTTTAGTAGTATCTGAAGAATGAAATGTGAGAAGAATAAGATGTGGAGAGTGCGAGAAGAGCCACAAGGGTTCTGTCTCTGTATATGATATGACTGTATGTATGTCTGTATACTCACAGATAGAGAAAGAACGAGTATACACTGTGGAGAAGAGCATTTGTGCTTAAATTGCATCACTGGATTTTTCTTTTCAATGCCATTTTGCCCCTTAATTTCTTTTCTCTCTGGAATCTCATCAAGAAACTAATCGACAGAGTAAAACAGCATTGGCTTAGAGTACCTTTCATACAGCTATTTTAATCAATCTTCAGTAGTGTGTATGGATTCATATAAGACCTTCAATTAACTTGCACATTAACATGGGTAAAACAATTTTAGATCCTTAACTTACCAAGAATGCTGTATGCAAGGGATTTGAATAGCCAAGCAGAATTGGTCATCAGACACCTTTCATCACCGTGCTCATATGGTGGTCACCAAACAGAAAAGGGAACAAATGAACTCAGAATGTTGCTTTTCTGAGATTTTTCCATTCTTTAACCATAAATGTTATCTGCATGTTACTGTCTCACAAGTTTAAGCAGATTTTTTGAAGGTGGAAGTACTTGTGGTTCTTGTTGACCTCATTCATAACTGAGGGTATTCTCTATGTAGAGAACCCCACCTCATTTGGTTTTGTAGTGGTTTGTAACATTTGATTTGTTCTTTATATTGCAGGTTATTGTAGCTCTTAGTAGTAGTTATCAGGAAACTTCAGTTCTAAAACCGTGCTTAACTTTACCCCTTTGAACAGCGTTACCAAAGTCAGTGGAACAACTCATACAGAAAGCCTCTACCTGTGTTGAGTCACTTGCTCTCTTGGGAGTAGGTGTTATCTCGACATGCACATAAAAGGACTAACATGTCTCATCTCAGTTTTTGCAACGGTTAACTGACAAGATCAGATGTGATGATTGCTATTCAGGATTTATTTTAAAACTGTATACATATCAGAAAAATATGCTAGAAAAAAATGAACTCTTCTTGTGCTTTCCCATTTATTTTAATCACTGTATGAATAATATTTATGGCTTATGCTTGTTTCTAGGGCTTGATAAAAAACAGGAACCTATTGTAGTATAGACAGTAAAAATGCATAGTACCCACTAGTCCTCACGATGAAGGACCCGGATCATTTTACAAACTGATTTAGTCTTTTGATGTCAAATTCTGCTTTCAGAAACTGCAAGGTAAATCAAAATTCTATGAATGAGAAGTATTTTAATGCACTGAATATGAGCTAATGCTCCTAGTTATTCAAAGGTGCCTACAGTATTTTAACCTGCAGTGCATTAATTTCTCCAAATTATTTTGTGTTCAGTCTAAAATGATATAATAGTCCTTTTCCTAGTCAGGAAGATAACGATGAGTGAATTTCAAATCTAATTATTTTGTTATCTGCTAAAAATTCCTAATGACTAGATGACATTATCATTATGGGAGTTTGCCAGGATACCCACTGGGGTTTCTGTCATTGTAGCAATGGAAGATATCTGTCGTTTTGGAGGAATGGCAAGGACCTTCATTTAATGCTTGTTGGTGAGCCTGTTGGTTTTGAAACTAATTCAGCTCTGAGTGGGTGTGATCAGGTCCACTCAAGCGGAGTGTGTTAGATATGGATTTGGCCCCAGAGGTTGGAGCAGATTTTTTTTTTCATTCAATTTATTGGAACGATTCCATGATGCAATAGCCATACACTCATATAATAAAGACCAATGAACTTTAATGGAGATCATAAATTTATGAGAACTGCACAGCATCACAAAGCACCTCTTGGTGGAACTGTGTTTTATGAGACATTTCTTGACTATGCTCTTTACAGAACTCAGAAGCTTGATAAAATCTTTGTGCTAGTTTACTGATGGTATGATGAACTATGTATAAAACTGAATCCCTGTCATCCCTGTCACACGTGTAACTCAAGGAAGCTTGAAAACTGTATGCAATTACCAGATACAAAGAGAAGGCAGTTGAAATAGTTCATTCTCAACACAGAAATGCATAATGTGCTAGAGACTAATTAAAGATGTGAGCACACAGATCACTAGGAATTGCCCAAGAATAAAAGTTCACTTGAAAATAAGGTAATTAAGTTAATCTTCTGATAGTGGAATTTTTCAGTAAGTGCATGTATCAGATATGAAAGTAAGGAACTTAAGAGGTAATTAAAAGTAATTCAGGCATTAAATTAAGCTTCTAGCTATATGAAGTGGTAGTAATTACAGACATCAAAATTAGAACCATATTGTAATCAGAGTAACTATAGTGTAATTAATGTACCTACATCACAAACTATCTACAAAAGTAAAATACAAGGTGTTGGTTTCACAGAAACCATTACTGTTTTAATTGGAGAGCAAGTCAGTCAAAACTTGGAGCAGCCATCGGTACCCAAAACATGAACAGAGCTGTCTGCACTGCAGGTATGTGCCATTTTCCAAGTGCCCAACCAAAACTCTGCTCTTGAGTTTCCAGGAAGTCTTTACAAGATTGGCATCCTCCCTGCTTTTACTCTCTGGAGATACATTTGTGCTGGGCAGGGGCTTTGCAGACTATCTGGCAGATCAGGAGTTACAGCACTGTCTCAGACAGGCAGAGCTTTTACAGTTGCTTTCTGCAATTAGGCTTGTCAACATCTCTCTCAGGAAAGTACTATTGGCTCATTAAGGCTAATTGCTGGCAGACACCTGATTCTCTTAGAGGACGAGGAGAGGAGCCAGGCTGCAGGGAGGGCTGTGATGGGTGAGGTTAGGAGTGCCTACCAGGCAGGTGGACGCACCTTTAATCATTCCTACAATTGACTTACAGCTACAGGAAACTTGACCTTTTCTTTGATTAGAATCTGAGCTGATGAAATTCCCCTTCTTCTCTGCAATCAGTTGCCACATGAATTAGGCCATTAGATATGTGTCTCTACCTATCTGCCCTAGGCATGTTAATGCTGCTATGATTAAAGTAATTTATTACAAATTATTGGGTGTGAAAAGAGAACTGATACCATAAAGTAATATTTTAAAGTAGATATTCTAAAAGGTGCAGTCAGTGTCATGCTTTGTTTTCAATTATTTTATGTGGTAATCTTGATGTTTTTATCTCTGGCATGAAGAGCAGATTACCCACTACAGGCCTTAAGTTATAGGGCAACTTGTACATGATCTGTGAAGCAAATGGAACTAAAAAAAACCCAAACTGATTACATCGCAGTCTTAACAGAGACCATACCATTTTCCTATGCTGTGGAAGCAGATTAAGCACTGTGAAGTTTGATTTCTATGTATTTCATTACTCTAGAGTTAAGTATAAGCCATTTGTGTTTCAGTAAAGGTTTCTTGCACGCTATTCTTCTTTCTCCCCCTCTTTCTTCTGTGTCCTAATTTACTTCATGTGTTTGCCTGGAAAATACCCAAGTTTTATTTTAATATTGAGCATTTAGCCACATCTATTTACATGTGAGCAAGAAATCCAGCACTTGTCCAACCATATTAATTTCAGGGATTTTTACTGTAGACTTGGCAAATTTTTGGCTCAAGGCTGTTGCCATGCAGCTAGACACACTGAAAGCATCAGGATAGTGCAGGTGTACATGAGTCTTGATAATGTCAGTCATACATTGGAAGGTGGATTTTTTTCTGAGCTCCAAACGTTTTGAATGGTTTCAAGATTTCTATGGATGTGTTCTGGCACACCTTTGTTCTGCTCTGTGTAGAAGGTCAAAGATGCTGTGGCTCACCTTAATGTCTTTGTGTTTCTAGGACTTTACTCCACAGTTCATTATTGACTCTGACTGAAAAGATGCGAATTGCTTTGTGTAATTACCCAATTGAACTACTGGAATTGCCTGAAGGATAGATTGTATATCACATTCGTGGCATTTATTACTTTTTCATCTGAGTAAAAAAAAAAAAAAAAAAAGCAGCAGATTGCTGTATGTCTGATCAAAATAAGCACAAACCTCTATTATCAGTAGTCATGAGTTAACAGGATTCACTGAAAAAGTCTGAATTTTACCTTACAACCTCTTTTGTTTCTGCATTGTAGTCCATTAATGAAAAAAACCCCTGTATTTTTGTAATTGTGAATTAAAGTAACAGGATAATGAATATAAGAGCAAAGAATCAGAGAAGAAGAAAAATATGTCTTTGATTTAAAGCTGTAGTTAATTCAGTTAAATGTGATGATTCAGTATTTTCCAGAAGCAAGCTATTTATTTACTTGGACTGTAAGTAGCCTTTAAGAGTTGGACAGCTGTCCAGCAAAACTGGAAAGAAGTTATTAACTCCTCCTGAGAGATTTTTCCTAATTCCTTTAAAATTCTTAAACATCTTAAAAAAACAATCTATCATGTTATTTGTGGATGATTTAAGGGTACCATTTTTTGGTGAATGGATATAAGAAATAATATAGGCTTATTAGTGTTTTGTATGCTTTGATTATAAGAACTGATAATCTTCTCTGTTTCTTATCTGAAAATTAACATTATATTCCTTATATAGGGATTCTAGCTGAATATTTTAATTCCACTTCTCTTTCCAGTTTTGTTGGTCAAGAGAATTTAGTCATTTGAGACTTTAAAGAAAGCATAATAACTTTTGATGGTCAAAGGCTGTATTTTTTCTCACCATTTTAATCAGAAGTACAAGAAATTAACTCCTTATTGAGCAGCAGTGAGGAAAAAATCGAGCTGCAGGATTGTTGCAAGACTAGACATTGCCAGAAATAGTGGCACTGAAGTTCCCGCAGTGGTTGAGAGGCACGTAGGTTCTTACCTAGAGTCCTGCAGCTATAGGACATACCTGTGTTACTAAGTTAAAAATGTCCTTTGCATCATGGTTAGATGAAATTATAAAAAACGGAGGCAAAAACCTCAGAGATTTGAATGTGCAATATGCATAGGTGTGACCCCTCTGCTATGAATTAGAGCATGATAGAAATTGCTGTCTGTGTATTGCATGACTTGCTTGCACAAAACATAAATTAATACATTTACTAAAAAGTCTGACTGGCCATTACCATTTCTGTTTCCAAGGGCCTCACTCTGGCTTGTAGGATTATGGCCCAAATTTTGTGAATGACATGAATTGCAGGCATACAAACCAGACACCAGATCTGCAGACATAAAGTGCAACAGAATTTACATCTGTAACTGAGTGCTTTTGTGATATTGCAGGTACCAAGTGAAAAGTAGGTTGAAGGCTGTGGAAAGTGTGTCACTAGCTACAGGTGTCACCATGGAAAAAGACCTGAGATGTGTGGGCAGTCATATTGTCTCTGCTGTGGATTAGTGCTGTGTAAGAGATTGGAAATGCCAATTGTTATGTTTCACTCTATGCTTTAGTATGGATATCTGGGAACCGCAAAGAGGTTAGGGATAATTTGATGTTTGAACTGTTCTCATCTTTCTCAGGGAGTTTCTTCTAAAAGAATTGTAAGTTATGGTTCTACTTGCTGGTATTCCTAGAGTTTACTAAGCAGGCAGTTAAAGCTGTAGGAAAAAAAAGTCCTTTTGATCTGATTCTAGGGAGTCTAATACACTGTACAGAAGACTTCAACATGTTAAACAGAAGCAGGTTACATAATTTCTTTTGAAATGAGCATTAGCAGTGGCTTAGTCTTTCTCATTTATTTTCTATATTATCTTATTACAATTTATTACAACAGTGAAGAAAACCTTAGTGCGTCTGTGTGCTGTAATTTGGAGTGATGGATACTAAGTTTCTGAGAAATCTGATTTTTGCATGGGAAGTAACACAACCAAACACTTCAGGCCCGTGTTCTTCTAAGGAACGGCTGCTTCCACTGGCAATTAGATTCTTTCCTGTATGTCTGTGGAATCCCTGGTGGGTACCTGGAGAAGCTGTGAAACCAGGAGGCAAATTGTGTGACAAGGGCTTTTAGGAAGAGCACCTGAACATGTTTGCTGTGGTGCCCTGTACAGCAGACAGTTCTGTTAAAGAACATATAGCTGAACGTTTGGCATTGAGTTCTGAATAACAAGAAAACAAAATTTGTGTTTTCTTATTTTATAGACTTCAAGGTCTACAAACTTTTCTTCCAAATTATGATAGTCTAAAATGACTGTATTTTTTTTAATTCTGCTATTTTCAGCCAGCTGATACATAAATCAGGTTTAAATTTTCAAAATTAGAAACACTACATAAAACTTTTCACTTCCATCTTTGATTTAGCTGATGCGGAAGGAGTGGAGCTGTGGAAACGTGCTGCATCTAACCCGTGATGCAGGAATGGCTTTGAAGTCAGACCCAAAGCCAAATTTGCTAATTGTCTACTCTGGGTCCTTAATAGTACCCTTACAGCTCCAGAGCAAACAAGCCAGTACTTCAGATCTTGCCTCAGAGCACGTTTGCCTGCAGTGTGGGCAACCTCTCATATAACCCATCTCAGTCTTGTGGTGATGACATGTGAATATTTGGGCAGAAGATACTACAAGGTCTTTGTGGATTTATAAGAGCCCCAAAATCACCTGCCATGAGGAACAAGGGAATTTATGAAATCTGACATTCTGTGTTTAGACTGCCTAGTTGGACAATGTGGATACATGGAACCGAATTTTAAGACTGCTCTGGGCTAGTGACCGCTCCAGGGCCAGTTCAATCTGGATTATTTCTCTCTTGTGCCTGACTTGACATGTCAGCCCTAGCTGGAACATGGTGCAGTAGGGCAGCTGGGGACACTTTGCCTGATATGTAACATTGAGTTAAATACCTTCCCTTCACACAATAATGAATAGTAATCTTGTTCCTAAGTATGATTACATGTACATTTGATAAATGAGCCCCACTGATACAAATAAGGTAGCAATCACTGATCCACCCCCAATCTCCTTTATTTTAATATTGTACAATATGAATTAAAGCGTCTCTTGTGTAAGAGCTTTGGATGCCACATTAGACTGTTGTCAGGTTTCTTTTCTGTTTCCCGTTCTAGCCTGAACAGCTGGCTCTTGTACGGTATGACCCGATCACCAGGACAGGTCAGCCAGAATAGAACTTCAAATTGGGTTGGATGTATCTTGAATTTAATTAACTCCTGCTGTTTAGTCCACTTAGACCTCACTTCATGAGCTGAATAGTTTACTCTTCCACTTTCATCCCTTCAGGATGAGGTCCAAAGACCAGCAAGTTGAAAGGACTTCAGGAAACTTTGTAGCCTGTTACAATGATAATGGTGGGAGGGACGGCAGAAACTACCTTTTGAGTAGCTACGCACTAGGTGAGAGCAAAGTCTCTAAAGCGAAGGGCAAGACTGCTGGGGTGCGCCATTCCTTAACTTCTGTTCCTGGAGCTGGATATGAATAAGGCCAGCTTCTGCTCTCTGTTCCACGTGCAGCCAAGACTTTCCAGTAGCGAACAGAGGACTGAAATGAATGACAGAGTCCCAGGTAGGTAAGGTCCTCTTGTTTCATCTTTGTTTTGTTCCTTACTAGAGTCAGGACTCAACAAACCTGTGTAACCAGTGATGCTTTTAAAGTCTCAAACAGTAGAAGGCTGCCCTCATGCCCCCAAATAAAAAGGCTGTGTTGGCCCTTTAGAAAGGGTATTCACATGTATTTGGAGGACAATACTTGCAGTTCACTCTATCACTGACCTGATATGCATTTGTAATGCTATCAGCTGCATTTGGAGGGTGACCACGACTGCCCTTGCGAGATATTAGGGGCCACACTGTTGTGAAAAGACAGCCATGTGTAGTATATATGGAGCTATTTTGATCTCCAAACTGAGCTGTCATCTTGAGATAATGTGTTATCTTTGTGAATAAGAAGAGTTAAACCCACAGAACTGTCTCCTCAGGTTCTAAGGAGCTACTCTGTGGTTAGGTGACAGTTTAGTGGCTCTATAACAGCTGAGGCTTCTGATTCCTGTACAACCATGCTTTTTCATAAAGTGGGTCAGACCAGGGACAGCCTGTTTCTCTTCATAATCCAAAGCTACTTTGGAGAGATCATTCAAAATTTTCCCCTTCCAAACCCAATTCTCAGCATCTATATTCCCAACCAAGAAGAGGTTTAGGATTGGATAAAGCCTGAATCCTTTCACCTGCCTGAAGGGGTTAGTCCCATGATTGAGCCCATATAAAACTGATATTTCATTATAGGGGATGGTGTTCTTTCCCAGTGAATAAATAGATGTCCACTTTATGCCTTCACAGTTATGTGAGTTGTCTTCTTTTTTCATAGATGTTTTTATGTATTTTTTGTGATTTTTTTTTTTGTGCCATATGTCTATTTCTTCCTCAGAACAAATGTTTCAATAGTCACTTAAAAAGTACAAAAAATTAATGTCTGCAGCTGAGCTCTCAAGGGCAATAATCTAATAACAAATGTGTGGATGAAAGGGAAAGAGGCTTGATTATGCATTTCTAAACCATTATGACAGACAACAACAGCGAGGAAATGTTTTTAACCTATGAAACTTAATTAAATTTTATCTTCCACTATAAAATACCCTGGCTGTGATCCAAGAAGGACTTGAGCACAAATGCCTCCTTCCTCAGTCCCTGTCTTCTCAAGTGACTTGCATGACCCTGTGTTAAGCAGTTTGGCTCCCTGAACACCTCGTGAGAAGGGTTTGGAAGAATTGGGCTGTAATTTGAACAATGCTTTCAAATGTTCTGCTGGTTTAAGCAGCCCTTTTGGTACTGTTTGCTCCTGCCTCTCTCCCTATCACCTTTAATCTGCATCAGCTCCTGACAGGGTCTGTGATGTGGCTATATGCAGTGTTGTACACTTGCATCTCAGTGAGGTGATGGGTGCATGAACACAGGGAGAGCAGAGGGCAAAGGGACACTGAAACCAGCCCAGCCTTCTGAAGGGAAGCCTAAGCAGGGCTTTCATCTTTCTTTTATATGGAGCTAGAAAAAGAAGACATAGTGCTCTTCCTCATGAAAAGGGCCTCCTGGCCACTTTTTGGCGGGGTTGTAATTTACACAAAATACATTATTTACTTTGAACCATCATTAAATAAACCCCACAACTGTACTTGTTGCAGGACCTGGACTGCCCTTCCTAGCTCTCAGGGACACCTTCCTCCCTCCATGCTCCTGCTCAAGCTCTGTGGCACATGGTATCTTTTCTACTACGTGGAACAGCCTAAGGGGGGACACATAAGGATGTTGAAGCTAAAAAATAAAGTACCATGGAATTTGGGTGAAGTAGAAACTGATATTGTAGCAGTGTAATTTTGGTGTTAGATCCCTGGGTTCTACTTGACTCCACCTGTAGATGTGCAACTTCCTTTGTTAAACAATTGACCATTTTGGGTTTTTTGCTGCTGTTGTTAAAAATGCGACTCTAAATTCGGTTTCTCAGCAGGTTTTTTTCTAGTTAATTGTGGTCTTCAGGAAGAAACTGTGAATTTTTAGAATTACTTAAAAGCCTGTGATTCAAACTTTGGTCTGAGTGTTCTCTTGGTTGAGCAATGATGTGATGTTGGACTATTTACATGATTTGGGGCCAAATGTCCTCCTCCTTTTTGCTCTGAAATTTTCTATTGGTAATTAGTAATTTACTAAAATCTTCCATCTATGTCTGTGTAATGTATGTTTAGGTCTCACACCTTTCACACATTTTGCATTTGACTGATGGTGTCTGTTTCTGATGATTTCATAGTAACAGGTATGGGGAATAGCAGGAAAAAAACAATGGTAATATTTTTCTAATGGAATTCCCATGCCACAGCAGGTGTGGGCAGGAAATAAAAAGAGTGGATAAGGGGTATTTCACATTTAATGGAAGGATATTTAGGCTCCGGATCTAAATAAGATGATGCCTTGGTAAGTAGTCCTCCTGACAGCCAGTGTTACATTGTAGCACGGAATAGATGAAAAAGAAGCCCTGAGGAATGATTCCTTGCATGAGACAAACATCATATTACAGAAATAAACGACAAGAATAGATAGTCTGATATAAATTAGAGCGTATGGGAACTGACTAGGCTTAACTGTATTCTCCCAACATTATAAGCCACTTAAATTATTTTTCTTGTTGTTGTATGATTGTTGAAGCTCTTTAATGACAATGCGCTTATGTAGGCATAGTATCTTAAATAATTAGGTGTAGTATCTCAAATGATTAGGCATAGTAATTTTATATTTTCTTCCACTTTTATTATTTAGGCAGTGAGTGGGAAATCTGTTAAACGTTAATGAAGGATGCTCAGAGAAAAATGTTTGCCACTTGCTGTATGTTACATACCTTATACTATAGTAGAGGAACCTGAACAGTGTCCATCATTGAAAAGAGATATGCGTAGGCAATCTACTCACAGCATACTAACGCTGCATTTTCTTGACTTTTGTGATTGTAAGATTTATAAAAGTGTCTTCCTATACAAAATTCCATTTGCCACCAAATATTATTTCTACATTTTTTCCTTCTGTGTGAGATACCCAGACAAGACAATGAAAATGTAAATAAGATAATGATGAGGTAAAAATTGTATTGAGTGATTTTTTTTCAAGGATGTGTTAAAGGGTTTATTTCATCTGAATGTAAATTAGTCTTACTGCAAAACCCATGCCAATTACATTGTCAGCCACAATTTTTAATATGTTATCTGGTTGGTGGGCAAGTACCGTTATCCTCAGTTTATAACCACACCCCTAAAGAGAGGAAATTTTCCTGTTTTTAAAATGGGGAAAAAAAGAAGACCAAGGGAACTACAGGCTAGTCAGTCTCACCTCTGTGCCTGGCAAGATCATGGAGTGGATCCTCCTGAAAAGTACGCTAGGGCACATGGAAATAAGGAGCTGATTGGTGACAGCCAGCATGGCTTCACTAAGGGAAAATCCTGCCTGATGAATTTGGTGGCCTTCTATGACGGAGTTACAGTGTTGGTGGATAAGGGAAGAGCAATGGACGTCATCTACCTGGACTAGTGCAAAACATTTGACACTGTCCTGCATAATATCCTTGTCTTTAAATTAGAGAGACATGGATTTGATGGGAGAACCACTCAGGGTAAAAGGGATTGGCTGGGTGAAAGTGGCCACACTCAAGGAGTTGTGGTCAACACCTCAATGTCCAAGTGGAGAGCAGTGACAAGTGACGTTCCTCCGGGATCAGCGTTGGGACCGGCGCTGTTTAACATCTTTGTTGGTGACACGGACAGTGGGATCGAGGCACCCTCAGCAAGTTTGCTGATGACACCGAGCTGTGTGGTGCTGTCAACACTCTGGAGGGAAGGGATGAGCCATCCAGAGGGACCTGGACAGGCTGGAGAGGTGGGACCGTGCAAACCTCATGGAGTTCAACAAGGCCAAGGGCAAGGTCCTGCACCTTTGCATTTGTTTCTCATCAGACAGTTTTGTTGCTGCTTACTTAGAGACAGAGTAGCTAGGCATATTTTTCTGTTTAAGCAGAAGCTTGTGTTCTGCGCAAACTGATGGAACTGCTTAAAAAATGCAAATAATCTGTTTTTATAGGTCTGCCATTGATACTCTGAAGTTCAGTCTCTGTGAGTTAAGTTGTACTGCATAAGGCATGGCAAGAGCACAGAAAATAAATGCAGCAAGCAATGGAGGAACAGCTGTTGCAGAAGATGGATGTTTTGCTGTAATGATGTTGCTAAGATTATTAATTTATTTAATAGAATTCAGAAAGGATTCATCTGTTAGCTGTCATGATTTTATCACTGGGAGTCTGCGGGTTGCCATAGGCTATGGGCATGCTGTTTGCCTGTTAACAACATCCAAGGGGGGTCGACTGACAAATAGCTTTGTTTATTACCATTTGGTTTATAGCTCAGGATTCATTTGGAATGTCCCAGCTAACATTTGGTCCCTCAGTTTTCTAATATTGCTGACACCAGCTGTAACAGCAGCCTTTCTCTCTTGGAGAATCTTTCTTCCTTTGATGAGCTTGTTCCCATAATTGGTTAGGCTGCTTTTTTCCTCCCTAGATTTTATTAATGTTGGTATTGCAGGGGTACCTGCAGGCCAGTTAGAAAACATGACCTTGCTATTCTAGCCGCAGGTTATACGCATCACAAAAACATGTTGTTCTTCAAATGTCTTAGAGTCTGTGTTTAAGATGAGACGGTGGATAAAAACAGCAGATGCAAGGGGCACAAGGTAACAGTGAGATGACAGCAATTAACATAATAAGCCTTTTGCCTCTAGTCACTATCAAGAACTTTAATAAGCAGAACTTATCAAAAATTTTGAGAAAAAAATGTTTAACGTTTTTCTTAAAGATTAGGTGACATTTATAGGATGCCATGGTTTTGTTCACTGATCCTTTACTATTATTTTTGGTTTTGGTCTTTTTGTCAGTATTTCAATGACATGTAGTAAACAACTTTTTCCACCATAGTGATATCTGCCTTAAAGTGTGCTGATATCATTTGGAGGCAGAGATGAAGGTCACAGTGGTTTATCCTGATATGTGTACCGATGGCATCATATAGCCTCAGTTGCCAGCAGTTATTGATTGTAATCTGGGTCTGTAATTCAAGTGGTCTGATTGAATATAAGGGGTGATAATGCTGCTTCTCATTATTATTACTACGGAGAAAAAAGACCAGCAAGTGACCGTGTAGTCATGATTCCCTCATCATCTGAAAACTGTATGAACCAGCATGCTCTGATTTTATTTCTGAGAAGCTAATGGTAGAAATTGTGGTAATTTCTTGTTCTTTATTTCTTTATATCTCTTTTTATTTCTTGTTCTATATTTAAAAAAAAATATATATAGTAGGTTGAATATCCATCCTTTACCTATCCTATCAGAAAAATGACATAGCTTTAGAAAATAATTTTACTTTAATTTCAAGTGATTTATTTGTAAATTGTCTAAGGAGGAATGTAAATAACACAGTAATTCAAGTCATATCATTAGAATCAACTTCGTATTGCAACTCAGGCAGATAACCCAGTTGAATTCTGTGTGCTCGTTGAGATACGGCACAGTGATTCATGACACTAAAGAAGAGTCGCAAGTTGCAGGAATTACACATATGTAAACACTTGGCAAATACTAGAATAGAACCTAAGTTTAGCAAGTTGATAAAAGAAAAGCAAAGAAAGTGGGAGTGCTGGGAAAAAAACCCAACAGCTTCATATTTGGAGAAGGAAACAATTTAGGCAGTGTTTTTAAATCTTATATCCATGTCCTTACAAGGTTCAAATACATCATTATTAGTCTCAAGACCAGACTGAATAATGCAAGCTCTGTAACTTCAGCTGCAGCTCTGCTAATGTCCTTGTCATTGCTCACCTTGTCTTCCATCTTCCCACGTTCCCCGCCAAGCAAATAGCACAAAACGGTGACAAAGGAATTTATTACTTCTCTGACTTACATATTGCAAACAAGTGAAAGGAATGTAGCAGAATTTTAAAAGTACTGTGAAGCGACAAGTACTGTGTCAGCTTGAAAAATAGCTGTACCCACAAAAATTAATCAGAACTCAAATGACCTCTTATCACTGTGCCTTCAACAGTGGAGCAGGTTCTGTCAGTCTTTTCTTGAAACTCGTCTAAGGTGGCTGGCAAGTCAGATAGACCTATTCCAGTGATTAAGGTAGTACTCACTAGCTTCAGGATCATTATTAATTGAAAATACAAACATTTTGTTACTGATCAGTGCTACTCTTTTGAGATATGAGCCATGAGCTTCAATCCTTTGGTCTTTCTGCACCAACAATGATGCTTAATGTTGGGAGACTGGGGAATGATGGCCTTTTGTTATCTCTTTGCTTATTTCAGCAAAGCATAGCCCCAGCTTTCTGTAGACCCCTAAACATGGAAAGGTAGGCTTGCAGAAATCGGCAGCCAATTTCTCAGTAGGGTCAAAGAGCTTAATTTAGCCATTCAAAGCTATTATTACAAATATACAAAGAGGAAATAAATGCATTCAAGTAATGTTTCCATATGCTACAATAAGATTGCTGGTTTTAGTAAATGGATTTTCCTTATAAATATTGTGTGGATACTAATTTCATAGTTAAAATACAACTTGCTGTGGTTGGCTGACCCTGGCTGGATGTGAAGTGCCCATCAAAGCTGCTCTATCACTTCCCCTCCTCAGCCGGGCAGGGGAGAGAAGGTACAACAAAAGGCTCATGGGTTGAGATAAGGACAGGGAGATCACTCACCCATTACCATCATGGGAAAACCAGACTCAACTTGGGGAAAATTAATTTAATGTATTACTAATCAAATCAGAGTAGGCTAATTAGAAAATAAAACATAAATCTTAAACCACCTTCCCCGCCGCCCTCCCTTCGTCCCGGGCTCAGCCTCACTCCCCGTTTCTCTCCCCGCTCCCGCCAGCAGCGCAGGGGCCGGGGAATGGGGGCTGTGGTCAGTTCCTCACCCGCTGTCTCTGCCGCTCCTCCCTCCTCAGGGGAGGACTCCTCACCCTCTGCCCGCGGGGTCACAGCCTCCTGGGGCACATCCCCCTGCTCCGGCGTGGGGTCCCCCCGGGCTGCAGGTGGGTCTCTGCTCCCCCGTGGCCTCCCTGGGTGCGGGCACAGCTGCCTCCCCATGGGCTGCCCCCGGGGCTGCAGGGGAACCTCTGCTCCGGGCCTGGAGCCCCTCCTGCCCCTCTGCCCCACCGCCCCTGGGCTCTGCACAGCTGCTGCTCTCTCAGGCTCTCGCTCCTCTCTCCAGCTGCAGGGGCTGTTGTGCAGCAGCTTTTCCCCTTCTTGAACACTTCTCCCAGAGGCGCTACCGCCGTGGCTGATGGGCTCGGCCTTGGCCAGCGGCGGGTCCCTCTCCGAGCCGCCTGGCCTTGGCTCCACCGACATGGAGGAAAATTAGGGATGGAGAGAGGAAAAATCTATGTCATCAAACCAGGGCCTCATTAGTATGATTGTATTTTTCGCTTGTTTTGTCTTTAAGATCTGTACCTATATAAAAAAAATTATAATATCTGAAGAAATTTTTTGTGGTGGGTGAGGGAAAAGGACACATCTGCATAAATTTCATCTATAATGTAACACAGAAAAGCCTAATTTAAGTGTTAATCATGTTTTTGTATTATTTCTAAAATTTTGACTGAGACAAAATAAAGAATATTGTCTCATTAAGAAATCTGGCAGTATTACTGTGACAGTAATCGCATTTTCATTCTATTTTCATAACTAAAGCTTCAAAGCAGCTTGAGAAATATTTATTACTGATGCAGGCTTGAACATGCAAGTGAATAGCTGTATCAGCACTGTCATATATAATTTCAGCAACGCTATCAAGCACAAGAAAAGTTTAGCTAACTGCAGGATAAAAACAATGGACTGCTGGATAAGATCAATGCAAATGCTTCTTTAGAAGAAAATAAGCATCTTGGAAACAACAAAACAAAGCAAATGGTAATTTTTTATTAAAGTAGTAAAAGCTGCTGGTTTATAGTTTTCTATTGATAAATTCTTTCCTCAAGGAATGCAGTCTTCTGGATTTTAAAGATACATTTTTATATACTTGTGCTCTGAGGGGAAACAATGCAAGGAAAACAAAAATTCATTTGGTTACACCTTATACATTTAAAATCAACAGTGGATTCTGTCTTAATTTCTGTTGTTCCTTTAGAATTTTTTTGTCATTATTTAAGTGAAAACTGAACTCCTCTAAAACCTTTGTGTACAGTAGAATGTCCTCAGAGGCTTTTTCCATTACTTCTACTTCCCCCTGTGCTTTTTCATCCCTGAACTTCACCCTCCACAATATTTTTTTTTCCTGGCTCTGTGCTCTCAGTTTAAGAAATAAGCAATAGTCCTCTATGCTAATTTTGGATCTTCTCTGGGTTTAAGTTCTTCTTAATATATTCTTTATATGTTCCTAATTCTTATTCATTAATTACATTAAAAAATGTAAACTGATTGTGAAATGTTTGCTTTAAAGTTCCCTACCCAAAAGTCCTTGATGTAAAATGAAAGCTGAGTGTGCAATAGACTGATGTTGCTCCATTTGTAAGGTATAGTTGGTCTCTTGCACCCTTTTGTATTATTTCTACTAGGTATGGTAAATGGAACTTTAAGAAATGTGACAAGAGAATAATTTTCTTCAGTTAAAAAAGGAAATTTATGAATAAGTTGCGGTTATGCAACAGTTCTGAATATTTATAATTACTGGGACTAATGATCTCCTTGGCTCTGGGCTGTATTTGAAAGTAATCCACTTATGTGCAATGGTCTTTTCCAGTTATGAGCTCTGAAAACTCAGAGCTTTGTTTCTACCGAGTCAAGGTGTCCACTCTGAGGCATACATATGTATATGTATATATGTTGCTTGTTTTTTCTTCTTATGAGCTTCATCTTGAGTGTAACAGAGCATGATCCTTACAAAATTTTGTTGGTTTTGACTACACAAGTTATTTATCTTCTTTTGATCCACTTTCATCAATTTAACTCACCTTGTTCACCTTCCCCTCATCATCCCTGTTGGTCTGATAGGATCAGAAGTTAGGTGATGAGCAGATGGTTAAATGTGACAAAGTCTACCTTTTCCTTGTGTTAGAGAAAATAAGACAGAAACTATAGCCTCAGCTGTAACAATTAATTTTTATCCATTAATGAAGGTCAAACTTCAAAGTGGTAAGAGGTTTTGCCAATTCAGGAAAACATGTGATGCTCCAGGATACTAGACCTTTGTGGTGCGCTCTGTGGTGAAGACGCAGAATGACACGGTGCTTCAGATTAAGAAGCACAGTGCTGGGATGACCACCACTGCTGAGGGGCTGGGAAAGGGTATGGCTGCCCTGGGAGGCAAGTACCAGGGCACTCTGAGACATGCTAATAAAAGCTGGGGAGATGTGGTGATGATGAATAGCTTGTTTGGGCTCAGGCAGTGAGAAGGGTCAAGAGAGAATTTGTTTTTCCTTCTACAGTGACACTGCAGTGTGGTTTGGTTTTTATTTTGGTTGTTGTCGGTTTCCCATTTTCTTTGTTAACCTAGAAGCAGAAATTAGTTTACTGAAGTTAGAAATACAATTTTAAATTTATCAGGTGTTGTGGAGTTACAAAGAGAAAGAATAAGAACAGGAGATGAGTGCTATTCTTTTAATTTAGACTCCCAAAAGATTCAGGGAACACACAAGCAAGAAGGTAAAATTAATCCCCACTGTGGAGTCTTTCTCTATCCATTCAGGGTTGTATAGTTGTAGTTAGACAAACCTAACACTAAAACTGATGGTGATGTAAAACTGTGATTCTGAGCCTGCCTCCTGGCTTGTTAAAACAATTTTAATGCTGCTGTAACCAACATTTGACTCCATATAGCTACTGAGGCTTTTTTAGGAATGAGTAGTATCTGAAAACCAGCAACATTTTGGCTGTGGCTCTACTATTTGCCCTTTTCATGAATCTGTGATGATGAAGGTTGGAAATCAAGTGGGAATGGCATGATTATAAGACCTCATTTGCACATGATACATTCTGAAGTGTGCTGCCATTTTGGCATATTGTTCCACCTTTTCGGGGCTATTTTTTTCTCAGGGTAGATTTTACCCTTAAATTACAGGCTTGGAATTCTCTAAACGTCTTGAAAGAGGGAGAACTGGTAAACTTGTCTTATTTGTTCTTGGTTGGAATTACTAGATAAAGGAGTTAGAATTTGTAGTAGTATATTCTTAAAACCTGAGTTACAATATACCTTCATAAAAAGTAGCTCTGAAAATTTGCAATGATTTTTAAACTAAATCCTTTTCCTGGTATTTCAAGTAAAGCTTTTCTGTCACTTGAATTGTCTGCAGCACTGCAAACCAATGTGCAACACTGGGAACATGAATGAGAAGAGTAATGTTTTCTAAATCATTTATTGCTGTTGAGATCGTCATGATTAGTGTAGATAGACCCATTTCTGTAACTCTGCTATGTAAGCTAAAACTACAGATCTGATTTATTAACTTTGGGGTCAACTGTGTTTTACTGTGGAATGCCATCATTTTGGGGCACTTTGGCTTTAAAACAGGACGCCATGGTAAGTCCTCATTGCAACCTTGTCTGGCAAAAAGCAATTACAACACGTTCTTGCTTTTTGTTCTGCAGTTGTCACCATGGTCCAATGTGATGTCATGTCATTAGCAGCTGATTGTGCAGCCTTGAAGACCTGATGGTCTTCCAACAGAGCATGCACAAATTCCCTATGACACTCCATTTCTCTGCTGTTTTCCCTCTGGGATCTTAGTCTTCTGTGGGCTGTGGTTTCAAGGGTTTTGTCCCCTTAATATTTAATGATAGTTATAGCAAATGGGAAAACAAACTTGTGACATTCATACTTGTTACTGAAGAAATGGTTGTAGATTTACAACTGTATGTATTTAAGGGTATCTAGAGAGGTGATATTTAGAACTGCTAATAAAGATTTATCTGCTTTTGTCCTTTAAATCAATTTTTCATGGTGACTATGGTTCCAGTTCTATTACAAATATTTAAAGAAGTCAAATGAAACAGGTGGAGTGGGAAGCAGACATAGCGACATGGGGTTAACAAAACCCAGCCTTCACATACTGCAGATTTCATAAATCATATCGTATGCATTCTACTCAGCTGTTCACAGTAGCAAAATTGTCCTGGGCTAAAATAGATACTACAGGGCTCTGTAAAGTAATGAAATACAAGAAACTGTTATAAGCATTTTTCTCAAAGAGTGACCCTCAACAGATTACCCTGTATAGGGATTGTGTTTGGAAGAGTATAAAAAAAAAAGAGAGGAAGGGTTATGAGTCAGAATTAATTTGTGTGGGGTTTTTTTTAATGGAAAACTTCATTTCTTTGTGTTAAACTATTTTACTTTAGCACCAGCTTATTTTTCAGACATTTCTTCCTGAATTGTAATGAGCACCATACTCTGTGAAGCAGCTGTTTTTATGTAACCTTTTCCATGTATCAGAGATTGCTGGTGGTCCCACACAAACTGCCTTGTCACATCCCAACTCATTACTAATAGATACAATAGGTGCTTTCCCAATATTCCGGTTTTGTGGAAATTACTGCATATGTTGCATGGGAAAGCTGTATCTCTGATATTCAAATGCTGTACCTGATTATGTCTCGAAAGTATGAAATAAATGAGAGCCTATATTCAGTTGCAGACCTACTGCAGCTCTCAGGACGGGTTGCTATGTAGGAAAAGTCTTTCCATTGGTGTAGGAGGTAATGGAAAATTCTTTCTTTTGGATCAGGACTTGGAAACTGCGTGTTGTGTGACTTCTGCTTAAAAAAATAATTGAGCCCTCATTTATTCTACAGCAGCTGTGCTGAGTACTGCTGATATTTTTTCTTTGGCTCTTCAGATATTTTCGTTTCTTTATGAATTCTCTCTCTAACAGATGCCAAATCCCCCGAGCACCTCTGCAGCAGCCCCTGGGTCTCCCGCAGGGTGTGCATGGCTCTTGCAGGGCTGGCACCCTCGGATGGGTGAGAAAGACAAAGCTGCTGCAAAGGGCTTAGTGCTCTGCCCCTGCCAGAAGTGGGCACAATTCAAATTGCTCTAATAAATGCTGTATTTTGGGCATTAGCAAGCATAGTTTCCTGAAGCAATAACTCAGATGTTACTTTCCTACTGTAGTCTGGCCTTCCCTGGACCTAGAAATACTGCTACTGAGCTTGAAAATGCGCTTTTTTTTTCCCCCCATCTTTCTAAATTTAGTTTAGAAACACTCATCTCAGTTCTCTGAGAGTCTCTGTTGTGCCATTTCTGTATGCTGACTGTAGCAAGTTAGTTGAGCTACTTTTGTTTTGAAGCTGACCTGTAGCAAGCAACAGATCCTATATCACTCCTCAACAGTATTTTAAAGGGTTTAGGGAAGAGTGAACATTATTTTGCCTCCCGAGTTTTCTGCCAAGTCTTGCTACTGCCGGTCACTCCCATTTTCTTGTTCTTAATTCCCTTTCTTTCCCTAAAGCTGGGCTTTCTAAAACAGTGCAGATTCATGATGCTTCCCAGAATTATTTTTTAAGGAAGTATCTAAGATGTGATGGCTGTCTATGGCTGATTTAAACTTCCAGGGTTTACTGGAAAACATTTGTAGTGTAAAGGTGTTCTGGCTGTTACCTGTTTCCAAAGAAAGCCTTAGTTGTTTGGGTTTAACCTGTGGTTTTTTAAAGACTTCTTCTGCAAATTATTTTATAACGGTTCCTTAAATTTGTCTGGTTGTAAGAGAAGAAGAAAGAATTAAACAAAACTAAGTAGGACCTTAGTTGAGACTTGAAAAGGAAGGGTTAAACCAGCAAAATATCAAACCAAATGAATTCTACTCTATCTGACAGATTTAACTGCACAGGAAGACAGATGTATGGTTGGTGTGTATGTGTGCATATATATATTGTCACTACTACTGAAAATCAAACATTGCTTGAAAGGAAGCAGACTCATTTCATAAATGAAGTAACGTGAGACTAACATGGCTTGCAAATAGCTGTGTGAGTAAATTGCACCAAAAATGCAGGAAAGAGGCACTGGTGTTTCTGGAGTAATGAGAATGGTAATGCTGAGAAAACTGGGAAACTGAAATATGTATATTTGCATGTAAACATAATGACAGCAATGATGAAAGCATATCAGTGGTAGGGCCCAGTAGGAAATTATCTAGCTATGCTGTTGATTTTTTTTTTTTTTTTAATTCTGTTCCTAAAATTAGGCGTATTTAAGTGCCTATATGGTACTAAATGGACAAAAAAAGGGGGGAACTAGATAGAAATGAATCAATCTGTTTACCTAGTAAGATCCTGTGGAAAGCATTAAAATAGTGAAATGCAAGTCAGAAAATAAGGCCTAGAATAACATCGGAAAAGTATATCCATGAGGACCAAACAGTTTGAGTACAGCGATTTGAGCTCCCATGTCCCATTAAGCATAATATGCTACTGGCCATACTCAACAACTGTCTTGGCTAATATAGCTGTTAGTGGCTATGCTAACATAATTGTTTTGTGTAAGCCAGTGAAATGAATGCTTGTATTGCTTTCTTGCGTATTTCCAGCCTCCTCTTGTCATTTGAAACTAATCTGGACAAAGCACCGACACACTGTCACGTGGCATAGTTCAGTTCCAGAAGTGATGGAGGATGGCCTGGCTAACCTAAATATGCCTATTGTATCTCAAACTTTCATAATTCCATTAAAAGTGTTTTTCTCCCTGTGATTGAGCAATATAGAGATGTTTCTAATCTGCGTTCCTCCATCTTATTCTGAATGAAGTATAGATACTATCTGGGAATTAACTACTCTCGTGGTTTTGCTCCCTCACTATAGTTCTATTTCTGGGACCTCCAGTTAGTTTTTTCCAATATCATTTGTTCAAACATGACATTTGTCTGCTATCTCCAGAGCCCAGCTTTCACATTTACAGAGAGTTTAGCATTAAGGACTAAGCCAAGGCTCATATCATTCCGATTTTGTGCTTATCAACACAGTCCATCCCTTTTCCATGAATGTAAACTGTTGCGGATGTCTGGCACACACTGGAACAATCTTGAAATATTACCAGGTAAAGGCACTGTTATCTGCTTGCTTTATATATCTTCTGATAAACATGCAGGATTTGTTACTGTATTATTTTAACTAATTGCAGTGCATTTATATTAGAAAGTTCATGCATTAGAGAGTGAATAATACAGTATTGCATTAGCAAAGAATTTATGTTGTTCCTTCAACATTGGCAATGTTATGTTTCCTCAGATTTACCGGTGAACTTATTCACCTTCTGATTTTATCTGATTATTCTGTTATGACTAATGCTTTTATCGGAACTTTACTATTAGTCAACTTTCTGTCATCCCGTTCTCCAGCTTTTCTTTTTAAATTCAGTAACCTTGCAGTTCTAGTTAGAGCAATAAATGCAGCACAATAACTGTGCTTGATAAATGCGCAGGTAGGTAGGGCAGAATTTTGGCCAAACTGGCTTTGGTTTAAAGTTTTGTGCTTCTTCAGACTTTAGCATAACAAAACTACAAAATATTCTCAGTTGTTGTTGTCACAATGACCTTAACGTTCATTATTGATGTAATAATTATTGACTTCCCTTAGGTGCAGGTTAAATGCTGTAAACAGTAGAAATATGAGCCAATATTAGCATTGACACATGTTTATAGCATTGATTTCACATCTCTTCAGCCCAGCTTGCAATATATTTGTTTGCAGAGTAGTCAACCTGGCAAGGTGTAAGTATTTCTTTTTGGCCATAATGATGAAAAAAAAATGTTAGTGGGAAAATCACTGAGAAGCTCCTCTTTTTAGCTGACTTCCTACATAATTTTTGTCCTTTCTAATCTGCAGTCTGTTTCTTTTCCTGCCTACTTCCTTCCCTGCTGACTCTGAGTACAGGCACACTGGAACAAACTAATGGTCCATCAAGTCTATTATCTGTCTCTGGTGGTGACCTGTACCTGGGATCTTGTGTACTTTGTGATATTTTTGTTTTGGATTTGGCCTTGATGTTTGCCAGAGAATCATCTTATTACACAAATGCATTAAGGAATCTTAGCTTTCAATTTAAAAAAGGGGGTTTGGACTTTTCAGTTATGTAGAAATCGTTTTGAATACAAACTGATGTTGAATTGTAGCAGCTCTGCGTGTATGATTCTGCTGGTATTGTAAAGCAACAAAAACATCTTTACACTTCAGGGAGGTTTGATTTCAAAATGTAATGGTTATATTTTAAATATCACCATGACCACAGCATCCAACTTTTTCCTTTGACTTTTAATACTTAATTTCTCCTATTCAAAGAATCTCACACCTACTGTAGTGACTGTGGCCAAGAGACAGGAACCCCTTGACTTTTTTGTTTCACCTGCATATAATCTGTGAGTTATACCTTGCAAGCTCTTGCTGACAAAACCTTTCTGCTTCTCTATTATACATGCTTGTTGTGTTGCATCTCTTAGATTAAAAGGGAGCTAAACTTGGAGAATTTTTAAAGTTTTATTAAGATATATTATTTTATGACTTTCTGTCTATTGAAGGCAGATACCTTAGTCACCACAAGGCCTTTGTAAAGAACATGAGCTATGGATATGAAGTGAATAAATATAAACCAGTCTCCTCCACCCCTTAAAATGAAACGATTATAAAGAACAATGTTTCTTGTTCCCCTGTGAGGAACCTTATGTAGGTACTGGGTTCTTCAATATAAGTTTGTTCTTGAGAAGCTCTTAAATACAGCTTTTTAGCTCTATGTGATACTGCTGTCTGCTTGAAAGTCTGTTCTCCCCAAAAAGCGTGCCCCATTAAATAAGATCTTGTTGCAAGCCACAGTATGCCAGAAGAGCTGTCCTGTCCTAGAGGTTGCATGATTTCACCTGAAGGTGCAGAGAATGAAGCCTCCTCCCCCCAACAGCTGATGTGTGAGTGGTTGGGTGTGTTGCTGTGGACTGTGAAAGACTGATTTCAAACTTGCTTCTCCTTTCTAGAGGTATGAAAAAGGAACAGTTCCTGCTGTTCTCCAGAGTAAGTTGAGTGTACATGTTTGAGAGATATGTATATACAAAGGTCAGAAAATAATGCTTTTTATACTTTTCTACTACGTACTTTTGTGCCAAAGCAAGGCACTATCTGTTTATAGCTCACGAAGTCAATCACTTTGCTGCCATTTACTGCAAAGTATTTCTTTCTGCTTAGGATGATGTATGCTGAGTCCTGAATGGATTGCCCCTTTTCTTGATGAAACAAATGGAGATTGTCAATAAGTGAAGCAGAGATAAGATAGATAGTAGCTTGTTAGTGATTTGGGAGTGAGGTGATATGGCACAATAGATTAATGCTTTGCCTTCATTTGTTGACATTTAATCTCTAGACTTTGGTTTGTATTCGGTACACAAAGTAACTGAAAATGTCTCTCATTTGATACTTGTGGAGTTGATACTAGATTTGCAACCAGTTTGCTTGCTCTTTAGTATTTCTTTTTTTTACTAAGTGTTTTAATCTGTGTTTCTGAAAACTGACCTAAGTTCACTGTTTTGTTGTTTTGTCTTTTTTTTCTCCTTGGGGGATTCGGTAATTATGACTCCATACTACTCCTTTTCTTTCCTTTCTCCCACCAGTCCTGTCGGAGGCTTGTAGTTTTACCTGCATTTCCCTTGTAGCCACTTGTCCTTCCTTGCACCACTTGTGCATCTAATGAGACAAGGACTCTGGGAAAGAGAGGGCTGTTCATTTCTGAACATTGAATGGATGACAGTGCCTGCCTACTGCCTTTCCAGATGGATGGAGCAAAACTTCGAGGCATTGTTTGCTATCTCAGATAATCCTGAACCTCTCTTAAAGAGAAATATTATTCATCTATACCTTGCTATATCTGTTGTCTGAATAATTCCTGGTTTCCACATGAAGGAGAGAAGGTAAGTCCTATGAAATGGACAGAGCCTTTCTGTGCAAATATCCCCTGCTCTGAAATATATAGGAGCATGCATAAGAGCAAAATTTCGTCTGTGTATATGAATCTCATGATGGTACAGGGTTGTACTGTTTTTCTGAAATGCTATTAATAACAGTGTGATGCTGAGTTTCACGCTGGGAAACACAGCATCTCTGCTTAGAACTGCTGCCAGAAGCATTATGGCATTGTCTTTGTAAAAGATGACCATTACAGATGCACTTGAGAGAGAAGCAATCTTAAGATCACTGGTGATCGAAGTTGCCTTTTACCCAAAGAATCTGTGCAGTCTCGGCCGTAATATCTATATTGAGTGAAGCCTGTACCAATGAGCTTCATTAAGCTCTAGAGATCTTACATCAAAGGCTAAACTAGAGAGAGCAATTAACTCTGCAGGTCTGGTGAAGGGTGCCAGTGCTGCTGATGCGTTTGATGAGGACCCTCCTCTTCTGGGAACTGCCCCTGCCATTAAGAAATTTCCTACTTGCCAGTGACTAGATGACCTATTCCATCGCAGGAGCAACTGGATAGCAGAGCGCAAGGCTGAGAAGGGGCTCTCTGACAGCATGCAAAGAGGGAGAGGGAGCCATGTAGCACTTCCTCTTTCTAGAATATCTTCCTTGCACAAATGATGATAGTCACAACTGTTCCCATCCAGCAAACAATTGTCTTTCCCAATTCCAAGATTTTACAGGCACAACAGATCCCTAAGAAAAGAAATGGGATGGCAAAATCAGGAAACTGATTTTCTCTGCTGGTGCAGAAGAGCAAACAGAAGAGCCTTGTGCAGCATGCTGCTGCAGTGTGTCTTGCTTACAGATATATGTTCTTATTCATTCAGAAAATACCAGTCGAGCAAAAATGAATATATTTGCTAGTGATGGAAACAGACGCCCAGTTATTATCCTGTCTTAATACAAAATAAAATAAAGATCATGTGCTTTGGATCAACATATAAATAACATTTTGCAAGGATGATCTGTTTCCTTTGAAAACAAGCAGCACTTGGATCTTTTTATTTTAACTGAACTTTCTCGACCATGTCTGTACCTTCTATAGCAGATTTTTCTGTAGTTAATATGCATTATCATATTTGATTATTAATTCATCTAGACTCTCCTAAATCAACCTTTTGTATGCAGAAGAATGGTAATAGATTTTGTTTCTAAATCTTCTAATGTACCATGAAAAAGTCTGCTACGTGGCTGACTTCTGCCTCTTAAATATTTAAATTTGTGTACTTCTGTCTGCACAACTGATTTGCGTGACCATTGTTTGGATATGTAGGTACATGGCTACTGTAAATACTGCGAAATTCCATAATCACCAGAAAGAGTCTGCAAAATCTCTCAAGAGACTAGTTAAAATAAAACTTCATGAGACTTCCACTCTGTTGTGCTTGACTTCTTTTTAAGAAGCATAGGTCACATTCTTTTTTGTTTATGGAAGTGTATATACGCTATATCCTCAATAGCCTCATATTTATCTTGACCTCCCTGAGATCAAAAGCTATTACAGTTCTCCAAGGCAGCCTTTCCTCTAGTTTCTACGAAGGTCAGTTAGGATACTTGTTTCCATATCTCATCCCTCAGGACTTCGTTAGGTTTTAAGTTCAGCACTCTTTCCTCCATTCCCAGAACTAATTGTAATGATGATTTCCATGGAGTATCTGAAAAACTATGCAGAGAGCAGTTTTCTCCTTCTTAAGCTGCTTGCTGCTATTTGCTATATTCTCTCTTCTCCAGCCTCTTCTAGGGTGCCCACCATGCCTTAGGTGCTCACCTGCAGAGAGGCTGGGGAAGAATGGCTCTGACATCCTGCTGCTGCCTTCTTGATAGTTTCCTCAGGGTAATGAATATGTTTCTCATTTTGGTACTGATAATATTCCCTGGTACCTGCTATTACGGGGGAAGAGGAGGGCACCACTTTGCTGCTAAGGTACTGCTCTTTTCCTCTGCACATCCCTGATCCAGCATCAAGATTTAATCTGAACTGATAGAATCGCTTACCTCTTTCTAGTCTCAAAATGACCCTTTTTGCCTTTGAAACTACTGGTTTACTTATAGTGACTGATACCCAGTATGTTAAGGAATGTCACGATAGGGGCTGCTCCAACTTACCAATAACAAAATCACCAGCTCAACCTTAGCTGCAGAGACCTTGAGTTGTTATGTGTTTTGGTGCTATTCCAAAAGTAGATATGAAAATTTAAGCAATATAATTTAGCAATATGTGTTTAACACCCTGAAGAGGATCTTCAAGGACTTTGTTTCTCTGTTAGCCACAGTACAATCTGCAAAGCAGGATAAGCAGAGATGTGGTGCTTTTCATGTATTCTGCATCATAATTTCTATTTCTATTCTAGCTTTTTTTAAACAACACTACCTGCAAAAATTCTACATTAAATTACTTTTATATAGAAGTTCTTTGTCTTCTTTGTGTTTTGGTTTCTGAGTTTTACTGGTTTTTTTTCCACAGTATTTTTGCACTTTATTCCTTTTTTTTTTTATTTTTTTATTTTTCTGCAATCCTTGCCCCCATCTAATTAGATGGACTAACTTGGGTTAGATGGCTGTATGCAGTTTGGATCTGAGAACACAACTATTAGAGTCGAGACATCTATAACACTGTTGTATTTCCTGTAGAAGAGCCAAAATAGGAAGAAGACAGCATTCTAAAATAGATTTTGCTCCAGTGCAGATTCAATAAACAAACTCTACCAAAATATTTGTGATGCTGATTACAGGAAAGCTTGCAAAAATGAACAAAAAAGGTCACTTGCTGCCTTCTTGTGATGTTCATGACTCATTAATCAGAATGCAGAGTATGCATTTATAATTTCTCTAATCAGACAGTGAAGTCTTGAAGGAGCAGGGACCATTGGAGTATATAACAGATTTAATACTACAGTAGTTAAACAGGTGTCAATTCAGTGTAAATCAGAGATTTATGGAGGTCATGCTTTCCTCTAGCTGGGAAGAGAGGCAGTACTCCCATACACTCCCTAGCAGTTGATTTAAAGTTGAATTACTGCTTTAGCAAAAACCGTTAGTCCTTTGACCTTTGAAGTCAGTGCTGTGATGGAGCAGAATATAGATAAGGAAGAGAGGAAAAACTTAAGTGAGTGTGGATATTCTGTTAAAGTTTCAAATTATCTTTTTTGCAAAAGAAGGTAAATCCCATGCAGATGGTGTTTGTTTAAAGACTTAGTTCACTAATTGAGACTTTGGAAGTCACTTAGATAATGCCTTACTAGGTCTTTTGACATGGAGAAGTAGTTGTCCACGGTGCGCTTTTACACGTTCAGAGACTAGATATGTAACCTAAGTTTATATTAGGGTTTGGTTTGGGTTTTTTATTTCTTCTGTTGGCCATGTTGACTGTATAGGCTTCTCAGCCTAACAAGCCCCTGAGCAACCTTCACAGTTCATGCCAACCAAATTATTCTATGATTCTGCGACAGTGGGTTTTTTTCACCTTAAAAATGAGGCAAGAATTTTAGGAAAATGAGGTCGTTATGTAGGGTGAATTAGTTGAGGGTTTATGTTTGGGCAAAAGACATTTAAAGAGAATTAACACTGTTGACCTTTTAACACAATTGCTCTGTTCTCTGCAGTGACTTCAGAGTATACATTTAGTAGGCTGTATGTCTTCAATGTGGTTCAGTAATCATATGGTTGCATGGGTAAAATAGCACTGATACAATTTTAGGGGATCTTTGTGAGGACCAACTTAATCTGTCTGACTGCTGCCAGTTTAAATTTATATAATATACGCTCTTATATATATTGGCAAAAATACAGATCTGCATTTTATTTTTCCCAGTTATTTTGAACAGAAAATTCTCTTTGTTTTCATGGTGAGGAGAGTCCATGAGGACCTGTTGGACTTCTAGTCTATTATGAGATTATTCGTTGAGTGACTGTTAGTGAAGATGCTATTTTGTGTTGATATTTGTACATGTTTTCTCATCTCAGTTTGGCCTATTCCTTTAACTTTGCTGCTTGTTCTAAGTATTTTCTTGACTGTTTGCACAGATCCTTTCAAAGAAATGTTTAAATCCATCTAGCTTAGATCCAATAATGGCAGGAGCCTGCTGCTGTTCTAATATATTTGCTTCAACACTACAGGAAAATATAAATAATGGAAAAGGTATGTTAAACTGACTTTTACATTCATGAACATCTACATACACTGTCTGAATAAAGAAATCTAGATAGCAGGAAAGGTATCAGTATGTCCCTCTTTACCTTGCCTCCTGCCTTACATTTCATGAGTACACAGTGAACTTTGCTGAATGTGGAGGGGAGGCTGCTATTACAATTCACTAGGGAGCTCTGCCTACAGAGCTCACAGCTTGTCCCCTTACCTGCTGCTTTTTGAACTGCAGACAATGCGTGAAGGTGTGCAACTGCTGTCGTCTTCCCTTCCTGTCACTGGATTGAATGAGGGCATTTTTTCTGAAGAAATGGGTGACTGGGAAGTTTGCAAATGTTAGGTCTGTGTATGGAGGGAGAGCTCCCAGTTGCAGGCCACCTTGAAGCCTAGAGCCTGGTGTCCTTATTTCCCCTACTGAGTGCATGGAGTACAGTCTGATAACAGGTCTCCTCTTGCAGCAGGCAGTATCATGTGTCTTGAAAGATTTGCTTGAAATGAGAAACAAAAAATTTCCTTTGAAGCTTCTGACAACTGGGAAGATGGCATGTAAGCTTTCCACAAACAGTTGACAACCTATTGTAGCTGTTATATGTTTTAACCCAATATTTTTTATAACTAGTACATAAAATTCAGCATTTCATTATAACAAATATTTAGACTATCTGCTGTGTGTGTTTTATGAAATAATTTTTCTTTACAATACTGCAGAGAAATGCATATTATTTTCAAGAATTACAAAACTTAGTATTTTGTGTCAAGGAATTTATAGAAATCAATTTAATAAATGAAAATGACATTTGGAACTAATTTTAAAAAAATCATCTATTGCTCTGTCTCTCACTCTGATTCTGATCTCAGATTTTATCATAGCTGCATTCTCATTTCAGATATAATTATTCTCAAGTCTACACAGTACGTAAAGGTTCGGAATCAGGTTTGAGTTCTGTAAGCTAAAATAAAATGTCAGTCTGAAACCTAGGTCCTTTTCTCAGGATCAAGCAGTAATACTTCTCTTCCAGTATAGGTAAATCTAACTGTTCAGATAGTCTAAGCATAATAGGAGCACTGTTCTAAGTACTTCTGGAAATGTGTGGGTTTTTCGGTGTTCACCAGGAATGGCCAACACAGTGCGCTGTGTTGATGACTATTTGGAGCAATAACTTTCAGAGAGGGATCCCTGGCATGAGCACAGCAGGGTGCTGTGCCGCACAGTCTATGAGTAGATCTGTGTGGTGAAGAGCCACTGCTGTGCAGATTGACTGAATGTCCTTTGTATAGTTATTGCAAAGATTTGTGGCTTTTTAAGTTGTAAGTATAATATTTTAAAATTTCTGTGTATGTTTAAGAACTGATTCTTAGTTTAGAGGTAGTATAAATTAGAGCTAGAATAGTAAAGTTTTGACACGTAAAACAAGAATTTCATAGACAAAGATACATATCTCGACCACTTATATACACTAATTATGCAAGATGGAAGGCATTGACAACCTCTTCCAGCTTCATCCTCCTGCAGTTTTAAGGTTTTAACAAATCAGATTTGTTTCACAAAGCTGCCTAAAGTTTTCTTTGATGTGCAAACCTTTGGAAACAGTGAATATCTTGTTATGTTCTCATTGATGCTCTAATCAGCCAAAGGACAGACACATGTTTTATTATAAGAACAAACAAAGTGCATCTGCTTGAGGGATCAGAGAGAAAGATATGAGGTTTGACAGCTGTAGACTTCTAAAGCAGGCTGGACTAAAATGAAATTTTACAGAACAAAAGCTGTTACTGTTGTGATAATCAGTTTTCATCTAAATAACAACATTTGCACCAAAGACATCTCTCAAATAGTGACATTTTAATAAGATATCTGCATGTTTGCGTTTGCGCAGTAATATAGTAGAGCTACAAATGATCTATCAAGATCTAAAAACTGACTGTTGTATGTCAGGAGAACATAAATAAGATGAAAAGATTAAAATGCCAAGGTTAAATAATAAAAATTAATAAGTGGAAGCACAGTGGTGAGAAAGCCATTATGGTATCATATTTACCTTACACTAATTTGGGTTAAGCTTGTTCAGATGTTCTAGTAAATTAAATCTTTTTCAAGAAACAAGCAATTAACTTTTTTTCGTAAAATTTTTATTCCTGAGATAATTAACTCCATTTTTAATGCAAACTTCACAGTGGTTCACAGAGCTGCTGGGTTTTAGCAGTGCTGCTGAGATACAAAATCTGTAGGCCAGCAATTGGACAGTAATGCTATATAGCAGCTGACCTTTTGACAAAAAGAACAATAAATTTATTCTTCTCTGGTCTCAAAAAACTCTTTATAGTGTGTGAGACTTGGGATTTCTGATGGAATCTGGCAGAACAGAGGATAAACTCCTGCATTTCTATAGAGTGTACTCATTCAACTGAAGTACAGTATGGTATTTTGGTTTTATTTTCCCCCCAAAAAATGAGTTAGAATATGTTGTTCTTCACTATGACATTTTTTCAAACTTCCTATGTATTTCTGAAATATGCTGTCAATCACTTCACACGCATCCAGAAAAAGAGACCTAATAAAAAGTGGCAGCTGAAAACCAATATTCCAAACTGTCACCAACTAATTAATTTTCTCATTCGTATTCTAACTCCACTCCCAACTCACAGGGACTGCTGCCAGGGAACTTGACAATAAAATGTTCATTTAAAATTCCTAACAATAAGAAAATATTGAAAGACTGGGAATAAACAGACTAACCTTGGATGAAGCAGTCTGAAAATTCTGTATTTGCAAGTATACAAGAGACTGGACACCACTTTGAAATAATGGTAAAATTATAGCAACTGAGATTGCCTTATATTTTAGGACAATTGAGTTTCCCTTTGCACCATGTTAGTGTAATTTTAGACTTTCAGAATTTACTGTTCTGTTTTTTTTTTTTCCCATGTCTTTAAGCATATCAGATGAAGCAATTGTTTATCATGCTTTTAAAATTTAATATTGCTTACATTAAATGATTTATATGGAGAATGATCTGCAACTTGGTATCCACCTACAAGTCATTATTTTAATCTGCAGATACTGAATTCAGTAACAGGATTATTTTTATGTCCTGATGTACCTAAAGGTGCATCAGATGTATCAGAAAACATCAAAGGACCTAATTCCCTAAATACTAAAGTACTTTAGAAACTCCTTGAGACATTACCTGCATCACTAAATATCTGTAAAACTGGCACTACAGCCCATATAATTTTAGATTGCCAGAGCCTGGATGTGTTCTTACTTTCCCCCATGAAATCCCATTCATTTAATTATGCAGCGTATAAAATTTATACTCATTTATGTACATGCTATGTTGAATTGTGCACTGGTGTTCAGCCGGAAACCTGTCTGTAGAATTTCTGCATTGGTAACTTTTGTGTACTGGCTTCTCATGTTGTTTTTCTGTCTGGTTAAAGGATGTATTTGTGAGAAGAGTATTGTGCTGGGATCTTATGTGACACCATAAAAATATACCAGCAAACAATATATTTTCTGACATAGCAAGGAAAAAAATCACCTAACATTTTTGAGGACGCTGCTAGGTTTGGAAATTGAAAAATTGCTTGAAACTATGCTAAGAATTGAAAGTAAATGAAATGGAAATACAATATATTATAATGAGACAGATGTGAGCTCATTTTCCCCAGTGCAGGTTCATGGACTGTGCATTCACTTGGTCCGCCTGACATTTAAATTTGAGTAAATTCAGTGGTTTATAAGAAAAGCATCTGTTGTTGGAATGACAATAGCAAGATACAATACCGAGGAAAAGGAATGTAATTGTTATTAGATATTACACCAGAATGTCAATAAAGGGGCTTTCATTGTGCTGAGTTTCTGGCATCAGGCTGGATATTAAATTGGCCAGCTCATCGGGGAATATAGCACATTAGTGAATGATTCAGCTGTGACTGAGTGTGCGCATTAAAATGCGTGACTTAAAAAGTTTCTAATGCCATAAATCAAGAACAGACTTAATACACAAACACATTCATGAAGGAAATATAATGTAAATTAGTGTGGTTTACTTCTACGAAGTTTAACCTATAATCACATTAGGCTCAACACTTAATTTTTTATAATGATACTTATTTTCTTGTCATGTTTGCTGTCCACTCTATAGCACAGGTAAAACCTTGAATTTTGCCATGTATTCAACCTGAGCAAGCTGTAGAGCCTGTAGCTTATAGCTTCTCATTTAAGATCTCTATTTGGCCATGTTCAGCAACTGAATAGTGAGGGTTGCTGTTAATGACTTTTAATTAAATCAAAAAGCTCTGAGATCATAAACCTGCTGACTTCATTTCCTTCTTTCAGTGCACTTCAAAAAAGTAATTACTATACTGCAAATACAGGCAAATCTTATAAAATGCCCTCAAGATGCAACTCAAAATTAAGACTTCTGGTAATGAACACAGTCAGTAATGTTTTTCAGTAAAGAAATGAACCAAAAGTTAGTGTATTCTTGAAAACACATTTGGGAATTATTTTATTTCTGTTCTGTTTTTAAGTAAAAATTCACAAGACTTGGCATTTTCAGGCTTGGAGAAGGTTAAATGTAAATCTAATTTTCCTTTTTTCATTACTTTCTAATTATTGCAGCAAATGTAGGGTCTGTAGTGTTCTTCGAGTCTTTATATTTCATACACTTAGTTTTATCTTCCTCGTTAAAAATAGACCAAGAGCCTTGTCACAAAACATTGAGAAAGTATAGAAGATAAACAGAACTTTGTCACAGGGGCATCACAAAAGTGAAAGACCACAAAGATGAAGAACAACAAAAAAAGAGATGTTTTATTTTACCTCAAATATTTAAAATTAGTTTTCAGTAATTTAATATCATCTCCATCCTCTTCTGTGTCCCTCCCTGCCCAACTTTTTTTTTTTCTTTTCCTTTTTGGTCTAAAAGGGCATTTTGAAGTATCTAAAAATTGAAACTACCAAACAAACTTTCTTTTCTGAGTAAAGTCTTGTCCTGATTACTCTATGATCACACTATTTTCTGAATTTGGGAAGCAGATGCATCCACTGAATGCCTGCGTTTTTGGTTGTAGAAAGGAAGTACTTATTGAAAAAAAATTCCCAGCTTTGTATTTTCTTGGGGAATAATTCTTAGTACAAATTATTGCCTATGCCCTATGCTTTCTGTCATCTTCCAGCCTTTTACTGTACTGCAGTGGTAAGCTCAGGACATATGGCAGTGTCCTGTCAGCCTGGTTCTCCTTAGGTACTTTTGTCTCCCATGCATAGGATTCTTATTTTTAATTAATCTTAGTACTTTTTTCATTATCTGCTTTTCAGTAGGATTTTTTTGTGCTCTTTATTCCTCTGATATAAGCAACAAGTACATGCTCAATTTTTTTGTGTAATCCTCTTCTTAACAATAGACAAGTTGACACTTTCTACCCTCCCTCTCTCTTGCACCAATGTTTTTGCCCAAACTCATACAGAATGAAGAAACCTGACATTTTCTTTTGAATTTTAAGAGCATCACAAAGTGTTTAATCCATTAAGTCAAGCTGCAAGGAAGTCTGGTAGCTGAATATCTACTCTAATTGTATTTCACTTTCTCCCACTCCTCCCTGAACATCCAATAGATAACATTATCTTAGCTGTTAAAAACCCTGTTGTTTCCATAGATGCTTTTAATTCACATATATACTGCTTTCTAGGTTTGTATAAAGCTAACACATCTTTAACAGTAATTTGAATTGAAGGAACAGTCTTGTGCATGGTTTGAATTAAGACAACACTATTTTGGAGGTAGAGGTGTGAAATACTTCTTTACTACATAGCAACTGAAAAGCAATGTCTATACAAGGTCAAGAATCAGGACAGTCATTGCTGGAAAGACTAATTTTTTTTACTCTATGCTATTTTTATAATTCGTATTTTTTCAAGCAGTCCAGAGCAAATGTGATAAAAACTATAAAACATGCAATATTAACTGCCCCTTCCCACATCTCCCACCCTCTAATGTTGGTGGATTCCTGAGGCAGGGATTGCTTTTATGTCTTTAGAAACCTCAGAGGATTTCTGTTCCCTGACCTAGTCACCTTTGTGAACCACTGTAGAGCATCAGCATCTACAGTATCCTGTGTCAAGGACTTCCACAGCCTAACTACGTCTGCATGAAAGACAAAACTTCATTTGTTTCTAGCCTTCCCCTCACCTGTGTATTGGAAGAGGCAGCAAACGGGGATCATTTGACCTCTCCCTCCTGCTCATAAAGCGCTCCATGCAGTATTTCTAGGCTGTATTTACATCTGAGATACAGAAGCTTGAGAGAGATGTGTCTGGTAGACAAATATATGACAGGGCAAGATTTGCAGGATGAACTCTGAGCACTGCCCGTTTGTGAGTGAGAATCTGGTCAGGAGTCTTACAACAGCCAGAGACTGTCCTTTGGAAACATTACGCAAAACCCGTCTTCAATACGTACACCTTCCCGGATGACTCTTTTTTTTTTTTTTTTTGTAGGAATCAGGATAGTTAATCTTGAAAAAAAGCTAGTTATTTGCAGAGTCTCAAGGTCAGCATTGTGGATCACTTCAAGATTATAATTTCATGCATAGGAAGTAGCACTGAGGAATGTTCAAAGGCTGTTTTTCACAGTGCAGACAGCTTTTCTAACCCCTAGACTATGCTATCTGCTCACACCAGTAAGATAGAGTATCTTTAGCTCTAAGAAATTTTGCACGATGTAGAAGAAACTCCGTTTGCTTCATTGCAATTCCAAAATATAATTATCTGGAAAGAACAGCCACTGTGTCCCAGTATTATACCTTCCATTTGCACAGATGAATATAAATGTGAATGTCTTGTACCTTGCAGTATCCTGCTGAGTTTGGCAACCACTTGAGGTTTTATTTTGTTTTGGTTTTTTTGTGTGTTTTTTTTAAGAGCTGAATTAGTTATTCATTTAAAATGCAAGTGAGAAGGTAAAATATGCAGCTTTGCAGTTAATATTCATTTTATAATATCAGCCAGTTTGTGATGAGATTAATAATTTGGTTGGTATTTGAAAGACACTATAACATCCAGAACTACAAAGAATATTTAGAAAATTACAGCGTAGATGGATTGTACTGATATCTATTATTTAGGTACTTGTTTTTTCAATTCTTACTCTTTAAATCAATTGACAATATGTATCCTCACATGAAGGAGTCATCTGTAGACTAGTGCTATTGCATTGCATCATAGTGTAACCTACTGTGATGGGGAAATCTGAAAATGTTTTACTTTCAGGAGATTAAAATGTCTTAAGTTTTTTCTAATGTAACGGAGTCAGCCCATGGAGAGCAGGCAGAGTACACAGGATCTCTCCGCGAGGGGATTGCATGATGCTGGATGGCAGGGCTGCTGGGAAATTAATATAATTTATTGTAATAGCTACCTGAGTAATACAGCTAACTTCTAAGACCGCTTCTGTCTTTTCCTCAGAAATAGTACTGATAACCACATTTCATCTTTTATTCAAAGTCTTGATTTATTGAAACTACTCAGATGGTATTGGACTTCAGTTAGGCAGTAATTACTGGAAGAATACTATTTAAAAGACATTTAAGTACAAGAATTTTGTATTAGGTTACTGATAATTACCTTTTGAACTGAATAGCAAACAAACCTGAAGACCTTTACTAGACCAGACCAGGAGGGATTATTGGAAAATTTAAATATTCTAATTGGAAAAAAAAAAAAAATAGTGATGATGTTCCAATTAATTGCTCAGACCTAGACTCTCATGTGTTCATCTCTACAGAAATGTGGGTTTTTTTCTGTGATTTTAAAAATGTTTGTTAAATTAGATTGTTTACTTGAATATATGGTTTCAGTGGTGTTTCCAAGGAGTAGTTTTTTACTTTTGCTAAGTTTCCTTTCTCAAAGAAAATCATAGAGACTCAGGAGAGACTGCAAAAATAATGTTTACTATCTGTACAGCTCATGGGCTTTTTTGTCTAGTGAAAATAGTTCAGTAGAAATATTTAGTGAGGGTGTTTGGATCCTTTTCTCTTTCTGTGTTGAAAAGATTTTGCTCAGCTGGACTACACTTTAAAAAATTTGAAACACATGATACAAATTATATATGTTTGCTACATATAAGGGCTAATCTGAGCTGTCTAGAAACGTATGCAGACTAATAATATCCAAGGATTAAATACATCGTCAATTATTTAAAATCAATAGTAATAGTAAAGATTTATAAACATCTTTGAAAGAACATGAGAGTGCCTAGGACCAGTGTTAGAAAGTATGGTCTTAACTTTCCAGTAGTAAGTGTTGTAGACCAAAATTCATTCTCATAAAATGAGAATCCTGAACATGCATTTTGGCCGAGTTGTCTCTAGGGAACTTCTGCTTTTCAGAAGGTAACATGATTGACAACAAATTACTGCTATTACATGATTTTTATGTTTTTTTAAAATACTTTTTTAGGAATGCAAATGTTAAAACCGGCTTTTTGTATTTAAATATTTTCATGAAAATTCAGTAATAATTCTGGCCTTGTAAAATACAAACTTTATACTGGATTTGCCCACACAGGTGGTAGTGAGGAGGGTTTCCATGTGCTCTAGTTGCAGTGACCCCCATCTCTCACTAGCATGGGACATCTATTTTTGTTGATAAAGAAACTTATACTTTTCTTACTTCATCCTTGGTCTTTCTTGGGGCCTGCCAAACAAGGAGGCATTTTGAGCAGAAGAATGCAGAGAGACCAGCAAGGTGATGCTTATCTCTAGCTACTGTATAGCTAGCTGCTCTTTCATAGGGCTAATGCAATGTAGAGGTGAAGCAACCTCTCTTTAAATGGGCATCATGAAATCATCCTTTCAGAGCGGGAATGTGCATATGGCTTGGACTTTCCGGCACTGGCAAAATCTTGATTTTTTAAAAAAATGTATTTCAATTGACTTCTATAATAATTTACACCACAGGATTAGTCTGCTTAATTGTGCCATTAGTCTGCAACAAGTGGGTTCAACAAATAGTAAGGAATGGGGTTTTTACATGAATATCCATTTATGTATTTGGCACATAACCTTTGCGTATTAAGGTTTTTTGTGCACTCATTCCCAAACATACAGAATTCACTATCTCCAAGTAAATTATGTAGTGCTCAGTCTCATTAACGACTTGCTCCCTGCTTTTCTTCCATGAAAAGCAAGCTTCATTAAACACTTAATGATCTTCATGGGAGGCAGAGGTAAAAACAGGCTGATGACAGGAGGTGTTCTCTTCTTGACTGGCACAAAGTATATTAGGTTCAACTGCTTATATTAAAGTTGGCTAGGGTCAGGTTTCAGCTGGTGAAGGCAGAGAACAGATGGGGTTTCCTGCTAGGACTCCCATCTTCCCTATCTGCTGGGTAGGTGAGGATCAGGTGAGAACAGCTGAATCCTTCTCACCATTGTTCGTTTGGGTAAAATAGACACCTGACCCTGCACCTCAGCAGCATGAAGGTACGCAGCCACGTGTGCTTAGCAGCAACCAGAGCTAAGGAGAGAAAGCACGTGGCGACGAAGGTAGCAGAGCAGGATATCAGAAAGCAAACTAAGATTACAAATTTGAGCAGCAGGGAAAACAGCATCACTTCCAGTTGTGATGGAGAGAGAGAGCAAGGAGGCTTTTAGAAGTAACTGGAAATTCTTGAGGTTTTGACATGCTGATGACAAGTTGGAGATGGCTGATACTGAGACTGGATCAGACAAAGAAAAGTGCCTGAGTAGAGAGCTGGACTTGTGAGTGTGCTACATTAAGCTAGTACTGTAAATAAAAATATGTGTGTGAATAGTTACCAAGTGAATGAGGAGGGGTGAAGTATTAAAAACAGAGCACTGAAGAATATTAGAACAGACTCTAGGTAAGGTGGGAAATAGCAAAAAGCGTTAAAGGACGGTAGAGATGGAGGAGAGGGATCGACAGTGAGGTCAAAGCCAGACCAAGGGAAGTTTGAATAGTGAGGACTCTCCAGAAAAAGGTCAATTTTAGAGACACACAGAAGAATGAGCCCAGAAAAATGTCTCATTGCACCAAACTCTAGTTATGGCTGGTAGATTGTGTTCAGGTGATACTGCATGTTCTATTTCTAGTGAATGAGGCGTGATTGCACAGCTTGTAGTAATTTATCAGTACTTGCATAATACAAAGTTCCTCAATTATCTGATGGAGGTTCTTTGGGTGCCTAACACAGTTTTCAAGAAATCATGGTCCCTGACCATGCTCTCTTCACACAAAACTTGAACAGAGGATGAATTTACTGCATTGTGTGTGTTGTTTGTTCTAGGATCCAAGTCTTTATTTCACCAAATTGATATTTAAATTCCCATCAGTTACTAATGCAGAAAGCATTTAATTTAATAATTATACAAACATGTAACTTAATTAGCATCTTGATATTTTGTCCGTGTAATGATTCATTTGGCAAGGGCTTTTTTACTATTTTGTAAAGCCAGCAAAATAAAAATGGGGTAAAAATAAGCTGGTCCTCCCTTTAGTTTCAGCAGTATAATCAAAAGTCAATAGATAAAGACTAATACCATATCCTAGTGGTTAAGAGGTTAATAGGTGGTTTATTGCTACAATAATTTGACTTCCTTATGCCAAGAAATATGATATTGCTTGGTAAATGTTACCTTATTTATAACAATTATGAATTATTTTCTCATTAAATATATGGAGAAAAATCTCTGGTGTTGAGACACTGATTAAATGAAAATCTGCTGAAAATTGTGTGAAATTCTTTGAAAAATAAAGTATTTTGGAAAGTAAACACTTGCACTGTATGATTTCTATGGACTATATATGGATATTTCAGGCTTCTACTGCCACTGGTCCACCGAGATACATTTCAAAGTAACAAATATATGTGAAACTGTGGGTAAAATAGAATATTTTTTTTATTTGTTCAAAGGGTATTAAATTAAATCTACTAAGTGATTCCATTATCCCCTTTGGAGGCATATAATTAGACGCATTTGTTGAGATTTCTGACACAGTTTTTATATGCTTGATAGTTGTGTTATAATTAGGTGTCACATCATGAAAGCTCTTCTGCCATAGACCTTGACTGCTATTATCAGATTTAAAAAATAATTTACAGAAACTAATGCTAACCAAGTTGTTGGATACTCTTAAAATTCCAAAGAAAAAACAATTCTCATTGTAACACTTCTGTTGTCATAATATCAATTATTAAGCAATATACAACACGTTGCAAAATAAAAAGACGATAAAGCATTGTAAAGAACATAAATACAGGGTTGAAACACGTTGCAAATAGTGTATATTTTAAGTAACTTAACTCTTTTTCAAACAGGACATTTGGGTTATGAGGCTTGTTGTCAAAAGAAACTCAGATTTAGCATGTGGACACAATATAATTAAAATGAGAAAATAGATTTTTTAAGTAAATGGTAGCATTCACAGGTGATTGGGAAGCTGACACTTAATCTCCGAGCCCTGATCCTTATTGCCAGATCAGCTGAAGAGATACTGTATGAAGTGGCTGTCAAATTACATGCTTTAGCGGTCTTTGTAATTGAAATGGTTGCACATAATAACTGTATCATGTCTGGGTACTCTCTATCTAATGCAGTGCTGGAATGAATTTTGATTTTTCCTGTATATTTCTTTTTCTATGCTTTAACGCTAGAGTAATTGCAAAGAAGTGGAATATTACACCTCCAATAAGTGTTAGAAAGTTTTGTTGTTGTTACTGGTATTTGGTTGGCTTTGGGTTTGGTTTTTTTTTTTTACAAATTTATTTTTGTTTTGAGTCTTGAGAAATTTATTCCAAAATAGCAAATGAAAGACTGTTGAGGTGCATCTGAGACAGCTCTGATGAACAGCTAAAAGAAATAGTTTCTACTGAGCAGTCCTTGATCTCTACTGAGAAATGGAACATTGTAATTAAATATAAAATTGAAAACTACATAAGCAGTCCCTGTAATTTCAGAGGGGACTCCAGTGCTGGGGTGTTTCAGATTTTGAGGATAGAGGGAACTCTCTGACTTGCCACATGGAAATAGATGTGAGGCAAAACAAGCAGAGGCGGAGATGGGCTTCATTCATCTGTGCTACAATGTATGTTTTACGTGTCTATTTTAACTTGTTTATTCATATCTCTGATTCTATTCTAGTATTTCAGCTTTGTACAACATATAAGGAGTGAGTAAGATGTTAATCACAAACACAAGCAACAACATAAAATCTTTTTTCCCAGCTTGGTAGAGCTACAGGCTGATGCAGCTGTTTATCAGGCTGCATGGTGCTCAGGTTTCCATAAATACAACTTATCATCAAAAGAGCCAGCCTGCTCCACAGACACTGCAGTCTAAAGAAACAGGGTTGTGGATTGTTTTATTCATAGCTTTGATCCTATTTTTTGTAATATTCTCTCTTTATTCTTATTTCTGTTGATAGTACCTTGCTGTGTTATACGTTACCTGCTTTTCTTTCTTGTGTCCGCTTGTTTTTCATTTGACATCAGTGATTTTGAAACAACCTCTTCCTATTCTTCTGTATTGTTGCAAAATGGAAAATTGGAGCAAAGCAGAGTATGTATGCAGGGCTTTATTTTCACTGAATTTGTGTGCTATAGCGATAAATAGTTGTTACGCACTTGTTGAATTACAGTAGTTCCTGTGGGCTGATTTGCCTCTATAGCTGTCAGAATAAAGTGATGGCACACAATTACCAATACTTCCCTGTGAAATTGTGTCCCGGGGACTAACTGTGAAATCTCATGTGTTTTACATTATTTGTTGAACTCATAATCCCAGCATTAGTTACCATCTTTTTATAAATATAACAAAGGCAGAGGTCAGCATCACTATACTGAAACTGTGCTTGACAGTATAACTATGTATAAGCCTTTGAAGAGTCTTACTAGTATTGCACTTCTGTCCTTACATTATTTTTGCAAGTTTTTTAAGAAATAAATTATTTTAGCAGGGAAAATGTCTAACCTGGTAGTGCGGATGTGCACTGCATGTTAGCACATCCGGTTGTAGTGGGTTATTTGCCACTGCCAGGAGAGAGTGAATATTAACGTGAGAGCGACAAAGGAGCAACTATGTTTAGACACCTGCAAATCATCCCGTCATCCCATTTGGCTTATAGGTTGGGTGGACTCTTAGTTGAGGCAAATAGAAGATCCATGATGTCCTCAGTTTCAGGTGTTAATTCCTTTCCTTTGAGGCTATTTTGTTTATATGTAAATATAAATTGAATGGAAATTAAATTATTCAGAATTAAAGCTGAAATTGGACCTTTCTGCCTTCTTCAGTTGACAAGATCAAAATTATTCATTTTCTACGTTTCCATTGCAAGATGTTTTCGATTTGATCAGACTGCATTCTTTTATGGAAAATTATTTCTTTTTTTTCTGACTGTAATCTCTTCTATCAATGCTGCAAAAATACTGAAAAACTCCAATGTATGAAATCTCTTACATGTCTAACGCTGTTTTAATATGATGGAATATTAGAGCTGCAAAACAGTTTTGTTTTGAATGGTTGAGCAAGAATCTATAAGATATATAAAGTGACAAATAAGCTCTTCCAAATCAGAAATTAATACACGATTTTGTTGGAATACCATGAAGTTAAGGTTAATTTAGATTCATTGTTATGTAATGCAGTTAAGGTTATTGTGCAGTGTGGGTGGTTCTTTGGTTTGTTCATTTCATGAATACACATTTCCTCAGGTCATCCATAGAGAATGAATTTAAAAGTTCAGGACAGAGGCATATATTGTATTTCTTGAGCACAAAGAGTAGCTGTGTAAACTGGTAATACTAGTTGGTTGTTATCTTCAAGTCTAGGGTATGTGGCACATATCTTTAAATATTTATAAACATTTTATTTTATTAGATCCATCGGGGTTTTTTGTAAGCCATACTGTCCTCAACTTTGGGGAAATTTGCATATAGCATGATCCTTGACTTGATTAATGCTGCTTAGGAACTTCATGAGTAAACTCCTTCCACTGAAAAATAAAGATTTATTGAGTCATTTCCTTGATCCAGAGTAGAAATTGTGGTCACTGAGAGAAAAACTCCCAGAATAACACAGTCCCAATAGTTCCTGACAGGGAACCAGACATGCTCCGTTTCCTCAGCTGGCTAATCTCTCACTTTTAAAATGTATGCATCATTTCAACTTGCCTGGTTTAGCTTCCAAGCACTGGTTATTACTCGGCCTTCACAACTGGATTAAGCAGCCTTTTAGTACCAACAGTTTTTCTTCCTGAGCAGTACATACACTCTAATCAAGTCTCCTTCCAGTCATCTTTCTGATGAGCTTAAAAAGCTCTGCCTTCAACTGTAAGACCTTCTTTCTGTATAATCTATAGTTCCTAATATTTTAAATGAAAAATAGTAGATATTAGAACTATATCCAGTTTCCACAGAGTGAAAAATACATCTCTGTTAATATACATTTAGTAATCATAGCTCACTAATGCACTGTAACCCCTCCCCTTTCAGAGGTGTAGTCTCTCATTTTGTGAGGATGTTCAGCATATATGGCACAATTTTGCATTTGGCTATGTTAAGATACGTCTTACTTGAATACTGCTGGTTTATCAAGCAGTTTGTATTTACTTGTGTGACTCCTGTGTCCTTGTTGTTTATCACCTGGTCTTTCTTTCATCATCTGTGGATTTTATCAGCATTGATGTTATGTTTGTTTCTAAATCATTTAAGAATATCTTGGTTAGGATCATTCACTGCTTTTTATCTGTGAAACCTCTTTTCAGTTCCCCCCAGATCTACTTCTCATAGATAATTTCTCTTTGAGTTTTATCAGATAGCCAGCCAGGTCTTTGTCTTCGGGCTATTTCCTAGCAAGAATGTTTAGGTCAAATATTTTACAATACTCTATTACAACTACAAAATTCTCCACTCTTCTGGAGCGTATATGAAACCCCAATCTTTATCAAGCTACAAATCATGGGTACAATTGGTTTACAAGCCATCCCAAGTAGATGTCTTCTGTGGACTTTGATTACTAGTGAAGGGAGAGGTATGAACATCTTTCGAAGTATAGATGGAAAACAATTACTGAACTCTTCTTCCCTGTCTTTGATACTACTAAAATAGTTTCCATCCTGCCTCATCATAGACCTATATTATTCCAATGTGCTTAGAAAACAAACAAAACCAAGTCCCAACCTCTCTACTTCTCTCTATCCATTGTTCTGTTCCCCCTCCCCCCCCCCCCCCTTTTCAGTTTCTCTTCTCTTATTGACTTTCTACATGTAGAAAATTCTATTTTCTATTGAATGTTGCTACTTGTTTTTGTCTTAAACAGCTCGTCCATCTTTCAAAAATGTGCTATTTCCTTTACATCAATCCAGTGGATTAGGAAGATTGTGGTCCTGCTCTTGTGCATTGGGAATGAACAAAGAGCATCAGTGGCAGCTCAGCCCAGTACAGAATCTGATTCCCAGACACATTTTTTTTCAACCCTGCACAAGGATTAAAATGGAAAGGAAACAGGCTTTGTCTACTTCCCTACTTTTATACTCCTTTTTTCAAAGTTTGTCTGTGGGTTCATTAAAAAAAAAAAAAAAAAGAGTATAAAAACCCCCCAACAAATAACCCTTGTGTGGAATGAATCTGATCTACAGTTGATCCATTGTGGCTAATAAAGAAATGACTAGGAGTTATCTCTGGACCCTCTTCCTCGCCCATATCTTGATTACCTCTTTGAGACAATGGTGTCTTAAAAACAGGGCTTTGGCAAAAAGGGGTTTTCTCATTGTTAGAGATGATTATAAAGGAGCAGTTTTCATCATCTTCATTTGCTCCAACCACTCTGGAAGGGGAAAAAGATGTTTCAAGTTGAGTAGTAGTTCAAGAATCTGATGGTGGTTTGACTGAGAGGATGAGGATGAGTCAGAAGGGTTTCCTTTCTGGGAATACTGCTGGAATCTCTTGTTCCGTATGTCCACACTCTTACTGAGCCAGACATTATTTACAGTGCATGATTTTTAATATTGACATACTAGTCCTGCTGACACAGCACAGCTCCCAGAGCTAAGGTGTCATATAACCAAAAAACTCAGCCAAGACTCTAATGAAGGTGTCTTATTATCATCACACTTCTTTTTGGACCACATGTACTGTAGGTAATGGCCTCAAATTGCACCAGGGAAGGTTTAGACTGGATATCGGGAAACATTTCTTTACAGAATGGGTTGTTAGATGTTGGAATGGGCTGCCCAGGGAGGTGGTGGAGTCCCCATCCCTGGAGGGGTTTAAGAGCAGGGTTGACTTAGCGCTGAGGGATCTGGTGTAGTTGGGAACAGCCAGTGTTAGGTCAGTGGTTGGACTGGATGATCTTCAAGGTCTTTTCCAACCTAGACAATTCTGTGAGTGTATGAGGGGCAGTGGTTGTTCACACAAAATCCATGAATAATCAGCCATTCTAAGTGATCATTTGACTGGGAAGTAGGCTGTGCTTGGAAATGCTTTCACTCAGTTATATTGACAGGCTGAAGTATGCTATAGGTGGCAGTAAATGCCATTTTTTTTTTCTTTACCTCTTTGGAGGGAAAATGGTAGGAGAAGGCAAGACATGATAGATAATTATGCTTTTCCCTCTGAGGAAACTGATTCTGTGTGGGAGAACCCCAGCATGGGCCAACAGCTGGAGCAAAGAGAAAGACCCTATGAATTTGTGCATGTAAAAGGACCGTGGTCTTCCATGTCACAGGTGGAAGACCAAGATCTTTTACTCATCTCTGGTTATTTTACTCCTGCTCAAAACAGAAGAGAGAGTGTCCTGATGCACTTGCACCCCTCCCTGAGGGAGAGTTATTTTATACGCTCTCCTTTCCTAAACTTCTCTAATGGTGTCAGATGTCTGCATGACCTCTAACAGATGGCTGTGCACAAACTGTGCCTCTTGGGCTCTAATGCACTTTCTTCAATATCTGAAATGCATTTCTTAATATGCTGTGTCATAATTTTGGGGTTGCTTTTTTCTTTCCTTCTTAAAATCAGAAAACAAGTGCATTTAACCATGAAAGCAGGTACAAATGTATTCCTGTTAGTGGATAATAATGAAAAGTCAGAGAGATTAATGTGCTGTTACTGTTTATTCAGTACTGCATTGCTTGTGACTAACTACAATGGATGAGACTTTCTTTCTGCCTCATTAAATAAGTTAATCATGTAAATCAGGAGAAAAAACATTTTGGATAGTGTGAGTACAGGTTGAGCATCAGATAAGCACTTTTTACCACCATGTATTAAAGGAGATTTGACAATATACAGGTGTCCCAGCTACAAAACATTAACATCAGTCTTCTGTTATCTCTAAAGTAAATGAAAACAAAATTAAAAGGTGAAACTGGTGCATGTTCCAATCAGGACTACACAGCCACTGACTGGAATTTCTTTCAGAGAAAGTGTAGAACTCTAAAGGAAATGGAAGTTCTTGAAGGCGAAAAATTGTAAAGGACATTCTAATATATTAAGAGAAAAAGCTTTTAGGCCTTTTAAACTGTAAATCAAAAGTATAATTATTTTCTGTAAAGATTTACTAAAACTTCTAAGTATTGGTTTCTTGGTTTACCAAAAAACCTGCACAAATTTATACTACAGATTTGAAGCCAAAATAACGAAAATGTAAATTAGGACATAATCTTGACAACCTGGGAAGAAATAGGGATGAAACTAGTAATACAGTGATAAAGAAATGTAACTCTTAGGATTACAAGTCAGAATTAGGAAATAAAAAATCACTTTATCTGAACATTTGTCCAAAACACTTTTTAAGCCAAAGCTGAGCTGCTGAAACTCAAGAAACTTCATATTCTGATATGTGATTTTTAATAAGGCCAATTGCTCGCATTTTGTGATTGCGGATGGAATGGAGGAAATGATTCCAAACATTACTTTTTTCAATTCTCTAAACTTGAGAACTGCTAGAATTGTCATTTTTGTCATCACAGGATTTTTAATTGAGAGACTACAGATAAAGAAATTCTAACAACTGGACACTTCAACCCCAGCACAGGAATAAAGTGGTCATGCAGATAATTGTTAGAAGTTGGATTAAAGGATATAGAAGTATTGTAAAAGCATTGCCTGTCTTCCTTTGTTTTCAATTAAAAAATCCATTATCTTTTTAAAGAGATGGTAGCGATCACAAGGGAAGCAAACAAGGAAGCCTGCAAAAGGATTTTGAGAAAATGCCAGCACTTTATTGGTTGGAAGGAAATGAGTATGCTTCTAATGCAAAACTTACTGAAATCAATGGAAGATACTCATTGGTTTCAGTGATATTTGGGTAAGGCTTAGTGTGAGCTTGAGGTAATGTCACATAATTAGGCTCCTGGCTGCTATTTAACCCAACAAATTGTCCTTAGAGCAGTTCTATTTGGAACAAAACAATGATTTAAAACAAAGTATTAAGTTAAAAAATAGATTATGCCTTTGCAATAGACTTAATCTACATTTCAAATAAAAATACATATTTTTAGACTCAAAACCTCTTCTTCAACTTGTGAATGACACTATAGTAGCTAGTGTTTGGCGCTTTTTTCTTTAAATGCATATACAACTTTGATATTAAAACCTTATATACAATTAATTGTCATTGATTTTTAACCCACATTTTCATGTGTTTCAATTCCATAACAATCAGATACCTAAATGAATTGTGCCAGTGAGTAATAATGAGAAAATTGTAGTTGTTTTAAAATTGCATCCTATATTTGAGTTGGTAAGTGCCTAGAGGCTTTGTTAGAACTGTTGCGGTTTGGCCGGGTGCATTGGAAGGTTTTCTTTTGTAGCGTTCACCTGCAATGTGGGAAAAGTCAAAAGTAGCAACAGGTAGTGTCAGGTGGGGCCAACCAAGTATCAGCTCACCTAGAAGAGACCCTATAACCAAAATAAATACGAGGTGAGATTGTGTAAGAACTGCCATCCTGATAACATTTCTATTCAAGGTGATAGAAAATAGGCCAGAATGCCTCAACTTATGACATTTATACTATTGTATGCAGAAATATTTTCAGAACAGTTACTGACATTTTGACATTACTGAAAGTAATCCTTGGCTTTATTTCAACCCTAGTGACATTTATTTTACTGATAATTGAAATAATATACAGCTTTATTTTTTACAATAAAAATAGGTGGAGATGTGATTTTATTTTTTCCCCTATTGCTTTCCTGTAGCAGTGCAAGCCATAATATGTTATGTGGCTTACAATGACAAAAAATTGTTTTCAATTTGGTAAGTCATTTTCAATTGAAAATGTAATGCATTCCTGCCTAAGACATATTGCAGTGTGGCAGACTGGAAGTATTAGGGAAGACCTACTATATTTGAAACAACATAATTAACACTCTTTGTTCATGGTAGGCAAATAAACAACCAAGGCAGGTATTTTTGGGTGATGGATAGCATCTTTATTAAAGAATTAATCTAGATCTCAAACCAGGATCTATCTAGTACATAAATCAGGGTCTTGTGGTTCCATTTACGGTTCCTTTTACAACCTAAGTGTTAAGTTTATTGCCATATAGTCCAATAATTCATTGTTGAGGGATGCCAAGCCCTGTTTTCCCTTCTCTCTATTCTCACTGCAAATGGAGACACATTTAGTTCACAATATCATCACTGATTTTCTCTATTCTTATCAAGTAGCTTAAGTTCTGACTGCCTGATGTAAATTACATACTTTTATTAAGAATGTTGAAGTTCTGCTGATAAAATGTATTTATAAATGCTAAGTATTTGGTTTCTTCAACTCATATGCAAAGTCAAGGTTGCCCTGTCAAGAGAGCTCCTATGCTGGTGACCTCTGTGCTTGTTCTCCTGAGATGGTCAAGCTTGGAATAACAGAGGGACTGCATAAAAGCCATAGTGATTTATTAGCTTATGTTTGGATATGATGTGCCTAAATAATCTATTCCAGCTATTTGTAGATACCATGATCTGTGAAAATTTACCTGAGCACCTGTGGCCAACATAATTTTTTTTTTTTTTCCCTAGTCAATAGTTCTCTGTGCATATTGCAGATGCTTGGGACCCCCAAAGGCTTTTTTGTTGCCTGACTCCATTGCAAGATGAGCAATTAGAACATGGGGGGTGTATATTCAAAGCTGTACTTTACCTTCCATTGATTAACGGAGACCAAAGTAAGGGACTATGTTAGATCATTGTATATATGCACGTATGGTGAAGTATAATCAGTCGGTAGCTTGCAAAATCCTTTGGGACACTCATAAACGCTCTTAGATGCCTCGCTTTCTAGTTTAGGTTGCTGCTTGGGATAAGGTTTGTAGGTTGTTTGGACTTTATTGTATTTGACGGTGAGCAGACTATTAGATTAATTACTTAAGAATTTAGTGATGTTTTTATGCTTTGATGTGCAGTGGATTAGCTGATGATGATGTTATTTAAAGCATCATCAGAGATATGAGAGAAAGTTGCTACTGACAGGTCACATCAATTGTTGTTTCAGGTTTTCAGCAACTGCATGTAGATACATCTGCAGGGATTGTGCTTCTCAGGTTGGAAAATTTCCAGGACAAACATAGCAGAGATCTAACTTTTAAGAATTTTATTAATAGTAGTATTTTAATGAAAAACTGAGATTTTTAGAAAGCATTTGACAAGCATGTATACAAGATTCTCAGACAGATGCTTCTGCTTGTTAGGAAATGCCAATGTAGAAGTTCTGTATCTTATTGGTCTATAAAGATTGTGGATACGTCAAGGAGAAGGAGATGGATTATGTAAGCATTAACAGCAGTGGAAAATCTGCAGTCTGTGTAATCTTCTACTTCTCATTCAGTTTGGGACCTTGAAAGAAGGAAGGGCTAAAAAAAGAGAAAATCCTTTTATGGAGAAATTTTTTGTTTACATTTAGTTTTGTAAGGCAGTGAGCAAGTGAATAGTGTAACTAATCTGGCAGCTATGAAGTAAATGATAAAATAAGGTGTTTTTCAGCAGAGATAAGGAACTAAGAATTTGATTCTATGTAGCCAAGCTATGTTACTTTCCAAGAATATGGACATAGGATACTGATAACATTTTTAATTTGAAAAGGCTTATGGTTCTTACAAATCAATGGCTTTGATGATTTTTGTATCTTGACATCAGACAAAATGAGGTCCAGATTTCTGAAATGGATAAGTGGATTCTGGGATAATCCAAGCTAAAGTTCATTTGTGATCCAAGAAAAGATGTACAGTAGTATGTTATTTTTAAACAACACCTTTCTGATTTTTACACATCTTTCCAAGATAGAGCCTTGGACAGATTTCTTCTGTCTCCAGGATGTTTCTGTGGTCTTTTTCTCATCTTATGAATCATACTACAACTTCTTCAGGAGTTATAAAAATGCAGTGACTCAGATCTTCTCCTGCAGCCAAGGTAGCGGCAAAGGCAGCTCCTGTCAAACTGGCTTTGACTTTGAATGGGGTATATATCACAATCTTGATACAACTCAGGTCTCAAATACCACCAGTTTCAGTGGGCTGATTTTTTCAGCTCAGTATTACCATAGTAAAACAAAGTCATAGTCACACATTTTTCCTTATGCACTGTCACTCTTTCCAATTGCTATGTATGAAGTACTGTAGGGACCATCACAGGGCTTGTATATGTTCCTGCTAATTATTCTCATGTTGGTTTTGTGGTTATGGTGTTGTTAATGCCATTATGTGGCACTGTATAAAGCTGTAACAGTACCGATGTGAGAAGAAATCTTGTAATGATGAGGATGGTGAAGCACTGGAAGAGATTGCCTGAAGAGGCTCTGGACTGTCACTCACTGGAGATCTTCAAAGACAGATTAGGCAGGAATTATGTGCATATAGTTGATCATGCCGCAACTTTGAGGTGTGTCCTAGATCCGTGTTTCCTACTTTTGATCTGTAATTTCAATTATTTCTCCTATCAATTATTTCAAGAGTTTGGAACTGAAGTTATTACCCTTTAATAATTTTCTCTAATCAACTTTATCTTTTTCTAATATTTATTCAACTAAATGATGATGTTATCATATATTTTTAAGCCCTGGGAGCCCAGAAAAAATAAATCATTGCAGGATGGGTTCTGGTTGAGTTTTAAGGGGACTGTCACCACTGCTAGCATTCTCAGCCCAAGCAGCTGCTTGTAGATTCAGTCATCAAAGCACCTTATAGAGAGGAAGAATTCTGCTCTGGAAGGAAGGAATGAAACTGGGAAACAATGTATAAAAGCAAAAAAAAAAAGAAAGATAGCCATAGCCACAAATAAGACCCAAAACTTGGTGTCATTAGAGCAGCATTGTGGGAGAGCAGGAAAAATGAAAGTGGTGAAATAACTGCATCTTCTGTGGAGATCAGCTCTGGGAGAGAACATCTTCCTTTGTCCTTAATCAGTGACTTTATAAATCTAGTGGGAAAGCAAGTGAGAGATTGCACGTGTAGACCTACTGAACTGGAATACAGGAGCAATGGCTAAATATAACACATTTCTTCAGCTGGCAAAAGAAAGAAAACTGAAAAGCTGTGTGAGGCAGCCGTGGAAATGATATACTGCGCCTCTATTATGCAAGTCTTGGTTTACAAGGTTCCTTTGATGTTAAGACCTCTCTGCAGTGACAGCTAGTTTCACTGAAGTTCATTATAGAGTCAGTAGATGCTACCTTTATAACTCATCTCCCAATAGAATATGTAAATTTCATGATTTCCAGGAACATGCTATGAGAGTGTGCTGAAATCCAAAGTATCCAATTTTTCTGATAGATAACCCAGAAAATCCAGCAGTATTAAAAAATATTATTCTTTCCTTCTGCGCATATTTTTTCTCCCAGTCAGTTATCACAGGACCTGCCTTTGCTTGCAGCATGATGATGAGAAGTAGTGGGGAGCGGGTCAAAGGAAAATAACATCAGGTGTAACATAACACAACATTAATATTTGAATGGCTCTATTTTCCGCTGTTGCTACATCCTGCTTGATGCAGAGGGAGGAGACGTGGGCATTTGGGGACCTGATTGGCGTGGCGGGTTGTGTCCTTTGTCATATGCTCCTCCTTGAACTCATTCTGGAGTGAGTGTCTCTGGGGCAGTTGGACTGGAGAGGCCATCCATCCGCTATGCCTTAGAAGAGCTAAAAAAGGTGGAAGAACCCCTGTCAAACAAGACACTAGAGGAGCTATTAGCTCATCCAGTCCTACAGGGCATCTGAACTCTGGACACAGGCTTCCATTGCACTCTGTAGTCAGGGAGCTGCCAGATTGGAGAGGTAACATCACTTCTCCCGTGCTGCTCCTCAGATGTGACACTGTCTCCAGAATCCGTCATACTTTTTGGTGTGGTCTCACTCCTAGGGGCCATGACCTGGAACAATTCAGAGGGGGCGAAAAAAAAAAAAAGTATAGCCTAGATGATCTTTGGGAATCAAGTAGGATGTTGTCTATTGAAAGATCATTTTTTTCCTTTGTCTCTTGTCTCCTGAAACCATCAAATCTTTTCCCACTGTGCTTCTATACCACTGGCCGCAACAAAAATATCTTGTTCCTTTCCTTTGGAGATAATTCCTCAAATGAAGGTCCTGTTTATCATGGTTTGACTCTTTTACCTTCTCTTTCTACACCTTTAGGTCTTTGTGTCATTTATTTAAAAAAATCCTTTTTCTCCCTGATAGCATGTGTGATAGATAACTTTCAAATTCATGTCTAGATTATCCTCTGAGTTCACATCTGCTGTGTGAATATCAGGAGTTTTTGTACTTCACCTTGATTGTGCAATAGCATCAACCAAATTCAGGGGGCATCTGTTTCAGATGCCTTACCTAGATGAGGTAATGCCTTACTCAGTGAGTATTTATATGGCAGCACCTCTGCTTCCTGGTGATAAATTATTTCAGCATATTGAAATATAGGTAAATTTGAAAAATAATGAACATCCTGTTTTCTGAGAACTTGGAATTTTAATGCAAGACTGTATGGTACAAAAGTGATATGTTGTAAAACCTTGCTGTACTGAAAATAGAGAGCACTGAAGCTGGAATAAGATTACCCACATGGGTATTTTTAATAAGTTCAATAGTGTGTTTCTCTGCCTGTTTGAGAAAATAAATCTCTTGCTTTCAGAGAACCTTGCTTATATTACTTGGAATAAGGTATGTCATAACTCAAGCAACATTATCTTCAATCAAGGAAGCAATAGCCTTTTTTTCTTCTAAATTTAAAAAAATTACTAATGTAAAAGCATTCCTGATGAAAACCGGTGCAGCTAAACCGAAATCAGCAAATCACACCTGTCTGAAGTGGTGTTTAAAATGTTATATGCCCAAATTATTGTTCACCCCGATCATCATTCTGCAACAGGTTTTTTTCTGAGTCAACCTGGCGTGCAGGCAATGTCCCTTCTCTATTGTGACAGGGTTTTGCAGGAGCACAGGATCCATCTGCTTGAGACCTACTGTAGCAGCAAGGCCATACATAATGTTAGTGCAAAGTGTAAATAATACATTAGTATGCAACATAACAGGTGTTAACAGTGAAACTGGACAAGCCAGGTGGTGTAAGTCCAAAGGAGAAAGAAAACTTTAGTAGTCGTGAAGGCTGGCAAGTAATAGTTTCTTCCAGATTAATATTTTTTAAAAAGCATTGCATTCTTTGGATTAAATAAAGTGACTATAATTCTTCTGTAGGAAGCTGCTTTAATTGCTATTTTCTTTCCATAAGTCACTGCATAAATTACATCTTCTCTATAAATTCTCTTTGTTTTTGGCTTTGCCTCCTGGGGTTTTAATTTATCAGACTTGTCATTTCTTGGATATTATCACAGACTGAAATGTACAGTAGACACCTGGAGGCTTTTACCTTTTTCTATCCTTGGGCTTTGTAGAAATAGGACCATCTGGCCTGTAGGTCTGGAAGCATCAACATTCACTCATTAAATGTGCCTGAAGCCCTCACTTTCAATCTGCCTCATTTAGCTACCTTAAGACTGTAGTTAGGTGGTCTGTTGTTTTCACCTGTTGTTTACAAGCAGTTTAAATGTGTGCTCCAAGCTAGAGGCAAACATCTCCTATGCTGTCTCCATCTTTGTGTTTTGTTACTGCTTTACTATTGCTGGAATAAGAATCTGGGGGTAAAGAATGGTGATATTTCCAAAGTTTCTGTTACCATTTCAGAAGTGGCTATCAAATATGAAGCCTAAAGAGGACCCTGCTGGGTTATCGAGTGGGTCCTTCTCATAACACAAACAGCAGTGAAGCATCTACTTGCAGTAACAAGTGCTGCTAAAAATCCTTGAGGGATGAGCAGTGTAACCTTTGCCGTGTCATACAGGGCTGAGGTGACCCTGCGTTACCTGCCAGGCTTGGAAAGAGGAGTTCAAAGGAGAGAGCTTGGTGCTCTGGTTGTTTCTGGGAAGGAGCACGATTTTCACACTGTGAGGGAAAACGTGTTTGAGTTGTGAACTAACTGAAGACTGTCATCTTGCGGAGTATCCCTGGGAGAAGTTAGACCCCGGAAAGGAGCCTTGTTTTGATTATTAGCAGCGACTCACCTGCCTGTCAGGAGATGGTGACAGGCTCTAAAATACCCTTCTGTTTTGCACATGCTGGAAGAGTTGACAGACATCAGTGAACTCAGCACTGATGTAATTGTGCTATACTGCTAATCTAGTGTGGGGTTTTTTTTGTTTTCTCTGTAGCTAATGAATACCTTTAAAAACTTTTTAATAAAAATGGGAGGTATAAAATTCCAGACAGAATACCAAAATGATTAGCTTTGCCATGTGAATGTATCCCCGCATGTGAATGACTGTGTGTTCACTGAGGCTAGTTGCAATCGTTATAGGCATCTGGTCTGACCTTACTTCTGTTGAAGATGGTAAAAAAAAAAAAAAAAAGAAAAAAAGCCTGAAAATGTGCTGCTGTGATGTAAGCATGAGTAAGGATTTAGCTTAATCTGGAGACCCTCAGGTTCAATGAGAAGTTTCATTAGGGGCTTCTCTAGAATGTAGATCAGACACATTTACTGAGGTGAGGTCAGTATGTTCAAGACAGATGCTAAGTACTACATCTTGAGTCCAACCTGTATGCAAGATGCTGGGATGTGAGGGGACATACTGAACTGCATGCAGCTGAAGTTACACATGTGTATATGTCTGTGAAGGCCTGAGCTGATGATTTCTAATTAGCATTTGCAGACTTCTTTTCACCTTCACTTCTACTGCCTATGATTAAAAGTCATACTCACCCTACACCGATTGCTTTCTACAGTGACTCCAGCAGTTCGTTGGCTCCCTTCTGTATCACTTCACCTTACTGGTGTCTTCAAGGTTTAATTTCTCATAGCTAAAGTAGATTTATAAATGTAAATTCACACTAATAATATTTGAATGCTGTGATTCACAGCCACAGTAGTAACTTTAATAACTAGGACTACTTAGAGAGTCAAAGTAAATATTGATGTTCTCTTCCTTTCCTCATTTTTCCTGAAATATATGCAGATCTGTCATGTACTCAGAATAAAAGTAGATTTGCCAAAACATTGGAATGTACAAACCATTCCTGTCTGTTTGCATACTTCAGGTCTGTTTTGATATAATTTCTTGTTGATGATCCCTTTTTTACTGTAGGGAGATAGCTCTCAAAATTAACATTCCATGAGATGGTTCCAGCAGAAGGTAAAATGCACCATGACTGTAATAAGTATTACTGCTTTTAGTTTTTTTTAAGTTGTTAGCAGTTGTGGACCTACATCATGCACCTTTTGGCACAAAACTTGGAGGAAATGGAGGAGGAGGTAAAGCTGGGCAGTTTTACCTCCATCTCCAGGTACCTCCTCAGCAATAGCATGAAATGCCCTATGGGTCAGCTCTGTAGGCTCTGCCCAGGCGGGTCCCACCTGTGTTCCTCAAGAGCATGTACTGCCCCAGCCTTTCTCAGCAAGAGTCTGGTGCTCGTTAGTCCCAGTGAAACCATCTGTGCCTTCTGCAGAGAGATCTGGCTTCCCCATCCTCTGAAGGTGGCCACAAGCAGAGAGGGCACTGTGCCCTCCATCCTCACACAATCAGGCTGACTGTGGTTCATGCCGGCTGTCACATGAGTAGAGGAAGTAGGAATGTGTGGTGGGGCAAGTTTATCAGTTTACCTAGAAAAATTGTTTGGCAGTAAATTGTGCAGCGGGAGTCAACAGCCTCTTCCTGATCGTTCTGGCTTTTGCTGTTGTACACCTACTTTTTTCTCTGGTGTAACCTGTTTCCATTGCAAGGGTGTTTACAACACCTCATGTGCAAGTGCTTGGCAGAGAGGTTACTAGGGGATGTGTAGGGGAGGGTGGTAGTGAAAACACGTCACTCCTTCTGGTGCAGCAGATGTCAAAAGCCTGTCCTTTACTTCTAGCTTCAGTAAAGTCTTTCTAAACTGCCTCCAACTCCAGCAGACTGTTTTGTATGAGAAGTACCTGTGCTGACTGCCAAATTCCAAAATATTGTTTTTATCTTCCTTGTCTAGTGAGCCATACCATAATTTGCTCTGGGAAGGGGAGAAACAACCACTTCTGCAGAGGAAGAAATCCTTCTGGTGCAGCAGTCACAGCAGCTCAAAAACTTGGCTCTGCTCTAACTCCCTAATATGGGATCAGCAATTAGAAAGGCTCAGCTGATGGGGATGTGGAGTTTTTTCTCCTCTTCTACCATTTTTACTATTCGGTTTCTGTCTGCCCTTCATCAGGCAGGATGAAACGTTGGTGCTGTCTTCCAATCAGTAAGTAAGCCACTTCACAAGACATGTGCAGCACCTGCTGCCAGAGCCCGCGGAAAGATCCCCAGCAGATCAAAGCAACCAGCTGAACAAAAGCAGTCATTTAACCCCTGTGCTATCCTTGAGGGCTTCCTAGCAAAATGCATTTTGGTCTCTTTTATGATGATTTGGTACCTGAGTGATCTCAGGCAGCAACGGTGAAGTAAAATGACTGAAATAGAAACCAGGGGCAAAACAACTGCATCAGCTTAAAAGAGCCATACCAGTCTCTCCAACTGTTCAACTGGAGTTTGAAAATGAAGTGATAAAAATAGTTTTATTGAATTCTTAATTTCTAATAGTTCTATGAAATAATCAGTTATTGAAGTAAGGCATGGATGGATATTTATATGATTCAATCAAAAAAAAAGTTTCATGGTTAGAGAGAAAGCATCATCACTAATCTCTATGCAGGATTTTGTACTAAGGGAATCTGTTGATGCTAAGTGAATGGTAAAACTGATGCATAAAATGCTGCACATGCCTCATGCCATCAGCCATAGCTACTGTGCCTGGGAAGCACAGAGCTTGTTCTGCTGGCACTGTGCAGCTGGGTTGTGCAAGTGCTGTGTCTGAAGTGTTCGAGGTGTGACAGACTGGGGTAAACTCAGTGTTGAGTCAATTTGCACATGAGCAGTCACATTTCCAAACACCCCAAAGCTGACAGTTCACTGCTAAAATAGCAAAGTTGCCTTGTGGAGCCTGTGAGGTTGGAGATTCAGCTGGAAAGCCTAAAAAAAAAATTAACCTTTTGAATAGTGCATGTTCTTTTTCTGCATCAGGCTTGAATCTGCTGCCTCATAGTTACTCCAGGGAGGACTGTACCAAAATAATTTTAATTACACCAGTGTACAACTAGTGTGAGAAGTGGGATTTTTAGAAAGAAGACATTGTTTTAGCTTTAAATCAATTCAAAATTAACAGTAATAGTCATACACAATCTATCTTTTATTGAAGCTTGTTACTGTAAATGTGTGAGTTTAATGCATGCTTTTTAGCAGCTGCTTAGATTACCATATATAAATAAACAAGGTTAAACCAGTACAAACGCTATCTGAACTTCTGTATTTACTATAGGAAATATCTGAAATACAGTAAACAACTGTAGTGGGCTCATTTAGTCTTGCAGGCAATAATGAAGGCTGATTACTGAAACCATTCATTATATTGCAAACTGTTTTGTTTATACTTCATCCAGCTTCAGCTGAGAAAAATCCCAGAATTTGGTACCCTACTTCCAGTACAAAAGGGTAAGTTAGAAGTTATTGTACTAGTGCCAAGTTACACCAGCCTGAACCTGGTGAGGGTGGACAGAATAGAGCCCTCTCTGTTCACTCATGCTTTATGAATGTGAGCAAGTATCTTGCTCTGTTTTCAGACAGAGAAAGAAAAATGTACTGTTCCCTGTGAATCTGTAAAACTGTATGAAGTGAAATCTGCCAGCTTCTGTCTGCACTATCAGATGAGGTAAAATTCTAATGAACGTAAGCCTAAGAATTCAAGTAATAACATGACTGCTCATTGCAAAAACTAAGCCAGAGTATAACATTAATTAGCATCATTCACAGACAAATAATTTGTCTGATACAAATGTGAGTAGCAAATAGCAAATACCAGAAGTTCTCATTAAAAGTTAAATCTTTTCTCAATAGTTTTTAATGATACTTTGCTGTATATAGGTAAAGATGATGCAGGGTTAGACACCCGCTAGTCCTCCTGACTATGCGAAGGTATCCAGAAGTTGCCACGTGGCACAGATACAATTTTTATGGATTAAGTAGACTAGTAGCATCTACTCATCCTAACATCTCCAATTTCAGACTTTTTCATACTATACCAAGTTAATGTCATGAATACTTTTAAATGGGACACACCTTATTGTAGCATGTATAAATGCTTATACCACTGATTTATATCCTATGCAATCTGAAATGTGATTAACATTTTAAGCTAATATCCAAATCAAGTTGTTATTTTTATAACCTATCAAATGAAAATTATGAGGCTCTTAAAAAAACCCTCAACAACAGGCTCATAAAGGGGATAATGAGAGACATTAGCTGTTTATAAAAGATAATATTTCATGCAAATTTGACATTACACGTCTTACTGCATGTTATTAGATGTTCATTGGCTATGCAAATATTATTCACTTTTTAAAAATGTCTGCTCTTCAGTCAGCATAAGGAAACATGAGCTTCAGTGCTACGGTTTAGCATTTTTCAATGAAAATATAAAAGAAATGGCCTATGCTCTTGTATTTGATCAATGCTTAGAATAAAAGGCAAATATTAATCCTATTTCCAATGTGCTTCTTTAAGGTGGCAACCGGTTGTTTAATGCCTGCTAAACTATATAACATTCCTTAAAATATAATAAGAATGCATGACAAGATTAGTTCATAGCATCTAAAATTGTTGTTTATTCTTATTTATTATATTAATAGCACAAATGTATCTGAGACTTAAAGTACCTGTTTATTGGCATGAGGAAGACCTACGCTGATATCTTTCATTTAGTGAGATCCAACAAGGCAATGCATTTAAGGGTAGCTTTCAATAGTATTTTTCAGCTGTAGTAAATACACAGTGTCCCATTCTTTTTACGTGAAAATTGATGTGGCTAGGTACCATGGTCTGGAAGAGAATCGGACATGAATTTTCTTAGGACTGAATAGACCTTGCTTAAATTTAAGTCCTGATTTCGAATACAGTTGCCAGTGTACAGGGGAGGCAGAATTCTCAGAGCTTCTGGTTCATGAAAAGCAATCTTCTGCTGTGGTGTGCAAATATATCATATAATACTTTTAATAAACTAAATAAATCCAGTCTACAAACTGTTCCTTCCCCTAGGAGGCTGTTCTAGAACCTCTCTCTTCTGACTGAAATCATTCTCTAATGTCCTGCCTAAATATATTCAAGGCAATTTATACCCATTTGTTCCTGTGCCAGTATTATCTTTTAGTTTAAAAAATGTCTTTTCTCTTCCTGTTGTGTCCCTGAAGTGTTTTCTAAGAGCAATCATACTTCTTTCCAGCCCTTGTTTAGTTAGGCTAAGCCTTTTCTCTCAGGATTGAAGACTTTCTCCTGATTGTGATGCCTCTGTGTTCTCTTCAGCTTTTAATTCTTTATATTTTAGCACAGGCAAACAGAATTGTTCAGAGCCTTTAAGACAAGGAGTAGCACCTTGTACATTTCTGCTTAGTACTTACTATATTGGCAATATCTCTCTGCCCACACAAGGAATTACTTTTTTTTCTTTTCCCTACTTCCTCCACAGCTGACAAGTGCTTGATCCCTTGCCTCATATACAGTTTCTAACTTTGGGATGCTCGACTTAACTGAAATTCCTGCTAGTCACTAAATGCATGGCCAGAACTCAGTGGTATAAATTACCTCGAGTACCTATTGCTTCTGTTTTCAGTCATACCATTCTTTTTGTGAGATATCCCAATTCACCTACATATCAACAGCACTGCAAAATTTACATCATCGGCAGATGCCATGAAGACTTTTCTACCTGTGCTGCTGCTGCTGTGTTCGCTGTACAGCCATCCCCAGGGCTGTGCCGTATGCGGCTCAGCAACGCCACTGCTCTGTCAAAAGCCACTTTTAAAGAGGTGCATTGCTTTGTGTTTGTCCCAGAGCACACAGCAACTCCGGATCGGAGTGCTCTCAGTCTGTACCTCCACAAATAAAAGAACACTGCAAACACTGATGCATACTCTTGGGGTAAATTAGTGGGATGCTGTAACATGGGACAATGAGACTGGCTTCAGTGAGGTTATGGAGCACTGGAAATCTGTGTGTGAGTTTGAGCCTGTTCTTCTTGTGCGTACTTTGTCAGCCTGCTTCCAGGAGGAGGGCTGCTGCTTGAGACAGGGTTTTGTAAATCCAGTGATCCTGCAGTTTCAGCTACACTTCACCCAGGCAGTATACTTTCAGCATCCCTAAGCTGTGCAGTAGCTATACTGAGCAAGAGGAAGTAACTGAGAGAAAGGCAACTGTGTTAACTAGCACAGAACATAGCCTGTGCCCAATCACCAGGTATTTCAGACCATAGCACAAACAGTTCCCTTTCTTTAAGAAACGGCCTTGTATTATATTTTATTCATAGAGACATTCCCGATGCCATTGCCTTGCATGATTCCTGCTGCGTACAGATGTGAATGTATTGGCTTTAAATTCACCTGACTGCTGCATATGTCCTTGAATCAGCAGTCTGCAGTGCACTTAGCCGCATTACGATAGCTATTATTTTCCTGCTTCCCAGTGGGCTACCATTCATTCCAATCCTGTCAAAGCCTCCAACTGCCAAATCGAGAAATTTAGCATTCAATTAACACTCTGTTTTGTTCAGGCAGCATTCTACAATGGCAGTATGCTGCTTGCGTATCATTATGAGATAGTAGTCTGTCTTTGCTAACACCTTGCTGAAATCTGTGTCATAAAGGACAACTAAAATGGAGCTATAATTATATATCCTAATAAAGCACAACTCTGTTGGTAGTTTACCTTAAACTTCAGCATTTTGTGATGTAAAGCAATCTATGTCTTGAAACATTATTTTTCTTATACGCTATTTATACACGAGGGAATGTCTTCTGTCTGCTTTTTTGTTGGTAAGAGTTGCTGTTATGAACTGCTCATGAGTTTGTATGATTCCTGTGCCTTGGCCTTTGCACCAGCTACTATTTTTTGTGGCAAACTCCTTCTTCCTGTGGGAGGATTTAGGATACCTAACATATGTGTCTAAAATATAAAGGATGCTTGTGTCTTTAAGCTAAAAAGAGCTTCCGAAAATCTCAGAGAAAAAACTTCAGCAGCTGTCTGAAGAGGAATTACAGCCTATATGGGATTCATAGTAACAAGCACAAGAAATTCAAAGGTAGTGGATGAATTTGGGCCTACTCAGGGTGTGAATAAGTCTGAGCAGGTCAATTCAAGACAAAATGTCTTTCAAATAGATGGATTTTCATTATTTATTTTCCAATATCTGATCTGCATTTCCTCAACTGGATTTGGTCACTTAAAAGCCTAGAAAATACCAGATTAGTTATTTGAGGAAGATGCAGTTCTCAGCTGGGGAGAGCAAACCAGGAGAGAAATGAGGTAATTAACAGACCTACAAAAGTGTGGGACTACCAAATTATTTTCCTGTCTAGTCTTGCACAAGACAGTTTTGCATGGATATGCAAAACTGCTGCAGTGCTACAGGGGCTGGTGCAGACTGATGGAGGATTTATTATCTGCTGGGCACAGTTGATTGGGCTGTGGGTGTAGGAGAAAAAGGACTTCAGAAAATGATTCCAACATTTCACCTGAGGTTTCACATTTGCTTGAAGCTTAAATTCAACTCTGTTAAAAACATTACACTTTTTCTACCTATTCAGTCAGAGTCTGTCAGTGCCTTGTAGACTTTTACTGTTCTCTGTCTTGCTAGGCAGTCAGCTAAGAAGATGACTGAAGTTTATTAGTTGGCACTGGCAAAATAAATAGGAGTAAAAAAATGTTGTAAGTGAGCTGTACAAGAGTGGGTGGTAGGAAAATGCCCTGAAAGTCCATCAATTTTTCTTTCCTCACCACTTCTCATCTGTCCCTGGGTCCTACAAGCACATAAATGGACCCAGGCTTTTCTGAAATCTTTGAAAAGGAGTAGGATTTACTCTACCTGTTATGATAGCAGTGACTCACCATTGTGTTCTTGTTTGAAAGGTCTTTCCTTCTCCTTCTACTCCTACACTTTGTCTAATACTTGAAGAGGGATAGTATTCCTTCCTTGTTGAAATACAGCAGCTCAGATGGCATGTTTGTATGAAGATGTTCTGCTCAGTATTCTTGTGCCTCTGTCTTTCAAATGCCTCCTCATATTTCTGGCCAGAATTGAGCAACTGAGCATTTATATTATTCAGTGTTCTTTATATCAGATAATGGAAATTATCTCACTGGCTTAGTCAAAATGCAAATTATATTAAAAAATAAATTTGACATTAGGTTTGCGTAAGTAATTTTTCTGTTATTTTTCAGTACATTTGTGTGCAACTGTTAGACCTTGGGAAGTTAAGAGATACATGTGCTTTCTAGCAGGTAACAGGAGATTAGGAAAGTGGTATTAGGAGATTTCAGTAAAGGAGAAGAGCAGGAATAGCTACTCCACATCTAAATTTGAAAGGAAGCTTTCCCTCCCTCTGTCTTAGGTTTCTGCTGATCTTCTCTCTTTTTCAGTGTGTTTCCTGTTTGGATAAAAATATATATGTATTAAAAAAACAAAAGGATACTAAAAATCTTCCTGAATCTGCATGCTATAGACTAAGTAAGATAATGTTGTGTTGAATTGTTTTGTGGCTGAAATACTCCGGTATCAGCTGATGGCAGTTCCTCACTACATGCCTACATTTGACTTTGGGCTTTTCAAGTTTTCAGGAGTTGAACACATTACCCAGTGAAAGTTTATGTCTGAAACCCATCTCTAGTGAGCAGTATTTTTTACAGGTGGCCAAGAACTAAGGAAAAGATAATTATTATAATAAAATTTCAAAACAAGCCCTACAGAACAAGAATTTGGATTGTGAATGTACTCATTCTGGGTTTAACAATTTTTCCTGATAGGATGAATGTGTTTCCACATGTAAGACTCTTTGGCTGAATGAGTATGCAAACACTACATCTGTAGAGTCCCCATGACATATATCTTTATCTTTTTAAAAAAAATGTTTAAAATCCTCCTTTCTGTAGTATCCTAGAATATTATAAAACTTCTTTGGGTGTCCAGCAGAGTGCTATTTTACAAAACACGTGCATATCCAAAAGATTTTTCAAAATGCACATGTCAGTATAAAGCAATAGGGCTGTCAAGCTTTACACTAAATGAAAGATGTGCTTATAAAAATATATATATATATTTGAAAAAACTCCATTACTTCGAAGATCTGCATTGTGTTACCTGCATACCGGACCTCTGAAAACACAAATCCAGGTTATAACCAAATAATTCTGCTAATATAATGGAGCTGAGAGAAATTAATTGTAATGGAGATCTTGAATAATGAATTTGAAAATGAAGTATAGATTTTCTTTTTTCATTTGAGTTTTAGTTCCAGTGACAAGGCTTATTGTAATTTTTAGTTAACACTGTCCTGTTAGCAAATACAACAAAGCAAGTAGTTCTCAACTGAAGATATAACTCCAGGTATGATCTGATCATTTCATGGAAATGTATCTTCTATATTTAATTGAACTGACTCATGTGGAACTCTTGGGTGAACTAAAAAAAGAGTGATTCTGGTTATGATTGAATTTATCCAAATTATATTTCGCTAATCTTTGCTTTCCTGAGAGAAAATATTCTGAACTTCCTACAGTTATAAATTGTTTTTAATAGTTAGCATAAATATATTGTTATTGTATATGGAAGTTATTGATTTGTAAAATGGAACAAATAAACTAGAAACTAGTATAGAAGAAACAGAAAAAGATGCAAGCATTAGAACAATGAACAGAAACTTCATGCTGTTTTCACTAGAAACGGGTATAGCTCTAATGCACGTTTTCAACCAATTATTTTAAATTGAGGTTGAAGACAGAAAGTTCAAGGTAGGTGAATAGAAGATGGAAAATACTGGAGAAAAGAATTAAAATGGTGAATGGTCCCTAGGGACTCTCTAAATTATTCTTATTCAGTGGTGAGGACAGAATGCTACTTTATTCTCAATTAGAAGATATGGAATTCCTTAACTCCTAAGTGCATTTCCCATGAGAAGCAGTCCAAGAGTACGCTCACTCACACAAATGAGCACTGATAGGCTGTAGCAGTGAAAGACATGCCAGTGCTGGTTTTTTTAACCCATTTAGAGGGATATCAGTAATGCAGATATGTTGGTGCATATTTCAGATCTGTCTGTGCAGGTGACTGGATCCTCTGGATTTCAGCATGGACTGGCAATCCATGCCAGAAGGTCCTCATAGTTGTTGCACTATCTATATCAAAACTGTGTCTTGATAGAGGAGCTACAAGTGCACCTCCATTTCTTTGTATACAAGGTAGGTGTTTGTTTAGCATCCACCTGGATGTTGTTATAGTCTTTAGGGTTAGATTAATCTAGTAATATGGGTTATTTAAATTAAGGAGAAGAGATTAGAAGGATAGGATGTGGAGCAATTCTGAAAAGGAGTATTAAAGCAGAACATAACTACAGTGGTGATGGATGTGAGCATAGAGTTGTGATCAGAGTGTATTTACAAATACAGGAGTTCTGTTTTCAAATAACATTAAGATACCTTAGCAAACTGAATCATTAGTATTGTCTTCTCTCTTTAAAGTATTACCTCTGTGTGCCAAAAGGCTGAACAAGGAATAAGACCATCTGAAAGAATCCAACTCACATTATTCTTCCCATTTTGAAGAATATCGTCTCATTTTGAAACCAGGAGGGATCAAAGGTATTATTCAGTATTCCTTTTTACTTTCATAATGATAGAACCATAGAATGGTTTGAGTAGGAAGGGACCTAAAGGATCATCCAGTACCAACCCCCCTGCCATGGGCAGGGCCACCTTCCACTAGCCCAGGTTGCCCAAAGCCCCGTCCAACCTGGCCTTGAACCCTTCCAGGGAGGGGGCAGCCACAGCTTCTCTGGGCAACCTGTGCCAGGGCCTCATCCCCCTCACAGGAAATAACTTCTTCCTTTATTCTAAGTCTACCTTCTATCGGTTTAAAACTCTTACCTCTTGTTCTATCACTACATGCCCTTGTAAAAAATCCCTCCCCATCTTCTTTGTAGCCCCCTTGAAGTACTGTAAGGGCCACTATGAGGTCTCCCCAGAGCCTTCTCATCTCCAGGCTGAACACCCCCAACTCTTTCAGCCTGTCCTCACAGGGGGTGCTCCAGCCCTCTGAGCATCTTTGTAGCCACCTCTCAACCCACTCCATGTCCTTCTTATGTTTGTGCCCCCAGAGCTGGACACAGCACTGCAGGTGGGGTCTCACAAGAGTGGAGCAGAGGGGGAATCACCTCCTTCGACCTGCTGGCCACGCTGCTCTTGATGCAGCCCAGGACATGGTTGGATTTCTGGGCAACGAGTGCACATTGCTGGCTCATTGACAGTTCTCCATCCACTAGGACCTCTAAGTCCTCCTCAGGGCTGCTCTCAATCCCCTCATGGCCCAGCCTGTATTTGTGCTGGGGATTGCCCCGACCCATGGGCAGGACCTTGCCCTTGCCCTTGTTGAACTCCATGAGGTTTGCACGGTCCCACCTCTCCAGCCTGTCCAGGTCCCTCTGGATGGCTCATCCCTTCCCTCCAGAGTGTTGACAGCACCACACAGCTCGGTGTCATCAGCAAACTTGCTGAGGGTGCCTCGATCCCACTGTCCATATTGCCAACAAAGATGATAAACAGCGTCGGTCCCAACACCGACCCCTGAGGAACATCACTTGTCACTGCTCTCCACTTGGACATTGAGGTGTTGACCACAACTCCTTGAGTGTGACCACCCAGCCAGTTCCTTGTCCACATGTGGTTCAACCATCAAATCCATGTCTCTCCAATTTAGAGGCAAGGATGTCATATGGGACAGTGTCAGATGCTTTGCACAAATCCAGGTAGATGTTGTCCATTGCTCTTCCCTTATCCACCAATGCTGTAACCCCATCGTAGAAGGCCACCAAATTTGTCAGGCAGGATTTTCCCTTAGTGAAGCCATGCTGGCTGTCACCAATCAGCTCCTTATTTCTATGTGCCCCAGCATAGTTTCCTGGAGGATCCACTCCATGGTCTTGCCAGGCACAGAGGTGAGACTGACTGGCCTGCCATTCCCTGGCTCTTCCCACGGCAAAGGGTCTTCCATAAGGCAAAGAAGACAATATATTCAACACAGTGTTATTCCATGCCTAACACGTCATGTTAAAACTCAAAGACAAGGAAAGATGGTTTTAAATAGCCAGTTCATTAGTTATATTAGGTGTAGAATATGTTCCCAAGTAAAGGCAGAAAGATTATCTGAATATTCAAAATGACCATATACATTACAGTGAGAGAAAGATTTGGAATCTTTGAGATTTTATTCGTTCATTGACTCCTGATTCCTTATTTGATTGAGTCTGATTTTTTTTTTACATTATTAAAGACAAACAGATAAGCAAACAGGTGCACCATTAACCTGTCACTTCTACCAGCAATTTATTCTCCAGAAGTACCGAAAGAGAATTGTACCCAGAGGAATGAGATTCAGTATTTTATCCACACCCTCATCATTTATGTACTAGAATGGATTAAATGTTAATCTCTTAATAATCCTTAATGAAGCGAGAAAGATCTTCAGAAATTAGCACTGTTTAATTGTCAGATGCCACCTCGAAGGAAATGCTATTTGTTAGTCAAGGCAGGTCCCAGTCATTGCTGGGTTTGAAAACAGATTGTTTATTTCTCCAGGACAAAGCACTGCTGCACCATCTGGAAACTATATGGTTTAATGCATGCAGATAAATGATACGAGTGGTATAAGGTTGTCTATCAGAGACAGGTAAATCAGCAGTTTGGAAGCTGTTGATATGAGGTCTTCCTCATTTGAAAAGTGAGTTCAAGGAAAAAACAACACATGAGATTCATAAAAGCAGTGAAATTAGAGCAGAGGAGGAGGCCTGAGTGCGTAAATCACTGCCTCCATGCTGTAGAGTCCTCAGGTATATGTTTTAAGTGAATGAAGGAAGGGCAGAGTTGAGCTTTGACTCAGAAATGAAAAGATCTTCAAGAGCATCAGGGATTTAGCAATTAAAAACAAATCAGCAAAGATTTTTGTTTTTGAGTGAACCATTTACTATTTCTGTTACAATGTAGTAAGCTTGAGCTGTCTGAGCTCTGAAGTTATGAAAAAAATCTGAAAGTAGCAGACTTGCCAAAATACATGAAACTGCCTAAAAACTTTTTTATAAGTAATAGGAGAAATTCTAAGAGTTACTCCAGCAGGAGGAAAAAACCTGGTGACTGAGATGTCCATGGTCTCCTTCGTTTTCCTTATCAGCCATGGAGCCTTTTGCACACAGAATAAGGAATAATAAATCTGTCACAGAAATAATCTTGAAGGAACACATCAAAAAGAGTCTGTTATATTTATCTTATTTTTATCTAACCCTGAACAATTTTTAAAGTTGTTATCAAAAAAAAGTGTCTGTCTTCAGACTAATTCATATCGAAACTCAAGTGTTAGCTCTATGTTTGCCTGACTTGAAGAAGCTGTTTTTTCAAATATGTGTTGGTAAAAATGGGCAAAAGATTTTTGTCGTTATAAATAAAAAGGAATCGGAGTCCCTTGAAGTTGGCTATGCAACTTCATTATTTGAAAAAAAATTAAGCAACAGCCAGAGGAATATTTAGTGAAGAATGTTTTTATTATTCTAAAGTCTTCTAGCTTCTCGGCCTAACTGTAGTAGGAATACTGAAAATATTGCTAGAACTTGGTAGGAATAAAAATAATAAACCAATCTCCAAAGTGGAAATGTAAATACAATGTCCATCTCTAAGCCTTACATCATTTTATGCCACCTAAACAGGCACATGAAAACCAAGCACACACAGCAAGGCCTACCTAATACCGAGCATTCCTCATTAATGTTATGTTATATTAATGTATCATCCCATGATATATTATTTTCCTTCCTTGGGTATGCATAATGCAAATAGTTAAGTGTTTAACCAAAATGCTGCTGTCATAACCACACAGCAGTGGGATATGTACCACTGGCTGCCTGTTCACCTCCATCTCTGGAAATATCATGGCCAACTTGGTCTCCTTTTTCTCTGTCTCCTTCCAGCTAAACGTCTTACATCTGAACTTGTCATACATACAGATAAGTTTAACAAGCAGAATGGTCTCTGTCATAAATAGCATTTGCTAAGTATATTTTTTTAAAAGATAGTAAGTACAGCCATGTGACTTCTAATATTTTCATATCTGTTATTTATGCGCCTCAAATTCCTAAATAAACCATACTGGAAAGTAATGCAGTTCTGTAAGTAAAGGAACAGAAAATAATCAAGTAGCAGATAGGACAATTCAGATTACTTATGTTGGAACAGACAGAGGTAAGGAAGGAAAAGAAAGTGAAGCAGAAAAGTTTCTTATGAGTGATACTGTGGAAAAAAAAAAGTCTATAGTAAATGTTATTTGTAAAGAAAAAAAAGTATCTTTTGTTCCTTATGTTACTGAATTGAACAAAATACTGTTTGTTATCTCAAAAAACATTCCCACACTGTGGTGTAAAAAATCCACTGCAGAATATGTTTTATATTCATAAACAGAGAGTTCATGAGCTTGTTCTGCTGCTCAGTCAGATCAGTCAGTTTTTCACCCTTCCAAGACCCAGTAACGTCAGATTCATTTTTCTTCAGTTGCACTGTGTCTCTGAAGGCACAGCAGATATAATTTAAGGCAGAAGAGAAGTGTGTTTGTTTCAATGTAGGAGACTTAGAATGCCAGTGTTTTACCATTAGATAATGTGCCGCATAAATCTTCATGTATGCCAAAGCTGGAAAGGAGCACTTGTCTTGCAGAACCTGAGGTGCAGGAAGGGCTTTGCACCAGGCGCTACTGACTCAGATAAACCCTTAGATATGTAGATGCATGCTTTGGACTCCTTACTGTTTGTTATAAAACGTATAAATAATAAATCTTATAGACTCTTTCCATGGAACTCAGAATTTCAGCTGCAAAGCTGACCTTTTCATTCTCTTATTATGATACGGTAGATAAATAGAATTTTATTCTGATTGAGCTGTAGGTTTCTTTTAAAAGGTTCATCAATACATGGGCCTTGTCTTTGCACTAAAATAAAATTTATTGGGCAACGAACTCTGTTTCAACTTAAATGAGAAAATTAAGATTTAAAAAGTTATGTCTATCTGCGATGTAATTAATGATCAAAGATGCAATTAAATATTAAAGAAGTTTTAAACTTTGTTGAAGAGTTTCCCTAATGAGTTCCTAATAATAAGAGATATTAAATAACTTTGAGAAGTAGTTTTAGTAGGCAGTTGCTTTTGGCAAAAGTAATGCTTTAACGAGTTTTATTTTTAATCAGAGAATAAAAAGTATATACTTATGGAAGGTGTCCAAGATTTATCAATGGCATATTTTCCATATATGTTAGCTATTGCTAAGCTGCTAGTATTAAAAATATATCAGTGATACTGCCATGAATACCAACTATTTGTCATTATAATAGGCATGGTAAATTAATATACCATTTTGTTGCTTAGGAATATTCCCAGGACAAACTTTGGTCAATAAAATAGTGCTTTAACTCTAGACTAAACATTTAGAAGATAGTGAAGTAGAAGCTACTTTTTTTTAACTAAGGATGATTGAAATGTTTCCAAATGACAGTTTTTAATCTGAAAAATGCAGTTTTGTTGGAACTGAATAATTTTGATAGGAGTATGTCCATTTCAATTAAAATTCTAGAGAAAATAGTATTTTTTTTCAAATTTAATGATTTATTTCTGTTAAGTAAAAAAAAATATTACTAAAGGTAATGTTTTTTACTTTGACTTAGCTCCTTCTCTTTTGGTTTTACATTTACAGAATTCAGTTATATTTCTTTCTTTAAAACTTCACCATGAGATTGTATTTTGTCATTCTTCTAAATTATTTATTAATGAGAGAACTCTATCACTGAATTTAGTACCTTTTCCCATTTGTCTAACAAAAAATTAGTGAGGATTAACACATTACTAGGAATAAACACATACAGTAAATTTAGTTTAAAAGTAAAAGAGTATTTGTTGAATTTTTTGATGAATTTTGAGACTCATTTCAGCCTATATGACTGAAAGAGTATTGACATGGAAATGCAGATAGAATGGTGAGCTTTACACCTATATGTATTACCTCATGTTATCTTGTTTCTTGAAGTGTTGGACCTGAATTTTCATGTTATAATAGTTATTAAAACCTTGTTTTAAAAAGTGTGTTATATTGAGGACTTTTGCTGTATCATATGAGAGAGAAAGAAGAGGAGAGATACCAGGAAAGAAATAGTTGAAATTCAGACTTTGGTTTCTGAAGGCTACCTGTTTGGTTTCAGGGCCGTGACAGCTGTTTTGATGTCATAACTGGTTTTGAAAAACTAGGTTTTGGCTAGTTTGAATTTGTTATCCTCACATTTATTCTAAATGTTTTCCTTGAAAAGTAAAATTTGTGAGATAATTGTTCATTTTTATAGTATCACCTTGGATAAACCATCCTATTCTGAACTGAGAAACCTTAATCAGCTGATCAAGATTATTACACTTGAAAAGGGAATACATATTTTATAACACTAATGGTTACTTCAAAATTACTTTGTGAATAGTGTTTCAGGCTTCTTTTTGGGTCTTTGTCTTTACCATATGACATCAGAACTCAATCTAATGTAAATGTAATGTGAAAGTTTTATTTGTGATGCTGGGTTCATGGGAGTGTTCTGTTTAACCTCTTATTCAATGATCTCTGATGTCTTCTTTTCACGTTGGGATGGTATAAATGACTGTGGTTTATTTATACGCTTATCTAATCCCTATGGAGATAAACATGGAACATTATTTGATGAAACAAAACAAAAATTAGCCATTTCCTGTAACTTTCATAAATACATTAAATTATACTGAAAAAGAATAGCAACCTGTATAGTGATAATTTGTGGGAAAACAGTTGCTTTCCCTTTCTCTTTAATAACTGGACTCTACATGGAATAGTGCCATGAGTCCTGGAGGGGCTTCCCCAGATTAAAAGAGAAAGCAAAGCTCTGTGGAGCTGTCACTTTGTGTTCATGCACAAAAATGCACAATACTTAGCTCAGGCTCTGTCATTGCTTGCATTGTTCACAGATCTGCAGTGTTTAAGGTGTGGGCTTTCTCTGCTCTATTTTAGTATTTTGATGTGATTAGCTGGGATTTCTTCTGAGGAGAATGGTTTGCCATCTGTGATCAGTCTTATATATGAACATGTTATTTCACTGAGAAGATGACATAGTACAGACGCAACAGTTTTGGTTGTATCTGAAGAAATGCCACATGCTGTAATTTTTTTTTCCCTCTTAGTCTAAAAAAATGCTCAGAAATTATTCCTGGTATCAGTGGTTCTATTAATGGTGATTTTTGCCCATTGCTATAAAATCTTGGAATGTATCTGTTTGTTTAGCCATGTGAAACAGTATTTTCTTTCATGAAAGGAAAACCTACTTGCACGTCAATATGATAGACATCACATATATCCAATGTGATATGCCGTATCTTAAGGGCTTAGAGCAGGAGCAACTTTTTATTTATTTTCATATGATTTGAGCATTCAATAACTAATTAAAGAGTTGCTATTAATAAATGCTGAATTGTTTTATTTTGGCTGTAGATAAGATCTGTTAGCTTTTTGTGCCAACAGTGGTAGTTATGGGCTGATTTCTTGCAGTAGCTTCATTGATCCAGAAGTCCGTTATTGTCAGTATTTTGAAATGAAATAATGGCTCATCAAGATACATTGTTTTATCTAGTGTTCTAGCTTTCAATTTCTGTTTTCTCTTTTTTACCCCAGTCTGTTAAGACTTGGCATGAAAATGTGAGAATTTTAACCTTTTTTTTCATAACTGAAAGTTAAAATCCACACCATTTTGCAGCCTGATGTGTAATAACTTCTCTTTGTCCAGTACAGTGTCCACAGAGAGTGCTGAATATTGCTCACCATATGCACCCCTAAGGGCATTTCTTCATACAATAATGGTAGAACCTTGTGATTTTTTTGGCAGGTTTGTTTAAAGGTTGTGGTACATAGTACTCATTTCATCGTATTGTTGAATGTCTATTTATTGAAATTTCTCTAGGAAGTTCGAATGGCTTTCAAATTAAGTATTTTGGTGCTGTCTCTCCTTTTTAGGATTTAATGGCATTGTAATCTTCTGTTGTAATGAATGACTCATACTGACTCATTGTTTCATTGTTTCTACATGTTACCTCTGCTGATGCTTTGCAAACTTTCAGGGTCTTTAGAGATTTATGCTTTCAATTTGGTTGTATCCAGCCTTAGAGGGATCAGATCCTCTGCTACTGTGATTTTAGGGTCTGATTATTGGTCACATTAGGTGGTAAAGACAAAAGCCAGGAACAGAAGCCCTTACGAAACACAGGCTGTGCTATGAAGGATAAAGCACAAGTAGGGAGCAGTGGCAGCCCAGGGTATGAAGTGCTGCTCCAGAGCTGTGCACCATTTTACTCAGTATTTAAGGCTCAGCATAAGGGTCATAATAACCCTTGATGCAAACCCTATGTCGGAGTGAGGGAGGAACTAAATGCAGTGCCACAGGTACGTCACAGCAGGGCTTTGAGCCTGTGAGGAGGCTCAGACTCACTTTTTGTCAGCCCGTGTGCCAGCCTCAGGTGGCAGACACCTGCATCTGTCCTGGAGCCGAAGAGCCTTGAGTTGTGTTGCCTGGGTGGGCTAACATGACTGGGGAACAGATGTGTGAGACTCACCCATAAAGGTGAGACTTGACATTATTAAAATAGTTAAGCAGGTAAATGCAACAATGCCAGTTTACTCCAGCTAGGAACATCACTAGGATAGCATGTCAGCAAGGATGCTGCCTCCTGCAGATACACCTATGCTGCAAAGCCCCAGGGTGAAGTCAGAGCTGTACAAACTTCTAGCAGGCTTCTGAGCCATGAAAAAATGTATAAAATAAGAGAAAAAGATCTGAAAAATTGTGGACTAGGTTATTAATGTTTATGATAAAAAATGAAGCAGATAACTGGATTAATTAAGTGATAAAATGGGAGTTATTGCAGTATAATCAAATTTTTGAAGTCTTGTTTACTAGTACTAACAAGCACCATATTTTTCTTCAGATGAGGGGTTTCTCTAGTAACATGGCAAGCACTGAATTGTTAGAGAGACAAAAACTTTCTCTTACGCCAGTCCTTCAGAACAGCCTCTGCACCCATGACTAGTTCCAGAATGCTTTCAGTTTTTCAAAAAATGCAATGAAATTTTTTTTAACACTGTGTTTTGTGGAACACAGGTTTGCGTACAGGAGTAAAGGCACATGGGACTGTTTTCTGATTTCTCTTTTCAAGGTGTGTCTAACATCCAAAGCTATTAGGTATTCAAAACTATGTTGATCAGTGTACATACACCAAATTGATGATCTTTTAAGACTCAACAACTTCAGGTATTTTTTCTGAACATAAAAACTTGTAGTTTTTATCCAATAGTCCACTTAGTTTCACCTGGTTTAAATGATCAGTTACTGGGGGATGGTTATTGCCATTAGAAGTTGTTAGTGCTCACTGAAGTTCACAGATTTTCTTCTTAGAGGGTGAACATTACTTTCAGTATTGCAGTTGTGACTTGAAAGAGGTTTTTCTTAATAAAGAATAGGTAGGAAAATCGGAAATATTCCCAGGGCAGAAAGTTGTCTCATTTACTGTATTTGTGTATTTTGGAGTGTCAACACTGAGATGAAGGAGAAGGAACAGTGATTTTTTTAAGGGAACTCAGCTGGCTCTGAAGGAGGTTTGGCATGTTGCTTTTCCAATAGATATCCATAGCATGCATCTGTCATGGATGATCCTTTTGAATGTACCTAGACCATATCATTATTGATATAGGGCCATACATTGGAACTGCTGTCAATCAGCAGATCAATGATATTTTTTACAATGATATGCAAGTGCTTCATGCACCTGATGCTGCTTTTTGTTGCCTTTTGGCTTGGCTATTGCTTAGAAAATAAGTGTTCCCTTTTGTACACCCTGTAGTATGTCCTGTATTCAAGTTATGAGCTATACTCAGTATTACGATTTGCTATTCTTCTTGCAGTAGATACTGGTTTCTCCAAGACAAGCATGCTTTTATAGAGCTTAAGCTATGTTAATCAGTTCTTTATATGGAAATATAAAATGATTGACCTCTTTTGACATGCTACCGAAAGAATGGCTTGCTTCTCTTTTGCTCTCCTTTTTCAATTTGGAAATGACAGTCTCGCTCAGCAAGCAATAATTTTCAAGGATGGAAAAAAGTTAGGAGTTAACAAAGCAATTTGGCAAGAATAATAACCCTAGGTTGTGGGTTTGATTATCCACTGATTTTTACCTTTTGTAATTCACAGAATGAGTTAGCATAAAAGTATATGTTGCTTGGTTTACAGAGATGGAAATGATTGCAAAAAATACAAGAGCAAAGCAGGTTCAATATTTGGCATTTGTGATATTACAGAATGAATAGAACTATTCCTTCGCTAGAATATTCACTAGAAAGATAGCTTGAAGAGTTAATTTGTTTTCTTTATTCTCTGGAAATAAGAAATAATTGAATTTTAGCAGAAGTGAGCTACCTTCTGCTGCCACAGAGGCAAATCCAGCAGACAACTTGTCATGTTAGAACAGAACAAAACTTCAACAGTTGCTCCTGAAATGTGCAGCCTCATTTTCTGATTTGATTATTGCTCTAGTCGACAAGCTCTTAAGAAGGTTTTGAAATGTTAGTGCTCTTTCAAGAGCACAGGAGGAAAAGATGGTAATTCAGGTTTTTTTTTCCCCCTCTTCTTTCTCCTTTCATTCATCTCCAAGGATCGATTGTCTTATGTTAAGATTAAGAAGACAAAACAGCTTCACACCTATTCTGTCCTTAGGTATAAAAGTCAAAGATTAGGTGGTTGCTATGCAGTAGTTTTATAAACTTAGCAGTATGTTAAGGCTGTAAAATGATATCAGTGTCCCAGAGATGCCAATGCTGCAAGAGGGCATGAAACCAGTTCTGCCTCACGTACTTAATGACTGCTGAGCTTCCCTTGAAGGCTGAGCCTGAAGTCTTATTTTCTGCTTTGAACAACCCACATATTGCACATTTGCCAGGTACTTCATGTCAGATGGTTTCAGATTAAGCACTATAAATTAACGCTTCAGTCACATACCTTGAAATCTGAATTGTTTAACCAAACCTGTGGAGAGCTGGAGGTCCCTTTAATCTGAATAGTTGCAGTCAGGTAACATCTATAGCTGTACAATTTCTGGTGGAATGAGGTACCTAGCTCAAGATCAACACCAACACAAGCGGGATTCAGAGATTCTCTTTGTGTGTCAATGTCTGAATATTTACCTGTTGCTTCCAGAGTCATGCTGGCTGAGGCTGGAGCTAACTGAGTTACTCTGAACAAATTCAGGAGTCTGGGAAAAGCTTTAACTTTGGTGAATGTTGTCCAGAGCAGACACTAGGAAGAAAATTATTTCTGAACGTCAAGTATTCACAATTCTCTGTCTTTGTTAAGGAGTAAATGTTATAGAACATCATGGCCACTGGCTAAGATAGTGTAAATCCTACTGAAACTGCTTCACTAACCACATCCAAAATGTGCATTCAAGCTGATTTTTTAATCAAGTGGTGGATGGTTACTCTATTTCCTTCAGTTAGAGCTGTGACTTTTTTATTAATTAAAAGGGCAATAAATTACAAACAAGGACAAGTCCTTAGCAGGAAAGAAGTAATTTTGGATGTGTTATCAAACACTTGTTTTTGATCACTCAGTGTCATTAATATATTAAAAAAGGTGTCAAATTATGACCTGAACCCAGTGGTTAAGTGCCATTTCAGTTTAATCCATGAACATACATAGAATTTATATCACTTAAAGCTATCTTGGCATCATTGTGATGACCTACTGTAGTTTTGCAAATTACTTTGTCTTCTTTGTGGCTTTGCAATTCTTCTTCTTGATGAGACGTCACTGATAATGCCACTTTCAACAGTGACTGTATGGTCACTGAGAACTACTAATAATTTTCTGATGGTCTGTTTTTCAGATAAAGAGCTTCCTGTCCTCCTTTCTATTTCCTATCATTTTTGTATGAAAGTCCAATGGTGACAGATTTTCTGAGAAATAGTGTTTAAATCTTTATGTTTAAATATGATTTTCTTTACATGGTAGACTGTGCTTCAAAATTAGGAAGATACTAAGACATTTCATTCTTTAAATAAAGTCAAATTGAAAGATGCGATGTGGAATACCCTTGTAAAGATTTCATTCTGCAGCAAGTAATTAAGTACAGTTTAAGCATACCATAAAATATGCAATTAAAAAAAAAAGATTGTGCACCCTGACAGGTAATATAGTAAATTGCAATCCTGCAGTTTCTTTTGCTTGCTACCATATAAGAAAACACAGATATTGACTTTTGTTGAAGGTCTTTTGATCAGACAGCTAAATATTGACTAAACCAAAGTAACTGTCAGCGTTCGAACTCAAGGGTCAAAATAAGTATATGTTTAGTAGGAGTGAAAGAGGGAGCCAGAGGGAAAAAAAAAGCTGAAAAGCATATGGATTGTCACAGATTTTTTTTCCCCAAAAAAGTTATTATGAGACCAGTCATGTTTGGTAGCATTAAGGCAGCTGTCTAATTTTTTTTTTGGGGGGGTTGAAAACCCTCAGAGTCCTCCATTTCCTTCTGCTTTAAAATTACATTTGAGTTTATTGCAAAAATGGTTTTGATCAGGTGTACACTGCTTGTTCTTAAATTCATGTATGTGTACTGGAGTGCTATGGCCTGCAGTCACCCATATGTTCGGTGAACCATTATTGAACCTAAAATTTGCACGGCAATTGTTTTCAGAAGATATCTCTCTAAGAGCAGGACTATGCAGAAGACTATCATTTTCATCAGTTTGCTCTAAAAAAAATGTGAACATACAAAATTAAGATTAGCAGGCATATACATTCTTCTTCTCTTTTCTAGGTCTTGTTCTTATAGCAGGCAATTAAATTCCTGTGTAGCAATAATTTAGACCCATGTCACCATTGTAATGACTTTGGAAAGCTATAAAGACACAGTTTGCAGACTTTTAAAGTATGTGCTTAAAGTATATTGCTGTTGAGCAAAGCACTTAAGCATGTGCTTAATTTCAGGTATGTGGTAAAGTGTCATTGGATTTATTTATACAGCAATATAAGGATGGATGAAAAGTTAATTCAGGACCATATTCAGCTACAATGCAGAGAGGAGTGCAGGAGGGAAGGGAAGCAAATGGTGGGAATTATGAAAACAGGGTTTGAAGGAACTCCTCAGATTCCTCTTATCCATTCCTGAAGTGTCTGTAAACCACATCGGACAGTACCTGGTCAATTATGATCTGGTTGGTAATGAGGGAAATTCCTTATCATTAGAAACATGCTCCTGAACCATTCCTCTGGTTCCTGTACTGAGAATGCTTGTCTTGCCTCATGACAGGCTTTTGAAAAAACAACTGTCAACTATTTTTTAACACTTGTTACCAGGATATTTACCAAATCTAGGCAAAACAAATCAAATCAGAGAAGAAAGAGTTGGTATGCAAGCTATTACAGGAGCTTGACCCCTACAAATCAATGGGCCCTGACTTTATCCACTCAAGGGTGTTAAGGAAGCTGGCTGATGTTGTCGAGAGGCCGCACACCATAATCTGGGAGAAGCTGTGGAGATCGGGGGACATCCCAGAAGACTGGAAGAAGGCTAATGTCACCCCCATCTACAAGAAGGGCGTAAAGGAGGATCCAGGAAGTTATAGACCATTAGTTTTACTTCAATCCCTGGGAAAGTTATGGAACAAATCCTCTAGGGGACACAAGTCAAATGAAGCACGTGATTGGGAAAAGCCAGCATGGATTCACTAAGGGCAAATCGGGCTTGACAAACCTGATGTCTTCTACAACAGAGTAACCTGCTTGGTTGATGTGGGGCAAGTGGTGGACATTGCCAGCATTTCTCCAAGGCTTTCAATATTGTTCCCCACATGCTCCTCCTAGAGAAGCTGATGCGTTATGGTCTAGACAAGGGGTCTGTGCAGTGGGTGGGGAGCTGGTGGACAGACCACACCCAGAGGGTGGTGGGAAATAGCTCCTTTTCCAACCTGTCACACGTGGGGTCCCCCAGGGATCGGTGTTGGGCCCAATGCTGTTTAATCTCTTCATAAGTGACCTGGATGATGGCATCATGCGTACCCCGATGAAGTTTGCTGATGATACCAAACTCAGTGGGGAAGGGGACACTGTGGAAGGGAGAGGCACCCTGCAGGGACACCTGGATAGGCTGGAAGAGGGGGATAACAAGAACCTCATGAAGTTCACAAGGAGAAGTGTAAAGTCTTGCACCTGGGGAAACATAATCCAGGAACGCAGCACAGGCTGGGATCTACCCGGCTGGGGAGCAGCTCTGTGAAAGGACCTGGGGGTCCTGGTGGACAAGCAGCTCAGTACGAGAACAGTGCTGCTGCTGCTGCTGCAGCAAAGAAAGCCAACGGGGTGCTGGGCTGCATCAGCAAGGGCATCCCCAGCAGAGAGAAAGTCATTGTCCCGCTCTACTCAGCCCTTGTCAGGCCCCACCTGGCATCCTGTGTTCAGTTTTGGTCCCGCTATACAAAAAAGATGTGGATGGGCTGGAGAGGGCCCAGAGAAGGGCCGCAAAAATGATCAAGGGACTGGGCAGCCGTGGGAGGAAAGGCTGAGAGAACTGGGTTTGTTCAGCCTTGAGAGGAGACGGCTTGGGGAGACCTTATCACCGTGTTCCAGTATTTAAAAGGCGGGTACAAAGAAGATGGAGACTCCCTTTGTACAGGGAGTCACATGGAAAAGATGAGGGGTAATGGGCACAGGTTACTCCTGGGGAGATTCTGACTGGACACAAGAGGAAATTTTCCACAATGAGAACGATCAGCCACTGGGATTATCTCCCTGGGGAAGTGGTGGATTCCCCAACACTGGACACTTTTCAGATTCAGCTGGAAGGGTGCTGGGCCACCTTGTCTAGGCTGTGCTTTTGCCAAGAAGGGTTTGACCAGATGATCCTTGAGGTCCCTTCCAACCTGGTATTCTATGATTCTCTTTTCTCTAGATTAAACAAATGAGATTTCTTTAACCGCTTCTCAGATCTCACACTTCCCTGACTACTTTCTTGTTGCTCCTTATCTTGCTTTTTGTAGTGCAGTGACCAAAATTAACCACAAGATTGGTATCGAGCAGATCAAATACTTTTCTGGTGTATATATAAGCTATGCTCTTCACCTGTCTCAGGGCTGATGAGTGCTTTTTGGGGAACAGCATCAGACTGCCAAGTCATATTTAGCTTGTGGCTCATTGCAACATGGAGCATGGCATTTCTATGCTACTTTTGGACCAGTGTCCTGCTCTGGGGCCCACAGATTAAGAAAGATATGGACCTGCTTGAATGGGTCCAGAGGAGGCTACAAAGATGCTGAGGGGGCTGGAGCACCTTCACTGTGAGGACAGGCTGAGAGAGTTGGGGGTGTTCAGCCTGGAGAAGAGAAGGCTCTGGGGAGACCTTATAGCGGCCTCCCAGTACTTAAGGGGGCTACAGGGAAGCTGCAGAGACACTGTTTGTCAGAGCGTGTAGTTATTAGCATGACGGATAACTGTGTTCAACTGACAGAGGGTAGATGTAGATTAGACCTAAGGAATAAATTATTTCCTGTGAGGGTGGTGAGGCCCTGGCACAGGTTTCCCAGAGCAGTTGTGGCTGCCCCCTCCCTGGCAGTGTCCAAGGCCAGGTTGGACGGGGCTTTGGGCAACCTGGGCTAGTGGAAGGTGTCCCTGACCACGGCAGGGGGCTAGAACTACGTGTTTTTTAAGGTGCCTTCCAACCCAACCCATTCTATGGCTGCAGTTTGTCCTCGTGTTGCTTTTGTGCATCTGATTTCAGCCCTGCATGGGCAGCACTTTACACACTTTTTGATTGAATTTCACATTGTTGATTTTGGATCATTTCTTCAGCCTGCTTTCAATTCTGATCCTGTTCTTGACATTGTTTGTAATCCACCTTTTTACACATTCCCGAGTCTGAGTTTTGTACTAATAAATGTCTGGAAGAACACTCTCTAATTGAAATAACGATGAATAATGATAGACTTTCACAAAAGTCCCTGAAAGTTCATAATTAAAAATACTTCCCTTTTTGGCAATTAAATATTAAGAATTGACATTTCACATGGTTTGTCAACCAGCTGTGCAATACTAATTTCATCTAAATCTCATTTTCTTATGAGAAAATCACGTGGTACTGTTCTTGAAGTCTTACGGCACTCTCCCCTGATTATCCACAGTTTGTCTCTTAAAGAGCAAAACTAGATTGGCTGGATATTACATGGTTGGATAAATTAATGCTGGCTGTTCTTTTTATCACCTTATCTCCTATAAAATTAACTTCTGTATTTATATTTTTTTCTGAGAACTAAAACCCAAGCTGCTTTTGTATACTTTATGTTCCTCTTCCTTGTTAAAGGCAGGCAGTGTTTTTGCCATTTTCCAATCCATCAGAATTACCCTGTTGCTTTGAACTTCTCAGAGATTTCTCTTAAATGGTTCATAGGTGGCTGAAGCACCAAATATTTCTGAGTGAGACTGATTTGTTGATTTGAATGTTGATTTATCTACTTATTTATTAACATTATTTCTTTATTTTCACATTTTGGCCTTCATAATTAGTAAGCACATACTTAACTAAGTACCTGGTCTCATTTTTTGTGTGACAAAAGTATTAGAAACATTAGCCTTATTACTTTCTCCTTCTTCTTTTGAAGTCTGCCTTTGCTTAAGGCTTCAATCTTCTTTTACCTTTTTCTAATTTTTCCTAACCATCTCATCGGAATAACTTTCCAACTTTAGATTCTTAACCAGTTTTTTATGTTCCTTCTATTTCCCTGGTGGTTTCTCCTTTCTTTTGTAAAATAAAATACTGTCCCCAGTGTATTCAGAAAGTTGACATATCATCTTTGTCAGCTTGTATTGCTTTTGCATCAGACATTTGTATAATAAAAATCTTCCTTGCCGTCTGATTCTTTCCTGGGATGTTTCTGCATATTACTCTCTTCAATGCAAAGACATGAATCTCAGGACATTTGTGAAGACTAAGGCTTGTGCTTGATTTTCAAGGTTAAATAGGGAAAGAATGATTCCCAACAGTATAGAACCCTTATTCGTGGTCCCTTTTATCTTTACGCAGAGTCATTCAAGACGACAGTAATTCCTTCTGACTTGTTGAACTGCAGACTTCAGAACCAGGATACGTGTTATTGATACAGAGGCAAGGCCACCTTTTTTCTCTCTTCCTTCTCTTCTTGAACAATTTATTACCCTTTTACAGCAAAATCCCAATTCTGCAATGCATCCCGTTAATGCTGTAGTGCTGCTTATGTTGTTGACTGTGTGCTAAAACTTAAGCTTCTTCCAGCTGTTTTTCATTTTCATGGCATTTACATATCACTACCTTAGATACTTAACTGGGGGCTCCATTATTTCCTTTCCTAAAATTTCAATTTTCCAACCAAATAGCTGGCCTGATAGTTTCAGAATTTAATAATATCCACTTTTTTTCTCATCTGTGTGATTTTTTTCACTGTATCAGCCTAGCTTACGGGAGTGATGTGAAGGATAGCTCTTCTCTTTAATAGCATTTTTTTTTTTTAAAACTTACTGGATTCTCCAGGGTTAGAAGCATCAGCAATTCTTTATCTGCCTCTCCTGCCCGATAGCCTGTCGAAATTCTCAAGAGGGTTTCTGAATGTAGCTCCCAGATGAGTAATGATGCTGAGACCGGGTTTTAGATAGTTATTTAGAATCAAAGTACCAGTGTGCCAATATGTGGTCCTCTGTAAGCCTCCTGAGAGGACACTATCAACACAGTTGGGAAGTCTGAGGTTTGTGTCCAATTCTCAAGGTTAAAAATAGTCCCAAATTTTCTGTAACACTTTTTCTTAATGCATCCTCCTGAGTCTCCAACTATATTAACTTTCCCACTGTCTGCATTTTTCTTACACATTTTGCTTCTAATTAGAGATTCTTGATAATTATATGGAACGGGAAAGAGCTCTCTTCTGCCTCAAATCACACTCTATGACTTCTTCAAGTACCCTTAAGTATCTCTGCCACCTTCTTTATTGAGCAGAAGTGCTAAAATGACTGCTAAGCTGAAAACAGTGAAAAATCACAGGATATTATCCAAACTAAATGTCTGGTCACCATCATCAGAACTAGGACTGAAATGAGAGTTTAGCCATATGCAATGCAAATGGAAGTGTTGAATTAAGGTGGTATTTTTTTATTTTGCAAATGCTTGGTTGCATAAACATGTGCTGATAGAAATTGAGTAGCCTGTTGCTGAGTAAGGTGCTAATTATTCCTTTCTAGCTTTTCTAGATACTTCTGTTTCTGGGATAAACTGCATCAACAGAACTTTTTCTTTTTTAAATGTGACACCAATATTTTGAAACATGAATGAAGACATACAGTAAACTAGTCTCAGAACTGCAAAATTACATATTAGAAAGTTTTGCAGGGAAACCATGTGAAATGAAGCTTGGGTAAGAGCTCTAGTATGTGTATTTTATCGAAGCCGTTAATCAGTGTTTGGCTTCTCAGTCATCCTGTTGACTTTACTTGCTTTTGTTCACCAAATGTGGTTTGTTTCCTATTCCATCAGGAGGCACTGGCATGCTTCTTTCTAAGTCAGTCCTCTAGTATGAGACTGGATATATTGCACTGTTGTGTTTTAATAAAATTCTTATTAATTATTAATATTTAATATTATATATATACTTAAGGTTAAACCCATCATTCTTATTAATATACGTAATATTCTTAAGCATGTATTCTTTCAGTTAACGTTGTGATTGCTAATGTTGAAGAGACATCCTACTGTATTCTATTCAAGAATTGGGATTATAAAAGCAAGGTTCTTCCTAAATTCTGTATATTTACATACTGTATACTTAACATCTTCCTCATAGTCTTGACTGGAGAATACTTCCTTCATTCACAACAACTAAAGTTTTTTGTGTCTATTTATATAGTTGCTCTGCTTTGCCTTGGGCTGTAATTGTGTTTCCTTGATGGATGAATAGCTTTCTGCATGGATAATTTGTATATCAGTTTGTAAAACATTTTCAGATCCTTTGGGAAAGAAAAGGTATTACACAAATCTTGGATAATATATGTGTGTATTATTATACAGATGTTTGATACCTTTCATTATATAGCATCTGCTATGAATTAATGGAATCTTATGATATAGTTGTGTGACATCTCCATTTCATATTGTAATAACATTATGGAAAAAAGCTCAGTGGTATAATTTTATACAAAATCTTTCTCCTTACCTTTGATGTAGGAATAAGTCTTTTGAGATGCTAAGACCTACTCTATGCAGTGACTGCTAATCAAAATTAAGGGTATTGAGTAGAGAACAGGTGCCACCATTCTCCAATTCCCGCCCCCCCCCCCAGTGTTGTAAGGCATCCTAGAACTATGGTTGCCAATAGTTACCATTTTAAAAACTAAACTGTGCAATGTTAGATGATTTTTATAATTTTCAGCATAAAGTAGGTGCACATAGTCATACCTGTTTGAAAGGAAAATATAATTCTCAGAAAATCAGGTTTTAATCATTGCTAGCAATGTCAGGCTTGTTGGTTTAGCTGTAGAGAGAATTAGAGCTGGATGGAAAATATTTCATAGGACAGTCATCCTGCAAGAATGGAGTCTGAACAAAAGGGTCTGGGGGTTTTACAGAGTTTTACAAAATTTTAGAAAAGAGACAGAGAATAATTTGTATTAGTATTGAAATGTTTACTTTAACTTTCTGGCTTAAATGAATTTTGACTTTTGCAATGTAGTAAAATTAACATAATATTACTTCTATGTAATATAAAGAATGAAACTAAATTAAATAACATACTAGGGAAAATGTATCATTTTACTTCAGTAGTGAGAAAATATTTCAATGCTATTAAAACATTTCACTTAGGTTTATTCCAAAATCGAATTTTATTATAGATTATAGCATTTTATAATGATTCTATTCTGATTTTGAACTCCCCTCACTCTCTCTTTTTTTCTTTTTCATCCTACTCTCCCTCCTGCCCACCCCCCAAATGAGCAAATGAAATTTGGGTTTCCTAAACCATCCCTACTGATTTAAGTAATGTATGAGGGCAACATTTTCCAAATAGCTCAATTAAATTAAGCATTCAATCTGGGTAATTTTTTGTAATAAATAAGTGCATAATCTATTGAAGCTCTTTTTAATATCCCACTTACTTCCAAGTTGTATCCCTTATGGTTAAATATCTGAGTATCTGACAAGTCTTCCAAGAGTAGCAAGTAGATCTCAGATTCCTGCATATGCCAATTTAATTTTTGTAAACTGTGGTTTAGATAATAGGTTTGAATTTTAGTCTGAATTTTTTGTCAATTGTTTACCGTTGATAGGAGATCCTCAGTGAATCATCTAATGTTATACATGCATGCTGTATGAAGATCTTTGAAGAATAGCTATATGACAACCATCAAGGAGAAAAAAACCAGCAGTCTTGTCGCTTGTGGTTTTAACCATGAGGTTACAATAGTAATCTTTTTGCTTTTTCTAGACATATGTCTGATTTATGCCTATGTCAATATAAGACTTCTGAGTTCCTGGGCCAGTCATCTGCTGACCAAATTTAACCTGATTTAATCTGTAAAAAATTGACAGATTTGTCAATATAGAATTACAAGTTGTATTTCTGGATTCGTATTTTTTACTGCAAATAATGCATCAAGAGAATTTTAAGATCTGAGCCTTAATTTTTTTTTTTTTTTTTTGCTATGCAGGTCGATCCTCAATACAAATTACACTGTTTTCCCCCTCAATTGCAGGTGTGTCTTCTTAAGGATTATAAAACTAAATATTATTATATGCAAATTCTGCTATAACAGATCTTCATGGGTGAGGGTTTCCTAGAGTAACTTTTGCCAGATGAGAGATATGGTGCAATGACTAGGGAAGAGGAAATAAATATTTCCAAATCTAAGATCTAGTTTTGCCTCTTCTCTGCCTAATCCATAACTATAATAACTGCTTTCTTGAGTGAAAATAGTCTTAGTGGTAAGCATGAGTAGTGCTGTTTTATATTAGTGAACTACTTGTGCAATACAAATTGGAATCTTTTGCTGTGATCTGCCATTTGGATTTAAAATCCACTGATTTATTTGTAGAGTTACTTCATACAGGCTTCTAGAGTAGGGCATGTCTTTCCTTTGAACTTCAAACAAATAATATTGTCAGAATATACTTATTACTTTGTTTTTTAGTTCATAGTTTTGCTTTACAGATTAGATCCTTGCAACATTGGTAAGAAGAAATATTTTGTAAATGTTTCTCCTGGACTTCAGGAGAGCAGACTCCGGCCTTTTCAGGCATCTGCTTGGCAGAGTAGCATGGGAAAAAGCCCTGGAGGGATGAGAGGCCCAGGAAAGCTGATTAATATTCAAGAATCACCTTCTCCAAGCTCAGAGGTGATGCATCCTGATAAAGAGGAAGTCAGGTAAGAACGCTGGGAGGCCTGCAGGGATGAACAAGGAGCTCCTAGACAAGCTCAAACAACTACAAACGGCCTACAGAGGGTGGGAGCAAGGACAGGTAGCCTGAGAGGAATACAGAGAAACTGTCTGAGTAACCAGGGGTCAGGTTAGGAAGGCCAAAGCCCTGATAGAATTAAATCTGTCTAGGGATGTTGAGGGCAGCAAAAAAAGCTTCTTCTATAGGTACACTGGTGATAAAAGTAGGACTAGGAAAAATGCGGGCCCTCTGTGGAAGGAAAAGAGAGACTTGGTTACCCAGGATATGGAGAGGGCTGAGGTACTCAATGACTTTTTTGCCTCAGTCTTCACCAACAAGTGCTCCAGCCACACCACCCAAGTCACAGAAGGCAAAGGCAGGGACTGGGAGGATGAAGAACCACCCGCTGTAGGAGAGGATCAGGTTTGAGACCATCAAAGGAACCTGAAGGTGCACAAGTCCATGGGACCTGAGGAGATGCATCCACAGGTCCTGAAGGAACTGGCAGTTGAAGTGGCTCAGCCACTCTCTCTTGTATTTGAGAAGTCATGGCAGTCTGGTGAAGTTCCCACTGACTGGAAAAGGGGAAATACAATCCTTGTTTTTAAAAAGGGAAAAAAGACCCATGGAACTACAGGCCAGTCCGTCTCACCTCTGTGCCTGGCAAGACATGGAGTGGATCCTTCTGGAAACTATGCTGGGGCACATGGAAATAAGGAGCTGATTGGTGACAGCCAGCATGGCTTCACTAAGGGAAAATCCTGCCTGACAAATGGTGGTGGTTACAATGGAATTACAGCATTGGTGGATAAGGGAAGAGCAACAGGCATCATCTACCTGGATTTGTGCAAAGCATCTGACACAGTTGCACATGACATCCTTGTCTCTAAATTGGAGAGACATTAATTTGATGGGTGAACCACATGTGGACAAGGAACTGGCTGGGTGTTCACACTCAAGGAGTTGTGGTCAACACCTCAATGTCCAAGTGGAGAGCAGTGACGAGTGACGTTCCTCCGGGATCAGCGTTGGGACCGGCGCTGTTTAACATCTTTGTTGGTGACACGGACAGTGGGATCGAGGCACCCTCAGCAAGTTTGCTGATGACACCGAGCTGTGTGGTGCTGTTGACATGCTGGAGGGAAGGGATGTGCCATCCAGAGGGACCTGGACAGGCTGGAGAGGTGGGACCGTGCAAACCTCATGGAGTTCAACAAGGCCAAGGGCAAGGTCCTGCCCATGGGTCGGGGCAATCCCCAGCACAGATACAGGCTGGGCCATGAGGGGATTGAGAGCAGCCCTGAGGAGGAGGACTTGGGGGCATTAGTGGATGGAAAACTGACTGTGAGCCAGCAATGTGCACTCACAGCCCAGAAAGCCAGCCGTGTCCTGGGCTGCATCAAGAGCAGTGTGGGCAGCAGTTCAACTGAGGGGATTCTCCCCCTCTACTCTGCTCTCGTGAGACCCCCCTGCAGTGCTGTGTCCAGCTCTGGGGGCACCAACAGAAGAAGGACATGGACCTGCTCGAGTGGGTTGAGAGGTGGCTACAAAGATGCTCAGGGGGCTGGAGCACCCCCTGTGAGGACAGGCTGAGAGAGTTGGGGGTGTTCAGCCTGGAGAAGAGAAGGCTCTGGGGAGACCTTATAGCGGCCTTCCAGTGCTGAAAGGGGCTACAGGAAAGATGGGGAGGGATTCTGCATCAGGGGTGTAGGGATAGGACAAGGGGTAATGTTTTTAAACTGAAAGAGGGCAGATTTAGATGAGGTATAAGTAATTCTTCCCTGTGAGGGTGGTGAGGCCCTGGCACAGGTTTCCCAGAGCAGCTGTGGCTGCCCCCTCCCTGGCAGTGTCCAAGGCCAGGTTGGACGGGGCTTTGGGCAACCTGGGCTAGTGGAAGGTGTCCCTGCCTGGGGCAGGGGGTTGGGACTGGATGATCCTTAAGGTGTCTTCCCACCCAAACCATTCTGTGATAATCAATCTGGTCAGAATTGTAGAAACTGAAAATCTTTCCTCTGAATGTGTGAAATTCCTCCCCGTAGCTATAAAGACATCATATAAAACTATGCCTAGATTCTGCTATGGCTCACAAATTGGTTTGGGGAGGAAGGTCCTGCAGAACTCTCTGCCAGGTTAGTGCAGGTTGTTTGGATACCTCAGGACATCTACAGCAGTACCTGGTGACTGCAGTAGCCACCTAAGTCCCAGTTTCAGGCTGTGGTATCAGATGAATGTGTTTGTATATCTCTTTTTTTTCTTGGAAACTGTTGTGATTTATGACTCTATACATTGTTAGGTAATCAGGAGGGGACGCCATAGATTTGTAATCACAGCTCCTGTGTTCTTCTGTTATGAATTGTTTCTTCAAACACTCTTGAATGCTGACTGTGCATTTCATTGGTTAATGGGAAGTATTTTTGGAAATCTAGTCCTGTTCTCTGTACTTTCATTGAAATATTTGCACGTGTATTTTAATAAGTCCTGTAACTTTCCTACTGGAATATATTTGCATTTATTTGTATTAACTCAGTGTTTGCATTGATTGTTTTTCTAAAACAAGACAAGGAGAGAAAAAACATGAATACAATTTATTCACAAAGAAAATAGCCTTTCACTGAAGCAGGTATTAGAATATAATGTGCTTCTGAATGCAGAATTGTCTGGAATTTTCCCTCTATCAAAGAATTTCTTAAGAAGTTCAAATATTCCATTATTTAAAACAATAATTCAAAAAGCACTCTGTACAAACCCATATTCTGTCTATTTATCATGTTTATGTGACTCAGAGTGGTTCTCATCTGGACAAGTATTTTTAGTTTTTGCAAGCCCACAGATCCACTTAAAACACCAGTGAAGGACAATCATCTCAACTTTTCTTGGTTTTTGGTCACATTAGTTTGCTTTTTAAATTCACCTTTATAATTTCAAGGGGTTTTTTAGCCCAGCTGCTAGAACTTTAAAAAGGAATCAGAAATCTATAATCAGAGTATATTCATAAGATCTGATTTTAAAGTCACTGACGAGCTCTCAAGCCATGACCTTATAGCTTTCATAAACTCAGCAGCATTGGGCTGCATAAAGGCTGTGGGTAGTATGATGGGAAATTTTTCTCCTCAGGTTATAAGAGTCTGAGAGTAAGGTTGGTAGCAAGAGAGATACAAACCTGAAGTGCTAGGCTTGAACTGATTGAGAATCTTTTAATCTCAATCAACTGGCAAAAATGGCAAAAAAACCCGAGATACTGTTTATAGGAATGGGTCGACTGGATGTAGAAGATGTAATGGGCTTCTTATTTTGATGGGAAGGCTTATAATTAGCAATCAAGTATTATTTACATTTTTGCTGGGCTGTACAGTTATTAATTATACAGTGATGAGGGCCATATAAAATATACAAACCCCAAAACTACCTGTTCTGCCTGTTGCAGTTTTTTTCTTTGAAACTCCACCACTGGAACGACAGCGCAGAATCATCTAGGTTGGAAAAGACCTTGAAGATCATCCAGTCCAACTATTGACCTAACACTGACAGGTCCCAACTACACCAGATCCCTCAGCGCTAAGTCGACCCGACTCCTAAACCCCTCCAGGGATGGGGACTCCACCACCTCCCTGGGCAGCCCATTCCAACGCCCAACAACCCCTTCTGTAAAGAAATGCTTCCTAATATCCAGGCTAAACCTTCTCTGATGCAACTTGAGGCCATTCCCTCTTGTCCTATCACTTACTACTTGGTTAAAGAGACTCATCCCCAGCTCTCTGCACCCTCCTTTCAGGGAGCTGTAGAGGGCGATGAGGTCTCCCCTCAGCCTCCTCTTCTCCAGACTAAACCCCCTCAGTTCCCTCAGCCGCTCCCCGTACGACCTGTGCTCCAGACCCTGCACCAGCTCCGTTGCCCTTCTCTGGACACGCTCGAGTCATTCAATGGCCTTTTTGTAGTGAGGGGCCCAAAACTGAACACAGGAATCGAGGTGCGGCCTCACCAGTGCCGAGTACAGGGGTCAGATCCCTTCCCTGTCCCACAGTGGTGATCTGTACCGCGGCAGCATCTGTGTGACACAAGGTGGTTAAATCACTTGATAACCAGGACTTTATTTAAAACCAGGTTTTATATCTTTACTTCGGCTGTGACACTGCACCTCCCAGCTCACCTCTCAAGGGCACTGGAGTGATGAACACGTGGCACATACACAGTGTCTGGGCACCTAGGGGTGGGTGCTAACTAGGGATAACTGCTCTACCCTGAAGTGGTAGCTGACCAGGAGAGTAGTAAACTACCAGGGTTTCTTCAGAGAGAAAAATAGAGAATTCCCCTCACTTGTGGCATCCTCCACTATATTCTTTTGCACGTATGTTCAGCCCTTTTACTCCCCTAACATTTTCCGGGCTTACTTGCTGCCTGTCCAAAATCGGCACTATATATTAGTCTGCTATGTCAACAAAACATATATGTTTTCATGCAATACAAGCTGTAACAATTGAGTAATGCTCTGACAGAGTTGCTATTTAGTTTATGTGGAAGATAAAATAATCATGTTATGTCTTGACTCATGCATCCAGATCTTGTGTGTGATGAGGCAGACGGAGGAAATTACAAGGAGTCTGTAACGTAACATTTCAGATGAAAGACAGATGAATTAACGTAATGACTCTGGAAAGAACTGATCAAGAGCATAATTCCATTTCTTTCTACAGCTATTTCATCCAAGCCTTAAGTGCTTTCCCTGCTGATACTATGAGGTGTTTTGGTGCAAATGGTACAAGCAACTACCATAAATACTGTACATCTTAATTGTTTTTACCCATATGGCATCAGTTTTAGTACCAGGCTCCAGTTTTAATGATTTGTTCTATCAATGGCTGTAAGACAACTGTTCTTTTAAACAACCCAGTCAAATTACTTTTGAACAGTAATTTACTAAAAAAGACCCATATTGGTGTGGGCAGTAGCGAAAACTGGTGAATTAATTTAATATCCCTAAAGTATCAATACTATGAACTAGCATTCAAAAATAATGATAAAAGTTATGATTGGTGCTATTAATAAGAGTTTTGCTATTGATTTTAAGAAGCTTTAGATAAGACTCAGTGTATATAGAGCCAATCCCCAAACTCCTGCCCTGAAAATAGTCATGTTTCCAATAATTCTAATTGATTTATGAATACCTAACAACCTGCATGCATGACCTTTATGAAACTTATGCTGCATATCTCACCATTATAGTGATAAAGCCTCGCAGTGAATGAATAACCAAGCTTCAGCTAAACTGACTGCTAATGTCTCTTCTTGATTAATAGTGGACCTCCATCACAATGGATCTCATCAAGAGCAAGCTGAAAGTAATCACTATTGAAACATGCCTATTCAAACCCTAAATCATTAGAATTTTTCAGCTCTGATGGGGGTTCAGTAATTAGTTGAGTTGCAATAGACCTGTGCCATAAACAGCATGAAGCAGAAGATGTCTGCTTCTAAGACTTATTATTTGTATTACTGTAGCACCTAGAGGCCACAGGCAAAATCTAAGTCTCCCCATGTTATGCATTGCATGTTAAAAATAAGATCCCAAGTGCTACAGAACGCAGCCAAGACAAAGGAAGGATTGGCAGTAAAGGCTGCTCTGTAGAAGTAAAGCAAAGCAATAGCTGCTGGCATACAGAAGATGCCCTCTTGGTTGCTCTTTTTGCTTTTTCTTTGCATAGTGCAATTATTACATGAAAAGAAACAATGGCAGAAGGCAAGAAGTAAAGGGACAGGGCTGACAGCAGTGAGGGTACAGAAGTTAGGGAAATAGTGAATTATAAGAGAGAAAAGAGAGATATGAAACGGAGAGGTAAGGGTAGAGATGGTGTGAAGACAAGCACAGGAACGGCTGATTCCTGAGCTGAGAGAAAGCAGCTGTGCAGGCTGACACCCGGGGTGAGCAACGCAAGTCCTCACCGCAGGCTCTTGCAGCTGGGCCTCATGCAGGGGCTGCGGGTGGTCCTCGGTGCCATGCTGGAAAGGAACCATAAAGTCAGCAACAAAAAGAAATTGAGTCAGTTAATTCAGACAATTCTCCTACCCTAGGCAGCACCAAGTATACTCCTATCGCTCCAGACAGACATTCATCTGGCTTCCAGGGTTGGAGGTCTCCAAACCTCCTAAGGTAACGCAGTCCATGGCTTCGCCCTCCCCCCACCTTTGGAAATAAATATGCTGTTTTCCTAATGTTTAACCTGAATCTTCCTGCTTTTTAAACCTATTCCTGTTTATCTGATCCACCATGTACACCAGAAGTTATTTTCATTCTTTTGTAGCACCTTTTAAGCATTTGAACGTTGTTTCCATGTCCGTCCACAGTTTTCTCTCCATCAGACTAATTGATCCCAACAATTTTCAGTTTTTCTTCAGAGTGTGTGCTTGCCAGACCTCTGATTTTCCTGTGCATTCCCTGACCTTGGTCCCTGTATCCAACACATGCTCTGCCAGTCCTAGGGGCAGGATTTCTCTGTATGTCGTGACAGCTGTAGTCCTTCTTGTCTACCACAGCACAGTATTTGTCCGGTTCACTGTAGCAGGACGCTGCCTTAGGTGAGGTTCTGAGATCCTCTGTAATGTCCTGTTCCTTATTTGAAAATGTGATCTACTCTGTTCTCCATCCCTCACACAGTCCCTTACACATGTCCTTACTGAACTGTGCACAAGACTTTAAGTCTGTCAAGATCACATTTAATTCTGATGGTGTTTTCCAACATTCTTGGCATCCTCCCCAGCTTCACACCGTTTGTGAATCGGAGGAGTGTGGTGTGCTCAGCCACCCTGGTGCTGATGGAAACTGGGAAAACCCCACCAGGGTGGGCCATGGAGGGACCACTGTACTGCAGCCCTGCCCTGTGTCTGGGACCCCCTGGAAATGGTGTGGTGGAGACAGTTTTGTAGATATTTTAGGGCTTTTTTCAGATTATCTTTCTCTCTACCTCATGAAACTGTCCTGGAAGACAGTGCTGGGAGCCCTTCTGAATCAAGATAGATGACATTCATTGCTCTCCTATCCACAGGCTTGTTACCCTGTTAAAGAAAGAAATTAGATTTGTTTGACATGATCTGCTCTTGACAAATTAATGGTAGCTGTTAGCTGTCATCTAGTTTTTATCTAGGTGCTTGCAAATTTCATTTGATTATTTTTCCTAGAACTTTTATTGGGACTTGTGTCTGTTGATTGCTGGAGTCAACACAGCGATGGGTGATACAGGGACATGTAAATACTCAATACTCTCTATTCTGTGGGTGGCTGGTCTGTAATTCCTCAGTCCCTTGTCATCTTCCTGTTCCCTTCTAACCTGTTCACACCTTAGTCTGAAATCTTAGATCTGGATGATGCTTTTAGTCATAGGGTTTAGTTTTAGGTAGTCTTGCAAGGAGCAGGGAGTTGGGCTCAGTGATCCTTATGGATCCCTTCCAACTCGAGATGCTCTCTGATTCAGTGATCTCTGTCACTGCTATTACACTCACTATCTGGTCAGAACTGACCTTTTTTGTGAGGTTTGATGCAAAAACTATTAAAAAGATCAAGCACTTCTCTCACTATGTGCTGATAGCTTTCCTTCTGCCTTGCAGTCTCCTGAGAGCCAGGCTGGCCAGGAGCGCTGGGGCCGCTCCCCTCCGCCGTGCATCCCTCCCGGCACGCCGTCTCCTCCACGGTGACAATCCTGCGTTGTGTGACCCTACCGTGAGCCGGATCATGAAACCCAGCTCAATTAACAACCAGCCCAATTCAAGCCCAAGTGTTTCACTTGCTTGTGTTTGAGTTTCTTCTTCCTTACAACGGTTCCTGAGTTCCCAGGAGTTACCGTCCCTTGAGTTACCATCTACCTTCGCGTTTTCAACTGTTCCGTCGTGCTGGTTAGAATCAAATTTCAGATGGTCTCCTTGATCCTTAGAAAACAGCCCTTGTCACCAGGTGATGACAGGGCTTTAGAACACACGCTGAATTGTGTCCCTACGGCTTTCCCTTAAGTTCTCCCTTTTTCTAGCTCCGTGTGAGGGCCTCCCATGCCGCGTTCCGCTAAAACGGGGACTTGAGACCCGTCTCCCAGCCACGGGCTTCCTAACGTGAGAGCCTCTGAGAACGCGAGGGTTGGCTCTCCGCGCCGAGCGCCCAGGCTGGGGGCCGTTCCCGCTCCGGTGACCCCCCTTCGGCCGCTCGCCGCTGACACGCCGCGGGCGCGGGGGGCTGGCGGGGGCAAGAAACATTTTACATACAAGCACAACTGTGCTTCCTTCTGTGCTTCCTCCTCCTTCCCCGTTTTTGGCTTTTTTTTTTTTTTGTTTGTTTTTCCTTCCTTACTTTCCCTTTCCCCCCTCCTTCGTGCTTTCTCTCTGCCGGTGGCGGGGGGCTCGGGCGCTGCCCCCGCCGGGCCGGGGCCGGGTCGGGGGTCGGTAGCGGGGCCGGGCAGCGCGGCCCCGCCGCCGCCGGTAGCGACGCCCCCGTGGCGGGGCCGCGGATGGTCTCTCCCGGGCCGGCGGGAGCGGCTGTGACACCTGCTGGCGGCGGCGGCGGGCCGGCCCACGGCGGGCGGAGCGGGGGCGGCGCGGAGCGGCGCGGAGCGGGGCGGGCGGGCAGAGCGTGCCCGCCGCGGGGCGCTCCGCGGCCGGCGGTGATGCGCGGCCGTTCCCCGGCGCGGGGCGCGGCGGGGCCGGGCGCCCCCTGAGCGGCGGCGCGGAGGGGCACTGCGGTAGCAGCGCTGCCGCGGCGGCTCCGCGCCCCCCGGCCCGTCCTCCCCGTTCTTTCTCCTCCTCCTCCTCCTCCGCCGCGCCACTTCCAGGGGAGGCTGGTGTCATGCGGCTGGCGCTGAGGGAGGGGTGCCCGGGGCCGCAGCGGCAGTGAGAGGCGCCGAGCCGAGCGCCCTGCGATGACAGCCATGAAGGAGCAGCCGGCGCACCCGGGCGGCAGGGGGAACCCGCCGCCGCCGCAGCCCGACCAGGTGGGACCCGCGGCGGGAGGCGCCGAGGGGACGGGGGGCATGGACGGGGGCGGGGGGGCGACCGCCGTCCCGGAGAAGTTGTGCGGAGCTGGGTAAAAGTCCGCGGGGGGGGGGGGGGCGCCGAGGGGCGGCTCGGCCGGGGGCAGCGGGAGCCCCGCGGAGCCGCCTCGGGGGATGGGGGGAGCGGTGGGGCCGCTCGGTGGGGCCGCGGCTTTGTCCGGCCCCGCTCGGGGGTGGGGTGTCCGTCAGCCCCGACCCCGGCGGCAGCGGGTCCCGTAGGAGTTTGCGCTCCGCTTCCCCGCAAGTTGCGCTGTGGGGAGAGACACGCGGGCGGCCGGGGGGAGGCGGGGGACGCTGCCCTGCCCACAGGCGGCGGGACGGGGCTGCCGGCCGCAGGGACCGGGGGAGCAGCGGTGGCACCGGAGGAGCGGGGGGAGTCCTGTGCCCGCGGCGGGGCCGCGCTCCGCATCGCCGGCGGCAGGCTTCCTGGAGGGGTTTTTGGCAGCGGCGGGGCGGTAGTCACGTCCCTCGGCCCCACGGGTGCCTCCCCGCGGGCTGGCGGCGGCGAAGCTGACCGGGGTACCGGTATCTCTCGGTACCGGCTCGCTATCTAAACGGGCGAATTTCGGCCGGCTTCCGCGTGTGAGGGATGGGTACCGGGGGAGCAGCTGAACTTCGCGGCCAGCGTCACAAAATCCAAGTTTTCATTGCCAGACCGCCGGGGCCGTTGCGCCGGGGCGATAGCGCTAAGGCGCGGGGAGGGACGGGGCTGCCCTGCCCGCCGGCGCCCCGGGGGACCCTCCGGCACCCGCCGCCGGGGCCCCGCACCTGCCCGCGCCGCCCGGCGGGTGAGGCCCCGCGGCGCAGCTCGCCTTCGCCTGCAAACACCTCGAAATGTGCGAACTCCAACGGTATTCCGAGATCAGGGTGGGTTTTGCCTTTTTTTAAAATTTATTTATTTTTTAATTTTTATTGCACATTGTCAGAACTCGCCGCTCCTGTTTTGAACTCTGGCGTGCAGGACGTGGGGAGCCGCACCCCACATTTTCATTCTCAGTTACGTGCATCTACAGAGCTTAATTTTCCTCCAGTACACAAACATGGGGTGAAAAACGCCAAAAGCAAAAGTGCCTGGGCACAGTTAGGTTTTAGAAAGCCCGTATCCGAGTATCCAGTCCTGCGTGCACTCCCAGGCTGCACGTTAAGCGTCTGGGTAGTCCTTCCAGTATCAGGGAACCCGTTCATTTAAATAAATGTAAAGATGTATGCTTTTTGCTGAAAAGTGTATGTGTTATGGCACATTTTCATGCAATACCGATACAATAATACATTCGAGTTTGAGGAGCCCTCTTGAATAAATTAATCGCATAAGTTACATTATCTGAAAAAGATGGGTAACTTCCATCAGTACTTAAATTTCATGCAAATAGTAGAATTTATGGAAAAGTCAAGATCACTTTAAATAGTCTCAGAGGTTCACAGAGCTCATAAATTTCAGGGACATTATTTAGCTTTAGAGGGTTACTGCCTTTAGATATAATAAAATGTACTTGAACTTAACCAATCTTTATTTCTTTATATTCAGTTCAGGCATGCTGAATTGCTAGAATGTCTTTTTGTTGTTGGAGGTGGAAATCTTTTTAAAGCAGGCTTAATATTATATGCCAAAAATTACTAGTTTGACTACTCTTTTAGGTCGTAATGAGGAACAGCAGTTAAGTTCTTAATTTAAAACACGCTAAATTTTAGGAGTTTATACTAAATATACAAGTATTATTACCCAAGTGCTCTGGAGTTCTCAGCCTCTCTCAGTGGTGGATGGGGGATCCACTGCTCTGTCTGCTGTGCCTGGCTGCAGGAATTAGAAATGCGAAGTTCCGTGTATTTGCATCAGGTTTTTCCAGACCAAGTTTGGGTTTCTCGGTTAAAGTTGACACCGAATCAACTTTCATTGCCCGTTGTCTGAGGTGCTAGGTACGTCTTTTAATGGATGGTAAGTCTTTCTGTGGCTTTAAGCGCTAATAATAAGGATGAAGGCCTAAATCCTACAGTGAGCTCCACACCGAGCAAGGCCATGGTTGGTGAATCTCTGTGAACACCAAGGACACTCACACACATTTGCAGAGCTAAGATCCATGTGATTGTAGCTCAGCCCTGGCCAGGGCTTGGCCACAGTCTGTGTCTGACTCTAGGTTTGTGCTGGAAACTGTTCTTAGTACAGCGGTGTGATGTGCTGACAACACCAAGCTCTGTGGTGCTGTCAACACTCTGGAGGGAAGGGATGAGCCATCCAGAGGGACCTGGACAGGCTGGAGAGGTGGGACCGTGCAAACCTCATGGAGTTCCACAAGGGCAAGGGCAAGGTCCTGCCCATGGGTCGGGGCAATCCCCAGCACAGATACAGGCTGGGCCATGGGTGGATTGAGAGCAGCCCTGAGGAGGAGGACTTGGGGGTATCAGTGGGTGGAAAACTGAAACAGCAATGTGCACTCACAGCCCAGAAAGCCAACTGTGTCCTGGGCTGCACCCAGAGCAGTGTGGGCAGCAGTTCAACTGAGGGGATTCTCCCCCTCTACTCTGCTCTCGTGAGACCCCCCTGCAGTGCTGTCCAGCTCTGGGGACACCAACAGAAGAAGGACATGGACCTGCTTGAGTGGATCCAGAGGAGGCCACAAAGATGCTGAGGGGGCTGCAGCACCTCTCCTGTGAGGACAGGCTGAGAGAGTTGGGGGTGTTCAGCCTGGAGAAGAGAAGGCTCCAGGGAGACCTTAGAGTGGCCTCCCAGTACTTAAAGGGGGCTACAGGAAAGATGGGGAGGGACTCTATCGGGGGTGTAGTGATAGAACAAGGGGTAATGGTTTTAAACTGTCAGAGGGTAGATTTAGATTAGATCTGAGGAAGAAATTCTTTCTTACGAGGGTGGTGAGGCCCTGGCACAGGTTTCCCAGAGAAGCTGTGGCTGCCCCCTCCCTGGCAGTGTCCAAGGCCAGGTTGGACGGGGCTTTGGGCAACCTGGGCTAGTGGAAGGTGGCCCTGCCCATAGCAGGGTGGTGGGACTGGATGAGTTTTAAGGAGTCTTCCAACCTAAACCATTCTATGATTCTCTGTCTGTGATATTAACAGAGGAATATTTTGTGTTCAGAGTTTTTTGTTGGCTTTTTCTTTTTGCAGTTACAGAGCTGCAGCTGTGGTGGGCACTGTGGTGGATATGGGGAGAAGAACAAACAGGGGCTGCTATGTTCATGCTGGATTTCCATACCCCATAGCACTGTCATGGGCTGTCCTGTGTGGAAAATGCAGCCTTCTTGGGGCCTTCAAGAAATCCATCTCTGTCCAGGTTCTCTAGTCCAGCAATGCATTTTGCTCGGTGAGCATGTATAAATAAACCCATAGTGTCACTACAAGTGTCACCTGTAGTTTATTTATTTATTTTTAACAGGAAGCCACATCTGCACTGAGAGGGTTTCCTGAGGTAGCAGGAGCAGCAAATATTTTCTGGTAGAGAAGTGGTTGGACCTGTGGGAAGTCCAAGAAGGAGCAAGGAATTACACCAAGATTTTCTAAGTGTAAATCTCTTTCTTGATTTCAAAGTCTGGTTTTACAGGTACCTCTGAGAATAGTCATACTGAAGTTGATGCATTTGCAGTAAATTTATAGATTTGTGACTTGAGCCGTAATTTCAAATTACAGCAGGCTAATGCTGGGACTTTCCACTTAAATAAGAGCTTGGATTGACTGACTGAAGCATCCACAGCCGCCAGTTTATAAATAAATTGGGTACAACTTCATATCCAACGCTTCCCTGATGGTATTTTTAAACTCAGCTTCCCCTGGGCCAAGGCATCTAATAACAACTTCCATTAACAGTGCTATTGATGTTTCGGCGATTGGTTTGATAAATTAGCCAGATTTATTTTCAACTCTGCTAAATGATGACTCATATTTATTGCCAAAATTACAGTTTTATGTGCAGATGATATATCTGTAGAAAGGAAAATAGCTGTAAATTACTTGTGTTTCTGCTCATTTCTGGAAGGCTCTATCAAAGTGCTCAGACTTCTGTCACTTGAGCGCTTGCGTTGGGAGTGAATGTGGCTCCCTCAGTTCCTCTTAGACAGTACAAAAAATAGTGTTTTTTATTTTGTAGCTTTTAAGAACTGTCCTGGGGTCTTGGACAATGATGTTTAGCGATCGTTTTTAGAAGACACAACGATTCGATAGTCAGTGGACACAACATATTTGAAAAATATAATGTACCTGTATGACTTGCTGGTTGATGAATGTTGCTGTCTTTGCAGATGAAAAACTAAGATAATTCCTCTAGGTATTACCTTTGTGAGGCTTCAGTCTGTTTACAAAAAAGCAGATGATCTACACCACCTGGTGCTACTTGCTGTTCTTTGTGTGTATAGAAGACAGACCTTTGAAATTTATAATCATTCTCTCCTGAGCCTCCTTTACTCTTCCAACTTAAGGTCTTTTTAAAATTTATTTTAAAAGGGAAAAAAAAGCCATATATATATATTTTTTTTTTTTTTTAATTTACTGTATGTCATTTTAGAATCTACTACATTATTCTACTTAAAAACAGGTAAGGAAAACTGAAATCAGACTGCTTTGTTTTACACTAAATAGGGAAATTATTTGGTAAGCATTTAAATTATATGTTTGGTACATATACAAGGACAACTGACTACTGTTTACTTGACTGCCTTGATTAAAGAGCTGAATTTTCTGTCTCAGGACCAATTTCTGTGGTCAACAAACAAGGCTCATATTCTAAAAGTACATCTGAACAGAAGAGAACAATCTGCGTTTTATGTTTCCGTGACTAAAGCCAAAATAAATTCTATTTTTATGTCTTTCTTCATTGCCTTATTTCTTTTTCCCCAAAACAGACTCTGATCTTGTAGTGGGAAAAATGTTGATGGATTGCTGTGTCTGTCCAGAGCAGTATTCATCTTAGTGGGGTTTTGTCAAGGCAAAAGGGCCCTCCGCTGCCCCACTCAGGTAATTTTGAGCTTGATGTGTCAGGAAGAAACTTGAACTCTTAATCATATACGTACAACAGTTCCAGAAAGTTGAAAGGTTTAGATAGGTAGGCAAGTCCATGTCATCTGCTCTTGGTTATTTCCAGAATTGACTTCAGGCTGAAATAAGAAAATCTCTTCTAGTACATAGTCCAGAGTGACTTTGCATTTTTCTTTCTCACCAGCCTAGCGGAACTTTTTCCTTATTTTACTGCGGCACTGTATTGAACATACTGGTTTGCAAGGTTCAGTATAATGTTGGAAACATCAGGTAAAAAACCCCAATAGAAGTGGAGCAATAAAGTTATAGTATTATGCCCAGAATATTTCATAAAGAGTTAACATCTGAATCTTAGCTTTAACTTTTAAATTCAGTTTTGTACACTATATTTATACCATAATATATTCGTGCTGGATCCAGAAAGAAGTATTACAGGCTTGCAATATCTGTTGAATATATGACCAACAACACAGGAAGCTTATGTGAAGCTGTGGTGGTTTGGACTGTTGTTCAGGATTCAAATTCTAGGGGAAGGCACAGGACATGTCATCTTTCAAATGCTACATGTGGCCTTGATTGACTTTGAAAGAGCCACACAGCAAAGAGAATGTGGTTTAGTCATGTCCCCAGTTGTGGTGATTAGCACAAAAAGACTGAAACTCATCTTCCATCTTCATTGCATTTCTAGTCTTCTACTCTGAGCTCTGTGGGAGCGAATAGGATCTTATTTTTGATGTGACGTCAGAAATGTCACCAGGATCATCAGTATCTCATTTGATGTGAAGTCTTGTAAATAGTCTGTGTACGTACAGGATCTCAGGCAACTTGAGAAAGCAGTCATACAAATGGCTGTATAGTACATAAGTGTGTTTCTCTGAACATCTCAAATTCAGAAGTGATGAGTGTCTCTTCAGAAACTCACTTCCCTAATGCAGAAAACTTTCCCAGGAACTTTCCAGTGCTTGATCCACCCTCTGCCCTGGGAACCTGCCAGGAGCACAGCCATGAAGAGGTTTCTGTTTGTGAATGCAGGGCAAGGCAATTGTGCCAGTGCTGTCTTTCTCCTTGTCCCTCATTGTTCCCGTGCCTTTTTGCAGGTTTTCTGTGTCTTGCTTTCAAAACAGCATGTGGGAATCTGGGCAGCATAACACAACACCTGATTTTTCAGCATTTAGAGCCCTCCACTTTGCAGGTGGATTAAAGGGATTACTTAATGCAGTAAATCAAAAACTGTGAAACAGGGCAATCTTTTTGGCTCTTCTGTGTTGAAGTGAATTGCAGACATCTTGTAGGTTACATAGTTGAGGTCAGATAGTTGAACATACATATTGTATTAGATATTTTAAAACATACTTCCAGTATTTCTTTCCAGTATCTTCCAATTGAAAGTATTGCTTCAGGCAAGCTATTTTGATAACTAACAAGAGGGAGGAACTCTTTAAGTAAACGGAGATGTTGTTTGATGTTATTCTGGAATTTGAAAGCCATCATCTTAGAATTTTTTAATAACTTGAGGGCGTTCAGAGATTACATGGATGTGTTACTGACTCACAAACATGGCACAGACTTTCTTCCCATTGTGGTAATAAGGATGAATGTCATATGTGATCCCTAGAGAGGTATCTTAGTTTTTGTTGTTGTTGGGCTTTGTTGGTTTTCTTTTTCTTTTTCTTTTTTTTTTTTTTTTTATAACTAAGAGAGCTTTGGGATGTTCCTGAGCTATGAAAAAACTCGTAGGTGTACAAGACTGTACTTCACATGTTATACTTTCGTTAACATTGTACTGAAAGACGTAGCAGGCTCATCTGCCACTAGAGATACCTGTGTCCTGTCAGCAGGTAGCTGTAATTTGTTGATGCCATCTTTGTAACTGTTATAAGACCTGTGTCATATTTCAAGTCCATGCATTAGTCACGAAATCTTGACTGTCTCAAACTCTGTCCCTTTCCTCTTTAATCATAGACTTCTTTTACGCTCCACTCAGCTGCATCGAATAATGTTCATGAATATATGATAGTAAAGAGAACAATGCTGATGGTGACTGATGATGATAAATTACAGTATTTATCCATTAGGAAGGACATTGGATGACCTACAGATCTGAGGCTGAGGCTAAAAGACCTTTTCTAATCATTCTTAACACTGCTGGCAACAGCCACATAACGTATTATGTGTTATTTATGTAGAGAATCTGTAAATAGTTTCGAACAATTCCAAACCAAGATAAAAGCATTCTGACGCTTGAAGGATGTTGCCTAAGAAAATCAATTAGGAAGTATTAAACGATGTGATAATTTAAGGAAAATAAAGCTTCTTTAAATGCTTTTGGGAGTTATTTTAGATTGCCTGGGGCTATAGTTGCAATTACGTTCCTTGGGGGAGAAAAAAACCCCAACATTTCATAGCTTTCCAGAAAACAAACTGAGCAAATGTTAGAGATTTATTTTTAGAAATACAAAGAGAATTCCAAACGCTAGTGGGAAAACCATTAAACTTGTTTGAAATGCTGGGCGAGTGCAAGAAACTAAATCAAACACTGCCAGTGCGACTGATCATTCATCCTCTGTGTTCTTTCTGCTCCTGACGGTGCAGAGGCTGCTGACTTCCTTTCCCCCTTTCCCGTCCTATGGCTTCAGAGGCTAGTTAAATCAAAGCATTTAATATATATTAGGGAAGTCTTTCAGAGTAAGGATTTGAGCTTAAATACACTTAATTAGGAGTAATGATGTGCTGTGGTTTTGAATCTTATGGAAGAACTGTTTAAATTGGATTGTCTAATGATAGTTCTAAGTAAACACAAAATGGCTATAAAAATTGAGTGGCTTGAGTAAGAACAAGTGCAGTTCAAGAAGATCTTCTTGGTATAGTCCTTGCTGGAAATCTCCTTCTTGCAATTCCCACCTTATTTCTGAAGAATTCTGCAGTATCCCAGTGCAAATAGCAACACAACAAAGATCCTACTAAAATGTTTAGTCAAGGGCCTTCTTCTTCTAGGATGCAGGTGATTAGGTGTCATCAAGCATAAATAAAAGTTTAAATCTTCTTGAGATAATAAACCCACAAAGGCAGAAGACTTTGAAATGAATGGGTAGCTGCAATGCAGAGAAATTAGTTGAAAAAGTTTATTTGCATTTTTAGTTCTAAGGTTCATTGTATTGTGGTGCATTGAATATATGTTACCTTTTGGTCCCTGAGATGGCTGAAAATATTTCTATATCCTGACCTATTCTTAAAGTGCTTATTTACATGGATTTCCCTACTGAAGTCAGTGGGACTACTTATGTGAATAACGTCTGCAGGACTAGCCATATAACTTGCACCATAGTAATTTTCATTATATGTTGGGTAAAAAAAGTCCTTTGGTATACAGTAAAATGGATTGAGCTGCAGTACTCAAGCTGTATGAAAGGTAGTTATCAAAATGTTGTCACTGGCATTCTCTGGGGTTTATGGTAGTAAATGTTCAGTGTTGTGGCATGTTTTCAAATTCAGAAGGACAGACCTACATTCCTAATATTACATGCCAGACTCAGAAAAGGTTCCACATGGCAGCTCTCAGTTTCTACAAGTTGTTTGCTCCCCGGATAGGAGAAAGACAGGGCTTATACCTGTATGTAGTACATATGTTTTCATGTATGCCTTGCAGGGTCTCTACGTGCCATTCTGTACTGAAGAGGGGATTTGCCCCTTTTTGGGTCCTGTTACTGTAGGTAGAAAGGAGCTCGATGTTACAGTCCTAACCAGCAGTGTTAAGACCCTGCTCTTCTTATTTCATTATGGCATAACTAGTGACAACTGAAGGAAGGAGGGTGAAAGCTCATCTGGATGAGTTAGTGAAGACTCTAGTGCAGTCTTTTTTTTTTTTTTTTTTTTTCTTTTCTTTTTTGTTGGTGACTATTTGGACTGTGTCCTTAGCTGTTTTCTTTTGTCCCTTTACACTCTCCTTTTAGACATGTTTCTGATTCTGTAAAATGCTGTGTTCTGTGGGAGTGGTTCTGAGTGCTCTCACTTCTTTTTCCCTTCTGTTTAGTTACATCTCCATGTGATTCTCTCCTGTACCATACTTTTTTCCCCCAGCTTCCCATCTTCTATACATGGAATTTTCCTAATAATATTCTTCAAACAGCCCTTCCGCCTTTGCCAGTGCTATATTTCTCTTTGAAAACTAAGCAATGTCTGTGTCATCTTTGTTTTCTTACTTTTATTTTCCTATTGCTAATCGTTTGAAGAACGTTGTCTCACTTAAGTGTACTGTTGGCTCAGAGGACAGTAGTGTATATATAATGAATTTATGGTTTTTGATACTTCCATTGTGATGCAGTGAGTTCATTAGGTACTGGGAAACCATTAGTTTTGAGGGCATGGAAGACATCAGACTTGCTAAACAAGAGTGTCATTGTGGTAATCTGTCTCAGCTGCCTCAATGGTGTCTTTAGTGGAAGCAATGGAAGGCAGACAGACATTTGATAGATTTGATTTTATTCTGTTAGAATAACTCCACACTCTTAATTTCCTATCCCATAACATTAATATACAGTAAGCTTGTAGTTTAAAGAATGCACTGAGCAGCAAATGAAAATGGAGTAATGCTCGTGGAATATATATTGATATGTCAGAGGAAATCTGAATTCTTCTTTCTGGTTTATGATGTATAGTAAACATTAACAGGCACTAGCAGAATGTTTTGGCTTTCGTGGTAGGTGGTGTCATCTTCCTACAAGAATTTAGGAAAAGGAGGTTCCTTCCTTTCTTCCTCATAGTATAATTAGCTGTAGCATAGGAACTTCCTGCTTATTCAAGAAAAGGAAAAATTTGAGGAGAAAAGTCTTTAGTGTACTGATTCTGTGAGCAGTATGGCCCTGTGTATCAGTTCGGGGAATATCTTTTTACTGTATTTACATCCTATACACCAAACCCAAGAATCTGCTATAGCAGTCTCACACCATACAACCCATATGGAGAGATGATAGATAATTTCTGAAAGAAGCATATGCAGGGCCATATATCATGTCAGCAACGGAATGTATTCAGTGTGTAAAGAAAAAATAAGCTTCTTCACTGAAAATGTCCTTTTCTTGAGGTCTGTTTACCTCCCTCATTCTGGCCACCTCCCTGCACTATTTTTACTTGGGGCTACGGTACCCAGCCCAGCTGGGGATCTAAACTGGGCTGGATCTTTTTATTCTAAAAACCAACTGACCCAACTAACAACAAAAAACCCAAACCCAGGACAACTCTCCCCCTCAAAACCAGCTTTGCGAATGTTCTCCTTTATCCTTTTCTTCATTCAGGTTATACTTTATTAAATGCGTTATTTGTATTGAGGAAACTGTCAATTATATTCTTCATAAATCTTGCCTCATTTCTGAGTGAGTAAAGATTATAAAATGTAAGCTAGGCAACTAGCTGAAGCAATGCAAAACCAGCTTTTGCTTTAGTTCATCTCACTGTTGCCAGCCTAAGTGGACTTAATAGCACTTCTTTCCTGGGATGAAATGGTGCTTCAGTAGAGGACTTTTTCTCTTCCCTCTAAAAAGGAAGAACAGTTTCTGCCAAAGTAATGCATTGAAAGTGTAAAGTAAATAAATGTCCTTACCTGATGCTGTTAATATCTTTTAACCTGCTGTAACTTACAAAGGTGTAATTCTCTTTACTCTTAATTACGTATTCCATTTCTTTTTGTCAGGCATCCTTCCATCCCCTCTGCAGTGGGGTGGGGGAGATGTAAATGTGTTTGCGCATCTCTAGGCAAGGAAAGATTACCCACTGAAATAATATTCTTTGAGTGTTTGCATGTAAGCTTTCCCTTCAGTGTTTCTTTGGTCTGCAGTAAATTTTGGTATTGCAGTGCAGTAACTCTTGGGTAAGCGTTTTAGTTTGGATCAAAAACATACCAGTGAAACAAATCCTGACGGTACTGACTGAACTTTTTGGCTTGCACCACAGAGCAGTTTCAGAGCATGAACTGGATTCCTTTAGGATGAAATTAAGCAAGCTTATGTACTACAGGAGCACACTTGGGGTGCTCCAGCTGCTAATAGGTGTTTGGTCCCCAGGATCAGACTAGAACTGGTCCATGTAACCCCCAGAAACACACAGGTTGTGGACATCAGGTCCTTAACATGAATGGTTTCTCTCTCCAGTTCTGTTCCCCTCTCCTTGCTAATATACACAGAGCTTTAACAAACACAGAAGGTGAATTCTAAGTGCATATATTTGAAAGTAATTGTATGCTTTTGTTTTGTTTTTCACTTGGTTTGAAGCCTGATGCAACTGCCTTGTCAGACTTCTTTTATTGCAACACCAGATTTCTTTCTCACCAAACAAACTGGGGAGTTTGTTGTCTCCCCAGTTAAGATGAAAATACATGGGTGTAAATGAATGGGTTGCAGGTGGTGAAGAGGTCTCAGTTTCACTAGAGAGATGCCTATGAGGACTGCTCTGAATTTGAGTATGGGAGAGGGAGTAGACAAAAGGAAAGCAAACTAGTATGAGTCTTGCTGGAGGTTTATAGATCATATGATCTTTTGTAACTGAGATTTTTCCATAGTGCTGCGTAGGTAGTTGTATCTGAAAGAGTGCCGCTAGCTTGGAAGAAGATGGAGATTAGGAAATCAGAGATGAAAAGCCCTTGTTATGTTCTTGGCTGTTTGCAGGATTTCTATATAACTTGAGTGGGTTCTTGATGGCTGCAATTTCAGAAGCGTCTGCAGAGTTTGAGGTGTGTTGTTATTCTGGGAATTTGAAATGTCGGAGTTGAATGCACTGAGGTCTTTTTGTCCAACACAGGCAAGATTATTTAAGATTTTGGAAAACTTGACTGCACTTCTAAAGTGTTATTGAGCAATTATGTGTCACATATAGGGAGTGGTCTACTGGTAAGACCGTGGTTAGTAGTTAGCATGAGTCTAAACTTGCTGATATTTGTGTACTTATTTGAGAATAACACAAATATTTAGATTTAGGAATATGTTTACAATCCAGATGAGTTGCAGGAAGGTAGCATTATTGGTAGGCTGGCTAAGCCTTTGCATTTCTGCCCTGAAGACAGGAACTTGAGATGCTATTAAATGTAGTGATCACAGTGGTTGTCATTTAAGGCACGGTTACTACTACCAAAGTATCACGCTTCCATAAGGCTGTGTTTGCTGTGCCACTGGAGCTGCTCCATGGGTGGCTGCGATAAAGTGTGTGCTGCTCCTGCCGAGGGATTATGGCAGAGTTTGTTAATAGCCACCCTGAAAACCATCTACGCAGGCTGATGCTGGAAATGCCATGTGCAAGATTTTCCATTCATTTCAGTACAGATTGCTTCTGCATGGAGTTTCACTTGAGAAAATTTGCAAAGTCCTGAAAAAAGACTGCATTCCCACTGATGGGAAGGAAAATTAGTTTAATCTCATTTTCTTGTACTATTCATTCCCCATCCATTATTCTAGGAAATTACTGCTAGATTGTAAATAATGAGGCTACTTTTGAACTTCAGGTGTGATCTAGTGTATCTTTCAATGGTTGGGTATAAAGTTGTTAATAGGGCAAGCTTCAAGGCAGCATTTTATGTGAATGATTCTGTGGTTTTGGCTAGACTTAATATTCCTTGTTTGTTGAATCCCAGCAGATAAGGGCTGTAAATTCCTGGTCTGTTCTAGCTGTCGGCATAATCCCATGTGACTCAGCTGTGCAGGATCGAGTCAACTACTCACCAATTTTTCAGTAATCTGGAGCCACTGAGGACCCGGTACTAAGTGTTGCTTTCCTATCAGTTTGAATCTCTCCATCATTTGTAGGAACTTTCACTACTAATAAGGACAAGAGAAGCAGCACATGAATTTGTTAACAAATTGCAAAATAACTGAGAAAACGAGGGGTTTTTTTGTGTCGGTCTGTCTGCCTGTGTTGCACTAGGACATTATGCTCAAGTACAGTGTAGAGTATAGAGCCATAGACACAAATTCATGGAAACCATTTCCCTTAGTGAGGGGAATGGCAAAGTCTGTTTTACTGTAGTGGATTTCCATTACAAGCAGGGAGTCCAGCACATCCAGCATCTAAAATGTGTGCTGGGCTGAGCTTGGTGAAACCAAGGTATGTAAATAGGAGGGATGGATGAGACTAAATCCCTCGCTATGATTAGTTAAGGAAGGAAACAGATGGACGATAAGAAGTGCCTTCCAGGTGCTGGTCTGTGTTGCATTCAGGTGCCCCATCTTTCAGAAATCATAACAAGAACCAACAGGTACTTAAAAGAAAAAAGAGAAAGTGAAATAGAGAGATAATTTTTTAAGTGAGGCCATTTAACCCTTGGAATAGAAATGCTGAGGTAAGTTTTGAACTCTCTGCCTTTTGATGTATTTGACCCAAAAATCATTTCCAGAAAGATGCCCAAGCAAAAATTCTTGGCGCCTGGACAGAAGTGTCTGAGTGAAATGTAATGGGTTGAAGTCTACAGGAGGTGAAATAATGGGGGTCCCTTTGATGTCTTGGTGGATAAGTGAATTATTAGTGGTTTAACCATTGTTGATAGTCAGTATAAATGAACTCCTAAAGGAAAAAAATACCTTTTTTACCAATCATCTCTTTTTTTTTTCCCCTTCTGCTGCTTGACAATGATAGAAAGTTCCTCCTTCCCTTATTATGAGCTATTGTAAATCTTTGTTGTAATAGCAAAGGAATAATAGGTTATCATATATATGAGTTAAAGAGAACTTTTCCTGAAGACCTGCAGTCTAAGATATGAAATCCTACTGTTAGGAAAGTTTCCATGCAGCACCTGACAAAACTTAATATGTATTTACTCTTGGATCTGAAAGCTGCAGCTGTGACTCTGAAAAGGATGTTGAACTATGCCCTTTTGCTGCCTGTGGTCAGTATTCATCCATGGCCTGGTGTTAACTCTGGTTCTAGGACCCCAGTCTGAGTGTCAGTACTATGAAAACTTCTTTTTTTTTGTTTGTTTCCTTTTTTTTTTTTTTTCTTGACAGCTCAGGAATTTTAATTATACTGCATCTCACTTGCTATATAAATTTTGAGGAAAATACTTGTTTCTGATTTTTATTGTGTGGAATATTGCAGTGAAAGAGACTTAAAGAGTGTCTTCCATGTGAATATGCACAGTGATGGTTCAGTTAAAGCAGGCCCAAAAATACATTAACACTTGTTTTGTGGCTTTAGCAGGTACATGCTTGGCCGTGTAAATGAGTAACATCCACCTAGCTCAAGTGGAGTGACTCTATCGGTTTGGTGTATCCGTTATTCTGTACCTCAGGGAGGTGTTTTTCTCCCAAGAAGAAAAGTTATTTTACATCTGGTATATTTGGACTTGATTTTCAGACTGGGTCAGATCCAGAATTTTCTTTTGCCATCTTGTATCTCGATTCCTGACATTGTACATGATAGGGAGAAAAATCCTGTATTTCAAAGTATTTGTAGAAGTAGTGGTTAGTCATTGAAAATGAGTTAACTGTTTCTGTGAAGGCTCTCGGGTTTAGCTGATAGATTACTGGGAGGATTTTGCCCTTAAGGACTTTCTTGAGGTTCCTGATATGGAGAAAACTGTGCTTTGAGATTAAATTATTCAGAAAGTGTTTTTCAAAGTAATTAAAGCTTCTAGCATTTAATGTTTTATGTATGCAGATTAAAAATGAAGGTTGATTAAATCACACAAAGGGAAGTTTATTCACAAACGGTAGATGGTAATGTCTCTTCTGTGACTGGTGGAGCACTGTTGAGCCTACTTCATTATATCAAATATTGAACTGTTATATTACTGCAATTTTTTCTAAGTGATGGCATAGTTAAGAAATGGGAAGTAGAATTTGACGCAGTACAGCCCTGGCTTTGCTAAATAGTGCAGAATACTTATTTTTCTGTCAAGTATCTGATTTATAGACAATTTTTCAGCTTGTGTTTTTGAAATGGCCAGGCGAGCTATACAAAACTCAACAAGATCAAGAGGCAGGCCAAAGTAATGATTTTCTTGTTGGAAAGTAATAGACATGCCAGTATAGCATGTAATAACAGCAGTTTTTACAGCGTGGTGCAGAACAGTAGGAATGTGAAACACATACGTTTCATAAATTATCTGTGCATAAGTTTCTGCCGAGTTCTGTGCTACAGTTACTCATTTGTCCTTTCTTTTTCTTTTTTTCCTTCTTTTTCCCAGTCACTTAGAGTTTCAATGCATGAACTCCTTCAGCCCTTTACAAATTTTGCTTGGCTATCTCCTCTGGATTGAGTACCTCATCCTTTGGATACATACACTTGCTGTTCAGGAATTAATCAATGGTCATCTTTGAAATCTAACAGCAAATCCAACCTCACTGTTGCAGGTGCCTGTGTGGATGACGTGTACACTCATGTGCACACCAAGAGATACATATGGACTCATTGATGACTGGAATATTTTCATATTGGATGGAAATTGTTCCCAAAGTTGCTACACAAAAACACTTTCTGTCATCATCCTAAGGAAACAGGTCATGTATGATCACATGAGAATGAAGGTAGTCATCAAAACCATCACACTGAATGAAAATATACAGTAGGTTTTGTGACTCTGTGGGTTTCCCAGTGGTTTCCCTGGCAGGATCTTTCCACTATCCAGTGGGTGCACCTTCTGACAGAACAGAGGGACAAGGGTTTGTCCTTTATCCCAAGAGTGAGAGATCCCACCTTTGTGTGGGGTTGGACGGGCTGCCCATGACTGCTTGGTGCTGTGTTTCTTGGAGGTAAGAAATGCCTTCATCTGATAGAGACCAGATGTCTGTAACACGGGTCAGCCAAGTCTAGTCCCATCATCATGGCAGAAATAATCACCAGCTGAATTACCTGCATACTCTTGTGGTGTGTTTAGCAGGTATTGCTTAAAGAAGATACTACTTGTGCCCAATAGATCCATAGTTATGTCTTGAGAAGCATGCAACATTTCTGATGCATCTGCAGGATATTTCTTTTCTACCATCTCATTAGGAACATAAGATTTCCATTCAGCAAATGGAACTTTCTGTGGATGATAATTAAATTTTCTAATAGTGCTTGCTTACAGCACTGACAGTTCATCAAAGCAAGAAAAGAAAGTTATTTTTATTTTTAAAAAGAGATAATTTAGTTCTAGGTGACTGATCAAGTTAAATCCAGGATCAAACGATTCGCCTTTAAATGACAGCCTCTGTGTGGCTTGCCCCAGATACACTGCAGTTAAATCTGAATTCTTAGTTTTAGCACAGAGGTTGGTTGGACTCCAGGCTGTACAGTGTATAAAAGTTTTTTTTGGGTGGGGGAAAGAAGTAAGTTCTTGCATTTTAGGAACTGCAATCTCAGCTCCAAATGATATAATTGTAAACAATTTGTGGCGGAGCGAATGCAGAGGGGGAGCGTGCTTCAGCACATTTTGGCATTTCACAGTTATTCTGAAGTCAGATCAGAGAGAACAGGAAAGACTGGCTGGGATAAGGAGTGGGCAGAAGGTGAGGTCTGTGTTGTGAACTTCTGAAATAGGACATCAAGCCAAGACTGGCTTGGCTTTTCCATCTGGAAGATCATGTGAACTGACTGTGTTGGACTGAGAAGCCTGTGTGGAGAGGGAGCCTGATGGCCTTGTAGAGCTCTCTGTAGCCTTGGGTGCCTGCTTGAGCTTTATCTCCCATTCATTTGGGGTTCCTCCAACACTCATAATTTTTTTCCCCGTCTGTCTCTCCTGTTAACGATAGCAGTATTTCACTGAATGCCTGTGGTGTCTAGAGAGTCACGTATATAACTGTGTGCACACATGCAGGTCACGATGGGATTCATCAGTACTGCTGTGGAATGTCCTCAAGTTCCAATTTCCTCTCTTTATCCTCTTTCCTACCAGGAAAAACAACAGAGAAATGCCCCGTGTGTAAATTTGCAGTATCCACCATGTGCTGTGTGAGTGAGATAACTGATCTGTCCAAATATTTCTTCGTTATTCCAAGTCTCCTTTCTTGGATGTTTTTGAAAGGGCTACAGCCATAGTCATACTGGGGTTTTATACTTCTGGTAGTGTTCCTTGGTCATGGTGAAGTTCTGGAGATATATTCTGCAGTACACCAACAGAGATGGTGTGCTGCCTTCAGTTTCACTGTAAAGCCCTGCAATGCTGTTTCATCCTGAGACGTCAGACTTGTTTCAGTTCCTCTAATAACTCATAATTCTGATTTATACTTTTTCATCATTTTTGTATGTTTTATATAAATGCGTATATTAGGCTTTGTCCTGCAGTATGTCTTGTGTTTTCATTTCTGTACTCATCAGCCTGTGTAATGCGTTATATAGAGCTCACCGCTCTGCCTGTGACTCCTCCAGTGTCTCTCACAGCAGCCAGGGAGGGGCACTGCACCTTCTAATCATTTCTGCAAAACCCAAAGTCCCCAGACGAGTATCTGTGCAAAGCTTGGAATATGTGATGCATCATTTCAGGCTAGAATTTAGAGCCCTAATTGTGGAAGAGAAACATGTGAAGAGTGTAAATCCTTAAAATTTCATGGGCATTTGAGGGATTTGCAAACATGATCAAGTAAACTAGTGAACTCGGTGAAATATCTTTAGGGACTCTTCATCAGTTTCTACCAGTTCTGTAGAAAACACAATAATAGCTGCTGCTTAACCAGCAAAGGTTTCAGATTTTCATTCCACTGGGATGGAAACTTGCAGATGATATTAATAGATTTTTCTACATGGGAAAAGAATCTGCCTTTTGAATGGTTTTGTCCTACCTTACAGAAATGTTTTTTTGATCAGGTTACATCAGAGAAAAGGAAGATAGTGACAGAGATAATCTTTGCATGTTATGAAGATATTTTCCATAATAAGTCTCTTGCAAATCCACCGCGATGAACCAGAGACACCACAAAGTGCTTTGTTTTTTTTTTTGTTTTTTTTTTTTTGTGTGTGTGTTTTTTTTGGTGTGTTTTTTTTTTCTTTTTGTGCTGTATTTCATGGCTATCCCTTGTCCCTGTTACTCTTTGCTACCAAAAAATTCTGAACCTGTTATCATCTAAGACCTTCATGCATTTATGGATTAAGTTTTTAAGTAATATTTATGGCAAATACATCTACTTTCTGATCATGTTACACTTCTGAGACTTAGAAGTGTCTGTACCACACCTTGAAGTGTGTGAAAACAGCTCTCTGTTATCAAGATTTAACATCACTTGGGAAAAATCGGAAGTTAGTTGGCTTTTAAGATACTGCCCAAAGGCAATGCTTTCAGGATGCAGCCTTCTCTTATGTTGGTGAAGCATGAAATTTAAGACTCTCCAGAAGTTCACCTCAAGTATAAAACTTCTAAGTAAAAACAGGATTTGGAGGCTGCCATGAGGTTAATCTGGGTGAGGGTGAGTTGTTTTCACCAAGAAAAGCCTGTTCCTTTATGGATCTTTGAACCAGGGCTTTTGGTACAGAGGCACACAGCTCTGAATCTGTCAAAGTTGCTGAAATATCCCATCTTTCTTAGTGAGCGATGAAAGATTTTTGTACAAGGTTGTAGGACCTTTCATTATTTCTCTTCAGAGCAGCTGCTGTTTTTTTTGAGGGCTCCGTTCTTCAGCTATGTGGCACCAAAGACTTTATTTCTCTGATTTTGTACTTGAACAGTTCCAGTTCAATTCCAAGAGAGCAGATGGTTGATCAGTGTTTCCGAAGGTTTTAGTTATATTGTGACAAGGCTTTACTCCTCATCCAAGATTGGGTTGCTTTTGAACATCAAGGGAAACAAATGCATTTTTCTAAAATCTAAATAGATAGGGTAAGTATCAAGTGGATAAAAGACAATACTGTTATCCCCATTTTCCATTTTTCTATTTCGTTTTTTCTAAAATGGAAATAAATTGCTGTGGTCTGACAAACCTACCATCAGCTTGCATTGACTGCCTCTGAAATGGGGACAGGGTCTTTTCATGTAGAGAACAGAGGGAAGAGTATTTCTTTCTCTTGCAGTGATTTGATTTTAAAAAATCAGTACATAAGCAGAATATTGGTAAATAATCTCATCAAACTGGAAAAAGAGGCAGTAAATTTGTATATTGGGAAAAGAAGTAGCTGCAGGGTATCAGTGTGGCTTGATTGGAAACCTTTAACTAGAACCTTAGGATCATTCTCATTCTTGACCTTTCTTGCTCAAGGACTTTTGGTGAATATTAATAATTTTATGAATGTAATGAATGAATTTAAATTAATTTCTTTAGCGTACCCTATAGTGCTAACTTATATCTACTGCAGTCTGTGTTATATGTATATACTGACTTGGATAGTTCACTCTCTACCCCTCCATTGGTATTTTGAACCCTGGCGTAAGTTCTTGCCGTTTGGGCCACACCAGGTGTTAAGCTGTTGTGTTTCTGCTTTGCTGTAGTACCCCAGAACCTTGGGGGATGGGGGTGCATTCATCCTATTTCACAGCTGTAATACTGACTTTCTCTCCTCCTTTTTGGATGTGTGTCCGTCATCAGTCCTTTCAGAGTCTAAATATAATTTCTGGAAGAAACAGTATGGTTTATTCTGAGTTTTATTGTTTTGCCACTGACTATTTTTTTTGTGCCTGGATTTATGATATCTAACATGTATAAAAGTTATTGTTTGCCCTTCCCCTCCTGATTATTCTTCTTTTTCTTTCAACAAACACTCACATCCCTGGAAGATGTCCTAGTGCTTACAATTGAGTTTAGAAGTTTGGAGGCACCAAATAATTTCTGATACTAAACCAAGCTGTAATTGGATGTAATGATACCTGCTTCCCAGGACAGTATACATTTTAGGTAGTTAACATTTGTGAAGCAGTTTGATATGCTACTATGATAGGTGCTTTGAAAATGCAAAATGTTGTTATTATTCCCAAAAATACAGGGCTTCCCACTAGAAGTGCTCATAAACATGTAGCTGTTACTGTTGAGATTTACTTAAGTCTTGATCTTGGGATATGTGCTGTGTAAATTCAGTTGGAGATTTTATTGATATTTTTCATAGAAATTAATGAAGCTACAAGTAGCCCTGCTGCTCAGAGAATAGCCGTGTTCTAATTCATCATGCTACAGCTTTGAAGAAACCAGCCTTACAGAAGTTTCTTCATTCTTACAAGATATTGAACTGCTAATGCTGGATGTGATCCATATTAACCCTTGACTCTAAGCAATATTGCTTAGAGCAAATAACTCTTTCCTCTAAGCAACACTTCTACTCCACAACATAAACCGATCTTGAAAGGAGTAACACAACAGTGAGTAAAAAGCTTTAATCCAGTCATCCAATCTCTGAACATAAAGCTAAAGCTCCAAATTCCATTTTCCTGGTAAGAAATCTACATAACAAACCCACCAGTTATCTGGATGCAATCTGCCTCTTGCTCCTCTGCTGCTGGCCAGTGTGAAAGTCTCCTGCAGTAGCATTATGGAAGTCGATCATGATACAACTGTGATATCCAAAAAAAAAAAAAAAAAAGTAACAGTTTGTGGTATTTTTATATTATTAAAATCGTAGATTTCAGACAAAGTATTGGTAGATTAAATGCTGGAAGAGGGGTGTGATATGGGCGAGACACCCACTGTGCACCATGGTGCAGACCAGTGCACACAAAGTGTCCTGGGTCCCGTGAAATGGGGGTTACGCCAGCACCCAGGGGTGCTGCTGTCCTTTGGACTGTGTGCGTTTTGAACTGTCGTAATGGAGAAGGCTGGGGAAGGGGATGGACGCGTGGCAGCAGCATGTGCAGCGGGGGCAAGGCAGCAGAAGTGTGGCGTCACAGATGCTTCAGCATCAGCACTTGGTAATTTTGGTATTGTCTGGTTCCATGTGCAGCTGGGATGCTCTGGCGGTGTCAGTGTGTTACCTGTTACCAGCATATTGCTGGCACAGCGATTTCTTACTCCATCTTGTTTGTGGGTATGAACAGGATGATTTGCCCCCGTTTGGAGCTGGAGATGCTGAAGTGTGGTTTCACCTCTCCCAGCCATTGGCGGACCTGAGAAAAAAGTCACGGATTGATTTCTGCAGACTCATTTCTCTGGAGTGGAACGTGACTGATCAATATTCAGAAATGCCAAATGCTCACAACATCCAGCCTGGAGTACCTGGCCTCCACTCTAAGGCAGAAATGATTACAAACCAGTAAACAGTAACCAATTTTCACGCCTCTGGGACAAAGCCTTTTCAAATAATTACTTGAAAATACAACTTTGAAACATGTATTTTCTGTATTTCTAGTGCTATTTATCAGATAAGCATCAAGTTGTTAAAATTAATCATGTACAAATTTCTTTGAAGCAAAACACTACCGCTCTGACTGTATTGTTATTAATCCCTTGAGTTTACCAACATGTGGACATCAGAAGGGATGTTGTTTTGCTTTGATTAGGCTCTTATGCATAGAAAACAGCACATGCTCTGCCCATCTGCTTCATTAAACTGTAAAGCAGATTCTTATTTTTAATATATTTTAATGCATAGGCATTAAATATTTTGTGAGCTTGAGTAGCCATCTGACTTTTGTATTTTTAAAGCAGACTTTATCTCTTGTTCTAGGTTTCTGGAATGTTTTTTGTTCTTTGGGGTTTATTTTAATTTCTTTTCAATTTGAAAGTCTCCTTACCTGACTTTAAGCCTTTAGATGATGTTCTTAAATCAGCAGGGACGATGAGAATTTTAGGTATTTTAACAGAACAATTCAGGTCATCAGTCTTTTGCTGTTAATTATAGAGGGAAGCCTGGGTGACTTTGGTCTTATATTAGATGTCTACAATGATGGTGAAATGAATCCGAACCTTAGCACGGTGAGATGATTTCAGATCCCAGTATGAGCAGGTTAAATCTGAAAGACAAAAATCTTTTTTTGTTTTTTTGTTCATTGCTATTAAAAATGCATTCTGAGAGTCAATTTATGAACATTTCTGATGCATAAAACATAGTAATGTCTGAGCGGGATTTTTCTGAGATGTTTCCCTGCATTTCCTTTTGAAATGGAGAGCAAGCAGAAGAAACTTCAGTGTAAGGAGGAACTAGGCAAGATAATCACAGCCAGTGAGGAAAGGGGGCTTGGTCTGCAGTACCTTTGAACCACTGCTGTGACGGTGTAAGACTGCTGACTAAAAATCATAGGATCTACTTCATTTATAATCAAACCATGCTAGCATAATTCTAGGGATTTATTAGAGTTATGTCATGATTTCAGAGTTAGCTCAAGCTGCCAGTTCCCAAGAGAGAAACTGGCATTGTGTCAGTGTGTTCTAGTGTCACAAAATGTAAACCTCAAACAAAGGTGGTCAACGAAGATTAATGTTTTTTAATTGTGAACAAGAAGAGGAAGCTGAAGACCTTTGTACAGTGTATTTCTTCAAAAACAATGAGCAAGCTGTTCAGAAAAGTGTATGTGTGGATCAGCATAAAAATTCACTTTTCTGTGTAACGAGAGCTTTAGTGTTGAGTAAAAATGCCACTTCGATTTGAGTTGTTTACTGGCCTTGTTCATGAGAGTGTTTTGTTATCGTGAGTGTGGGGAACATACAACACATTGACATCTCTGAGGCTTATGCCAAGTCCCTGAATATACTTTGAGATCCACAGTTAAATTTTGCAGTACAAATATTACATTTTTCACTACGGAGATGTTTTTCCCCATGAAATTTAAAGGAATAATTTGTTCCTTATGCAACATTGCCCAAGCTGTTAACAGTCTTGTTTTATGTTTTTGCTGTCACATGAAGAGAGTGGAAATCATCATCACAGCAACTCTGTGGCTTTAGAAGGGAAAGACAAAAGTGTTACTGTTCTTGAAGCATCAGCTACATCATCAGTGTTTTTTTCCAAGTGTCTTCCTCAACTCGTACTAGAAAGCTCTTCTCCATTTAATTTGTGTGCTTTCTGTTGGGGTTCAACACCAGATCCACCCTTAGGTGGCTGAAGTCAGGAAAACTGGTCCGTATAGACCCTGGCGAAGCGTAACTCCAACAAGGAAGGAAAGAGGATTAAAATACTGTTTATCAGTGAAGATGTCTGACCCCATTGTCCTGAGTTCTTACACTGTCTGAATGGCCTCACTTGTTGGCATCACGATGCTCTGTGCTTGACATCATGATGATCTGAAGCTGTTCAGATCTTTGCAAGCTTCATTTTGCTTAGCGGCCTCTGATTTTGCATTGCAGCACAGGAAAAGCACTGTAGTCCTTTAAGGAAGGTGACAGAGGTGAATTATTTTTGACCTGTGATCAAGTAGACAGTATTTTAGAATCATGGAATGGTTTGGGTTGGTAGGGACCTTTAAAAGCTCATTCAGTCCCAACCCCCTGCCCCGGACAGGGACACCTTCCACTAGCCCAGATTGCTCAAAGCCCCGTCCAACCTGGCCTTGGACACTGCCAGGGAGGGGGCAGCCACAGCTTCTCTGGGAAACCTGTGCCAGTGTCTCACCACCCTTACAGGAAAGAATTTCTTCCTTACATCTAATCTAAATCGACCTTTCTATCCCTGCACTCCCTGATGAAGAGTCCCTCCCCATCTTTCCCATAGGTCCCCTTTAAGTACTGGGAGGCTGCTATAAGGTCTCCCCAGAGCCTTCTCTTCTCCAGCTGAACACCCCCAGCTCTCTCAGCCTGTCCTCACAAGGGGGTGCTCCAGCCTCCTGAGCATCTTTGTGGCCTCCTCTGGTCCTTGAGCAGGTCCATGTCCTTCTTGTGTTGGGGGCCCCAGAGCTGGACACAGTACTCCATTTTCAGTGGAAAAGAAGAGCAAAGGCTGTATTGCAAAGTCCTCCTGATTTTCCCTGTCCTTCCACACTGTGTCTCCCTGTTTTGCTGTGCTGGAAAATAGCTTGTGCCTTGATTTCCTGGTGCTCTGACACAGGCAGGCTGCTTCCTGCGCTCTGTCTGCCAGCCTTGCTGGGGCCTGCCTCATGCCCATGGGCAAGCACATAATGAAAATTTGAAGAAATATGGGCAGCATAAATGTGTTTCTGGTCCATGGGCCAAACAGGGACATCTGGGATAAAACCTGGCAGAGAACAATGCTCATATACTGTTGATAGCAGGAAGAGCTTAAGGAGTGATTCCTTCTCCCCAGAAATGTGGTTTTTTTAATCTTTGTTCATTTGTGGTGTGGGTACATATTCACGACACAATCTCTATATTTTCCCCACAAAAGAAGAACAAAAAGAAGATTTATGTCAGATAAATGCTTGATTGCTTTTCAAGATTTATAGTCTTATCACCCGTTTCAAGATTCTCTAATGAAGAGCAGTAATAATCATGCACAGTCTTACTTTATAATAATGTTGTTGGGACTTTTTTGAAAAATGTCTCACAGAGAACTCTAGATGTCAGCTAGTCAAACCAGAAGTCATTTCACCACAGTAGTGCTTTTATCATTATGTGAGATAAAGGAGATTCTGATGGAAGATATTTGTAAAAGGTGTGTTTCTGAAACCTTTCTCAGTGGAACCTGCAGGATAGTCTCAGCTGGTAGGTCAGGCTTCAGACCAAAGGTATGTTCACCAACCACTCTTTCTAAGGTCCTAATTATGTACTTCTACCCACCTGTCTGTCTTCTGCATTAGTGTGTTAAGGAGATGAAAGGCTCCAGATAAGTACTATTTTGGAAAGAAAAAGTTCTCAACCTCTAATGTTTTATCTATTTTTGGCTTGCCTCTGGAAGAATTTCTATCTTCTCCATGTACCAGTTTTGGTTTCTCCAGTATCTTTTTTCTTCTTCTTGCAAGTGGTGTTGTTCCTTCACTCATAACCAGCTCTCAGGAATTACAGGTAGCCTAGGGCAGGCTTGGCTAGTGTGCTCTCAGGCTATACGTACCCATCTTCATAAGGGCAAGAGCCCTAAAACACAGATAGTATGCCACTGAAAATCGGGTCACTGTGGGAATAATTGACAGTACATGGCTGGGTTAGTCTTCGCTCTCACCAGTGAAGAGGACTAGTTGCATGCATGGTGCCTGGCTTCTTTCCCTTGTTTTTGCAGCTGCTCCTTGCCGACACAGCCCATCTGTGGGTGGGTGTGGTGTGACTGTCTCTTCTCATGTGTTTTAAGGAGTTAGGTGTCTTGTTAAGCAGGTGGGAAACTCTGGGCTGTTGGATGTGGTTTGGATGTGGTGCAGATCCTGCACCCCTCCACGCTCTGCACATCAGACCCTTGTCAGGGTGCAGTCATGGCAGCTGTGGCACCTTGTCCATGACTGAGCCCCAGGGCTCCCATAAACTGTATCATTTTCCTGCAATGTCTCAAAATTTACATGAAAGTCTGAAGACAGACAGGAACCCTGTATGTGCCCTTTTATATGTATCTATATAATTCTCTGTCGAGGAGTAAATGAGAAGGAGGGTAGAAGGGCATGCTATTTGAAAATTCTTTTGTCCACTGCTGGTAATAAACTACCTGGGAGTCACTTTGCCCTACTCACCCGTGTGTGGTGCGTACCGCAGGCTCTGCTGCTCAGGACAAGCGAGCTGTGGGGTGAGAGCCTGAGACCCTGGGTGAGCCCAGGCACTTGGCTCTGGGGTGAGCTGTGGGGCTGTATTTGTAGGTCGAGGATGGAGCTGGGCCTCTGAAGAGGAGCCTGTGATGGTGTGTAAAGACAAACACCCCTGAAATGCAGACCTCCCTCCCCAGCTAAGCACGCTCCCCTCAGGAACCATGAGCAGCCGCCTAGGAAACAGCATTTGAAGAAACTGTTAAACTAGCAGTTGGAAGTAATTGCATTGTATCTTGTGTATTACTTTTGTCAGGGTCTCCTGGATTTAAGTTGTTTAGTTATTAAAAGAACGAAAAACCCCTGAGAGCTCTCCTGCCTGCAAAAGTCTCAGGCAGGGTTTTGCTGCATCCACAGGGTGCCTGCTGCCTGGAAGGTCCTGGTGCAGTAACACGGCAATCTGTATTTACATGCTGCGCTTTCATCATAAAATCACAGAAGAAATAGGATCATTACTGTATATTAAAGAATTAATTACGTTGCTTAGTTTATTGGAAAAACTATGTATTGATAATAGGGAGCATTATCTTGCAGGTGGCAGAGATGTGTGAGCTAAGTCATGAAGTTCATTTCTACAGTTGATCCTGTACCCTGCCAGAACGTCCTTCCCCTCTGACATCCCACCTGCGCCCATGTCGGGTGGTGCAGAGCTGCGACCTCAGTGAGGACCCCTGGGGCGCCTGGCATTCCCATGGGATTTTCCAAGGGACAAAGATGTTAATTCTCCCCAGTGATAGACGGAGCCCTTCGGTCCCGACCTAAAGCGGGAAGTGAGGCTGTCCCTCTTGGAGGTTGCTGCTTCAAAGCCGTAGGGTGGATCCATTTCTCTGCTTTCTTCCCACCTCAGCTCCGGGTCTGCGGAGGGGTGAAAGGTTCAACTTGTGCCATGCCCTCCTCTTGTTAATGTTTCTAAAAGAGGTGTGCTCCTGCGTTGTGTCAGCAGGAGCAGGCTTTTTTCCCCAAAGGCTTTGTCAAAGCATCCTCAGTTATCTCTGCAATACTTTTATCTATTTATATATAAGCAGTATTTAAAGGGAACAAATGGCCTGTATGATCATTCCTGTGTTCATTTTTCATGAATTTAATTCCTGATGCCGAAACTTTGTTTTTCAAAGTAGGATTAGAATTGCTGAGGATAAATGGTGCCAACATTACATATGGTAATAGTGGGGACCTGTGTAAAGCTGAGCCAGGGTTTCTTATTGACAAAGACTAATTAAAAGTGGATAAAGTTAAAGATTTTTTTTTTTGTCATTAGTCAAATGTCCTGACATGAACTATCTCATGCAGCTATTCTTTTTGTGGTAATACAAGGGGATTTAAACCACGAGTTGGTAGAAGGCTTTGATGCTGGTGTCTGTGGTCTCTGGGGACTCAGAAGAACCATGGGCTGGAACACGCCATTTCCATCAGCAACACTGCTAAACCCTTCAGCACAGCTGCCTTCTCTGTATGTATTCTATTTAGAAGTCTTAAATTCATTTCCTAGAGCAGTTCCTCAATGCAGCCAGATTGAGCATCAAAGGATTGCCCAAAGCCCTGGGGTAGACCTATTTATTAAGGCTGATTAACATGATGAACGTACTGCATATGAATTAATGGCCCCCTATAAATATTGGACCTCCAAGTGTTTGTAGCACGTCTCTGGAGAAGCTGGTTAGGAAGCAGTGCTATAGCCATTGCTTTGCATTTATTTTAGGGCTTTTTTTAAAGTAAATCCTTATTACCTTTAAGTTTTAAATTCTACATTTTATTCAGTGGTTAAATGAATATCATGTTTATAATAGTAAGGGGTGTACAGGATGTGTTTTAGAATTAAAAGCAATTTTTTTGTTTGTTGTTTTATGGAGGGAATAAGTAATGACATGAACAGCTTTGTGGTATAGTGTGTTTTGCTTTAGGTTTACTGACGAATGGTGTTTTCTTCAACAAGCAAGCTGGCAGGGAATTGCAAACAGTGACCTCATTTATCCTACTAGAGCTCACTCTTCTTGACGGTTTCATCAGCCGGTGGGAAGACGTTTACTGTTCAACTGCTGCCAGCAAAGCCTGCGCTTATTTTTATCTCGGCAAACTCAGTGAATATTCTGAACATTGTGTTAGCTTAAACAGTGTTATACTCATCTTACAAGGCACCAAATTTTGTTGTAGAGATAGGAGCAGAAGCAGGCCCACAATGACTAAAGCAGTTTAGTTCAGTGATGTATTTTATTATAGATTTATGCAGAATCTGCTGTAAGTCTGTATATAATTTGAACATCACTACATGGAAACCATTTGCAAAAAATAGTGCAGCATACTGGTTTAGTGAGAAAGAGGGAGAAAAATCTACACATATGTGAAATTATTGCCTTGATTTTTAGGAAAGAAGTTACTGAACCTACTATAGGTTCATCATTTTCATAACTTTTTTAACTTTTGTAATGGAATTCATAAGAATGTTTTACAAAATCAAGGGTCAGTAGATGATCCAATAGTGAGATGAACTTTAGAAAGGAAAAAAATTATTCCTGCTTTCAGTGGAAACAGTGGAAACTGAACAATTACCGGAAAGGGTCTTTTACTCCAGATTAACTGTTTCCATTTTGTAAAATCACAGTGCTTAGACTTCTTGTACAATACACGAATTGTGTAAAGTGTGAAGTACAATACAGCCTAACTCAGTGTTTTGCTGGATAGCAGATACGCAAGTATTTATTTTCATGTTGTTACCTGGTATTAGCAATGCATACATAATCTCTACAGTGTTTGCTGTGGTAGTGAAGGGCAAAAGTGGCCTTGATGCGACCTGGCAAATGCAGGCTTGTTGATTGCAGATTGGCAGGTTTCTTTTTTACATGTCCTAGAAGTGATTTAGATGAATTAATTAGTGCTATGAGTGTTCTTATCAATGATATTTATTTAATATTGTTTAGTTTGAACAAATGAATACCCATAAATAATAATGAATAATAGCTATTATCAACAGTTTCAGCAAGTTTTCAGGCTTTAAAAAGTCATAAATAATAAACATAGTGCCTTTTCTGCTCCATTTTGCACTAAGTTCCAGCAGGATGTGTTTTGGCAGATGTGAAGGTTGAGAGCTGATTGGGGTACCTGCAGCTGGTTTTGGGTTACTGGAATAATTTGGTTTGACAAACAAGATGCTTTTTAGACAACTCCTCTGAAAGAAGAGAGACTTTTAGGTCTTTTTTTTTTTTTGTAGAAGGATGCTGGGTATAATATTCAGCGTGTTTGAACATTTTGGATACATCACTCATGAAAACATTTCTCTTTTCTAGTGGCTTTTTAAAGACAAAATGGCTTGATTTGTCTTTTCTTCTGTGATTCTGGAGAAAGAAGTGTGTTCCCAGAATGGGAAGTCAGGCAGCCTGCCCATGTGCTCAGATGTTTAGAGGGAGCTTTGCTTTAGAGGGTGAAGGAAAGAAAAGGAATATTATTCCAGTTGTATGATGCCAGAAAGCTCCTTTATGAATAAGCATTACATCTTTGGAGATGTTTCATGGGCAGATCATATGTGAAAGAGAAAAAGCAATAGTAAACTGAATGTAGGGGCCAAAACTGAGAGATCACCAGGTGCCAAGCCTTCTGCTAGAGACTGCGCTGGGAGGCTGAGCCACTGCTCGGGTGCCTTGTGGGGGTGTGCACCAGTGATAAAAGCAGCAGCGTGCTGGCACAAGTGTTGAATGCACTCCGTGTTTCCCCAAGTCGGGTGGAGAGGAGGCAGAGCACCAGAAGAGATCTTCCCAGGGATACTCTTGCCGTAACAGCATGTGGGAGGATGACACTCCCCCCAAAAACTGGAACAGCCTTTGGCCAGTGCCTAAAGCATGTATCTTACTGTGTCATGTAGGAGTAATTTGTTTTCTACTACCGTGTTTTGTCTTTGGAAGCTATTTAGGTATCTGCCAGGGGCATCTCTAGTTTAGCTGAGAAACAACACAGTGGATGCACTGCACAAAATAAATAATTTAAAATGTATAAGATAGATGAATTAGTAGGTTTGTGTCACATCTTTGTCAAATTTGAGTAGATCTTTACAGCTTTAAGGTTAAAGAAAGGCAGACTGCTAATAGGTTTTTTCAGTAACTGAAACCTTATTGAGTTTACTAGCAAGACTCTTAATCATGTAATTAATTATTAGTAAATGCTTTTGGAAGCTGCTGCTATTCAGATTACCTTTCGTGACTTCAGATTCTTCAGGAATAGACTGAACTCTGATATTTGCTCAACAGTATGCAACTGAGATCAAATACACCCATCCCAAAGACGAGACTGAGTTTTGCTGTGGAAGCATAATGAACTAATACCGAATATGCGTTTATTCAATATCTGCTGTCCGTATCACTGTATCAGTGTTTAATCCTTAACAAAGCTGCTTGTTACTGTTCTTATTTCCTGGTTCTAAACCAAGATACAAAAAGCATAAAGTTTCCATACTGTCATTGTGCTGGACTTTTAAAATCATTTGCTTTGCTGTCCTGAATTTTAAAAAGCCAACACTTTCATACAATTGAAGCTATTTTGATGAGCTTTTTGTCATCTGCCTCAGGAAATGGTAGCATTTTTTGACAAATGCATCTTTGACATATGAATTATATCCTGTGTTTTATTCCTATGAAAAAACCTATCGTTATTTTCTAATTTTAGCTGCTGCTTGTCTATAGTCACCACAACAGAATTTTTATAAACAGTGTTGTAAGTATTCATATTTCTATATTCTGTCTGTTTTTTTCAATAAAGTGAAATATGACTGCAAATATAGGTAAGTGTTGGTATTTAAAATGCATGTAAATATTTTTTATAGAAAAATACAGATATTTAACAATGAAATATAAGGCTTGCAGTACTATATATGTGATGAGTATTTGTCCTTTCGCCATGAATACTCTGGGCATGGAGTACACTGCAAAAATACTTTACTCTCTGTTTCACCCTGAGGTCCTGTTCCCAGACACCAAAACTGCCTTCATGTTTGGCCGTTCCTGGCTCTTCTTTGAAGAGGCACAGATCTTTCTTTCAAAGGTAAACCCCAGGTCTTTGGGTTTACTTTGGTGCAGGGGATGCTCATTGTAGGTTCTGCTGTTGAGACTGTTTCGAGTTTCCTTCCCTCGCCATCCCTTCCCCAGTCCCCCTGTATTTCTTCAATACTACTCCAGAAAGCTTGGCACACACCATGGTGACAGGCTTTCAGGACTTGTTGTCTATCTCCTTGCTGCTGTGTGCTCTTAAAACAGGCTTTTAATAAAGCAACACAGGCCTTGTTTTATTTGGGGCATATTGAACCAGAAAAGTCCCCCACAAATAAATAACTATGGCCCAAAGGAGACCTATCTCAAGTGCTGTGCAGCACTGATACGGCCAGCATAGCTCTGAGCAGTGTGGGCAAAGCCTTTCTCTGCAAGATTTTTCATGGACTAGAGAGACTGGTAGAGTCAATAATTTAATATGCATTTTAAACACTCAGAATCATTTAGTGTATTACATGAGTGGGAGGGGAAAAGGCGATATCTATTTTTTCTGGTTCGTTGTGCATGATGATAGAAGGAGTTTTATTAACTTCACAGTTGGTGCTATTCTGTTGATACTCTTAATTTTTACTGTGTTTTAGTCTGTTTAAGAAGAACAGGATTATACTGGAGGTTTTTTGTGGTTTGAATTCCACCCCCCCCCCCCCCCCCCCCCCCCCCCCCCGCCCTTTCTGGTCTTGTGTGTCTTTTTAGGAAGCTGCAATTCTTCATAAAACTAGCAGGTACAATTTTGGCTGAGTATTCAAACCTGAACAGCGCCTTTGATAACAATCATGCCCAGTACAGACACCAAAGCATGGAGGAAGGAGAGTCAAAGACTCTTCATCCGGGGCTAGAAAAACATGTATTCTCTGTTAGTTTGAAGGCTGAGAACACCATATAAAACATATTTTCCAATGAGTAATACATTACTAAAATGGCAGAGGAAGGAAAAGTTTCATTATAGAAATTATGGACAAATAACTGAAGAAAAGAGTTCATCATTGTCACCTACCTTGCCTATAAAGTGTTGTATGTCTACAGTGGAGCAAGGCAAAGTTCTTGGTTTCCTATACCCAGTATGCTGTGGAGGCTGTACTGCAACAGGCACAAGTTGGTTGTGCACATTTGCTTGGTCTGTGAAGCAGAGAACATTAACAATTTCTGTTTGTATTTTACTTCTGTGATACTTGCTTTGTTCTGCAGGGTCCTTGGCATATGACCAGCAATTCATGAAGATCTGGAGGTGTTTGTTATGATTTATAAACACTGATATCATGGGCAGTAGAAAGTCCTGCAGGTAGGTAGGAAAGGTAAAACCTAAATAGGAAACCAGAGTATATTCAAGAGTTTGGACAAATACGGCATATTCATAGGAAAAATAACTTGATTAAGCAGTTCTTTAAGACAGGTTGAGGGATATTTGGTAGACAAGAAGAGCAACAATTTATCACAAGAGTGTATTAAGATACAGGAAAAAGTAGAAAGTTAGTAAATTAAAGGATAAGGAAAGAACAGGGAGAGATTAAAATAAGAAAACATGTAAGGAGTGCAGGCAGACCCTACTGTTGGAGGGCTTTCTTCACATGATGTCTGCAGACAGTTCTTTTAGGAAAGTAGAGTTCTTTGTGGTCCAATTATATCCATAGAAACCATCACAGGTGATTACTGAGGCAACTTTGTAGGTTGCTGTGTAACTGATAGATTATAACTTAAATTTACTGAAATGTGGTGAGTGTAAACATTGCAAATAGTAGTTTGGCTTTGTGGTACGTATGTGGAAGGCATCATTGAGTGAGCACTTAACAAGAGGCTTTGGAGCTGCATTCATGCCCTAAGCAAAGTTTGAATGCAGAAGGATTCAGATGAAGCACTGAAGCTTAACTAGACTTTATTAGAAAAACACCCTACATTTTGAAAATAAATTATTGGTATTGAGTAATGCTCAGTTCATTATTGTGATGGACACCTAGTAATCCAGATCCAGGTTTACTACACAGTAACAGTTATTTGTTCAAATAAGGATCCATAAATTCTCAGAAGGATCAAAGAAATTGTAAGGCATTTTCTGTTGTCTGAATTCCAGAGGGCAGTTCATTTATCTTGAGATCCACAAAATTTAAGAGAGCATTTCAGGATGTGTGGAGAAGTCAATAAAGAATTGTCTGCTTCAAATAATTTCTTTGTTCAAGTACTGTATGAAAAGAGTAAAGGTCTTCAGTCCTAGAAGGTTTCAGGGCTTACTCAACCAAAGCAGTAGCAGCTTTGAGGGATCATCAAGGGCACAGCTTCAAGCAATGATTTATATAGAGTCCTACCTTCAGATTCAGTTCCCATATTCTCTGCCTCAAGTAGCTGGCATGCTTCACCATCAGCAAAGCCCTCGTCAAGGAGGGGGAGCCTTTTGAAATGATCCCTTCAGTAGGGCCCGTTCTACCTTTTCTTTACAATGTGCTGGCTTCAGTCTGCAAATCCTTGATATGGTTTATGAGGTGTGCTACAGAAGGGGAACTTATAATTGTCTTGGAAAATCGTATTTGGGTGACTCCCATACCTTAACCCAGTGAGGTACATAGCGCACCAGTGTGCTCTGCCTGAGAAAACAATGGGTTCAGTTTGGGTTTCATCTACACTGGAGTCGTCTCCTGTGATTTTGGCACTGCTGTTCCAGAGTTGTAGTTGACATCAGAATGTGGCCTACTGTGTTGTTTAAGAAGCTGTAAAAAAATAACCCAAACCTGGTTAATGTTCTAGTGGAGATGCACACTGTAACATACAGCTTTCTGAAGCAGGATAAACCCTAATCTTCATCTCTGTCTTTTTGTCTTTATTTTCTGTCAAGAAGTGGCTGTTAACCCTGAAATAGGGGACTGATTTATGGTAACTTGCAAAGAGAGAATTATTTCCAGGAAATTACAAGAACATTTGCAGATGCTGAAGTGAGGAAAAAAGAAAAGCCTTGCATATCTCATTTTTCTGTAGTCAGAAAATGAGACACCGTAGTGAAAACTCATACTGTTCATAATCTTTCTCAAAACTTGTCTTCTTAATGCTTGGCAATATATAAAATCTAAAGCATGTGTGTGGAATATTAATGGAGACAGTTTTAAAATTAATGCTACCTCAAACATTTTTTGAGTCAAATTCCTGTGTCTTTAATTAATCATTACTTCTCTGGCAGTTCAAATTTACATACTTCTAAGTCTGGCTCTGATCCATGTTGGCATCTGAAGTATGGAGATCAGAACTCTTCTGACTAATAGAGTGAGGCACCAAACAAATACTGGAACTTGAAATGCTGAGTGAATTGTTACCTTCTGCCTAATAATAAAACCCTTGAATTTGACAGGCTGAAGAGAGAGTGTGCAGCCATCAAAAAATATTTTGTTTTAAAACATGCCACGCACTCTAGCAAAGGCAGCAGTTTTGTGCGTCTCTTTACACTGGAAACCACAGTCACGGGGAGCACCCAGAAAGCTTTCTTGAAACTTGCCAATTCAAAATATTTGGAAAGCAATAAATGACTATTTTTCTACTATTATCTCTGTCACCAACAGTCCAAGAAAAATGTATCTTTTAGATAAGAACTAATAAAGAAAAACATTAATAAAAATATCTGTTCAGGATAGATATATCATGATGGACATGTAGCAGATGAGTAATAGTATCTTGTTAAAATGAAGTTAAAGAAATATTTATAAAAAGCTTTCTTAGTGGGAGAAAGGTTTGAGAGGGCTGAGTTTTATTACACTGTCTTCAGTGATGTGCACACAAGCGTGATGTGAGGTAGATAATTTTACTGGTTTAGCTGTAGAAGATAATTGGTAGTTATGACTTGTCTCTTCTGCTGCTGCTATCGAGAGCAGAAAGAAGACGTTCCTCCAGCAGAAAATGACTACAGGGGAGCAGAGGTCATCTTACGTTTCTGTAGTTGTTGCTGTTTTGTTTGTTCTTGCTAGATAGTGCTTTCTGTCTAGAGTAGTGTAGAAATAGTGACGTTTCCAGGGGGAAACTGGTATTTGCAAAGCATCCAGCATTGGTGAAGAGGTACATGCTCTTGTTTCGTCCAAGACTGCACAGCCTCTGTTCATGCAGGATCCAGGCAGCTCTGTGGGTGAGGGATGGACCTTCAAGCTTCTCCCTTGTGGTTGCAGCCTGTCTTCAAAGGGTTTCCCCAGGAACAAATTTTGATAGTAACGTAGTTGGGTCTTCTCTCAAGCCACACACTGACCTGTTATGTATAATTTTTTTTTCTCACTTGTTCTTGCTCTCATATGGGTTTTTTCTCCAAAACTCTTTGTTTGCATTCATAGTACCATCTGTTCCTTATTAACTAACATCTCTTCCCAGCACATCAAACTGATCTGTCTTTTGAGAAAGGTTGCTGCTACAGTTTTTGAGTCAAAGTGTAGAGCCTTAGCAGATTTTCCTCCTGGCTCATCTGCATTAGCTGAAATCTATCTGACTTGCTCTTCAAGCAGCTTTGATTCCTCACTTAAATCTTTTCTGAGCAGTGTTTCATAGCCCTGCTCTGAGCCGGGCATGGTCCTGAGAATGTTCCATGGTCCTACATTTAGGATGATGCTCCAGCTGTAACAGTGAAAACACCACCACTGTTTTCTGACCATAGTCCCTCATTCTTCCAAAAGTCATTGAAAGCTGTTTCATGAATGCAAGCTGCATATGAGTGTGGGTTTGTGCTGATGGAAACCGAAGGTTTTGCTGTCTACCACTTCCATTTGTGCCTCCGTGCCTAAGTTCAGCATAAAATGAATCGGTGTAATTGTGATTTGCTGTGCCCTGGACTCACTTTGAGAACGGTATTAGTTTTCTCTTGAGAATGAAAGTATCTGTACTGTAACCTTGGCCACTAGTTGTCTCTTTTATAGAGTTTTTAGAGAATTGTATTTTCAGCGTTGTCAACTGTTGAAATAATTTTTTTTAATGATCTGTTATATTTTAATTAAAAGGTCATATTTGAAGACTGAAGTCTATTTTTGTGTGTAATGGATCTGCTTCTGGAGTGCCTTTGTTCATTAAAATTAGAAAATTAAAATAGAAAAAATAGACAAGGGAAGTGAGGCATATTATACTATTACTTTCATGTTTGGTTTTGAAGGTAAAACTATGTCAAAATGATAATTAGGTTTTGTCCTCAAAATGGCCTTGCTAGAGTACATATTGACGGAAGCAACTCTGGTACTTCTTCCTTTATGGAGTTAGACAATTCCCGCCTGATTAAGCTCAGAGTGCCTCCAGCCACTCCACTAAAATAATATTATCATACCTAAAACCAGGATGCCTGTAAGCAGGAAATTCAGGTTTGGGGAGTAGAAGCATCATTCTGAAGACACAGACTGTAGAATTGATTTTGCCTTGGAAAAATGATTACTAAGAAAAACTGCAATATACATTAAAACTCCGGACTCAAGCCTCTTGGCAAAATGGTATCCTTGCTAAACTAATTTTGTTTCAATGCTTTTACACCCAGTTTTAAGGTGGTGTTTTTTTGTTTTGTTTTTGTTCTTTTTTAACATGGTTAAAAATATTTGATATGCAAAAAGTATTTATATGCCCATTAAATCAGATTCACTAAATGGCAAAATGTGCTTCCTCTGGTGGAAGAAATGATATATTTGGATAACATTCCACTGTGGGAAGACATTTTTTATTCTTGAGGTAGGTTACTGTTCTTCATATGAGCCCATTTTCAGGATGAATCGTCATTTCTTCCTTACTTGGGCACATGGCCCTTGCTGGCTGCTTTGGGGCCCTTGTGAGCTTCCCAGTTAAGAAGCTGTGTCTCATTGCTGTGTCCATCCCTGCATCGGTTAGTTAGGTTTGCTGCATGTGATTTAATTACTGATTTCCAGATAGGTGGAATGGCTGATCCTCTTTAATGTCTCAGCTAAGCTTTGTAAATAAGGAATGATTCTAGCCAGGTAGACAGATTTCCTCTCATTATACACTGGGATAACAAAACCAGAAATTGGTGTGTTAGCTCAAAAACAATTTTCATCTGATACTTACATTTGCTCTTATGCTTTCTTTTTGTTTTTGAATGGAGAATAACCAGGTGGTATAGGGTAGGTTTGCATGCTGCTATGTGTAAATACTAAAGTACAGGGAAGTTAAAATGCAGTGCTTTTCAAATTACTTTAACTTGATTAGGACTTCAGTGGAACTGTTTGTACGAAGGTAAATTAAGTCATCTCCATTGGAATAAAGAGACTTAATTTAGGTGTTATTAAAGACCTGACCCTGAGAGGCTGCTCAGGACTTTAGATCAGGTCTGAGATCCATCCATGCTTCTGCATGATCCATTCATAATGAATGAACTCTTACAAAGTACATACAATCAAAATTCAATGTGTATACACTCAAAATCAGTAATTCACATTAAAAAGAACTGATTGTCTATAAACACAGATTGTTTTACCTCCTGTCTTGTGATTATAAAATTAAGCCCCTCTGATGTTTCTGTTTAGCTCTCATTTTTTGGGAGATTTTTAAAAAATTCTTAAACCTCAAATTTTACATCTTAATTTAGAAAAAAAAGTGTCATTTTTCTTTCTCTAACTTAGAACTGGCATAATAATATAATTCTTCCTTCCATCTACCTCTCAAAAATAAAACTTAAATTTATAAAATCTTAGGTTATATTAGTGGACTAGAGCAGAATCCACACACAAACCTGATATTCAGAATTCACTTCATTGCAAAAATTAAGGGCTTGTATTCACGTGTGATTTATACCTTTGATTTGTACCTATGGCATCTGCTCAAGGTTGATCCGCTATCCATTTAAAATTTTTAAGTTCCTCGTTTTCATTTCTAACATTCTGAAGTTGTACTTGTTGCTATGGGAGGGCATAGGACTATCACTGTCCTTCCAGGTGTGTTGTGCTGTATTGTAGTTATGCAGGTGTTTATTGTGTATGCGTGGTTTTAGCATAATACAGTATTTTCTTGTAAATACTGCAAAGACACATAATGTGCTACCTTCATTCAAAAATAGAGGGTTAGCTCAAGAGAAGGAACTGACGGAAGAGGTTTTGGTCTACAACAGCAAAGAATTGTGTGGATTTTATTTGACTGGCAGTGCTGCTTATTTTTGACAAATCCTTTTTGATGTGAGCTAATAAACATTGCAGTACTAAATCCTGGAGATTACCAGGTGTTTGGAGAGAATGTAAATTGTCTTTACATTGTGCATTGTATGCCTAAAGCACTGCGGAAATACAGGAGCTCTTCGAGGCCATGTAGGTACCACGATGAATTCACAGAGCGAGCAGCGCAGATGCAGAACTGGCTGTGGGGTGCCCTTGCATGTGTGCAAACACTGATAGGGACTGGAGAGGTGAAAGTCAACCTTGCCTCTCTGCTGGAGTAGGTGAAACACTCTTACCAGATTCATAGGCATTATAACTTTGAAAATCATTAAAATGATGTCTAGATATTACTTTTAAAGATTTTTTTTCTGGATAAAATATAGTTACTTGACCATGAATTAACTTCACAATTCAACACTGATCATAGAGTTTTTACTTAAATCTTATTTAATATTGTTCCTTTCAAAGAAAGCCCTATATGCTTATACGCATTAAAAAAAATTTTAGAAGTTATTCTGATGACCATGAACATTTGATAAAGCAGAATGATTTGGCTTTACCTTTCATGTTCTTAATGGTCACTGTAGATTACAGGACTACTTACGCTTCTAGGTAGTAAAACTGTAATGTAGAGAAAATGAGAATTGTGGAAGGGAAAAGATAGAGTTATATGGTATCTGTAAAATGTGGAAAGGTAAAGATGAGAGGGAGTGGAGAGCTTTTGAAGAAATGGAGATAATTTAAACTCTCTTCTGTCAGTGTTACAGGTAGCAAAAACAAGAGTAAATGTAGAATAATGGGCTAAATGGGAAGGGGAATGAAATTTCAGTCACCTGCTACAGTGGCTGTTCTCTGCTTGTATTTCCAGTTTTACCAAACAGAATAAGGAAAATTATTTTCCCAAAGAATTGAACGTTAATGGGAATTTTAGTAATTTAAAGAGGAGTCTTAAAACAGTAGTTGCAAAGTTCAAAAGGTTTGAGTACATACACCTGAAGACTGAATTCGGCTCATGTATGGTAAAGCAGCAAGTCAGATGGTATGAATCCAAGAATTATTAAAGACTACTGGAAATAATTTCACCTCAGGTGGTGATTTTTAACAGCTCAATTTGTGAAGGACTGAGTAGACCAGAGGTGTGATTTTCCTCAGTCCTTCAGCTGGATGATTTCTTCGGCACAACGAAAAAATGAAAAACCTTCTGAGGACTTAAGAAATGAGCAAAAGAATTTAAATACTGCCTAATGAATTTTATTCTATTAGTTTTATTCTTCTGAGTTGGTCAAGCACTCAACGTTTGAATAGAAATCTAACAGTACTTTAAAATACACTACAAGGATGTTGATGTTCTCAATCTACTGAAAACTTCACTGATACTAGATATTTATACAATTGTATTTTTCTTTCTAAACTTACTAAGATTTTCTAATTGCACTAATGTAACTGTGCTAAATGCTATGCTTTCATGAAGCTTTAGGCACCTAGATTTGCCAGTCTTACAAAATTTTGAATTTCTGAATTTATGTGGTTTGTCTTCTAAGTTCTTTTTCCCCCAGTTTTCTATTCTTACAGTATAACAAATCCATGATAGCAGTTTTAAACATAGACTTGGATGGAAAGCTGATAACTGAGATAGAAGACTTGTAAATAAAGAGGAAAAAAAAAAGTGGAAATGTACTACATAGTTATATTTTAGGCAGCTCTTCAGGTTTAGATAGTCATAGTGTTTCTGTAATGGAAAAGTTTCATACGCTGAGAAATGTTTTATTTTCCTTTGACCTTGTATCATCTATGTTACCTGGTATATTAAACCACAGTCAGGCTCAGAACCCCTTATAACTGGTAAAATACTTCAGTTTTGGAAATTTTTGGAGTTATTTTGGTAGAAGGCAAAATAAACTAAGGGGGAAAAGAGCATAGCTGATGTTTTGGCTACTGCTGGTGCCTGTGTTTCTGTTGGAGTTAGCATAAGCAAAACATTTTTTAGTGTTTTGTAGAATGTGCAGCCGATTATGGCACTTAACGTAAGTTTTACTCATCCCGTGATTATCAGTCTAAACTAGGTATAAAAATTGCTCTTGTAATCTCAGAAGACAGTGACCCATAAAAGATGTATGATTGAAAATCAGATATATAATTGAAAATGTGATCATTGTTTCTTTAAATACACATTTATGTGTTAGTGGTATCTAGCAGTATCTAGATCTGCCCTTAATTTAGCTGCCATTAACTGTCTGGTCAGGTACAGGTAACAGGATAGATGTGGGTCACGAAGATATTCTCCTCTGAGATGAGAGTGGCCTTATTATAATTTATTTTTCTTGTAAGAATGAGTCTTTTGGAAATCCAGTCACAGAGGAAGGAGTCGCTGGGGAGCCGTACACGGTTGCTTGTGCTGTTTAAGCTGAGTGAATTTCCACTTGCTTATCCTTATGCCTATCAGTTCCTATCTGACAAGGATTTTCAAAAGCTGTCTTCTACATTTGAGCTGCAATTAGTTGTACCAATGATTTCTTCCATTCGTGTGCCTAATTACCTGATGGAGCCTGCAAATCAACTTGGCTGCAGTCAGAGCACAAGTAATTGCACCTTCAATTTAGAGTGCGAGTGGAGGACTAGTGAAGATTTGCAGCCTTAATGTGTGGTCATGAAGGATACAGCCAAGTATTGTTTGTGGGCACTTCCTGATAAACTGGCTGTAGTTAAGGCATTGATTTGATTCTATAACAGTAGCTTGACTTGTAATCTGAATCATATGTTTTTCTTTTCTTTGTAACCTTTGCATTAGTGCAGAAATTATTGGAATGTTACAGAACAAGAACGAGTCTTATTTTTAAAAAATAGCTTATGCCCTTTTCTTGCTTGGTATGCTTAAACATTTAAAGTTGCAGCCTTAAAGTAAATTACTTGACAAAATCACCAAGGGTTTCTTTCATTGCTTACTTGCAGGGTTACCTAAATATACAAATAATAACCTCAGGGAATGCATAGAAAAAGAAAATAAAACATTCTTATTGCAGTGTCTTGCAGTGCATTGACTACTAACATACTAGATATATTCAGAGAGAGGAGGTTAAGGGGAGGGGACATACATTCTTGGTAGATGCTGAGTGGGATATAGACAGCTTTTGGGTAAACTGCAATTTTGGATCGCCTCTTTGGTAAAGGCACCCAGAAGAATTAATGGATATATTTTCAGTAGCTTCTTGTTTCAGAAGCTGACATAGACAGTTAATGTTGATGAAGCTGTACTTTGCAAAACTTGTTGTTATTCCTTTGGATGTTTTCAGATGTCTAGTTTTTTAATTCATTTTTACTGTTCTTAAAGAGCAGTCTAGCTTTCTGCCTGTAGTAAGATGTAAATACTCCTTATAACTGCACAGGATAAAATAGGTAATAAAATTACCAAGTCAGAATGTTCTGGTTCAGTTTTGTTGCTTTCAGATTGCATTGTAATCATATGAAGTATAAACAAAATAATGTATATATACTCCTCTTCTAGGGGAAATAACAGAATAAGTGCTACCAACATCTGTTTTGCCAGGTCAGAATGACTCATAAAACTGCCCTGGTTTACTACATTCCAGCTATGTTAAAGAAACAACCGTTCTGATATATCTTAATTAAGAATAACATGAGCAATGTAGATAGGCAGTTGTTATTATATTGGATTAGAAAATTCAAATACTTTTCCTATAAAATGTATTACTTTGATTTCTTTTGCTGCATCATGTTGAAACATCGTGCGATTAAAATATCATGTTGTTTTGCAGATGATTTATTATAGACAGGTAGTCTTGATCACCTGATGAGATTAATAAAATGTGTGATAAGCCATGATTTTTGCCCTCAAAGACTTCTGTAGAGGACGTTAAAGGCAGTAGGACTCCAAGCTACTGACTGATTTGATTTTAGAAGCTGAGCTTTTTTACTTGACACTGGTTTTCATGAAAAAAAATCACTGTATGTTGTCCCCATTCACCCCCAAGAGTATCTAGGTGAGGAGACTATGCACAGAAAAAGTCTTGGGTGTTCAGTCACCTAGAGCCATGATGGGGTTATTTGCAAAGGCTTGTGATGACCAGTACAACCTGAGGCAGGGAGGAAGAAATTTCAAGTTTTGAACTATCTGGTCCATCAGACCAACTTGTGTCAGAGTCAGTTTTGTCAGAGCTGTTCTTGGTTTGGTTTGCCCTTTTGTGTGGTTTGTTTTTTTGTTTTTTCTTTATTATCTTCTAACTGTATTGGTGGAGAAATTAGAAAGGATGGAGTTCAGTCTCTGGGCTTTGTTTTCCCACTCGGTGTGCTGTGCAGCAGCTACTCTAGTAGCTGGTTGTGCTTTCAGTGTCGTGTACGTAGCAGAGAGGCATGGGGATTTGGCTGCATGTCTCTACAGTCTTTGACTTGAGGAGTTGCTTCCTCCAAGTGCCACTGTAGCCAGAAATCATGGGTGCAGCATGTAGCCAGCTTCTCACTTCATCACTTGGTGTGTGTCAAGTCAACTTCAAGGATCTTTGGGCTAGTTTTAACGTTATTTATAATTTTGATCTCGTGAAAACAGCTAGAGCTGTCTAAAGTTATAACCTCATTAGTTGAAATACAGCTTCTCCCAGAAAATTGAATAAATTATTTACATAAGGAAGACAAGGATATAAAGAACTATTCAATTATTCAACAGGGAATAAGGAGCATATGGTACTATGAACTGTAGAAAACAGGAAGAAATGCTGTAGGTGTAGAATCAATAGAAAATGTGAAGAAGGAAATTTCCTGCAGAAGTTGGATATTAACTATGCCAGCACTTTTAATTACCATTTCCTTTTTGTGAATTAGCTAAAAAGTAATTCTTGGCAGGTTTCCACAAATTTGAAAAGACTTGTTAATCATTGCCACTTACATGTGAAGAAATCCATGGTTATGTTCTGTGGGTGGTTTGTTTTCTTAGTTTGTTTTTTTCCTGTATCTGCTCTGAAAGTGTTCTGTATTTTATTACTTTCAAGATTATCTGTCAATCCATTTTTGCATAGCATGAATCTGGAAGAACTCTCCTTTTGTAGTTTATTTAGTAAGTTATTTAGATTAGTTGTCCATATAGGTCTGGATTCTAGCTTCTAGTAGCTCATTTTTTGAATAAACATATTCAGTCTGATTGAAAAATAAGCAGCTCCTGACAAGTACTTAGAAACAGGAAATAAAGGTTGACACATCTTTAATTACTAATCTGGAGAATCATAGAGTATCCGAAGAATCTATTTCCTTTAAAACCTACAGTGCACTTCTGTAAGTATATATCAGAAAGCCACAGTATTACAGCCTGTCTTGTAGCCCAACACCTCCATTTGAGTCAAATATTGTCCTCTGCCTCAGACATTTCAGTAGGAGTTGTTGAAGTGGATCTGAAGGAATTATTTGGCTCTTTATATTAAAGCTCAGAGACAAGGAGAGGTTTTGAACTGAGTATCTGTTGTGAGTATGGGATCTGTAGACAGCAAATTACCTTCAGCGCATTAATGGAAAATTCGGTGACAGAGCTGTTTTGAACTTTTCATCCAATTTAGTGTAACAGCTCTGCCAACGGCCAGGTACACACCTCTTTGTCAGTAAGATCTTTGCCTTCTTTCTCTGGCGCTGTTTAACTGACTTCTAATTATAACTGCCCTAACTCTCAAAATGGCAAGAAACCAAAAAGAAATTGATAATATGTGTTTTATAAAAATCATCCTTACCTTATTTGTCATGAGGCTCAGGTGGGAAGAAGACATTACTCTGGAGAAAATGAAAGGTGTGCCATTCATTTCTTGCTCTTAAGTCAAAACTCCTACTTTGGATGGGTTTCTGCCAGTGTTTCTAAGATAGTCAGTGATATGCTCTCACCTTTATTAGTACAAGTATTAAAGCATGCATGGGGTGTGTGACAGTATCACTGCTTCTCACAGCACTATTATTCTGTTGTTAAGAGTGTGACAGCCCCTAAAAATATTCTTCATTTAGTACTGCCCAGTCTCCCTTTTAATCACAGTGCTCTTCTGTTACGTTTATTTTATAAAAATACATTAAACCCGATTTCTCTGGTTTCTGTTGTTTCTGCTTGCTATTCCCATACTGTAACAACTATGCAGGAAATGCATAGAAATGGTTTTGTTCTGGCAGTGATAGCATTGCATGGGTCAGTAAGAAATGAGTGTATTACAATATTTGTAACTTTGGTTAAAAAATAACTGCACGCTTCAGAGGAAGCAATTCCTACAGCAGTTTCTAATGCTATATTTGTTTTGCCTGTTGTGATCATCTACATTTCTTCCCCCCAAAAATGTGGTGAAGCACAAGTGGATTATTACTTTCTCTTTTTGTGCAGTGTAGACGTATCCTTCTTGGTTTAATGCAAAGTGTGAAATAGCTGTAAGAAGTAACTATTGCTATTTCATACTGCTTGAAATAATAGTACCTAACCCCAGCGAGTAAAGGCTTTGGACTTTGGGCACCCTTCCATAAGTTGCAGTATTACACTTTATTGTTCTTCTGTATTCTGTATGCTGCTATGCTAAACAAAGAGCTATATGTAAAGTAGGAACACGTAGAGTAACAGAGTGTATGTTTCTCAGTCATCCTCTGGTTTTCGTCTCCATCCTGCTTTATCTCTATTAACTTCACAAGTCACCTTTTGTGCTTGATTCTGTATGTCCTGTGCAGGGCTGGAACTTCCCAGCTGTTGCAGCAATAGGAGCTTTAACCGAAAGTCAGAAGGTCACAAGGGATTACTTTATCCCTACAATCAAAGGTTCATTTGAGTTGTTTCTCAAAATGTCCAAGGTTTGCTAGAGCAGACCTTAGTGTATCTACTCATTTCTTTGGCTTTCAGTAAAAAGGGCATCTGGAAAACTTGCCATCTTGACTCTTAATACATTCCCTGTTTCAGAAAGACTGCAGTTTCCTGCTGAACTGAGGGCAGCTACAATGTAATCTCGTTGAAAGGAAGTAAAAGGTAATGTGTGGTGCAGTCATTAAACATAGATGCGAGAGAGTGTTGTGAGAAGAGGGCGTAAGTGCCTGTGGTGGGTTGCCTTGTCCAGCAGCTGAGCACCTCACATCCACTTGCTCATCCCTCCACAGTGGGACCAGGGAGAGAGTAGGAAGAGGCAAAAGCAAGAAAACTCATACGTCCAGATAAAGACAGTTTGAAGGAAAGAAAAACACAAAACAAGTGATGCAAAGGCTTTCAATCGCTCTCCACCTCCCACAAGCAGACCCATGCCCAGCCAGTCTCTGAGCAATGGCCACGTGAAAGACTCCCTCCTTTCACCCTCTACCCCCAGTTTGATTGCTGAGCGTGGCATTACATGCTACAGAGTATCTCTTTGGTCAGTTGGTTTCGGCTGATCCAGCGGTGTCACCTCTGAACTTCTGTCCCACTCTCTCAGCCCACCTGTTGTGATGTTAAAAAAAACCCAACTTTGGTGGTGTGCAAGCACTGTTCAGCAATATCCAAAACGCTGGTTTATTATCAGCACTGGTTTAGCCACAGATCTGAAACACAGCACCATACAGGCTGCCGTGGAGAAAGCTGACTCCATCACGGCCAGACCCAGTACAGCATGCTGGTCTGAAAGCCCCCTCCATGCATTAACAAACTGGCAGCAGTGGTGAACCTAGCAGGATCAACACAATCTTTCATCTGAAGCAAATGAGATCTGAATGAGTACCAAGAGAAATCACATGGTTAATTGAAAAACGTGTTGGTGAAACAAATCTCAAAATCTTAAGTGATGGACCATTTTAACTTACCCAGTTGAGCCAGAAATAACATTTGAAAGATTTTGTTTTTTCCTTTGATGAAGTTTGCCCTAGGCTAGGTGCTGATGAGCATGCCCATGTGGCAGGACTGTCTTAACACCTAGCAAAGAAGAGAGTGCTCTGTCCCACCGAGAGGCATGCCCATTTTCCATAGATCAGTCAAGAGCTACTGCATTATTGAGTAGCTCACATTTCCCCATGAAACATAATGGATAAAGGGCTTTTGAAGAGTTTTATGTAGAAAGGGTTGGCCATTAAGGTAAGAAGAGTTTGTAGGGGAAAAAAAAAAAAAAAAAGCTGGATTTTTACATTATCTTGAAGTATACTGTTGAAATCAATGAGTCCTGTAAACCAGCCAAAAAATTCATGTTTTTTTCACTTATAGTACGCATTTGCTTTTTAATTGCGTATATGTAAGGAGATCATTAATGACCCATAATCTTTGTATAAATGCTTTTTTGTAAGATCTGTGGGTGTGTATTTGTGTGTGAAAAGTGTAATGTCGTTAGTGCTGTGAGGACTTGCATTGTTTTAAAGTGTACTGTGATCAACTGTTCCCGTGGGTTATTGTATATATTGTCTCTATATAACATAGTATGTAGTATCCAATCTACAGATTTCCTAATCACCTCTTTGGTCTTTTTCCCCTAACAAAATGCAGGAGAAAACCATATTGTTATTTCTGAGGAATCATAGTATTCTTCTGCTTTAGATAGAATTCATTTTTTTTGGAAACACGGGTAACTTAATCATAAAGAGAACTGTGGAAAACTAAATGATAAATTCCTAATCAGAGACCAATGATAGTGGACAAAAAATTTTGTTTGCTACAGCTTTGTTCACAAATACTTAAATAAAGAGATAATGGTTTACCATTCTCACACGACCTTGGAAAACTCTTCTAACTTTCTACTACCTTAGAACCCCCTAAACACAGAGATTACAGTGTTCTCTTTCCTGGTACTGACATTCTTTGGCTTGTTCACATTTTAATTTATTTATAGGAAAGTTACCTTGAATAGTATTTATCTGTATATACATTATGTGTATGTATGTACATATATATACGCACGCAAAGGCTTATTAAGGCACATTTGGATTTAAATTACTTGTTTTATTTGCAAATAACTTTGGTGTGAATCTGAAAATAAATAGAAAAATATGATATAAATTTGAAAAATAATCTTTACAAATTTGTTCCATATTCTGACAACTCCTGATTTAATATTACTTATCTAAAAATAATAAAATTGTCAGATCCGTTCTCCAGGGCCCTTAAATGCCATAAAATTAAGTGTGTGTACAAACACCTGAGCAGGTGAAAAACTCCAAAAGGTGATTTTGGTTCTCTAATCTAACAGTGGTCTTACTTCAAAGTTATGCTCCAGTGCAGAGCTTGGTGTTATGCCACTAAATATAGAGTCACTGTATTCAATGTAAATTTTAAAATTAAGTGGCATAAATCTAAATTTGACTTATGTGACACTACTGCAGAATAGTAACCTTTCCTGTTTTTCTAACCCTCAGTGAAGTATAATGTTATGTTGTCAAACAGATCCGCTCATTAATGCCAAAACTGACTATGTCAGTTTTAAAAGTGATCTGTTATGGGACCTTGAAGATAGAGTGAGAAATAAAAATACATTTAAAAGTTTTGTTTGTTTGTTTGTTTGGGTTTTTTTTAAAGCAAATCAGGCAAAGTGTAATTAGCTTCTGAGTAATGAAAGGACAAACTCTAGCAAACAATTTTTTTATATCTGTAGAAAGATCTGTAGGTATGCAACATGTATAGCCTGTATTCATCCATTTTTTAATTTTTTTTTTTTTGAGATACATTATTTTACTTGATTGGGAGATTTTTCTTCAACATAATAAGAAAGGAAGAAATATGTTACTGTCTTGTGACATTTCATTAAAGTTTGGATCAATAGGAATATGTGAAAATACCTTTTTGGCCATAAATGACTCTATTCATATAGACTTGTTCCTTTACATCATAGTAACCTGAATAAAATCATGTTTGTGCCTGCTGCTTTTCCACTTTTGCTGTCCTTGGCATTACTAGCTTTAGTAAAATACATCAAGAATTTTCTTTAATTATGGCAAACGAATTGTTGATTTCCTCTAGATACTAATGATGCATGCACTCACTGGAAATGAGCCACTTGCTTTATTTCCATGTAATCTTGCAGGCAGTCTTCAAGATAGAGAGATAGCTTTTCATATTCATACAAAAATCTCATTAGCTTCAAGATGAGAGTTGTGTGAGGAAGAGAAGATGTAGCACAGTGTGAATATTGGAGCATTGAACCGATGAGGACATGGGGAACATAACCTGGAGTCACACCAGGGCTAGCAATGAGCCTCAGAGCCCTGAAAGGGTGTGTGACTCCTCTTGACAATCAACTGACTGGAGGTGAGATTTGCAGGGGAGATTAGATGAGTCTTGCAAACAGACCTATTTAATAAAGCAGCTGTTCTGTAGCTGTTCTACTTAGGAACTTGCAGAAATCCTTACAGGTGGCTATCTGCAGCTTTCATGTACGTAAGTACTTTTGAGTCTCAAGATACGTCTTGCCAGAACATCGTTATTCTCAATTCTCCAAGTATTTCTGTTGGACTGGAAAAAAGAGTATAGTATTTTTACTTCTGAAACTTTTTTAGAAACAAACTGTAAAAGATCGTGAACGTAGAATGAAAAAGGGTAACAACTTCGAAATACTGAGGCTCAGTGGAGTTGCCTCTGATGCTGCAATAACTCTACGCGGCATTATACCTCTTCACAGAAGTGTGTTACGTTCAACTCAGCTCCCAAAAGTCAAATGAATTCCTTTGCCTGCTATAGCTTGTCTCAACATCATGGCTGTTTTTTATTTCAAATATAAACCAGTTTTGTCATCCATTGTTGTTTTATCCAAGTCTCTCTCTGCCCCTACTACTTCTCAGTGCTTATCGCAGCGTTTTCCATGACCTGTATTTTACATATTTCTTTTAATATTGTGCACCATGATAGTTTTTTTTTTTTTTTTTCCCTTGCTTTTGTATGCTGCAAATGTGAATACTATTGCGTTCGTAAAACAAAAAGTGGATGTGCGTGTGCCCTGCTGTTTTAATCAGTTGCTCTGGCCCCATTTTCTCCCTGCTTGTATTTACTACGTGTATAAGTAATGACCAAAATTTTAAACTCATCTAGTGTGTTTAGACCTTGAGCAGGGATTTTGGTAGAATGCTTTAGAAGTTAGACTTCTACTTGTTTGTCTAGTGTAATAGCTAACTCATTGTGTTTGAGTAAATGTTACAAGGTACACTGCAAAATGAGTTGGAAGATGTGAAATGCATTCTTAGTGCTAGCCATAATGCATTCAATAGATTCCATAAATGTTTCTGATCTTCTTTTGTGAGGAGTTGGAACTAGATCTGTTGACAAAGCTGTTCCAAAATACCAGAAATTACCAAAATTTGGGCTGTGAATGGGCACTTGCAGGTCCAGGAAAAAAAAAAAAAGTCTCAGAACAAAAATTGCCAAGGCTGAAAAAACTCACAAAATGTTTTACAAGGTTAAGAAAAATACATAACCAGTGTGGGTGATTAACACTTCTCAGAATGACTTAAATGTGCACATTTATTCTTTTAGTTTTATTTTTACAGAGACAGGGGTAGGTTTTGTTTTGTTTTGTTTTATTTCTTTTGGATTGGGCTGGGTTTTTTCCAGTTTGGCTCTGCAGAAGGAGGGGTTTCTCTTACCAGTGAAGCCCAGACAAATAAAAATATGAAGACAGATTGTTCCCATATTCAAATCCCACACCTGTTCTAAGCAGGGTAATTGCTAACAAGCTGCTCTCTTTTTAAAATGCCCGTTATCCACAGAGCTGACGGAGAGTCATGCATTCCTATGAAAGTGGCATTTTACAGTGACTCTGAAAAGAAGCGCCAACATTTTGATGAATAAAGATATTGACCGGGGAAAGTAATTGTATGACCATAATCATTCAGACAAGAACTGGAGCAATAGGATGTTATAACACAGCGAATTGTGAAGGGAGCATGGGGGATGAAAATGATAGGTACTTATGCAAATGGATTATAACTATCCTGTGCCACTTTGTGGATCTGTATTTTAGTCTCTTCTGCTATTTAGGCCATGGGATTACTCAAAAACAGCTGGGAAGGAATGGATGCAATCATTTCATCACGAATTCTAAATGCTTGCTGTGGTAATTTTCCTGCCAATAGTACACTACATAGTAGAGGCAGGTAGTATTTAATATCAGTTGCAGGGCCAGCTATATAAAGAATTCTGGAAAGACTGCAATCTTTTTATTATAAGTGTCCTGGGTCTGTCTTTTAAAACACCTGAGACAGATACAATGTGAAACTGTCTTTTTATGTTTATCACCTTTTCTTCGTGTTTGGGGAATGCAAATAGTAGAGTCTAATGAAGTAGATGCTGGAGGAGTCATTAAGTGATATTGTCATGATTACATCTGAGCTACAGAGTGAGACTCATTCTCGTTCCTACTGCAAAGCAAATTACATTTGCTTTTCCTACTCTAATGCACTTTGCCCCTGAAATTCTTGCCAAAATAAGGGAAGGCTGTCATTCTTCTTAGAGCTTTTCTTTGTAGGCTTTGTCCTGGTGACTGTACAGGAACAATTTAAAAAACAAAAAGGTTAAAGAAGACTATTCATTCAAAGCTTCAGAAGATGCTATGCTGGCAGAAACTGCTACAGCCTGTGGCTCCTCTAAGATCCTTCATCTGCCCTTAGTGCCTTAACACAAAACCAGCACTGCTGCAGCTCAGTGCTGGTGGGTTTTCTGTTTCAAATACCCGCAGTCTAGGGGAGAACACCAATGTGCACCTGCATGCATGCCCGTACCGCTGAGCATGTCAACCTGGTAAAGTTCACTCCGGACCGCAGCAATAATGGCATAATCTCTGCTTTCACTTTCAGCTCTACTCAGCTGTAGACAGCAGAAATACTTGAAACTGGTAGAATTCTTGTTTTTAATGTTTATAGATAAATGCATATTTTCTATATTTGACTCATTTCAACATCCATCGGCTAGGTCAGTCACAACATGGGCATGTAGTTCTGTGAGAAAAAGCAGTTTAGTTAAAGGCCAGGTCTCAGGGTTAGCTTATCTCTCAAAATTTGTGTTTCATTTCTTCTCCCGAAGGGGATGCTGCATTTTAACTAACCTGCCTCCTGAAAGTCCTGGCAGAGGCACTCTTTAGTCCCCAAGCTTCAGCCAATGCTCTTTAGTATGCCTGATTGCACCAGGCAGTCTCCTACTGCTTCTGTCATTATTTCCATGGTAGAAATTGTATTGTGGTTGACATAAATAGTTTTCCAAGAAATCAGGAAAATGCTGTTCAGATAATTCAAAAACCTGACTTATTAATGTAGCATGTTACGGCAATATTTTCTGACCTTTTGTTGTCTCCTTAGTTGTACACGTTTACTAGAAAAATTATTTCTTAAAGCCTTTTTATCCTCATTGATTAACAATAAAACAACTTGATAAGCATTAGGAAGGAAGTGGTGATGTTTTTTTCTGGTTATATTTCTTACAAGAAAGATTGTAAGTTTATTCAGGTAAAAATAAGGAATAAATTGTTTGTTTGTTTTTTTTTTTTTTTTAAGTCCTACATCTTTTAATGTTAAGTTATTCTTTTTCCCAAATCGATATCCCCAATACTACTTAAAAGGAAACGGCACTCTTCAATTATAAGCACTTGCATTTCAGTGTCAAGGGATAAAGAATATTTCTATATGAAATAAATTTAATGGAAATTAGCTTCATGTTGTTACTTCTGTTCTAATAGGAACATGGGTTATATCTTCTTGTTACATTCGGGTGTAACACAGCCATTATGGAGGTAATCTTGTAGGTTTTTTTATTTTCAAGATGAAAAATACATGTCAAACTCTGTATTTCATTCAAAAATAGAGAACAACTCCTCAGAACTGCTGGATGAGGTTACATGCCATAGACTGTAAAATTCAAAGCTATGTCCTGCTAGTGCTTAAAAGATTTTCATTCTTGTAATGAATCAGTTCATCATCAGTCAGCAAACAGTGCTTGGAGAGGGAGTATATTGTTAGAAATTAGCCTAGAAAAGAAGAGAGAAAAATCTTTCAGCATATTTGATTTATATTTGCTTCGTGTATTTGGTGGATACAGTTTTTCAGCATTTCCCTCAGTGATACTTGTTTTTCAGTGGCAAGTTGGATTTAGCACAGAGGAGTGCTAAAGGGTTGAAATCGCTCATGCTCTCCTTTGACAGCCTCAACCTGTCATCCCTCTCATATCCAATCTCTGCAGATTTTTGTTTTAGCCTTTCTTCTGGTTACTGTTGCAAAATTTTGGTGTCATCACTTAATTACACTATTTGCATCCTCTGTAATGCCATATAATACCTGTCTTTGTAAAAGCAGTCTGACAGCAAGTTATGCCTTTTCTTTTAGGGTTTTTTTTGACAGAGATTAAATGGAGGCAGTCACAGAGCAGAAAGTTTAGGCTCTTAGGCCAGAACCTCCCTTCATTTCCATGTATTGAGTTCACTGATGGTAGTGATTGAAAGCTCATGGTAAAATGTGGTCTTTAGCATTTGGCAGGAATAGGCCAAAAGCATTAGGTTCTATAACATCAGTGTACAGCTTTTTGTGTATGCAGTATAATGGATTTTTCTCTTTGTAGCTGTGTTTTAGTAAGGTATTACTCAATCACAATTTACATTCAGAAAAATATATTACTTAAGGATTATTTTTGGCAACAGTGCAATTACATAGTTTGTGAAAAAGGTACTTTAAATAATGAGAAAACTTGCAATTGCATTATACTTTGAGCATTTTCCGATTCATTAGAGTTAGATTGTAAAATCAATAATAACGTTATAGATAGTATTATATATAAAACATCATATTCAAAAGTTGATATTTTTTAAAACTACATTAATAGAAGAGCCTGTTTAGAAGATTAGATCCCTGCATCTCCATCTGTGTGTCCATTGTTGTTATGTACCAGTTAGTTATGGGGAAACTATATGATGTCAAAAGCTTCTTATTGTATGGCCCTCTGTGATGTTTTCTCTTGAATGCCTCTATCTTCTTGTCATAGTCAAAAATGACAGCTTCTGTCTTGCCAGTGATACACAGTCTAAAAATCTATTTAACTGCCTTTGCTTATGACACTTTTGAACGGCAGTGCAGTGCTAAAAATATTTTATTGTTGAAGAAGAGCAGCTTACTCTAATTTAAAACTTTGTGAGGTATAGTCCAAGAGTTGCAATGGTTAACATCAAGAGAGTTGATTGGAGGTGTCCTTGGTTGTGCTATGAATTCACCTTATTATAGTAATTTTTCCAATATTTCATCAAATCTTTTTTGTTGGTGTATATTAACTTAACAAATGTCTTACCAGAATGTTGTCATTCAATATCAAAACATAATAATGACCTTTTAGTAACCTCTAATTTAATCATTTGGAACAACACAATTTTTTATCAAAATATTAAACCCAAGTACTTTATTCTTAGTCAGAGGTAAGTCCTTTCTTTTATGTGAGTCTCCCAAGATTTTCAGCTAGCTGGAAGCCCTCTGCTTTCTCACTATGGGTACCAGCGAGATTTTTATGCTCAATACTAGATTTATCCGTTTGATATTCTCCTTGCAAAAATTTGCAGAAGTATTTAAAATGGAGCTTTATTTTTAGAAACTGAACAATATTCATGTATGCAGAGACGAACCTTCTGAATAATGAGGACTTATTAGAGTTTTTTAAAGGCTTTGGTACATTCATCAAATTGTCCAGCTTCTGTTGTTTTAAGTCAATCCTTTGACATGAGGTTGCACAATTCTCTGAGGGTAACTAGTGTTTTCTCACTGCCGCTTGCATATATAAGCTGCTAGTTCTTCTATTACAATTGAACTCAAGTGTCATATGAATAAGGCTTATACTGTTATGCTTAGAATAAGTTTATATTTTCTAGACTGTGCCATTAACATTAAAATAATCCTTACTTAAGGGCAAGTAATAGCTTGGATCTGAGTTTATATGTGGGAAATAAAAGTTTTGTATTTATCTGAAAAGCCTGGGGACCCTTGCAGTGTCAGTGTGGCCAGGGCTGTCCAGAAAGGATTGAACCATGTAATTCTCATATCCTAGGGATCACCAAAGGGGCTTGTGAAGCTGTCATACAGGCCTTCAAGACCGACTGTCTCTAAGGCTAGCCAGGAAGTTTCTATGGTAATTAGGGTTTAATGAGGTGGGAGTGAATCAGAAGGAGCTGAAGAATACAAGGGGAGCAGGCAGGTTTGCAAGGTGTTGAGAAGCAGGGGCAATGGGATGAGGAGGTGATGGATGCCAGGAGTTCCTGCTAACACAGTTTTTTTCCCTTGCCTGTGGAAGATGGGAGTCCTGAACTGTAGCAGAAAAAATATTGGCATCAGAGATGCATTGCTGGTTATGGTAACCAGGTTTCTCCTGCACTGCAATCCCCAGAAAAGCTGCACAGAGCTCTGTCTGAGAGGGACCACCAGCTAATGCTGTACTGCAACTGTCTGCAATAATTTCCTTCTATCTACTATAGTTGAACATCATCCCTTATCAGCTGTTCAATGAGTATCAGCATCAAAGGGGAGATTTGTGTATAATAAAAAAGCACAATTACTCTTACAGCCACTGGGAGGGAAGGACTGAGAGCAGCCCAGGCTGGCCAGCGGCCATTTACCACTAGGTCCGAGCTGGCTTCAGCTGTGGGGAAGGGAAGGCTACACCACCTCTCAGGTGAGGGGGCTGATCCCCTGAAGGCCAGCTGTGGCCTAGGGTTTACACTGAATAGACAGACTGGCTACTTCTCCCCTCTGGTGAGGCTAAAAATCTCAAAAATGAGCAAGCTCAGCCAGGTCCAGGCCAGGCAGGAGGATGGGGTCCAGTGGCTGCCTGCCATGGTGAGGCAGCCAGGGGCCTCCTTGCTGGGAGCTGTGACAGGCTGAGGGCTCCTGTGAGACTTCCCCTGTGGGACGGTTTAGAGACTCTGTAGGGGAATTCCCCTTAGTTTCCCAGAGAGAAACTGTCTTTTAGGGTGAGGGGTTAAAAAAAAAAATAAATAATTAAAGACGCTGTTAGAGATCCTGTTCTGGGTGGTGTATCGTGTTGAGGTGGTGTACACCAGGCAAGTAGGCCTTTTCTGTTGTTAAAACATTTCAATTTCTCATTTATAATTCATAAAACTAAAATTAAATAATCCGTATGTGAAAAAGTATCAATAAGCATTTGGAAGCTTATAAAACAAAGCAGAAGGGGCCTTTCTGTGCCTTAGTCCTCCCCATAGAACAAGATGGCTGAAGTGGCAGAGTCACCCCCATCCTTCTACCCTTTTGTCTGGCAGAAAGGGGAAAGATAAAAGGATATTCTTGCTATGTACTTGCAAGATTAACAAAACCCAGGATTGCAAATCAAATAGGAGAGACTCCCAAGTAATCTCTCATCTTTTGTCGCAATCTCTTCCTTTACATCGAGTGGAGAGAGAGCGTTGCAGGGCTCTGCTGAAGCATGTTATGGCAGCAAGTCCTGGGGAGGGGGAGAGGCTTGTATGTGGTGTTGGCTTCAAGGGCAAGTGTGGGCTAAAGCCCACATATTTCACCTCACTCGGTATTTAGTTGGAGCTTAGTGGAAGCTTGTGTAGACCGTGAAACACTTGTGTAACAGAATTCAACTTTGTAAGTGAGATGGAGTGGGATATTCTGAAAGTCCCTCCCAGGTTTCTTTTCACAGAGTCTTAGCACAGCAATTTAATTTTGAGATAGTGAAAGCACGAGTAATTGTGAGAGAAATATTTATGCTTGCCACCATATAAATGTCAAAAATACTGTTTTCTGTGGGAGAAAGCTAGGATTGTATGAAACAATTGTACTGTTTTTGTCATTCTGTTGTTAGATGTTTACATGTTGTTTTGTCTCAAACTGTACCATAAACACAGGCAATGCATTGCTACTACTGACAAACCTAAATGGTGTCTGGCTGGAGTTAACAGGAGTTAAACATGTAACCACAGAGAATGTAGGTTTAAGTGTACTAGTAGTTACAGAAGCATTCATTTGACATTGGTTATAAGCTACTGTTGTTTTTTTATGAGTAATAGGGGAGCAGTTTACAGTTGAACTACTGTATGGAAAAGAAGAGCTGTGTGGCTTTGGATGGAATACTTGGAGCCTCAGGCAGTTTTGTAAACGTTTTCTACTACAAATAAGTTTAATAGTGTACATTAAAAAAGATGTGTATTTAAACCTTTATGGTCCATACCACGTTAGGTGGAATTACAGTAAATTGCTACATTTCATTTCTGTAATTATCTTATAAACTGCTAGTTGATATTATCCTGAAGTTTATGTTCAGCACATTTTAACACCAGTTGTATTTTGGACAGATTGTATAAGCTCATTTGATTGTGTCTTAGGGGTATAAAATTACATATATATATTTTTAAAAAAGAGATATCTATTAAAAAAAGTAAGAGTTACACACCTTTGCATGACTGTGTGTACTATTGAGAGAGGAGAGATCATGATCACCTCCCATGCTGTGATTATGAGTATGCACAAAGCAATTTTCCTGTCACTAATAGTTCTAGAAATATATGGTTATGAAACATGGTCTTTTCCTTTTATTTTATTTTTTTCCATTCCTGTAGGAACTTGGAAGTAACAGCCCTCCGCAGAGGAACTGGAAGGGAATTGCTATTGCGCTGCTGGTGATTCTAGTTGTTTGTTCACTCATCACTATGTCTGTCATTCTTTTAACCCCAGGTAACCTACTTCTTTATTTTATCTTACTGAAGGTGTATGATTCATAATGCAGTTATTAAAATGACATACAAATGTTAAAGTATCTCTTCCCCTTGAGTGTTTTAACTTTTGACTCCTATAAATCTGGTGCCTGTAGGGACTCGAGAGTTACCGTAGGCCTCGTGGAGCAGAAGCATTTTGCTTTGCAGTAAGTCCTTAGAATTGTGTCAGCCTTGAGATGGCTACAAGCAATCCTCATTAACCTCAGCAGCTGTAAGCTGACTTTAAGATTTTGTCACTTGTGTCTTGGTGTAATTTCAGATTCACTGATGAGCTAAGAGGAAACTGTATGTCATGGAAAACTAATACTGAGAATGAAACTTCTCACTGAATCAGAAGCATGTATCTTTCATATGTATATGCAAAAACTACATTTTCTTTCTCTCAAAAACAAAGGGGGGGAAATTACTTAAAGGTTCATTTACAAAAAGAAAAGGGTGTGAGGGCAAGTAGTAAACAAAAAACGCAGTTGAATGTATAAAATATGTTTGTTTTTTTTTTTCTCTAGTTAGATGGGAGTTATTTTTCTAAAGATTTTCTTTTTACTGCTGGGGCAGCAATCATTTAGCTGCATCTAGGAACCTAAGGGAACGAAACACTGCACAACTTTTAAAGAAAAAATTATCTTTAATTTCTTTTTTCCAGATTTAAAATGATAATGTAAAGTACCTGATTTGGATGGCATGCCTAGATAGTAAATATTGGTCTCCAATACTGGCCATGCAAGTGCCCAGTTTGTGTAAACCAAAACACTAATGAAGTGCTTTTCAGTTAAATAAGAGTTCCAGACAATTTGGCCACTGGATGAAATCAAGGGAAACTGGGTGGGTGTGTGCATAAGCAAGTACAGTAGCAGACTGCTACTGCTTGAAAGGAAGGTGATGAGACTGAATGGAAAAGGACCAAAGAGTTTTGCTTGTCAGAGGGAACAAGGTAGCTGGAGGAGTATGTAGGAATTCTATGGACCATTCTGCTTCCTCTGTTTTGTATAAATATCTACTACATATACATGGTGCTGTCCAAGGTATGGTAAAGAAATAACTGCTTATTTCCTCTTAGAAAATTTAGAGAAAAATAAAAGCAAAGTTGTGCTGCTGTAGTCTCAGTGTATAGGAATTTCTTCAGGGACTAATGAAAAACAGATGTTGAAGGTAAATGGTGGCATATCCTGGTACACTTTTAAGACAGAAGACTTCATTTTTTTTTAAGGCTTTAAAGTCTCAAAAGTGTTATGCTGGAATTCACAATAATAAACACCAGTTCTGTCTCGTATATCTATATAGAATTAATAATGATGTAAATTGAAGTCTTTGAAGGCACTCGTAGAAAAAAGAATAGGCAACCTAGGGAATTTTTTTTTTTTAATGTTAAAAATGCTTAGTGAATTACAACATCTCTGAGGCAGTTTCAATATCCAGAGAGCTTGCTTGAAAATTTGATGTAAGCTGGGACCTGCATTTCAGTTCAACTCATGCAAGTAAAAACTAGTTCTGTCAGCTCAGATGCCCCAAGATATCCCGTAGAGACTGTAGAGCTTAATATAAATACAAACGTTTTCCCCAAAATTATCTAGGTCTGTAAAACTAGGGTTTCTTGCAGGTTGGAAATGTTTACCAGTGAAAGCTTTGGAGGTACATTGTAGGACAGCTACTTTCCCTATTTTGATCCTAAACAGTCCTATTCCCCCTTCACTTTCATGATTAATTAATATGTTTTTGGAAGAAAATATTCTGATATTCTGTCGCTTTGCTGGCAGGTAGTAAGCACTAGTAGCTGAAGTTATCTGGTCTTGAAGATATGTAAGATCACTTTGGGATGTCTAGCATTCAAGGGGAGGAAAAACTTGGAGACTCTCTCACAGGTCTGGCCATTGTGAGGTGCTCAGTTCTAAGGTGCTACCAATCTGATATTATTAATACTTGGTTTTGCAAATTGTTCTCATAAAATATAATAGATCTGAATTAAGTTGTTCAGTGCAATAGTGAGAATTATGTCCTGTGTTACGCTGGGATAATTCAGAGTGCATTGATTTTCATTTCTAATGCTATTTTGAGCATCAGAGACTTCCTTCCCTGTTTAGTTCTGCCTGTACTGATGGTGCTTTTTAGATTTCATGTAAATTCCACTAAACATCATGCTGCTTTTTTTTATGGAGATGGTAATAATTTCAGATAGTGGTTGCTCAGAAGCCTGATTGTTTTGTTGAAAGATTTGTGGAGGCAAAAGTGTATTTACTGATACGCCAAATCCAAAATAAATTATCTCTTTTTCCTACAGTTATTTATACATTGCTTTGTCCACAATATAGGAAACTCTTAGGTCTGTGTACACTTTTAACAGCTGTCATGTGGCTTCACTCAAACTCTGAGCAACATGTTGAATGCCTTTTTTAATAGAGGGATCAATAGTTCTGTATGAGATGACAAGCTTTTACAAGAAAATTTTCCATGTAAGTTACATGCAAAAGGCTTAAAAGAGGCTTTAGCTTCTGCTAAAGATAGAAGTGGTATTAAAACTAAATGGATATTCTTGATCTTTTTTTAGTATTTTACTACATGAAATATAACTCGAACATACAACACTAAGCAGGAACTGTGTTAAAATAAGAGATGTATTTCGACCTACTAATATCTTAGCTTCTGTTAAAATATATCTGTGTTGCAGTTATGGTTGTGGTTTCAGCAAATTGTACCAGTAATATTAATAATATTTTGGTCCCCTCTCTATTGTTTTAATCAATGGTACTACTAGTGTTCTCAACAAAGAGATGGAAAAATGTAAGAACATTCAGTAATATAAGAGATTGGTGGTAGAGTCTGAATGGACTCTTAGTCCAGTAACCTCTTGTTGGGGTTCAACAACTCTTTGTGAACCTCTGTGGATGAAGATGTAATTAAAAAAAACCCCTCTCGTGCCCACCAAGTACAAATTGCTACACTGCTTTGTAGCTGGGAGTAGAAGGCTTAACAGCAAGTATCCCTGCTAGTTTTCTTCACAAGTGAGTAAGTGCAGTCATAAAGAAAGTGCACGAAGATATCAAAGGTATCAAAGAATGAGGTTACTCTTGTTATAGTAAGGGACTGGAGTGTGGAAAATCTTCAGAGTTTAGAATAGGAGCCTGTCTGTCTTCTGGGGCAATTTAATTATGAATGCAGTGATTTTTGTGTGTAATATTTGAAGATGGTTACTGGAGAAATATTTAAGAGATAACAAAAGAAAAAAAATACCTTCAGAATAATCTTATAAATGTAACTTTCTTTATATTGGGAGTTAATGCAGAGACAGAAATAGCTGTTTATGAGATGCCATCGTTTTGTTTCTATGTCAGCATTAACATAACACAGGTATCTTTCTTGTTCTAATTTATTTCATGTTTTTGAAGTTTCATCACATACTTGCATATACTGAAATATTCATAGGTAGATTTTCTGGGATCAGTGCCTCAGTCCTGCCTTTAAGTCAGCATGTTTTTGTACTTTGCATCATGACAGTACATTCCACATGGTAGGAATTATCTGAAGACCTATTTGATCGACCACTGTTGATCTGTATTTCAAAACTGAGAAATGCTTAATTGGAAGTGCTAGAAACTGAAAGCTTTTATGTGAAAAATCACTGAAGAACAGCCTAAGAGTTGTACAAACGTTGCCACCCCTGTTCAGGTGTTTTGCCACAGCACTTAAGGCTGTTTGTAGTTTTTGGAATGATACCTTCATGTTAATTTGCAGTTTCTGAAGGTGGTGGTGAACTCGAATGCTTTATGTGGGACTCTGTTACTGAGATACTGATGTTAGCATTTAAACTATGTATGCTGATATATGGTAATTACTCTTGAGCAAAGTGGCATGTAACTCTGATCATAGATTTTTTTCATCTCTTGATAAAAAAAAAAAAAAAGCTTTGCAGAAAAATTCCTTTAGGGAACATTTAAATCAGCCAAACTGACAGAAAATGCTTTTAAAAAATTGTTTTGAGTAAAATCTAGCTCTAGGAAAAGGATCTGTTTGGATTACGTCCAATAGATAAATATTCTGTTTAGAACAGGGCTGCAACTGACCCTTCCACACCATCTCTCATACTACTCTTAAATGAATAGAAGGCAAACTACAAATTATTTTTTCTAAAGTGGAGATGCATTACCAGAATATTCAGATTTCTGTTCAATGCTATATAGGCTCCCTGTAACTACAGTAAATTGCTAAACAGGTTTTGGTATCTAACTACTTTCTGGTAGATTGTTTTCCATTTTTCATGCAAACATAATACAAACTATACTAATTCCCTGTTACCAATATACCTGTTAGCTTACATACATTTTACTAGTGGTGTTTTTCCACTTTTCAGATGGTATTTAACATCAAGCCTTTTTCCAATTTCTAGTGTTAAAACTTTTTTTTTTCCACAGAAAAGTCAATAAGGAGTTTGAGTTAATAATATACTGTACTACATCATTATTAGTTTTATTTGCTAAGTTAGGAGGTAAATTTTATGAGGTGTTTAGACTAATTTTAACCTGCAAAAATAATATCCTATAAACTCATGAAAAGTAATGAGACCATTATTTTCTACTTTTGCAGTTTTCTAGAAAGCACAAACAGGTTTGTAATTTTGAATAAATACACACAAGTGGTTGAACTGTTGTTAGTTTGATGTATGGTTAAAAAGTAGCCATTTATTTTTTAACATTTGATTTTGTTGGTATCTTCTGTAATCTGTGTTTATTTTCTACACATAATATATATCTAATTTCAGACTGAAATACAGAAATCCATGGGAAATAGTGTGAGGACATTGAAAATATTGAAGGAATAATTCAATAAAATTTAAATGGAAATGAAAAAGAGATAGTAGGCTATATGGCGATGTGGTAATAAACATAAAGTAAAAAAAGGCAGTCTTTAAAATAAAACAAATATTTTGTGGAGTACATAGTAATTTGGGCTTACGCTCAAGAAAGATTAGCACAGTATAGTGACATGAGAGTTCACATCTTGTGTAATTCATTTTGCTATCTACTAACCAAGAATTTTGAAAACTTGAATTACTATTTTAGAGTCTTTTGATGTCAAATCAACATTTTTCTTAAAAATTATGCAATATTGACAGAGTGGAAAGCTAGTGTCAAGGATTACAAACAAGGCTCGATTTTGGTAATGTCTTAGCATTAGAAAAAAAATTACTGTTTCAAACGTCTAGTAAAGTAGCTTGAAGATGCCATTTTTTCCAGTTTAGCAATGCTAACAGCAATTTTAAAAGTTACTTTAAAATCCAATTTATATCAAGATTACTTGGCAGGCATGTGAATTAGAGCAGAGCTGGTATACCTTTCTTCTCTGATAGCCTTTCTGTACACAGTTGATGTATTGTTTTAGTGATTTTTATTAAAGCAGTTAATAAAAAAAAAATCTGTGAAAACTCAGCTGTCTTGGGTAAGACAATTTTTGGCAACATAACAGCTTGTGTGAGCTTGATTGATAGTTGGCAAACTGGCTGGGTATAAGGGGTCACAATAAATAGAAACACACTCAAGAAAGGTTAGAAGGGCAATCCTTTTGGGATCACAAACAGCATCAGGACCAGGGTGTGTTGAATCAAAACAGGTGATGGAAAACAGCTTGTTGAGGGTAGGTAGTCAGCAAGGTTATGGAGAAGGAAGAATGGCCATATGAAGAGACCAGTATTTGATGGTGTTAAGTTAGAAGTAGTGTTTTCAAGACAGGGAATGTATTTGTGGAGCTGAGTAGAGCATATATAACAACATGTGCTTACTTTGAAGATAAAACCTCGGTGTGAGGCAGGAGCAAGAGCTAACAAGGTCCCATGATGTGTAAACAGAGGGATTAGGTATAAATCAAGAGAGATAATGTTACCTTGCTGTAAAGCTCTAGTAAGACTGCAAGTTGAATATTGTGTCCCATGCTGGACTTGAAGACTAAAAAAAACCCCAAACAGGCTATTTTGATCCCTGGAAGGTAGGAAGAGGGCAAAAAGCTTATTTAAGGATTATAATGTTTGTCTTATGAGAGAGGATTTGAACAACTCTGCATGCTTAGCCTTATAAGACATCAAGGGCAAGAAGAGTTGATTACGGTGAGTAAGTGCTTACCGGGGCCCCGCTGAGACCTGGGAGGGAGGCCCGTGCAAAATGCAGCAATGCTGTGGACTGAGCAGCTGTGATGGCCTTGTGTCTATTGTAAATTTATGATGTGCATTATAAAGGAGTTTCTCTTCAGTACAGCAAGGATGCACCTTATTAATACTAACTGAAGTGATTGCAGCAGGCAGTGCTGACATTTAAAGGCAAAAAAATCATATTATTGTTGATTTCAGTAAGCTTTCAGCTGGGTCTCTAATTGAGAAATTTGGCTGAATAAAGACCAATAACGAAACTATGATAGAGTTTATTCACTGTGAAGGGGTCGTATTTTCATCTGAAATGTATTACAGGATACGACCTTTACAGAGCACATTTATTTGTTAAAAACCTGTTGGTAACATATTGGGTTGACTTCAAGATAACAAGATTGCTCCTTGATTGCTGTGATTCTAGATATTTTTCTATGGGTCTGTCATCAGCAGTGCTGTTCAATATTCAGTAATCTGTAAGGACAAAGTCTGACTAACAAAAAACTCCTCTTGTAGAGAAGGTGGATGCCTGACACATGGGAAGGAAAAGCTCATGGAGCAGAGAAGTACTGCAGTAATCTATGGCAGACCTGCTCAATAATGATAAAATGATTAAAAGACCTGACTGGGCATCTGTCTGGTTGATTGTGTTGGAAGTGCATAGGTGCATATTTTTGCTAGTGCACAGGCAATGTATAACGCAGCTTTTGGCAGCTGCTGTTCTCCTAAATAGCCTAAAGCTGTTAGGAGTAGTGCATAGATGGTATCAGTGAATATTCATTAGAAACTTTGTGTTTTGACAGCAAAACTTTTACTTTAATAGTACTTCTGATTTGACATGTTAGTGTAACAGTTCACTATTGAATCTCTGCTACTTATTATTTAACCTACAACACAAGAAAAGTAGAATTTAGCAGATCGTTTTTCTTTTATGAAGCATGGAGATGATTTTAGGAGCTGGCAACTTATTGTTTTGCTTTGAAAATCAATGTTGGCTAATATTCAGAAGCACAATATTTCTGGGTTCTATCATGTTTGGGAAAAATAAAAGGCTGTTAGCCAAAAGTTATGTCATGCTTCTCACTAGAGAGCAAGCATAGACTGTAAAATATGCATATGGAATTATTATTATTTTTTGCATTTTAATTTGTAACATAGGTGTAATTGGTTCCAGATTTACTTACAGGAGTGTTTTACTTAGTTTCTGTCTGTATAAGGTAATCAATATGGACTACACCCTTTGACTGTCAGGAAATTGTTGTATTGGTTTGTAATCAGACTTTTCTTATGGTGTAGGGCTGTGGCAAGAAGGAGCTTTGCCGCTACAGTCCCACTATAATAAATAGCCAGGCATTACATCCTTCAGTTGTCCTGTCCATAAGTTACCAATGCTTTGTTTTCTGAAGCTTTACTGAAGAAAAATGAAAAGTTGTTTTGTAGTGAAAAAAAGTAAGAGCGAGGTATTGTCATTGATTTCAACAGGACCTTTGAACTATGTATTCTGGTTCTGTAATTCTGGTGTTTTGCAGACTACACTGAATATATTGTTTTTAATAACTGTCTAAAATGATCTTGTTATCTTTATTTCAGATGAGCTTGCAAATTCATCAGAAACTAGATTGTCCTTGGAAGATCTCTTCAGAAAAGAGTTCATAGTCCATAATCCAGAAGCCAAATGGATTAATGGTGAGTGTACAATCTCTCACATAATTTGAAACTAGGTAATAATTTTGAGTGTTGAATGATATCACTGAGAAAGAATCAGTTAAAATTTCAAACTCTTGAAATTGGCTAGTGTCCTGAATTTCCTTGTAGTTCTGAATCATGTCTGTTTCATTAATTTTTGAAGTGGTTTTCTAATTTTAAAACTCCATCTAGTAGAAAACCCACTAAAATTTTCTGCTTGCATTACTGATCCAGTTTGGAGGCAGTGATGAGGAATTGTTTTTAAGAACTGGATCTTGTTTATGGGTTCACAGAAAGATCAATTCAGAATTTTAAATTGTTCTATTAATATCTGCACTTTGAGATTTGAGAACTGGTTCTAACTCTTCACATCTGGAATGGATTCATAGATATTTCAGTATACTTGTACAACTCTTAGTTATTTTCTGATGTCTGTTTTACTTTATTAAATGATTTATAAATGGTATGCAGATTCCCAAAGAATTATGCGGTTTTAATGTGAAAAAAACCCCAAACATTTTCAACTCATCAAACTCCTTTTCTCTTGATCACAGGGGTTGTTCACATTCTTTATGTTTGCAAGAAATGTACAAGTAACACAGTAGTGACCATTGGTATTGTGTTTATAGCTGGATCTTTGTTTTACTCCAGGTGTTATAATCAAAGGAATAACAATGGCTTTGTGCAAAATAGAGTATTGTTAAGGAGTGCTCTGTGGAAGGTAGAAAACTTCCACAGGTAGAAAGTCTGGTGACTATGTATGTGAATTCAGAATAACTTTGCATGGGAAATAATGATTCAATTATATTAATCAACTTTGGTGTTCAGTAATAACTAGAACTGGTTTTCATTTGTAGGAAGCTATATGATTGAATTGAATTTTTGCTTTATTACATGCTTTAAAGAATTAAATGGGCATAACAAGTGTAAGTGCATTTAAAAAAAAAAAAGGCTAAAAAGGGAGAAAAGTATGGTCAGTCTTCTTTTTCCAGGTCCAGATCTGGTGTTATTTGTTATCTAGTAGTTTAGGGGTAAGAGAGGGAAGGCTCAGGTTAGTGTCCTGCCACTTCCTTTCCCTCAGATGTTCCAGTGACCATTACCAGTTGCTGAGATGCCCTTACTTTCTTCTTTGGACTGGTTTCTGTCTTCAGTCAGTGCCAAAATTCTGGTACTGAGTAAAGCCAGAGCAGTGTTATTGCCAAGTGGAACAGTATCTTGTGTTTGGCAGAAAACTTTTTTCCAGTTGAGACTGTTTGGCTAACTAAAATGTAAAGCAATTTTTGATTAATTTGTTATCATCTGTTAAATTCACAAAGCAACTGCCTTTGACCCTACCTTACTTGAAAAATACTGCTCCTAATTGTCAAATAAAGTTATTATACACACAGTGCTGTCAATCAAAGTGGTCACTAAAATCAGGTAAGTACATAATGGAACAAGATCCTTACACTAGTTCTATATCTTACTCTTGCTGCTCAAAAACTCCATGAGGTAACTCATCTAAGAACAGTAATGGTCATTTATAATGTGCATAATATTCTATGCATGAAAACATTACTAATTTCAAAACCCAGGTCAATAAAACTAAAGGGTTAATGATTGAGTTATATTAAATATTGTTGATAATATAAAACATGTAGGTTTTTGTATTTTTAACTTAATTAAATTAACTTAATTTAATTAAATTAACAGCCTGTGATAAGATAAAAGCTTCTTTTTATCACTTCTGGAAAACTCTTAAAAGAAATGTAGAATTTGCTGCTAAACACTTGCATGGGTACAGGTTTCTTTTATGATGTTCAAAATTAATCTTAAAAAATTCATACAATCAAAGATAATTTTACTGCTATCATGTAAAAAATAGAGGTTGTAAGCAATCTAGTCTAAAACCTATGAGATTGTACAGTTATGAACTTTTCCATCTATTGAAAATAATATTAGAAATAGTATTTAATAAAAAAGTCCTGTGTTTCATTAGCAGCACAGTTGTACTAATATCTAGTCTTTCTTCGGTGATGGTTTTCTCAGCCAATATGAGAACTCCTAAGCTTGCATGTAGGTGTTTTCCTGTGTTTATTTGCCAAAGAAGAAATGATATCCAGTGGTACAAAAAAAGGGGAATAATGGACTTTTTCTTATTAGAATATGTGTGTGTATGGCAATTGGGGAAAACCTGTGGAAAATTAAGGGTTTTACTAATTGATTAGTATTTCTGATAAGCACAGAAAAATTATGTATAGATATTTTTTTTCTTGCATTTTCTTTGAAAATTCCCAGTATGGTCAATGATACCGATATCCTAGATAATAAATAAAATGAGGAGGAGTCTTGCAAAGCATCATGTCTGTTTCCTGCTTCTATTTGTATTTTTAACACTTAAGATAAGGTTGTATTTTACTTTCCTGGCATGGTAACGTTGCAGTGGTGGCATTATATGCACTGAGAATGAAATATGTAACTTAATATTCAGCATTCATTACTGCGAAGCTGGAGGGGAGCATTTGGCACTTTCTTTGGATATTGGCAGGGTAAGTGCTTCTGGACTCTGCAAAGGAAGATTTTAGCAGAAAATAAGTAGCTACTTACTACTTTTTGCTCCTCTTGGGATAGAATAATTTGTATCCATCTGAAAGTTTTATCATCTTGACCTCCTGGGAAGGGATGGGAATAGAGATTGAAAAAGTGATTCCTGCTGTAAGCAGTTTTTGCAGGGTCTAGAGCATATTTTGTAGAAAAATGTCTGATTTAAGGATTTCAAGTGCTAGATGAATCACTTTGTTCTTAGGTAAGGTCTAGTATTTAACTGCTGCCATTTAATGAAACCTCCAGTACTGATGTTTGAATTTCTCTAGCATTATGTGCCAAACGCAATGTTATTTCTTCCTTGTTTGCAAGTTCTTCCATTACAAAAATCATCCCCATGTAGTTATTTTTGGTCTACACTTTAATAAGAAAAGCTCTTATGTACAGAAGTTTTTACATTCCATTTCCTTTTCTGCTTGAAACTGAGTCCATAATTTTATGTGCTTGCCACCAAAGTTAATAATTATGCAAATGTTTAAAGCTGCAGAGGAAATGTTGTTCTTTATGTGAGATAATCAGCTGTTGCCAAAGAAAAGAAAAAAATTTGAGCTAGTTTTAAATGTGACAAAATATATTCACATTTAATATAATTTGAAGATGTAGCTCTTCAGGTATCTTTCAGATTTCTTCCTCCCTTTCTTCTCTTCTTTATCTGTTGTACTTCAAAGGCAATTTTTTAAAAACCTGACTTGGATTTTTGTCTTTGTAAGAATTTATGAAGGAAAGAGAAATAAAATATGGATGATGGCTAGTATGTTTCTTGAAAATAATAACTTAGTAGTTTACTAAGCTTTTTCAATTATAAATCTGATCAACTGTATTTAAAAGGACATGGTGGAGAGCATGCACAACCATCAATCAGTTCAATCCATGTAATCTGAAAGAGCGTTTGATTTCAGAAAGCTTTCCAGTTGCCTGACATAGTTTTGAAGATATTAAACAAGAGTACATCTTCCTTTAGCATTATTGATCTTTAGGTTTTCCAATAGGAGGTGAGAATTTAAAATGCTCTCAGTGAATAATAAAAGTACTTAAATCACACAGCAGATTGCTACTGATAAGGGCTTAGCATTAGATGGCAGAACAGCTTGGTTTACTTAAGTCTAAATACAAAACTGCAATATAGTTTAAAATATACAGAGTAATTAAATTGAAGAAAGCACTGCCATTAAACTTCCCCTATGCTTTCCCTTACCAAAAAACTTGAGAGACTTAATGTATGTCTTGGATTCTAACCATTTTGTAACAGGGACCAGTCTCTGCTTCAGGTAGGGCACAGTATCTCATTTCATGACCACAGTTTGCTTTAGCAACACGTATCCTGGGTGCTAGTACAGTACGTTTAATGGAAGGTGTGTGAAGTATTAGGGCATAGTTCTAAACTAGCTGTATCAGTGACAACAACAATTGTTCATTGCTCTGTTAGTTGTTCATAAACCAGTGTATGAATCATTGCTTATCTGCCAGTATCAGCAGGCTGCAGCTATACCTTTGAACCATAGTGAAGCATTTTTTCAGGATATTTTCTTCATTTCTGTTAAGTTACTTAGAAATATGTATGCTGGCCTGTGAGAAATACTGAGGTGCTCAAAAGATTTGCAGTCTAATCCTTACATCTTTGGTGGGGTACTTGATCTCTTATTATCAGGGACTCTGGCTGTTAATGACAAAAAAATTCAGAATCTTTGCCTTTATTCCTTCTGTGAATTGCTTGCATTTTTGCCGTTTAGATAATTTTTGCCAACCTTTCCTATATGTGATAGAGTGCATTGACTCCTTGCTTGTATTCTGTCAGATGGGTGTATACTCAGCAAAATTATATTTTTCATGTATCTGAATGAAAAGTGTTGGAAAAGGACCTGAAGTCTGAATGACAGCCTGCAGCAGGCTGTGCCCTGGAAGCCTGTCTTGTGCTAAAGCTCAGCAAATCACCTAAGTACGTGCATTTGTGCTTTATGGAGCTGGGAGGGATGTAGGCATCTTCTAGGGGTAAGACTTCTGTATGGTGCTTTGCTGAAATTGAGATGATAAAATAAATCTCTCTCTGGCTTGCTTGCCTGTGGAGCAGCTGTCCCTGTAGTCAGTAACCCTTGCAACACTGTGTCACAGGAAGTGTGTAGAGGAAGTGTATGGCTGGGCAGCATCCAATGTCTGCAGTCAAACACAGTCCGGCTGATGAAAGAGGACAGATTTTGAGTAGTGAGGGAGACACAGAGAACAGATTTTGGAGAGTGAGGGGAGGTGACAGGTGCCAGCACAGAGGGAAGGGCTTTCAGTGACACTTCAGGGAGGGAAGTGATCTTCAAGAGGACAAAGCACAATAGCAGAGATTCCCTCCTCCTGTAGGACTCTACATTTATTAAAATGGACTCATCTCACAAGCAGCAACCATTTCTGTCTTTGGGAGGAAGAGAGAAAATAATGAAGTCATGGGGAGTCAGAATCAATAAGGGAAGGAAGACACTGACCCTTGTGGCAAGGGAAAGGACCTGGAGGGGATGAGGTGTTTCAAGAAGGGTCTCTTGCCTCGTGGAGAAGCTGCATTTTCTCCACATATCAACCTTCTCCCTGCCTTTAGCCCTCGTAAACTCCTGTGCCTTGTCAGACAGGAGCTGCTAATCCACAGTGTGCCTCGAGTGGGCGCCTGCTGCCCTTTCCCATCCCTTGCGGAGGAACGGCAGAGATGCTGAAGCAGGGCTCTGTGTGGGTGCGGAGGGAAGGCAGATGCAGGGAGGCACTTGGTGCTCACATCCTCTGCTGCAGCTGATACAGAAAACCCTAAAATAGTTGGGGGTAGGTTTGTCCCTTGGTGCCACCCTGGTGAACACAGTTCTTTTCTTTGACCAGTCAGGGTGAATATAAATGCACATTTCGATGAGAGATTTCTGGAGAAAGCACATATTTGTACCTCTTTCTTTTGTTGTTAAACCCAGTTTTTGGAATGAGGTTCATCATTTTGTCCAGCATAAAATCTTAGGTTGTGTGCCAGCAATCTCAGCAGGTATAATCTGTTTGGATTTAATTTCCAAATCAAATAATTTTCATGCACATATATTTTCAAGGCAAAGACTTTTTATCACTTCCCCTCTTCCCCTGCCTTCCCCCCCCCTCCACCAGCAGTTTTAATGTGTTTTTTTTAGAGTTGATAAGAAACCAGTCTATCCCAAGTCAGAAATATATGCTCTGGCTTGAGAACAGTATCAAGGCAATAGATGTCTGGTTTTGTTTTAACTCGAGCTCTTGTATTTACTTGTTTTATTTTTGTTTTTATATTATTTCCAGATTTCCTGTATTAGCTTCAGCAGGGGCATGCCTTTCATTTCCTGAGTAATACTTACTAGTTCTGATGTGGGCATCTTTATTTAGTTTCACACATCAGTTTTATCAGCATGGAGAAAAAAAGAATGGGTGATGCTTACCCTTTTGAACATCAGTGAAATCAAGAGACTAGTTTATGGAGGAAATCCCCCCCCTTCACATTTTATTTAGCAAACATTTTTTGTATTTTGTAGAGTCTCTCTTTAAAAAAAAAACAAACAACAAAACCAAACCACAACCAAACAAAAAGAAATATTAAACTGCTTTTGCTTTACAGTTGAACAGTCACTTCACTGCAATATTTTGTAGACTGTGTTTTAAAGTTATCATGGAAAGATATTACCTGGCTGGAGAGTATTATTGCTTCTTATAACATGTTTGGTTTCCTTGAAGAGCAAATGAGACAGTGGCTTCCCATAGATTTATTTGTGGTCGTCCCCAGCACATTTCTCATGCTGTATACTGGCTTTATCACCTGGGGAGTGGGATGTGTAGACAGAGGGTTTTGCTTGAGCTGGTGCCTTCCTTGAGTCTCTCTTGGCTCTTTTCTATCCTGAAAAATTAAATAAAAAGTGAGTCTGGGAAATGTGGCATGAAGATGGTTGAAATTGCATTAAAAATTGTGGATGATAAAAATAGAAGTGGTTTGGGAAGCACAGCACAGATTCCACAGTACCACCTGTGCCAACGTGTTCAGGAAACTATTAACATTTGGCACTTTTTAAAGGAAGCTTTTCCTGTGCATGAGGCAAATACGAACTTTATTTATCAGAGCTGAGCATGCTGTGATGTTTGCCAGTGAATATGGGTCAAGTGCAAGAAATCAGTCCATCACTGAGCAATAAAAGGAGACAGATTTTGCTTCAGAAAGTTGTTGCTGAGTTAGAATCAATAAACAGACAAATATCTCTATTACAATTACATATCTATATATGATGGTAATTTATGATGGGTATTAAGAGTGAAGTCCTATTTTTTTTTTTCCCCTATCCCTTAAATGAGATGAATGTCTGAAGTGGCCAGGCTGGAGTGCAGCCATCGTGCACAAGTGCATTTTTGGTGTAGCAGGAGCTGTGTTTGGCATTCAGATATTTAGGCTGTGATACGATGCATTAATGTTCTGTCAGGGACTTGGGCAGAAGTGAGGAGAGGTGTGTACAGTGGTGTTCTTGCCAGCTCTGCATATAGCTTTCATTATTTATCTGAGTCTGTGTGCAGAGCCTGAAGCTGGAAGCCAGGCCAGGGAGTTGTTTTGTTGCCTGTGGTTCAGTGTGAAGGGTTTATTTCTGAGTGGCAGCAGAGGGTGGCTGGACTTTGATTCCCTGTGCAGGGAAAAGCTTCATGTAGAAGGGCAAGTAAAAAAATCCTAGATAGCACCCCAACCTTTTAAAGTTTTAGCTAAAAATCTTATTTCATAAGACTCTATCAGTGGTGTGAATTACACACCCAGTTTTTGCCAAGTCTGAAGACTAAATTTTGGAAAATCCCCAGAAAATTTTAAAAGATATATAGAGTGTCTCCAGGCTGGCTGAAGTTTCTCTCAGAAACTGCTAAAAAGGGGAACAAAAGTTTTGATAATGCTCCACTGATTTATTAAAATAACTTGTTAAACAAAAAGATTTAAACAGTGTTGTTGTGAAATGGATTGAATTATTCAATTCTTTCATTAGGGAATTGAGTGGAGGAGTTTGGTGCTATATTTGCGCTGATGCTGAAGACTTCCCTACAAGCCAGCAGTAGGTGGGTAATTGGTCATTCAGGGTAAGGTGGTGGAGGTAACCACCCCTGGTACCAGGCACATGCTTTGTTCTGTCCCTTGATGCAGGAATTGTGGCTTCTCAAACAATGGCCGATATTGGTTTAGGAAGAATTTTCACTTTCTTGTTTGGTTGTTTTTTGGGGGGTGGTTGTTTTTGGGTTTTTGGGGTTTTTTTTGTTTTTTTAGGGGGGGACTTTTTAAGTTTAGGTGCAGTAGTTTTTTGGTTTGGTTTTCTCTGCATTTCTCTTGTTAGAAAGTGAATTTATTCTTAAATATTGCATGTGAAGAATTCATGTAAAGCAGAAGATAAATAATGTGATGTGCATAGAGCTACAAAAGCGTTAATGTGAAAAGAAATAGAAACGGAAATAAATTATTTTATGGAAGATTTTAAGTAGGATTGCTAATGAGAAAGAATGAAATAATTTTGGTTGCAGCTGTTGCACGAATGTAACACACACCTTAAAAACCAGGATGGGGAAAACCCCATCTTGTCTCCTGTATGGAAATGGAGATTTCATCTAATTTCTGTAGTTTATCAGAAAAAAAGATGGTCTTTTTCATCAATGATCATTATCACAAAGCAAATATTTATTTTCTTCCATGAAGCAGAGAAGCTGATATACTTCAGATTCAGAGACTTGTCCTTGTGAGTGGATCTCACCTGTTTAGATGTCCTGTCTCTGCAGCTGTGGGACACTCACCAGGGTGGCAGCAAAGCTCTTCCCTGTGGGCAGAAGGCCTGACTGTTCCTTTCATCCTCTGATTCTCCACCCTGAGGATGAGTTGTATAGCCTGTTGCTCAGGAAGGTGTTTTGTCCTCTTCATTAAAATTCTTTGTTTCACTGGTTGTAACAAAATAGATTTTTCCCTCAGTTATTTTTTCCTCTAGACTGTACATAGCTTAATCTTTATATCATGTTACTTAGTGGTTATTTTAACTGATTTTCCCTGCCTGACCACACTATTAAGACCTACTGCATGTACTATACTTCTTTCTGCTCTCACACTATTTATGTCTCTAAGGTGCCACATGACTTGCTTAGAAGTAGATCTTGGGTAATTTCTGCTCAGATCAGCTATGTTAAGCCCCATTGCTACATCGATACTGGTGCCAGTGTTAATGATTGTTAACAAGCATTAAATAGTGCTATGTATTCAGGGCCATTAACTTGTGTCACCATTGTATTTTGTAAATGACTTCTTAGCACACCTCTTTAGAAATCTCCCTTCCTTCACCAATATTCTTTGTACACTGTTGCAACATTGTGTTAGTCGTGACCTCTACACTGTCTTGTAGCTCTCTTCTTCACTTGAGCATTACCATGATCGATTGCAAAAGTTTTTACCTGGGCATTTGTTTCTGACCATTTGTTTTTGGTTTGTTTGGTTTTTTTTTTTTCACTAGACAGGTTATACTTCCTCCACAGAGTACTTGAAATTTATTTTTCTGAAGAATCTTTACTTCTTGTAACAATTTACTTTTAGTTGTATTCATTAAGATGAAGACTGATTCCATGCTTGTTGAAATCTATGGGCATGGGACAAAACCCACAGATTGGGATAGAAGTTAGGAAAAATGAAATCAAGTATGCCAACTATGTGGAAGATCAAACTACTTTTAGTGAAAATACAGCTAATTATTGCAATCCTTCTTAAAATTTATGTCCCTATTGACTTTTGACTTATTCCACAACACAAAGCAGTAAGAATTTAACAGAGATCAGTATACTTATTTAGAAAATATTTGCACAGGCAGAGTATATCTGTTGTATAAGGTATTGCATTTTGAAAGAGTTTAGCAGAAAGGTTTACATTTTCAAAAAGTTATTTATAGATAGCAACCTAATGTTGAAGGGTTAAGTACAGTAATTCTGTATGTGAGGCCCTAGGAAAGTGGACCAGACACTTAATAAATCTTAGTTCTCCCTGTTTGTTGAAGCAAAAGTCTCCTGAGTATAGTGTACGTAGTAAGGTTACTGTTTCTGTTACCATAGCAATGTCCATGAAAGAGGGAGACCTTTTCTCAGTAATACGTTTTTGACTAAGAAAGCAGTCCTTAATATGATGAACAAGTGTAAATTGGATGTGCTGCACCATTACTCTTCGGATGCTACCCTCTAGAACAAATATTTTTACTGCATGAGCAAACCTGAACAGTAGATTGAGAGTCATGGAATAACAGGCAGTGGGTACTATACAACAGATTTGTGAGTTCCCTCCAGAACACCACACTTTTTTCTGTTATACATAAAGTCGTCAGACATGCATGTGTTAATGCCTCAGCAGGTTTATATACATACGAAGAGTATTCTTGTAATCCTGTGCCTCTTTGTTCCTCTTTTTCCCCACTTACCATCACTGCTCCTGAGCAGAAGGGTACCTGTTGCCCAGCTGGAGCTGTAGTCCTTTTCTGATGGCTTGGATTTTTAGTGACCTGTTAAGTTTTCCTTTGGAAGCTGCTGTTTATGTGTGCAGCTGGTTTTATGGTCCTTGTTACAGGCTCATTTAAGTCAGCTCTAATTTGCTCATCAGCAATTTGGTTCTCTTCAAAGGAGAGGGGATATACCTTCAGTCATAGCTGCATGCAGCAGCACTGTTGGCCAATTCTGCCAAGTTTTCATTTGCCTAAAACAAATCCTTTTAATTATCTTCAGTTTTCTTACTTATTTGTCTAAATAGACAGTTCTTTAAGAAATGCTCAGTTGTGTTTTGTGGCAGATTAGTAAGCTGCACAGTGTTTAAAGTAGTTATCTTTAAAAAACAAAGTTTTACATTTCTAATGTTCTTGTGTTTTGTCATCTCTTTGGTTTTTTCCTTGAATTAAGAGTCAGTAAAACCAGTGCTCTGTATACCATTTTGTATTGCTCAAGTGCTTACATAATTGGATACATAAAGACTGCATTTTTAAAACATGTATATATCTGTGGACATATATATGTTTATCACACCTTTAGTCCTTCTTTTTTCTTTTCCTTCTTTAGTTGATTCCATTGTGTATTATCTGATTTTTATTTTCCTGTTCAAAATGGCCGATTTCAGAGACACTGGCTCATATTTGCCATTCATTCATCCGTTTCCCTAGTCTATTTTGCTTTCTGTGCCATGTGTTCCTTTTCTTAAATCTATGAACTGATCCCCTACCTCTGGCATGGCAAGGCAGTTCAGACACAAAGAAATGAGTACCAGGCAAAGGTTATTCTTCCTATGAAAATGTGGTTGGTACTTGTACAATTTTGCTTGTGATCTCTTTCAGTGTGATGCCAAAGGACTTTTGGCTTTAGTGTGTTTGGGGAAGTGGATATGTTTATCTACATATAGTTAGGTCATATATTTAGGATTCTTTCAAGGGGTCTGTTCAGTGCATCAGTTCTGTTAAATTCTCCCATGAAGTGTTTGTGTTGAGCGGGACGAGATGCGCATCCTGTTGCAGTTTGGAGCTGTTACTTTTAGGTACATCAGGATTAGAGGGGAAAGGCACCAGCGGTAGAAATCTACAGAACAAAATCAAATAACAACAAAAATATAATGAGAGAAAAAGAAAACAACTGGGTACAGTGGCAGGAGAAGGAGGGAGAAATGAAGAGACAGTCCAGTGGAGAGTACAAAGGCCTTTGTCAGTGCCATAGGACACACGTGTTTCCCATTAAGGACATCTCTTTATTCTGTAACTAGGCAGCTTCTGGGAGGACACACATAAGTGGTGAGAATTTCCACTTAATCATAGTGTTGCTGATCTTTGAGAGACAAAAGCTGGCCCTAGTGATGAGCAGGAGACATGAGGCTGGTGCCAAAGGCACTCATGTGGTGTGTCGTTCATGTGGCCAGCCCTAAATGCAGACCAAAGCCATACTACTGCCCTGACCCTATTGACACAGTGCCTGAGGAGCGTCCAATGGCACAACCTGTTTGTCATTTCACCTGACTAACGGTTGTGTTTTACAATTGGAGCTATGTCTTCATGGGGGGATATGTAAAATGCAGAGCAAACAAAAGTGCTATGAACTTTAAATTATACATTTTGACAATATGATTTAATTGCATTTTTAATATACTGTTGCAGAAATCAAATGTGGCTCCCATACTGTTTGTACGAGACTATAGAATTGAGATGAACCAGAGTCAACTTGGTATTTGCTTGTTTATCCAGTCTGACAAAGTTTCTAGGCAATTTGTGTGAGATATTTGCCAACTAGTAATCATCATAGCAACCATGTATTGGTTTGCCAAATCTGTAAACACAGATTGATTTTAATCAGTTAGTAGGGCTCTATAAACCCATAGCCTCTCTAGCGAGATAATTAAATTCTGGGTACTTTGTTAAAACAAAATTACTCTAACACTGGACTGGGAGAAACAATAATTTTTTTGACAGAATTTAGATATTGGCATCCATGCTGAGAGCGATTCAACTTTAACCCAGTTTTTGCTGATGTTTTCCATGATACATTTCTCCTTAGGGGTAAAGCACATTGTTAGTTTTGAGAGGGGTTTCATCTGTACTTGAGAACTTACTTGATGAATGAAGACCATCTTATTTGATAAGTGCTTCAAATGGAAATGTAGAGTGTGCTTTCTGTACTTGCAGCCTACTTTAGGCATATGGCTGACAAAATTTCTTCTGCATGTAGAATATTGATTTTTAAGTTCAGCCAAAGCTACTTGGAAGCCTAAAGTTTGCTGCAGATCTGTGAATTGCAGTTTGAAAGTCAAAAGTGAATGTACTTGAAACTTTAAAAATGTGGTCATGAAAACCCGGGAGTTTAGAGTCCTCATTGTAAGTAATAGCGAAATAAACATCAAGCAGGTAAGTTATTCTATTTTATTGCAGGACAGGCACTACATGAGAATAAGTTGTACTCACTTAAAAAGTAATAGTTACTGACCCCATCCTAGAGCAGCCATCTCTAGGATAAGAAGGCAGCTTCTTTTCTTTTTCTCCTTAGGCCTGGAGTTCCATCCTAAGTCTTGTCTGCCAAAATGGGTCTGTTAATTTTGTAATGATGTTTCAGATATTCAGGTATTTGTTACTGGGATCTCAACTAAGACAGCTCATCAGTAAAGGTCATTAAGCATCTGTCAGGTGATGATAACTTGTCAGGTACCACTGGCATGAGTTAGATTCAGTGATAATTATGGTTGGCTGAAGAGATTTTTGTCAGAAAAGTTTTCTGACAATTTATTGTCTTTTTTCAGTCTTTACTTTCAAGTTTTCTATGAAGGAGTGTTTAGGTAGAAGCTTTGTGAAAAAGGTTTAAATAGTTCACTTCAGCTTTCTCACATTTTTGATAATGTGATTTTTTTTGTTTGTTTAAATGTTCAAATCTTATTTTTAGTGTAATTTTGTTTTGACATTTCTCTATTATTTTAATATATTTTATATTCTGCACACTATTCATAAAAAATGCTGGGTTTTGGTTTTATCAGAACGAACAGTTCAATATAGTCTATTTGAAATTCTGAAGAATCTTTTCTTAAAAAAAAAAGTAGTATAAGATTTTTTTTTTTTTCTAATTTGGAATAAAAATGCTTGCACTCTCCGATATTTTGTTTTTTAGTAATCTCTATGGGCAATTTAGAGAAGGAGGCTCTAAGCCATATTAACAATTACAGCTCCAAAACACATTATAAATTACCCAAACTTTGATGTCATGTTCCATTCACAGAAATCAATTGCAGAGTTTATATTATAACCTGCAGCATTTCCATTGGTTTCTGATGGATTCCAGATGTATAGAAATATGGAAATAGGCTCCTGTTATGAGATGTTTCAAAGGTGGATGCTAGTTCTTTGCATTCTGGGTAATGTGAAATCTATGTAAGTTATGAATTTTTATCTTTTTTTCCGTTTTCATATGCAGAATTGTGCCTTGTCCTCCTAGAGGCAGGGACTCACTGTTCTAGCAAGTTTGTCCTTTTTTTTAGCAATTTAAAATGATCATATAAAGTCTTACTCAGATGTTCCTCTCTGTTTTAATACTCTGTTCTCTTTTCAAGCTATTTCCTGAGATCCTATTGTGGTTAGTTGAAAACAATTTGGCCTCAAAACTTTATTTTTGAAGACCTTGATTAGCCCATGAATGTTCCTATGATGGAAATACTAACAATAGTCCCACTGTATTATTCCAGTAGAAGTTATAAAGTTAAATTATATTTTTAACGACGTAGCTAATGTCTGAGGGCAAAGAGTATTGAAAAAAAAGAGCTGAAAGTGAAGATGCACAAATTTTTTCAGGTACTTCTGTACTTTCAGGTACTGCCATCATGTCCTCCCCCGCCCCCCCCATTTGGTATATAGGATATGGAAGTAGAGGCAGACAGCATGTCTTTCCGGACTAAATGCTTTCTGTCTCATTACCATCTTCAGAGAGATCTTTTACTAATTTTAACCAAACATTTTTTTAGTATCGGATGGGTCTGTCCTGAGTACCAAAACACACAGCCATTGATTGGCTAACCACTAGATTAAAGTATCCTCTGAATTAAGAGTATCTTCTTTTCTGTTCATCATTATGAAAATGAACAAGTCTGAGTGTTCAATAAATTGCATTAACTTGTGTGACTGCTTCGTGGTTTTTTTTTTTATTAGGTAAAACTAAACTCAGAGGAAATAAAATTACATTTGAAATAATAGTTTGTTTTTATCTGAGAGTAAGACTTTCCAGAGATGAGAGCAAGAAATGAATGGCTGGTTTGAGGGACTTTCTGAACATTTTGTTGAAGATGGTCCCTTTGTTGAAAACCATGAAATTTCCTCATTCCCACCACTGGTAATGTGTTGGATGAAAATTATTTTTGTTCTTAGTAGGGTATTTCATAGAATGATTTGTGTTGGAAGGGACCTTAAAGATTCTAGTTCTAACCCCCTGCCATGTACTCTCCATTTGTGGAGATTGATTTATTATCTGTTTTATTTTCTGCTTCCTGTTTTTTGTTTAATAAACGTAGAAAGCTTCAGATGAAAACTGTTTTTTTCTCCAAACAATGTTATTGAATAACTTGAACTGGGTACATTGATATATCTGTAGCTACTCAAGGAATACCTGTTCTTCTGGTACCTAGTACTGAACTTCTGTACATTATCATAACAAAAAATATTTTAAAATTATTATGGAAATTCAAAATAGGATATTTCAGTTTAATGAAGTCAGAATATATGGATATTAATTTTGAATTAGAATTTCAAAAAGGCTTGGCAGTTTTTCGTATTTCTAGTAAATATAATGTCTCTGCTGAATAAGTTAATAATGTTTTATTTGTGGAATAGAAAAAAGAAATGTTTCCATAATAACATAAAGCTTGATTTTTTTGGGAGTGCTGAGCACTCGCAACTCAACTCACTATGATGCTCTTACATATATTGATTTAAACATAAGACTCTGCAAAATAACATTTGTTCTTTCTTAGGTGTAAAAGAATTTAGGGAGTTCCTCATTTGGGTGTTGCCAAACTATGTGTTAGTCAATGTTTAGACAAGTGTGAAGAACTCAGGGCTCAGAGGAAGAATTTGGTCTTCTAGCAAATAAGGGAACCTGATACTGAGAAACTATTAACAGCCACTGACCTTGACAGTGCTACCAAGTGCTGATTATGGGGAAACTCTGGTTTGATGTGGCAGACGAAGATTTGTTGCATGCCTTCTCAGGAAGGTTTTGTGTAATGTTTTGTTGTGCTCTTTTTTAAATAGTGTTGAAGCTTGTGCCAGAGTAAGGCTCTAATCTTTGTGGGGGTGGTTAGTCTTAATGAACAAATAGCATCAGAAAAGAGAGATAGGCATCTGTAAGACTTCTCGTGCTTTCCGTGAGAGTTGATCGTTGGCCTCCCTCTTCCCAAGTCATCAAGAAGGGATGAAGGTTACTGCTTTGACGGAGTATTTACTGAATAAACGAAAAACTTAAATATGAACTTTTTTAAAATTTTAGAAACGCCATCAGTTCACCATCTTTATTTGGACATGAATAACTGCATGTTCATAGAATCATACGATAGTTTGGGTTGGAAGAGACATTTAAAGATCATCTAGTCCAACCCTCCTGCAATGAGCAGGGACATCTTCAACTTGATCAGGTTGCTCAGAGCCCTGTCCAACGTGACCTTGAATGTTTCCAGGGAGGGGGTGTCTACCACCTCTCTGGGCAACCTGTTCCAGTGTTTCATCATTAAAGAATTTCTTCCTTATCTCTAGTCTGAATCTACCTTCTTTTAGTTTAAAACCATTACCCCTTGTCCTATCGCAACAAGCCCTACTAAAAAGTCTGTCTGCAAATAGATAAACCAAAACAGTTTGCTGGTGGACAAAATCATAATGATTCATTGGGAGAATATTAAATAAGGGACCATGGACAGGAATTACCTGAGGACATCTTTACCAGAACAGCAGTGAAAAGTTCTTTCAATAATGGGATTTTAAAAAGCATTTTACACTGGCAACCTTTAATTATAAGGGTAATTATTTTTATTGCATTTTGCAATGTATTTTTTTGACATAATAGCAAACTGATTTCCTGCATTCAGTCTTTCCAGTGAAGAAAAAAATCTTTTCTAAGTGCATAATTTGAATTTAAATGAATGCAAACCTTTCTACTCAACTTGCATAGCATGCAAGTGATAACTTAAGAAAAATACAGCTTTGTGACACACTGATTACTTTTGCAAAGATAGAAGTCTATTCTGCCTTTGATGAGTGTGTCTAACTTCCATTAGTGCTAATGGGAGTTATGCATTTACGCTTTGAAGAATCTACACTCCAATTAATTTTAACACTTTAAAGAAAATGGGAGATGTTATTGAAAGCAGAGATTCTTTGGTGTTGAAATGTTTTTCTGGATTTCTATCCTGTCCTCTCTCCTTCTGTGAATGCTTTGACGTTGACTGACATATTGTCATGAAATCTTGTAAATACTAGTATCGTGTTTAGTCGAAATTACTTTGTGACATATCGATAGTTGAAGTCATCTCACATTTAGTTCTTAGATATCTAACCTACCTCCTGTCGGTCTCTTTTTTCCCCTGTTTACCTTTAGCTGACAGCTGAATAACTGTTCCATTAAGTTATCAATTCCAGGGTTAACCTCAGATCACGTTTTATCTGACTGAAGTTGAGATAGATGAGTGAGCTGCATTCCTTGTGCCTTTCCTTAATTTTCCTGTTGTGAGGAGAAACCAATGAGCATCAGAAAACAGATAAATTGTCCCTGGATCCTGTGCTTCAAATCTGATTGCAAACAGGAAACATCACTTGAGAAAAGGCTGAATTGCTTTGAGGAAAACAAGGATGAGTTGTTGCTAGTAGTCATGCATATTGAGGATGCAGGTGCAGTATTTTCATCTGGAAACTAGAAGCAGTTAAGCAATTTACTCTTTAAACAGATAGGTAAATGTAGATCAGCATAAAGTGAAAGAAGATGAATCAGTTTGACTAAAGAGACCTGATTATTTCTTTTTCCCAAAAGTAGCTTATTAATATTAGTCTGTTACTTTTCCCTAATGTATGCCTTTGAGCTGCCCAGGCATCTGACAAATCCACTGTAAGACTGAAATCTCCCTTTGAACCACAGAGGTTATTTGGAGGTGAAAGAATAAAAATTGCAAACTCTGATTCATGTTTCTCAGACCTGAGCAGGATTGGTAAGGATATAACGATACTTTTCATATTTACTCTTGTTCACCCACTATGTAAAATTTGCAGCTCGACTTTGTCACAAGTTGGAGTTGAGTCCTCAGAAGTCTTTTTTGCTCTTGGCCTGAGGGACTGTATTGGTGACAAATGCATCATCTAGGGTATCTGACAGAAAGAGGGAGCAGGTTTATGGTACCTGCGAAGCAAAAGATTAACTATTGTGTCCAGAATATAGAAATAGATAAAGGATGTACAAAGAGATGCAAAACAGGAAAGTAGACTTTCTGCTAGGGTGAGGGAATGAGAGAAAAGGCTTTGCTGGATAAGTCATAGCAACTTCAAATCAAACCACAGCAAACCCACAACTCTGAAATGTGCAAGGGAGTGAAAAAAACCCACATATTTTTCCTCAGGCTTTCGTTTGGTGGAGAGTACACATTACCATTTACCTTCTAGGTGTTGTAGTTGTTTGAATGCAGCTTCCATTGAGCAAAGAACAGAATTTATGGATGCAGACTAACCAGAGGTTGTCAGAATTCAGCTTATTTGACAGCTAGAAGAGAAGACAGTCACTGCCTCCACTGATGTGAAAGGAGTAGAAGGAAAGGCTATTATGTGCTCCAGGAGTCTCTAATAGCAGCCTAGGTGAAACAGTGCACAGCTAAGGTTAGATGGGACAGGTACTTCATGCTTTCCTGAATTGAAGTGTGTGGAGCAAGAAAGTTGCCAGTCACACAGGAGAGAGTGACTCAGTGCATAGTTTCCTACTTGCTCTTCATGAACTTTCTGAATACGGCAGCTATGGGCAGGTGAATGAGAAGTCACGAAAGATGGACTTGGAAATGAGGATTATGAAACTGCCAGACTGCAAAGTCAGGTTTTGCTGCAAGGGAAAATCCTCTCAGTCTGTTGAAATGTGATTGCAAGGAGCCACCAAGCAATCTCCATGACTGACCAAACCTCTGCCAAAGGAGTTCGCAGGGACTGAGGTTTTCCTCGTTATGGTATATGCCAAGAACCACAATATTTTGTGTGTCCTACTGTGACTTATTTATTCTTACTTTATATTTAATGCTAAATTCTTGTACAGTACCAGAATTTTCTAAAGAAAGTTCAGGCTGAAATTATGATATTCCATTATTAAATTAATTGCACTTGTTGATTCTAATATTAAATGAGGACTACATTTTAGTATTAGATGTTTTGTCTTTTCCTGACATGTTGAATTCCATTTATGGATACTGTTTCTTTTTGTCTCCTGTTTCTTATTATCCAGTACATATATTTTCTACATTTAGAGAGATGTCTTTTATTTTTATATTTGTATACTGAGTTTTGTGAGAGAAGTATTTTCTCATACTGGCTTAAGTCAGGCTATTACCTGACTAGAGAGCTGATGAAAATCCTGACATCCTTCACCACAGCAGTGTGACTGTGCTGATATGATGGTTTACTTTGAAAACATGTAATTATGATAATGGCAAAAGAGCAAGTCTCTATGGGGACTTAGATTTCCTTCCATAATGCAAACAAAGGACACTCAAAATCTAAGTTCTGTTGTTTCATCTATTATAATGGGCAATTAATCAAGACGCAGTGAGAAAACTATGCTGATAACAGTAAAAGCTGGCACGTGTCTTTATAATTTGTACTGCAACAAATTGAGAGTTGTAATCGCAACAGAGGAGGATGTTTAAATAAAATTAGAGCCGTGATATGAAATGACAAAGGGAAGACACTGAGAGTTAAGGATGACATTTTGTTTTATTTTAAAGCAGCTGTGAAATGGAAAAAGACTATTTCAATGGCATGAGTTCTGCTGAAACAGATGAGCTGTCAGCCCTAAGTACAAATTTCTGGATTGGTATTTGGTTATGATATATCAATTGCACTAACAGGATATAGTTTGGTCTGTGATTTTCTTGCTTTTATTGTGCTTCAACACAGCTGGAGAATGGATTAAAATGCTTTTATTTAAAATGGGAACAAGCTGGCAAAGCTTATTTTCTAACCTGCATCGAGACTGATTTATTAATATACATACAATATATGAATTACTTTCATATACACCTGTCTGCCTGCAAATACTATGTTTGATTAAGCTTAAACCATTTTTGATTTTTGTATCAGAAACCAAGATTGCTACCTATGGTTATGGGTATATTAGAACTGTAACATAAACAGAAATAACTTTTTTTTCCTCTACAAAATCGACTTTCATTACCTGAGTTTGGAGATACACCTGCCTTTTCCCTGTGTATGTAAACTAAAACTTTCTCCTAAGTAATGGAGTGTGATGTCTCTGTTTAGCTCTTCATTGAGTGTCATGTGCTACTATCATCTCCAGTCTTTAAAGAGCACATGGGTGTCACAATGCATATTTTCATTAAAAAAAAATCCTCTGTGAACAAAGTTAATGCGAACTAGTAAGTCATTACCTAGTAGTAGGCTGCAGCTCCTCCCTTTGCATCAGTGAGAAAGCTGCTTCCTTTGAGCAAGCGTCTCTTATTTCTGGAACCATGGAAATAATGACCTCAGTGAAGATATGCATCATCTCAATAGCACATTTTCCTGCATAGATACTCAGGTGCTTTATCAATGAGAAGAACAATCACTATCCCTGGTCTGACATGAAGGAATTAAGGCATAGCACTGAAGAAATGAAAACAGTAGTTGAAGAGAAGAAATAAACTCTCTGTTTCCAGGGTTCAGATGGCAAGATTGCTTTAGGCCGTGACTGTGTTAATGAGTAGTGTGGGCCTGTAGGAGAGGATTTTCAAAGCTGATGCTGAGGCCAGCTTCCACCCTGTATGCTAACAGGGATGTTTTATTTCAGACCAGCTGCAGCTTGGTCCCATAGGTGGAAGGATAAGTGCTTCTGAAATGCATCAAGTGTCCTCCTGAACGAGTTTAGTTTCACCGTGCAGGACTCCTGTTTGTGTGCTCCAAGATTGCTCTGTGATCGGAAACAAAGCACGGTTGAAGGGAGAGAAATCAGATGAGGAGACAAGCAACTTCCGGGAACAGTTTAGATATAGCTGGTTTTAAGCAGGGCCGGGGAAATTGCAGGAGGAGGAAATCAGGGGAAGAAGGAATTTGAGGGAGGGCAGTAAATACTTTATTGGCATCTTTTCTGATTTGTCTGCTCTGATTTTTAAGTTCAGAGGCTTTTCCTAGCATCACAGGGGAAGGGAGTGTTCCTGGGAAGTGAACTCTGCTTTCTTCACTCCCTCTCCTGTGTTTTCATTATTGTGGGACATTCCTCTTCATCAGGAATATTGATTAGCCTATGAAATCCATCATGAACCTTGTTGTGGTGATTTATCTCTGTACCTCTTGCATGTTATGGTGATGACTACCTTGCAATACCAAACCCTGAGAGAAATACATTCCAGGGTTGAAAAACTTTTCTGCAAAACAATAGAATGACTTTATCCGAAGCTCTTGGGTAGCGATTAAGGGTAAATTTTGATTAAAAAACAAATCTGCTGATATAATTTTTATAATATGTATATTAAATCCTAAAGGATATGCCTACACTGCTGGTCTGTTTTAATTGGACTTAATTGATTACCAAGAGCAATCCACAAATGTTTGTGGTATGTTTAGACTAACATTTACAGTTGTGTGCTTAACTCAGTGTAATGGCCGTTTAATTAATTTGAATTAAAAGGAGAACTTGTGCTGAATATTTTTTTCCCATTTCATCTCATGATGGCTCAGAGGTGCCAAGGTGTTTAATCTGAATCCATGCAGTTAATCACACAGTCACTCAGGGTGGATGACTTTCATGAGGTGGGATGAAAAAAATCTGTGCTGCATAACTTCTCTGATAAAGCTCAAATATTCAGCTACATGCTGAATAGCATATTTTTCTGTGTTGTTTTTTTTCAGGATTGGATGAAACAAAGAGGGATACTTAGTGGCTTAATGGTAACTGTATGATATTAGGTTTTGTTTTTTAGGTACTGAACACTGTATATACTTCTTAAGGTTACTTTAAGCTAACATTTAAGTAGAAAGTTATTTTTTAAGTACATAGTAATTCACAGACATTTTTAACATTAATTTCTTGAAAAGTGCTAATTATTACGATGCTTTTTACATGTACGCCCATGCTTAACATTTCTATTGAATGAAGCTCTATAAAGATTAAATACATGTTACTGGAAGGGAGCCCTCTTACCCTAGCCTCAATACATAGTAATTGCTTTGTTGTGTGGCATTTTTAAATAAGCAATTCTCCAAAAAGCAAAAAAATTCAAGTCAATATATATTAAAAAAAAAAAAAATCATGGCATCTCTGAATAATAATAATAGCTTACAACACTATCTAGACTCACAATTCTTTTTCGGTATCAAAATATCATTTCAATGATCAATGACCTTTTTTTCACATACACCTATCTGTCAGTGTCTTAATGCCAGTATTTAGCACTTAATGCAAAAAAATGTGATTGTGTTCTAACCAATGGCAAAAATACTGAGGGAATTCAAATAGCTGCTTGGAGGGAGTTGCTGTAACAAATGAATTTCAGTATCTTTACTGAGCCTCCATGTTTTCTCCTGCCTCAACATGCTGCCTTATAGGTGAATGGTGAAGTTCAGATCAAATGTAAAGAAATGTGCCAGAGCTGGAGGAAACAATAAAAGCCACAGGAGTTTGCAATCCTTGTGTGTTATTCAAGAAAGGGGGTTTCCTCCTGAAAAGCTAGGTGTTTCCATGCACATCAGCACCCAGTGAGGCAGACCTACTAAACTAAACCAAGTATAAGCAAAATGATGTTAGAATGTGCACTGACTGTGTGCCCTGCTCCCTGCTGTACCTGCCAAGGTAAGCACTGTTTCAGGGAGATGTGTTAAATCTTTAAATGTCTGTGAAATAATTCCAAGAGAATTGCTTTGCAGAAACACCGCTTTCCCAAAGGGGGTAATATGAGGCAAACCCCTTACTCTGTAGTGGTGAGGGATCACAGATTTAGAGCAGTCTAATTTTAGATTACAGTGTATCCACACAGAAACAAGTGCAAATTTGAAACCCAAGGATAAAATATTTGAAACTGGGGTTTCTTTTATTTCACAACTCTGTTAATAGATTTGGGGGATTTGTATATTTTGCTTCACTCACATTGGTTTCATAGCAGCACATCTCCAGGGATTTCAAGTGTTACTTTGTTTCCTGTAGCAATAAACTTAGATTGAAATATTGTTCATCTACAGGCTCACTCTTGCCTGCTGGTGGTATAAGAGTGAGCCTAACCAAGTCAGACTGGTATTTTTTAATTACAAAGCTATGTGAAAAAGTGAAAAATGCAAGAAAGAGTCCTGTATTCCACCATGCAATTGGAACACCAATTATGCAGGAACTGCCTTTCTCCAACAGTGTTAAGAGTTAATAATTTAGGTTCTTTACTTATAACAAACTAAGATGTCACCTTATGAATTTGGTACAAAAGCACAATTTCATTAATGCTGACTTCTTCAAGCAGACTATGTTTATGCAAATAACCAAAATCCTGTTTCTGCAGAGTCCCATTTCTTTTCTTCCTGGAAGCTTGTGTCACATCTAACTCAAATGTGAAGTATGAATCTGCTTTCTAAGCTTTGGCTTTTGTTAGGTTTTCTCTATGGATAATTCTGTTCCAGTTTGTTCAGGTGTACCCAAAATGTGGCAGGTGGAAATTCCTGTTAGTTGTATAGAGCTGTGGGGTAAGAACTGTTGTTAGTGCAAGCAGGTTAAAGAGATGAGAGAGGTCAGCCCTTAGAGCTCTTAAAACTCATTGTGAGAAGCTTGAATCTGTTTCTCAAAGCGTAATAAGACATGCTACATGCTTACCTATTGAAAACTATTGCACTGACAGCCCCTCTCCATCATCTTTAATGTGGCAGGCATAAGTGCAGAAAACCCTTAGGTGAGTATCCTGTTCAGATACAAAAAGTAATGTGTTTCATGGTAGGTTATTCTCCCAGAGGTTATTTGTTTCTTAGGCTTGCTCTTTACAAGGGGAATCTTTAAATATTTCACTGGGAAGATAATAGTATTATCTGACAGAAGAAAACAAGTTGATTAAATGGCTAAAGTAAAACTGTTAGCGCTGTGGTAAATTTTTAATTCAGAAATTCATGTGTGCTGCATGTGGTCTTGCACTTACAGAGGTTTTGGGTTCTGTACACTCAGATCAGCTATTTAATTTATGTGTTGGTGTTATAGGATGTTGGTTATAGCTGGAGAATAAGATTCGAGAAATTTATTTCTAAATAAGATTACAGAAATTTATTTCTATTGTTTATCTTAGTTTTCCCTGTCTCACAAAGTGGGAGGAAGTGGATCTTTGTTTCCTAATGATGTGGGAACAAAGACGGAGCACCTCCTTATTAAACTGGAAAATGAGTGAACTGAATGCACCAGTTAACAATGTTGAATCCAAACCAGTAGGCACCTAAACAATCAGGGGCTTCCAAAAAAACCCCAACCCAGTATCTTTTTCCTTTTCTTCCTGCAGCATAACATTAGGGAAAAATATATAACACTGAGAAGCATGGACAGTGGAAGAAAATTCAGTTACTAACGCACTTAGTTTTACAGAACCTGTAATGGGCAGCATCTTGTAGGGACACCTTTCATAAACAGATCTCTTACAAAAGCCTTGCAGCCTAAATCTAGGTGATGGTCAGAAGTTATTGATCTCAGGAGCACTCATGAGTAAGACACATGGTTACTTGGGCAGTTGGGGTTACGAGGAAGAATACCAGACTGTGCAAAGAAAAATACCAGTAAATAATTCTACATCTGTGAATTACATCAGTCTGAACATAGGTAGAAATGTGATGGGTTATACAGATTGGTTTTTTGAACGTACTACCCAGTTTTCTGTAGATGTGCAGCTTCCCTTATTAAGAACAGTTCCTCTATGATGTGAGGTGTAACATGCCTGATAGTGTTGCTTTTAGTATTTAAGCTCTCTGTGGACAGATTGTTGAAGGACTTCTGGGCAAGCATTTGTCTGTTTCCTCTGAAATTCTGATGATTATCTAATAAGACATTAGTAACAAGCCACTCATAAGTTGGAGTCCTACAAAAGTGTTTCTGGCTTTTGTCAAGGTACTTCAGACTTGAAAGTTGTTTTTTAGTCCAGACTAAAACCTTCAGTGAAATCTAAACAGAGCTTGGTTTAGACCCTCGAAGCATGATTGTCTTGTGTGAACAGTTAGTACTATAAAAGTCATTGTTAAACAAATACGTTTTACTTGATTAAAAAAATTTATATACATATTACATGATATTATAAGATATGCATTTGTAATATATAATGCAAAATATTATGTAATATATCATATGGATGGTTTAATGGGGTTGCTTAAAAATCATATAACCAGTGCTCCAATACAAACGACTGACAATTCTGAGAAGGGAAAGCAGTGGGCTCTGTCCTTTTCTCTCTAGGTACAGACTTGTTGTATTTATTCCCAGTGGGGTGAAGGATGGTGACAGTGAAGCTAGTGGGTGTCCTTCCTCACCTCACAGCACAGATGTTACAGAAGGATCTTCCAGATATGGATAGTATCATCTTTGGAATTATGGCCTTTCTATAAGATAAATATTTTAAAAGTGTGTGCAAAGTACATGCCAGCTTAAAAAGAAAAAATTAAAAGAACTTAAAATTTACAGAGAGCATGAAGGCATGTAGTGGTCTCATCTACCAGAAATCCAAACCTAGGTAAGCTCCCCTGTTTCTGGGAAATACTGTTTCATTCTGATCCTGAAACTATCAGGCTATTACAAATAAAATGAGTAGGACTTCTGCTGTTTTACTCGAGGTTATGCTTTCACCATAAATTTAACTTTGTGCTGTCAAAGCTTTGCTTAGTCTAATTATCACTTGCCTCAAGATCTCCTGTGACAGCAAGATCAAAAGGTTCATTATATGTTCTGAGAAAATCTTTATTCTATCCATATTATGTCTCCATTTTAATGTAATCAAGGAAACACTTCTCTTAGAGAAGGAAAACAATATAAATGTTGTTTGTTACTGTACTTGAGGTATTCTCTCATCTTTTTTTTTTTTTTTCTTCTGAATGGAGTATATTGTCTCTAAATTTTTTCAGAAGTGTAATTTTGTGTTTCTAACTGCATTCTTCTGCTTTGCATGGATTCTTTTGCATCATAGGTATAGAAAATGCACTGAAGATGTGCCTCTATGAAATGGCTATGTTTTTAACATGTCTTTTTCAACACATACCTTTTCCTTATGCAGTTTGATTGTCACAGTCAGATCTTGTACTGCACTGAGAACACAATGTATCTGTTTTTCTTCTGTTGTCTTTTCTGAAGAAATTACAGTTAATTCAGAACTCACTCTTGTAAATGAATTATTTAAAACGTTCTTCCCCATGTACACTTGCTTGTGCTTGTCTCTGCTGGTAGCATTTTGTTCCTGGTTTTGTGAGCTATTGCACTTTACTGGAAAGTAGAAGGGGGAGTGTTGAAATGCTCTGTGAATGTTGTAATATAATCGGTTGTCTAGACAGGTGGTAGGACATAAAGTTGTTCTTCACAGCACAAACTTGGACTCCAATTTGTGGTTCTGCCTGAAGACCAGCCCCAAGCCCAATTCCATATGCAGATGTAGGCTGGGTTGGCTACCTGACACCAATGCATAGCTTCTGGAATGGTTCCCATTTTAAATAGAAAGAAGCTGTGATTTTTCCAAAGCCACTGAATGAATTGCAGGCAGCAGCAGTTGTGAACTGAAATTCTCTCTTTCCTTACTGTCCCATACCTACTTCTTTTGGCATACATTCCCTTCAATAACAGTCTAGTTCCAAAAGTCTTTCAGAGATACCAATACCTCTTAATTTGTCTCTACTTCATTCATTTTGTTGTCTGAGCTATTGAACTTTCCTTCAGTCACCTTGGGGTAAGAGACTTTATTGTAGTCAATGAAATGATGAACTATTTTCATGCCAAATGCTCTTCTGATTTTCATGATGTTTCCCTAGTGGGTCTGTTGCTGCTCTTGGGGGATAAGCAAACTAACACTGTTGCTTTGGCTCTGCTGCCACTGATGCATCTGGTAAAAGCACATTTCTTATTGATACATGTAAACATTAGTGACGGCATCACAGAGGCTTATCATCACCAAATCATATGCTTTGAATTGTGTGAAAAGGAATTGCACTTATGATGGAGTTTTGGGAGTGGGTTTGGGCAACTTACTCTCTTTTGTGTATAGAGTAAAACAGAAGAAATAGTTGAGATACGGGCATTGAGATAAGGATAGTAAACAGAGGAAAGTGAGGCAAGTCTTGATGTGATCATTTATAGGCAACCACCTTCTCTGTGCATGCTCTGGCACTCTAATGGAAAATATTTTACAGCATAATTTGTCCTTTACTCTTAAAAAACCAAGCTAAATCTAGTCTGCCCTGTGAGAACTGCTGAATGTATAACTCCCAGGTTAGCAAAGGCAAGAGAATTCAGAAAGCCTGCTAGGGTTTTCTGTATGTCAAACTATTTCAGATTGGATATTGCAGTGATGAGCAGAAACACAAAAGATATAAACAGGTGAATTAATTATTTAGAAAAAAAAATTACATCTTTGGGTTAAAAAATGAGATTCAGGAAATCTAGGCTCTGTTCTTGAGCTTTATTTTATTTCTGTAATTACTAATATAACCACTATTGCAAAAGACCAAGTGCTCTAATATTGGTGATGGTGGACTATCACCTAGGTTAATCCATCATTAGTCCTTGGAATTTGACTTTTAAAAATTAAATATTGTCAGTGGTTAAGTTGGCATAAATACAGTTTGCTAAAGATTGTAATCCTAAAAGATCTGAGTTAACAAATATAGGAAGGTCACTTCACTATGGCTGTGAAGGTCAATGTCATCTTTTTAATTATATTAACTTTTATGTCTTTCTCTCTGCTACTGTATCTGCTTCATTATCTTACTTTGGCAGTATCAGTTCTGTAACTCTCCTTGTATGCTTTGGATAAATAATTGTTATGTTGCAGAATTCAAGAAAAGATCAGACAGTTCTGAATCTTTCAGCATCCTTCCTCTGTCCAAGATGATGCAAATAATTTCCATTCATTGTCATTAACATTAAACTTCTGAATTTCTTCCAGGGTTTCTCAGCCCTTACTCCAGCCATTTGTCAGGAGGAAATAGCAGGAACTTTTGATTAACATTCAGATGACTCCTCTTTTGTTTTATTAATAGTTTCTACGATCATTCACCCTCATCAGCTTTGCATAGGCCCAATATGTTGCCCTTCTTTGGAAACTGCAAAATTGATTTGGTTCAAGGTTTCATCTAGCACTGTGCTGTCCAGAGGTGGAACGCTTGTTTGACATGTGATATGCAATGAACATTTCATCCTCTACAATTTTATGGAGAGTTTCCTCTCCTCCCCCGCCCCCCCCCCCCCCCCCCCCCCCCCCCGACTCTGATGCTCTGATGTGACTGTGGTAGCAAGAAGGCTGTGGGGCATGTACTTGAATCATCAGGTAGCCAAGGAACCTCTCTTTCTGTCAGGATTTGAAACTGACTCTTGTTTCTCAAATACATGTCAAAAGTACCACCCTCTGGTATGTTCTGGAGCAGGCAGTTTTCAATGCTTTGTGCTGCAGTGGTTTCGTTTTGGATACAGTGATTAAATATTCATTGATCCCAAGCACTGCACAGATTGTAAGACTAGGAGTAGGGTATTTGACTCCCAAACTGGATATCAAAAGTCTGTAATGTGTTTTGTGCAACCTACTGCTGCATAGCTCAAAATTATGTAATTATACCATTTTTGCAGGGATCCTAATACCAGTTACGTGATCAGCTGAAGTAACAATTCAGTAAGTGTGGGTAAGAAGAGATCTTTGAGAGTTTTTAAATAGATTGAGAATGGTGAAGGTGAGCCCTGAGAGCCTGTTTGTTTCCACATTTCAGACAAGTGACATAACAAAATGCTGTTGAGATGAAAGAAGAAGAAGAGGAAAACAATTTATTAAAAAAATATTGAAAGAAGAAAAGTCTTCATGGCTGTGTTCTGAAAAATGCTCTTTTTTCTAGTTTCCCTGAATTCTGGTTAGCTAAGTGCTTCATGCTGGAATAGAAAGTGGTTAGTAAGAAGCTTTTACGTAATTTAATAAAAAAAGACAGCAATATGCTTCCAAGGTTTCTTTTTGCTGGAATGTTTGACTTCAGCACTATTGTACAGGTACATGAAATACCCTGTATGTGATAACACGGTCCTTTCATGCAATTTAATTTCTGTTCTAAAATGGTTTCTGTTTTGTACAGCTCTTAAATACCTCTTCTGTTTTTGGACTGAAAGTTTCAAAGGTGGGCTGTTTGACTTATGGCCTAGTTCCCTCTAAATTTAGTTGTTTGCAAGATGAATGGTGACATTTAGTCATAAGGACTTAAAATTTATTTTTAATGTTGCTGATAGAAGAATGCTGAGTAGCTGTGGTTTTTCCTTTCAGTTAGCTATTTCTATAAATTTGTGGGACGAGTGTTCTGTAAATTGATAACAAGTGTGTCATCACAAGGTTTCTTCATCTAGGCAAGGTTGTGCCAGATGCCTCCAGTCTTGTGGGATTTTTTTGCTTTCAGTGTTAAAGTATCACAGTCTAGGATATCAGGGAGTTGTAAAAAGAAGAAAAGGATTATTTTAGAGGCTAATGTTGAAAGAGTTGAGGTATTAATTTTTTTTAGCTTTGTTCTTTCTGCTCATATGAAAGAAAGAGGCTCTTCCAACCTGTGATCTGGGGTGCTCTGAGCTGGCTGCTGAAGGGGCTCATTTCTTTGGATTTCACTTCACATGGTGTCTCGGGATATAAACCCTCATATGCTAAAAATATATTTTTAGATAACCTCCTAAATCCTTTGGTGTGTCTGTGGTTCATAATCACAAATTTTAAGGTTTTAGCTTTTCCAGTTTGATGCTAGGAAAAGGAGACATCACAAATCTGAGTCAGTATGCTTTGGAGGGAGGCTTTGTGCCTGATTTGTGTGGAGTATGACCAGAGCTGAGAGAACCTGTGAGAGATGAGGTGAAGACAAAAATCTACTTTCTGCTGTTCAGCAGAACACTTACAATAACATTAATGTACCAGAATCCCAAGGCTGAACTGTTAGAGGAAGTTGCAACACCAAAGAATAATATCTGATAGCCTTTGGCAGATCTCCACAGCTGCAGGGTTTCTAATGGCAAAACCAGCTGTCCGCACCAATCATCGTAGTCCCAGACTATTTTTCCTGTGGTGTCTAATTCTTTGCAAGAGCTGAGACATTTTTTGATATCTAAGTTGATATTTTTATTTTACTACTTTATCAGCAAGATTCTTTTAATGGTTGTGTGTAAGTCCCATATAAGGGGCAGTAAAATCCATAAAAATATTAGGGGGGGAAAATATTCTACAGGTTGAAACACCTCTAAAAATTGTCTTAGGGAATATGCTCCTCAGTGTCTACTGGACTGTTTGTGTTTGAGTCCTGAATAATCTAACATAGTCAAATATTAACTAACTGTACATCTTGGTGTACAAAAATTGTATTACTTCAGATCATCAGAATTCTTCCTTAAGGCTTCATGGCAGTTTCTTAATTGCTGGAAGAAGAAATGGCTGTAACGTGAGATCTAGTGGGGAAAAAAGTGATGGTCCGAAGGCCAGTTTGGAATTTACATAGGAGTTTCGGTATTAAAGTATTTATTTGGGTCTAAATTAAAGACTTGATTACATTGTGTTGTAAGCGTTTAGTTGTGGCTTATAATTCAAATGATAGAAGCCTCCTTAGATCTTTCTTAGGATTTATTATCTTTGCATTAATCTAGCAAATTAACTAATTTGATTATTTGATTCAAATACAATGTTGAAGTCCGCTTGCTGGTTTGACCTTGTTTTGATTGCTACTTTGCTTTATTCCTGATTTACTTTAGAATTATTGATAGTAGTTCTTGGGGGTTTGTTTTTGGTTTGGTTTTTTTCCCACTTCCTCTACTTAAAAAAAAAAAATAAAATTTGTAATATTGGGTTATATGTCTTTCAAGAAAAGTGGAAATTCTGATGACCTGTTAAAATGCTGAAGCAGGTTTTTTTCATCAGACACATGCTTTCTCATACTTAATAACAAAAGCATGGGATGAATTCAGCAGCAGTTTTGGACACAATTTCACTGAGTAGCAGGTATGTCACAACTTATAAGTAGTAAAGAATTTACATCACCTAGTGGTCACTGATCCTGCAGATGTCAAAGATTTTCCCATTGACTTCATTGTAATGGAAGCTTCATCCACTCATAGGTCAATCCATTTCTAATTAGGTGTCTATTTGCTCATACCGATTGGTTGGTTTTTTCTTGCATTTTCTTTTTTCTTCAATAGAAAATTACTGTCAGGGACAAAATGGATAATATTCATGTATTCATATATGTGATAATGGTTACCTGTTGGATAGAAGTATACAGCAGGAAGGTTACCTCAGCCTCAGTGGGTAAGACATTTGTATTAGAGGTGGTGGTGAAATTTCTAAAAATTGAGCACTGCTACACCAAAAAGCTTTTTCAAAATTTTCCTTTTTTAACCAGATTGATAAGAACTAGCAAGAGATAGAGAAAGAGGCAAAAATTATAGTAGAAATGTTCAAGTTCTCAAAACCTGCAGATGGAAGTAACTGGGATGGCTGGAATGTTTTAGGTGATGGTTGAGGGAAACTGGGATAGGAACTGCAGATTTGAGAGAGAGGGAGAATTAACTCCCCAGCTATTGATCACCCGTGGACTTGAATGTGTCGGTATCTCTCGTTTAGGTGACGTATTCAATCTAAGAGGAAAACATACATTTATTTTCTTCCTGTTCCTGTTGTACGTGGTTCATATGAGTCAATATGTAGGAATTTGTTTAGGAAGAATATTTCCAAATTATTTTACTTACCTTTTGAATCACAAATCATACAATGGAAAGAGGCAATAAATGCAAACAAATCTGGATCTGTTGACCCAACAGTGCTTGGAGTTGCTTGGATATCTGAATTCCAATTAGTCTTACTGGTTTTAGTTATCTTTTGGACTCTGTTGCTGCACCGTGTCCGTGTTTGTTCCATGAGGGCAGGATTTTGCTCAAGAAATGTGATTGTGATGCAGTCCTGCTCATAAAGGGGGAAAGGAATCTAATAGCCAGGAGTTCTGTTTCTTACATGATGCTGTTAGCTTTTCTGAATCTTTTAATATTCACTATAACATTGAAAATGGATGAAGAATATTCAGGTTCAGAGGAGAAACTTTAGCACCAACTCTGTGCATAAATCTGGAAGAATCTCGCAAAAAAAATAATTTGCTGAACAGTTTTCTGCATTGAGTGTTCTGTAATATAAACTTTATTTTAATATAAACTTTCTCTGCCATTTGGTGGAAGGTTTACAGGAGTATGATACTAGCTGTAGTCACGGTGTGTCAATGTGACTTGCTTTCTGTTGCTTGTGCTGTGGCTCTTGGAAGAAGTTGTCCACTGCCCTCACCAGAATAGTCTAGAATAAATAACGACTTCACTGAAGAAAGAAAATTGTACAGAGTTGAATATTTGAGTGATGCCAACATCTCGTCAATGTTTCTTTTTTGAGAGACAGTGTTTGGTTACTACTGCTAATGACAGTGAGTTATAAATAATGGATGCTCAGTAAATATTGCCAACTCAATCTTAGGCTGTGGGGGCAGATTTTTTTGATATGTTGAGAGCTTCATGACTGTTAGTTTGAAGGTCACATGTCCTAAGAGCAGTGAGAAAACAGACTGTAAGGGCATATGGGTTGAGAGAATTTTGGAAGGCTTTGATGAAATGTTCTGTTCTCAGATTCTTCAGCCTAGTAGTAATTATTTTCTGAGTGAAACAAGCATTTATGATTCAGTAGCATTTTATACTACTGCATTATGTAGCTTCATCACAAGCAAGGCAGTTGAAAATTGAACTTCTGTTAAATTAAAGCAGAAACATCTGAAAGGTAACGAAGATTTTGTTCTCTTAAAGCTTGTATTTTTTTTTTCTCTCCAGCCATAACAAAGGTCTAATGAAAGGTACTCTTTCTTAGTATAGAAATTGTTTCTTTCATACTCTTTCACTATTATGTCTGCAACTATAGGACATTGACTTCAACATAAGAATTATAATTCTTAAAGAGTGGACTTTATTTTGCATGGTTAGAATATTTTAAGATACTAGCCAGTGAAATGCTAATAAGTGTTCAATGCAAAAACTTGAAAAGATGCATCTCAAGAGATAGAAAGAGGTCCTTCAGCTGCAGTTTTTGAATTAGTTCCGTTGATGTCAGTGGTGGTATATTGATTTATGGCAGCTATGGTTCTTTCTTATATTCAGCACACAATCTCTAGAACATTAACTGTTGTTTTTCGGAGAAAGTAGGATACTAGTTATTGAAAGCCAAATGCACACTATGAAACAATGAAGGAGAGACAAGCAGTGTTAATCTATAAGACTTTGGAATTCAGAACCACAGCATTTCTGAGGTTGTAAGGAGCTTCTGAAGATGGTCTAGTCCAACCACTGTTCTCAAAACAGTTTCCTCTACAGCAGGTTGCTCAGACTGTCACCAGTCAGGTGTTGAATATCTTTGAGGATGGAACCTCTACAGCCTGTATGGGCAACCTGTTCAAGTGTTTGACCATTGTCACAGTAAAAAGTTGTTAAACCTTATGAGTCCCTTCCAGCTCAAGATATTCTATGATACCCTTGATAAATGTGTGTCAGCTGCTCACAGTCATCATCATCTCCTTCATAGTTTTGGAAATGGTTGCCAGGATTAGTTGTTCCATCACCTTCTCCAAGGTGAGGCTGACTGATTGGTCCATGGTTACCTGTGTCGTCCTTCTTGTCCTTCTTAAAGATGGGAATGACATGTTTTCTTTCAGTTTTCAGGAACCTTCTGCAATTGTCATGACCTTTTATAAGAATGTGAAAAGTTCTTTAAATATACTAAAAAGAACGATATTCACTTTACCTTTTAGAACATGTTTCCATAAATGAGTTGTCTTCAAAGTATAGTAGCATATGCACTATGAATCTTAAGAGGTAGCCACAGTAAGGACTATGCAAAAATTGAAAATATGGCAACTAGTTTACAGTGGTAAGAGTGCATACGATGTCTGTGATGGTTGAAGAAGAGTTTAAAAAAATAATTTTATAAAGAAAAATAATTCTATTTACCTGTTGTGAATTAGTACTTCTGTGAGTGGCTGAGTTTTATAATTGGTTTTATTATCTCTTTTTTGCAGAAAAACTAGTCTTTGCAATTGCTAACCAGTAGCTAAGTGAATAATTGATTCAAATTTGTTTTCTAAGTGGAGATGGTAATCTTTTCTTACCTTATTACTTACTAAAGTCATATAGTATAGTGCCTCATCATTTGGTGCTTTAAGCAATTGGGAATGTATTTTCCCCTAAATATTCTTTTCATATCTTTTTAGAGAAGAAATGGGAAAAAAAAATAGGATCATATGTCAGTGAATTCCCTTGGCAGAGTTTACTTTAGAGAGAAAGAATCATTCAGTTTGGCAGTGAACAGTATGGTATTTTTCAGTATTAGAGTCAGTTGAAGAAGTTCACTTGCATGTTTGTTACCAGAACCTTCTTGATTGCACAGGCAAACAGTTCAACAAATAGCATTCACTGTGATTAAGTTTATTTAGTAATTTTAGAGGTGTTGGTGACCTAGGCAGACAGAGGGGACTAAGAAGTTTGTAAGAGCCACCATCTTTAAGCAGTAAGTGCATTGAATATGATGGATCTAGCAGGGGCTTTCATCCAGGGGTGAGAGGCCATGCTTGCTGTTCTGGTTTTTTTTTGTGCTCTGGCCTGTCCACAGAGCTCAGCTTGCACGGGTAGAACTGTAGCAGAAATTTTGTCAGGAGTCACGTGTGTTCACCCTGCCTGGAAAGAAGATGGTTTCTCTCCACTGCTCTGTTGAATTGTGCGTATCTGGAGCAGTAGTTGTGGGGGTTAGTTCAGAGGATGGGAGGGTCACCTTGGGAAGTGTCGCTTTTGGTTTTGTTTCTGTGAGAGGATACCAGTTATGCAGATTTATTTTTGTTTTTCTTTGATGATTCAGGTTGAAGTACAACACACGAATGGATATATTTTTATTTTATTTTATTTTTCTTAACCAGTTTTCTTCCAGAGTACAAGGGATTTAAGCTGATTATAGAAACCCTCAAAAAACAACTCCAGGATAAATAAATGTCATGGTTTGAACTCAGCCAGTAGCCAATCACCACGTGCCCAGTCGTTTACTTCCCCCCGCTTCCCCTGGTGAAATAGGGGAGGGAAAAAAATAAATAATTCATAGGTTGAATACAAAAAAATTTAGTAATAGTTACAAACCCAACAGTAACTATAGTAAGTCCAACCGGTTAAATACAGCAGTTGCTCACCGACCGGTGACTGGTATGCAGCTCCCCTGCAGCTCAGTAGAGATCCTGACTGCACCAGAGATCCTGTTGCTGACTGGGAAACTGAAACGGCAGTGAGAGAGCACATGTCCCCTTACTGAGTGTGATGTCACATGATATGGAATACTCCAATGACTGATCCGGACTGGCCCTCCAGCTGTGCTCTTTCTCAGCCCAAAGAAAGTTAACTCTATCCTGGCTGAAACCAGGACAATAAAGGAAAAAACAAAACAAAACAGAAAACATGCTTGGAGCCCATTGCTAACAATAAGAAATACAAACCCCATAGAAAACAGCCCCCTAGTTTATATTTCAGAACATTTTCTCTTCCCGTAGTTTAATTCTGTTTAGAACGCAAGACTGATGAGGAGAGAGAGAGCAGCTTTTGAACAACTGGGTGAATGAGTTCTATATTACATTAACGAATTTTACATCGTTTAGTGAAATACTGAGATAAACCCACATTATTAAATATTATGCTACATAAATGCAATGAAAAACTATTCGTGTGATTAGCATTTTCTTATTGCATACTGAATACTACTTTATTTTACTGAAAAATCTCTAGTATTATAGAACAATTTTCATTTCGTAAGAATACATCCATCAGAAGAAAAATGCTGTAAAGGTTAGATATGACTAAATGGCTTGAAATTTAGAAGCTCGTTATGTACAGAAGAAAGGACAGTGGAAGATAAAAGACAGGAAAGGGCGAAGTGATTTGTGTACACAAAGGCCTAAACAAAGTGCTTCTCCAACAACAGTCAGAATGTGAAATACTTAAAAATCGGCACACTTGCAATTCTCCTCCTAGCCATTTTAAATTTGATGAATTAAGTAGATTTGTTGAAAAGATTCCATGAATAAAATGCTTCCTTTATTTTTTCTCAATTAATTCTGTGGAGCTGTGGCTATTAAAATGCTTTATATGAGATTGTTTTAATGCTTTTAGGTGCATTATCAGACTGTTACCTCAGCATTTAATGCCATATTGAAAGCACAGGCATTAAAGGTTTCTGGGGGGAAAAAAAAAAAAAACAACTAACTGAGTGCCATTGAAATGGATGAATGAACGTGCCAGTCAGCTTCTGACAATTTCACATCAGGGGAGCCCTTCCTGGTTCAGCAAAAATACACACATCAACCTCTTGGGATGTGCTTAGAGAGCTATCAGACTGAGTCTGCTAGATACTCTAGATTTAAACAGAAGGTAAGGACAATACAGAATCAAATGCAAATGTAATTACAATTTTGGGTTTTGTTTTGTTTTCGTTTTTTTTTCTGAGTAGATGAAGAAGTAAGAGTGGATTTTCTTGTTGCACGAATCTGGCATCTATTAATATAATTCAGCAAATAGGGTAGTAAATTCTCATACACACAGAAAAATTATAGTATAGGACACTAGAGCTATAGGCTACCTTGAACTTTTGTCTTCAGCTGTACCTGAGTGGTTAGGTATTACCAGAGACTAAGTATGGTTCCTTGTCTCTTCCTTTTCTACCTCCCCACACTACTAGGGCTTGGAAAATACCACAGTATTTGGGGGAGGATTGTATGCATCACAGAAGTTGCTGTGCTTGCAGCTGCTGATAGTGGCATCAGTGGGATCTTTGGGCTGCCTCTGCTTTGTTTCACACTTCTCACTGTCCATGTGCCTCTGTTTGGCCAAGGTACATCAGTAAACTGTGTGCCTTGTTACCAGAGCATAATCAGCTCTGGAAAAATCCACTAGCTCAAACAATGTGCTATGACTATAGTTACATATCTCTCTCTCTCTCTTTTTCTATCAGTAAAAGTCGACCAGAATGGAGAATCTATAACTATGCAAAACCAAATTAAACTGGAGCAAGAGGAATCATAAAATGGAGATACTGTTCTTTATTTTATATGGGAATTGCTCTTAATCCTAATTCAGTTTTCTGAAAGCAGTGGTGGAACAACTACCAGGCTGAATGTTGCTTATTTTAACCCTGGAGAATGACAGCTCCAGTACAGTGGTCCTAGCTATACACTGGGGAGGCCATTCATTCACTATTAGGTTATTGAAATAATCTCCTGTAGGAAGGAATTTCGAATGACTGCAATCTGTCTGCCTGTCTGTTTTCATATTTAAATAACATTATTTTGTGTAAGCTGCATGAAATCATTGCATGCATGGTAAGCTGTTTACTGAAAAAGCCTTATAAAAGATAGATGCTGTGAATTTGTGGTAGACATGCAAAAATGTTCACATTTTTCACTCATTTAAGCTCATTTGATAGAAATAATTTGCTTACCAACTGGGAGACCGTAGAGGGCAAGTTTCAGTGACACTGATGACTTTTAAACCCTTAAAACAAGGTTAAATTATAAAAATATTGTTCCTGGCTATTTGGGGTCCTCATGGCCCTTGTAGCCCAATACCATCGTACAGCAGTTCCTTTGTCATTCTGTTCAATCAAGGGACAGGCTGGAGACCAGCTTTACCATGTAATTAGCTTTATGTTTTTATGTAAAATCCATTGTCATATTACTGGATTGCCTTACAACTGTGAGTATATGTAGCTATGGAGAATGAAAATGCTTTTTTGCCCTTTAATAACTGAAGAAACGAGTCAGAATGAGTGATATATCTGCCATCAGGCAAGACCTCAGCATATGTATAAGAAACTGAACCATGTTATTTTATATCCCAGACTCGTATCTTCACCCAGGGGTAATGCATCCCTTGAACTGGCTCACTCTTCTAAACCAGGAACAGCAAAAATGTGGTACATGACTTAATACACCCTGCTCTCCCTCCCACCCCTGCTAAGGAATAAATACACTAGAAATGGCAGGTAGACTGTATTGCTTTTCTGTCCCATGTACCTATAGGAAAAAATGTCCAACCAAGATAACGTTCCTGGTTTGCATGCGTAAAGAGCATGATTTTACTATTTTTCTTTCTGATCTTTTCTCAGGGACACATTGTGACAATGATAAGACTGTGGAGAACTGAGACTTGAGAAATATTATTAAACTCTTTATGATGATTGCACTTACTGCAAAGCTGCTTCTGTAAAAGTGTTATGTGTGGATAGTACTACTGGTACAAAAGTTAATACAGAGAACTGTTTGCTATAGATTTCAAAGGGCTTAAAAAAAAGGGGGGGGGGGGGGGGGGAGGGAGAGAAGGTAATCAAAGATCAGCTCCCAGAACTATTAGCATGGTCTCTGACCACAGAGGTCACCGACTATTAGTTTTCTTTCTTTATCATGTCTCGATCAGGTCTGTATTTACCTTTACAAGAGTGAGTTGCGTAAACCACATTGTAAGGTAAGTCTGAAATCTGGAAGCCTTTTAATTTAATGACAGCTTCTTTTCTCCTTCAGGTGATAAGGTTAAAGGGCAGTCTCAAAACTCCAATAATTTATTTTCCTTCCTGTTAACCAAAAGGCCATTATTTAGGAATCAAGTAGTTGACCCACATAACAAAGCTTATTCATAATCTGTTTGTGAACAGGACTATATAATACAATAATAGTTAAAACATTTTTGCTAGGTATCAGAAATTAATTTGATATTAATTATGTGATTCAAAGTCATAGTAAAATATGCTGGTTTTGTATAATTAGTATTTCTGTCTACCACTAGGGACAAGTAAAAAGATAGAGCGGAGCAGGACTTCTAGAGCTTGATTTATATTCACTCCTACCAGTTCTAGCCCTGTCTGTCTGATTTTAGTGGAGTTGCTCTTGATGAATAGCAGTGTATATTATACATTGCAAAGCACCTGTGAACAAATCTGTGGCCATTCTAATCTAGCACTTAGCAAACATCTGGACTAAAGGCTCAGGCTTGCAAACTCTTAAGCAGAAGCATAACTTTTCATGCGAATCACCATATTGGTATTTGTGAGCCAGTGCAGATGAAACCTTACAGCCCTTTTGCAGCACTCAAGGTCATAATACAAATGCTGTTGTAAAAGATCTTTTTGTTATGCCAGAAGTCACTGGATATTTCCCCAATGAGGCTCACTTGTTGAATATTCTTGGGGGAGGTGGGGCACTATGATTTAAGTTAGCCTCACTCTCTGAAAGGACAGGGACACATGGATCTGTGTGCGTTTTCTTAGGATGATGGAATCCTTTGGGTGCCTCTACATCCAAATTTTTACTTGGATCAAGTTTCCACTTTCAAAGTGAGTTACCCCATTGCCCCCACTTACTGAACTTCAGTTTTTGCTGTTAGTTGGTTGCAAAGCATATGAAATGCATTCTTTTGATTGAAGCTTGCTCAGTCTCTGAGGGTAGTTCAGTGCCACTCTATAGCGGGTCTGAAGTAAAAGCCCTGAGATACAGTTAATATGGATAGATGTCAGATCTTCAGCACTCTTTCTGTCTATGGATCAACTCCTGCTGGGCTGCAGCACTTCCTAAGATGCATATAGCTTTAATTTGTTTTCTTTTCTTCAGAAGAGTAATAAGCTACTAAAAAAAGAGAGATTTGCATTTTTTTCCTTTAGAGGAGCATGGTGGGAGACTTCATGACAAGTTCAGGCTTAGCTTGAAAGCTCTTACACCAGTGGAATGATAATCTTTTAGACTGAATTTCCTGAACTGATTTTGTGTTATAACTCAGGATCTTAACAATGTGCAAAGGATTTAGTTTTGAGTAACCATTACGTGAATAGTCCTTAGAAAGAAACATTGAATTCAGTGGTATTACTTGCATGAGGAGGGATTCTTACAATCAAAATCCTAGTTGTTGATTATTTTGTGTCCTCAGTTTGAGATTCTTGAGATACTTAGGAAGAGACTTGCTCCAAACTCCCCAGAGGATTACTTTGAATTGTGTTGAATATAGTTCTGTTGACTTTAGTTGGCTTTGGACCAGGGCTATTGTCAGGATTAACAGCAGTCTTGTTTAAAAAGCAAGCAAACACATCAAGAAATATATATTTCTAGAAAGGTAAATTTTTTTAATATCTTTTTGGCAACTCCTGGTCTTAGGGATTTATCTGAAAGACCTCCCTTTGTTTTTCTTTCTTTCTCTCTTTTCTGTTTGTTTCTTGATCATGAGAACATTTTATTCATTCTGTGCCTTTGTAGAAAACTTGAAGACCTGGGCTGTGTGATGATGGTCCATTTGATGTTTTCTTGCTACATGAACATGACTTTTGCAGCTCACCAGGTCTTTTATTAACAGTACACTCGACTCAACTTGTGTGACTGCAAGAGATCTGCCCTCACTCAACATTTAAAATTTACATTTAAAGTAAAACTTTCATATAAGCCACTATACTACATCTGATCATAATATATATTCTAGAGGAGGACATGCGTAGCAAAGATTGTCCGGGGAATTAATTGGAACAGCTGACTATTCTGTGTTTATCACTGTCATCTGATATTTGCAAGTAGTGTTGGATTAAAAACAATACAGTAAACAAACTCTGCTTCATCACCTCAAAAAGCTGCACAAACCCAAATTACATTTGTTATTTGATGAAAGACCATTATCAGCCAAAATGGATCCATTTATCTTAAAAAACCAATATTTTGATCCCTGTTTGATGAAAAATGTATTAAAGATTTTGAAATAGCAGTCTTTTCTTCCTTGGATATATGTTTGTCAGCTCGATGTCTCCAACAGAACAGAACACAGTGAATGAAACACTTTTGCAATTGTAAAAATGCTTGTTATTTTATTGTGGTATGTTCATTATGCCAATAAAGCTATTGTAAAATAGAACATATAAACCAGATGCTAATACAGAATTCAGTGATGACTGTTAGATTAAAATATAATTCATAACTCCTAAAATACATAATGGAATTTTTTTTCCTGTGGAAGATTCACTAGTTTGACACTGATGACTCTAGACTTGATAGATTTGAAGGAACAAAATATGCAGATAGGTGTGCACTTGTTTCTTTGAAATTTAAATTAGTGATGAATTCTCAGGAATGAAATCATCTCTTTCCGTCAGGAATGTTCTGTGGAATTGTACACAGAAATACAGTTGCAATTGGTGGATATGCATGTATGTGTTTTGTGTTGTGAAAGAACTGAAATCAAGTCAACGCAGTCAGAAGGTTTGCTATAATGTCTATTTAACTGAGATCATGGTGAACAATTTTCTTTTTATGTATTTGGATATATATTTTCTGGTTAATTTGTTTCTAAGCTTACAGAATTTGCAAGTATTGTTTTGCCGGTCCCCACATAAAATCATTGATGCGATGGTGCATGGGGAGGTGCACCATTCCTCCTGAGAGTTCAGGAGGAAATCAGTGTGCCTTGTCTGTGGGTAGAGTTTTTGAGTGGCCAGTATTTCATGTTCAGGTCTATTGAAGCCTCCAGGAGCACAATTTCTTCCCAGCCTCTTTGTTAAGGATGTCTAATTCTGGGCAGCCATTTGACCACATATGGTTATTTTTCATTTCAAAGAGCTTTTCTAACCATCCTGTCTTGCTCTGTTTCACACATTTCTGTAACATGTATTTGAGATGGGGGATTTTGGCTATAGTTCTTAGATTTTAGTTCTGAGAGAGTAAGACACAAATTTTCATTAACTTTAAAGGCTTGTTGTCTCTTAAGACATGCTTTTAAAAACTTGAATTCCACCTAGTTTCTGGATGCTAATTTGTTCTGTAGTAAAAAAGGTAGACACAAATGGGAGACTTGAGGCCATGACAACTTTTCAGTAAAATATTGTTGTATTTTTCAATAAAATATTGTCATTTAGAATTGTTCAAGTTATTTCACCTATCACATTTAACAGAATGACAGTAGAGAATAGCAATTTAGTGAATTTTAAATGGTTAAAAAACCTGACTGATTGACAGATCTTAAAATGTAGTTGAAGTTATTATGTCATGAGGATAGTTCAAATGATGTTCCCTATAGGTGAACTGTGGGTCCCATGCTGCCTGGTATATTCTTTTGTGAACTCAGAGTAAATCAGTGCTGCTAAAATTTGCTGTAAGCCATGCTAAGATTCTCACGTGAATAAAAATCTGTACGTCTATGTCATAAACAGCAACAATGTGGACCTATGTGCACTCAAGATGATTTTATATTGCTTTAAGGCAGCAAAATAACTTTATGAAAAAGAAATATCCTGGTCTGTTTTCTGTCTGTTTTCAAATTCCTGGATTGAGACCCACAGAGAACTTCAGCTGTGAGACAGCTAATGTGTAGATCTGGACTGGGGCTTGCATACAGGTAGGCATCAGGATGCTCAGCTCTGATTGTGTAATGAATGCACAGAAGCAGAAGTTAAAGCACCTGGAGAAAGATGACATGAAAAAGTAAAGTTTTTTGCCATTTAGGAGTCCTGTGTTTAGGCAGTAATTAGGGGCTTTCAGGATCACAATTTTGGCTTCGGGCTGTCAGGAATTGAGCATATTTATTTGAAAGACTGAAGGCTCAGTGTTGCATTCTGATGGCCCAAAAGAAGTTGGCTGTATTCTCCTGATGATTCATCCATATCCACCACCAAGTAAGGGTTTTTTTGTCGTTTTGTTTTTTTTTTTTTGTTTTGTTTTGGTTTTTTTTTGCTTTATTATGTCACATTTTGACAACGAAATAATGCTGAACACTATTCTCCCAGAGAATCAGAAAAGGAAGTGTCTCAGTAATTGGAATCTCTCTATCTTCTAACTGCAGAGCACATTAAAATGATAGATGACTTTTGTCCAAGCTACAGAAAGTGGAAGGTTCATTCAGTAAATGTAGCCAATAGCAAAATGTAGTGAAAGGCCAGGGTCTTTCTTTACAGCTACTCAGGCTGTTAGGAGCACAGCCTAGCTTGTGTGATCTACCATGGACTTTGTGTACTTGGAGGAAAAAAAAAAAAAAGGCAAGCACATGTGCATTATGTTGTCCTTATAATTCATATGCTGATTGTTTCTTCAAATTCACTGAAGAAATCATAGGTTAATGCAGGGTTTGTCAGTACCAAGTGTATTTTGTGGTTGTCGGAGTACATCCCATTCATTTTATGTGTTTACTGTGCCCACACATAAGCGAGTCTCATGCGGTAAATGTGTCTTCTCAGAAGAGTACAGCTGAATGAAAGGAGAATGAGGAGGAGAGACATGTAACCTGACTTTATATTCAGGTTCTTCATATGTGTGAACTTTTTTTTAAGTCAAGGAACAATTGAATTGTTTCTACTTCCTCTGAAACTTGGCTACCCTTAGCAGTGTTCGCAGAAAATTGCAACTTGTTTGGTTTTTGTTTGGTTGGTTTTTGTTTTTTTAATGAAAGTTCTGGGTTGTTGAATAGCTGTCAGACTTGCTTTTATCTTATTACATGTTCTCAGGGAGTTGAAGGTGCAGTTTGACATTTAGGGGGAAAAAAGTAAAACTTCACTCTTAAATGTTTCTCTCTATCTTTCATGTTCCCAGAATGATTTGGTTTTTTTTCTCTCTCTTAAATCATAACAGCCATGTACAGTGTATTTCTGTTTAGGCCAAATCTCTGTATATTTATGTGCTTGAAGTGTTGTAGTGATAGTAAGTAGCCAGTCTAATGGTGGCTGTGGACACCAGTCAAACCACAAAAAAAATTGTGGTCACTTGTCAGTGAACACACTGGAAGGCTGCTGGACTGAAAGGTCATGTCATTGCGCCTAATGCTTCTGGGCGAAAGCACCATTTTGTCTTGCATGTTTGCAGATGTTACGTTGTTCCTCATGGGTCTTTTGGTTTTGTCAATTAACCTTGAGATCTAGTGCACTGTCTGAGACCTGGAAGCACAGCACGAATTAGTGATACTTTCCTGAAGACTGTAGGTTCCTAATGAAATTAGAAAAAAACCCCAAACACTTCTGTCTGCAGTAGACTCTGGTGTTGTACTGGCATGTGAAATTCTTTCTTCATATTAACTTTAGTGCTGGACTTTAAAGATAAGAGTGGACATCTTAGCAGAGATCAAGAAATCCCACAGTTGGTATCAGTTATTTAAAATTGGATTTCAGTTCTCATATCAGTCTGTAGTGTATAGAGACCAGGCTGAAATCTGATTATTGGAAACTTCTCCCTCTTCTGTGGTGTTGCACACTGAAGAGACAGGGTTATATAGGCTTGCATCTTGGAAGGAAGTAACAGTTGTCAAAGACAAGAAGTACCTGTAAGTATGACTAATCTGAGACATAAATATGAGAATTTAGCACTACTGCTTAGAAAATGTTCCACTTTAAAGAGTAAAATTCACTTTCAGAGGAATTAGGCAGCCAACAAAAGCACTGCTTAAACTATATTTAAAAGATGCTTATAAATTCTGCATAGCATTTCTGCCAGCACTAGCACATAGGTAAACATAACATGTATTTCAATGGAAAGTACTGGCAATTTTTCACCAGGCTCTTTTTTTTAATGTACATCTTGTAGTTTTAATTGACTGATTAAAACCACTCAAACGGCAAGATTTATTCTGGCGTGGTTACTGTTTGTATCTTTAAAATAAAAAGCCTATAAATAAAAGGCATATCCACAGCTAATACATATTTGCATAGTGTCAATTAACTTAATGATACCATTATAGTGAATTATATCCCTGATCTAATTCTCTAATTTATTTTTATCTTTGTACCTTTATTTTTAAGTTGGCATAGGGAGGGTTTTAACTATGATTGGAAAAGTTCTTAAATGTCAGTGGAACTAATAACATCAGATCATCATCTGAGACTATCACAGACATTTAAATGTGTCAAAATGTAGAGCTCCAAACATCCAGTTACAGAAATGTTTGGAAGCAAAGTTGTTTACATTTACTTTTTTAAAACTCCAGAGTCAAATCAATAACTATATTGAGCTTCATCTTGAATCAGTCTTTGTTGATTAACTGAAATTACCATAGCATTGAAGCCAATTCTAAATGCTGAAAACTGTTTCATTCTTCTGTTGGTTGCTGTTATAAGTCTGTCTCGATGGCTTCTGTCAGAATCGAAGAATATCACTGCTAGTGATGATAAAGTAGATTTCACTGCCAGTGAGAGACTAAGTGATTAATATTTAGTAGTGAAGCGTGCTCTGATAACTCATGCGTATTCCCTTCTCAAACTTAGAATACATCATTTTGGGGGGAACTGAAATAGAATGAGTCATGAAATCATAGGAGAGATACATATTGGGAAGAAAGGAATTTGCTGTAATTTTTTTTGAGCCTCTGGAACTGATAGAGTAAATTATTTATTATTCATGACAATTCTGCAAACAAAGCTGACAGCAATAAAATACGTGATTAATACACTGTTCTTTAAGAAGATTACCAATATGAATAAATAGATAATGCCTAGGTAGTATTCCCATCTGCACATGTATTAAATATTATTGAAAATTACTTTTTTCACTGTCTCTGCTTCGATTGCATCTCAAATAATAAAACTTAGCCTTCAGCTTGAGCTCCCATCTCAAGTTTTCCTATTTCTATGGGTGTACTTGACCATTGCAGTACTAATATTATTGCTTGATACTGAGCTTTTTGTAATTGATCTCAGCCCACTTATCCCTATTGATCAGAGTGAACAGGATTTCAGTTGTGTTCAGAATAATTGTATTCCCTCCCAGTTTGGGATTTCATGCGCGTCTGTGACATAATAGCTCCATTATGCAAGCACACTGTAGTTCTCCAAGCATTATCATGGATGGATCATAATGGGCTTGCATCTTAGTTTTGTGAAATAAAACTAGTAGGGAGAAACATAACAGAGTAGTCATTGTGAGCAACTGCTGTGCTTTTCTGGAAATAAATAGCAAGAAACACCATGGTTCCTTACTCTTCCACATTACAGCACCGGCATAAATCACTGCAGTGATTGGGATAATCACTGGTATGCATGATGGCCCAAACCTACTCCCATTATAAGACCCTGAGATTTCAAGTCCCACCATTTTTTGGAAGATAAAGATAATTCTGCAGATAACTCAGAAAAGGTATTCTTCCCTGCTTGTTCTGGAAGCTGAACCTGCGCATGATAATTATACTTAAGAATCCATGCATAAAACTATGTTACCTTTTTAATGTCCTAAAATTGTCTGTTTTAATAGCTATAAGCTTGTAACTGATTTTTTACAGCTCTATTACAGCTAGTATGCTGTAGGATACAACAGCACTGTATTATATAGGAAGATCTTTTTCAGGATGAAAGTAAATCCTGCTAAATAATAATTTTGTAAAATAATTGCCTTCCCCATAGCAAGTCAGAAAGTGGCATATTTAAAGATATTTTTTGAGAAGGGGAACATCAGTGCTTGCAAACTTTGTCCTTGCAAAATATGAGGTAAGTGTATATATAGGAGACCATTCTTAGCACAAATGTAATTTCAAATATTTCTGTGCTCTTCCTCATTCTATGCTTCCTCATTCTTTGCACTTTCCTCCTTGGAAATACTGAGTGTTCAGTTCTCACTATCTGTCTACTCAAAGAAATATTCAATCATTTGTGGTGACTGTGTATCTAATATACAGATGCCAACTTTACTTTTCTGTGTTCATGGCCTTTTTCATACATTATAGCTGAAGCTATGTCTGAAAAGCTTGGTCATTATTCATTCTTTTTGTTTATACTCAAAAAAAGGTGATGATCACTTCTGGTAGTGGAATTAAGTGATGTACTTTCAGGCAGCACAGTCTGAAAGTCCAGGGAATGAGCCCAGCATACTGTTCAGGCAGCATTTCTGAGAATGCATTATTGCTAGAAACAAAAGTAGCATGAATTATTTACCTAGAAATATTAAACTGGCTTGAGAACACTGCTGGAAATAGAGGGAACTCTGGGCCTTGTGAATCATTCATGAAACTTTATTTAACACAGACTTCTTTTTGTCTTCACAGACCAATGAATTGTATTTTATAACTTTTAGGATGTTTCTGTGTTTCATTCTACTTATAAATAGGTGGGTTTTTTCAATGCCTTCTAAGGAAGCAGTGATCAGTAAAGTTATAATTTTATGTTGACTCCTGAGTACCTGTTTGCTTTTTTCACAAGTAAGGAGATATGGAAAGAGGCAAAATAGTGTGGTGAAGGAAGAGGAAGTGTGTTAGAATTTCTGTTTGATCATATACTTTGTCCCATTTTTGTGGATACTGGAAGCTGTGGCACTCCAGTAACTTAACCCTTGGATAAGTATCATCTTTAGCTACTTCTGAGATCTGCTTGCCAGCTCTCACAAGTAGGCCATTGTCTTCTCTGCTTCCTTTTCACAATTCTAAAATAAAATCACTATTTACATTTAAGGATTTTATTAAGCAGCCCATTAAAACAAATCTCCTTCAGTAGACAGTGAAAAGCTATTTGTGTCAACAGTCTTTCCTTTATCAGCCCATTCCAGAGGTTATCCCAGAGAGGGGTGAGAGTTACAACACACTGAAGACAATAAAGTTTTAGCACTAGTGATACTCTTTCTTGTAAATAACATGTCCTGGGCTACATAAGTACTTTCTTAGAACATGTGGTGAAGCATCTTATTTTAGTGATGAGGCTTGATCCATGTCTCCAAATGAGAACACAAAGAGTCTTTACATTAATTTATACACAATTCAGATTAAACTTTTAGAGTCATACCACAATTGTTATTTATATGTAGACATTAGAACTACTGACACGAAAAATGTTGCAGGCTTGTCCTCGATCATTATTATGAAAGAAATAATAATTATTAAAAAAATTCAAACCAAACAACCCTAAGATGCTCTAATATTTACTTATTTATAAGGATATTTTCTTAAAAATAATGCTTAATGTGACCAGAAATCTGTTTTCATATGTGTGAATATAATACTTAACATTTGGAGATGCATCAGCTACTGCTGATTTGGTAAAGTTCAAGTGTGATCTTCTAATAATCTACTTGTGACTTTAAAATGTTTAATAGTTTCTAAATCTGAAAGTTACACTGATGTAAAAGGAAAAACAATTAGTTGCTTTGAAACCCCAATGCAAACACTTGGTGCTTGATGGGGTATCACTGGGGACAGTTGGGGCTTTTCCTTCTGCTCCCTTCAGGAATGATGTTTGTTCAGATATGTGCCAGAGGGTATTAAGACTTCAGGTTTCCTTACGAAGGAGATGCAAGGGAGTGCTGTCCAGATGCACTGGACTGAATCAAAGCCCACTAAGGTCTCTGGAAGTACTTTTGAAGGCTGTGCTTTGGCCCCATGACTTCCAGAGACAGTGTCAATGCCTGTTTTTATCTATGTGAGCCTGAGGCCTACAGGCTAGGATAATATCTTACCTCATAATGTTTGTTTGACTGACATTATGAATCAAAATAAGATGCTGTTTCATTTACATGAATAGTGGTCCTTTTGTCATACTCTTCTAAATGAAATGTGGTAATACGAGGAAAAAACACCCCAAGAAATCATAGCTGGATTTGAGGAGAAAAAAACCGATGCTAGCAATACCAAAACCTTTCAATTTTCAGTAAAAGTCCTCCTCTTTTGATCAAAGAAGAGTTATGACTGCTATTTACCATGAGAGGCAGAGGTAGTACAGATCACAATGACATCCTGAATATTGCTTGTGGACCTATGGTATATATGAAAAAGAATCGTGTTGAAAAAACACTTGAATCTATTTAAAGGCAGTCTAATTTCAGAACAGCTCATCCTGTGAAAGATACACAATCCAGCAGATAAGATTACACATTGTTTCTTTACATTGCATTTCCTTATAAAATTTCTGGTGGCAAGAAAGATTTCTCAGAAATATTGCTCTTTTCAAATATACATTTAATAAAAAGCATTCAACAGCCAACATCTGTGGGTGATTTTCAGATTATTTACCTGTTTCTAGCACAGGCCTGATAGTATTTGGAATTAATCGGATGTCTTGGTGCTGGAAATTACATATTTGTAAAGAAAATTTTAACTAATCAGTAAGGTAGATTTTTCTACCAAGTAGGTTTTCTCTACTTTGTGACCAAGACTTTTCTACCCCATGTCAGAAGTCAATCAATCTGTTTTTTCTTTATAGGAAGAGGGGAGTAGGTGGTGTGACCTATAGTCCCTGCATCCCGGGGAGAGAAAGGAAAAAAATATAAACAGTAATTAATTTCTACTGATAGCCTTTATTTTTTGTACTCCCATGAGGACCCTCAACAGTAGTAAGAGAAGAATTGCTCTTCATTCTGTGCTGCTTACATGGCTGTTCTTCCTTAGGCTTGTCAAGGCAAATGTCACTGAAGCAAGAGGCTTTTAATCATCCAAATTAGCAAGGGAATATAGTCACCTATGTAACTCCCTGCAACAGAAATTTGTTAGTATCTGGTATATATAAAATACCATATGTATTTATGGTGCTTATGGAAATACACTGTTTTTACCCTAAAGCTAATAGTAGACTTTGTAATGGGTTTTGTTTCTGTGCATCTCTGAAGAAGAATATACACTGTATTTTTGTACTCACTGTATGTATGGTGTTGTCATCTCTGAATTAATTGTTCATCTTGAATACAACTGAGAAAATTAGGATGAAAAGTGTGATTGCTGCAGCACCTGTATGACTGGAGACTATCTGGAAGTCCTTTCTGCCTCTGCTTTCTCAGGACTAATTGATTCCAGACACCAGAGAAGGACTGGTGGATGAAGTGGCAGTTGGAGGCCGACTAGGGCACAGCGATCATGAAAAAATAGAGTTCTCTGTTCTTAGAGAGGCCGGGAGAGGGGGCAGCAGAACTGCCATCCTGGATTTCAAAAGGCGGACTTTGTCTTGTTTGGGCACCTGCTTGACAGGATCCCTTGGAGACAGTCCTGAAGGGTATGGGGGTCCAGGAAGGCTGGGCATTCTTCAAAAAGGAAGTCTTAATGGCTCAGGAGCGGACGGTCCCAAGGTGCTGTAAGAGAAGCTTGGCTAAACAGGGAGCTTTGGCTGCCACTCAGGGAGAAAAAGAGATTTTACAGCCTTTGGAAGAAGGGGCTAGCCACTCACAGTGATTCCAAAGAGGCTGTGAGGGTGGAAATCAGGAAGTCTAAAGCCTAGCTGGAAATTAATCTGGCTTCAGCAATCAAAGACAACAAGAAATGTTTCTATGTCAGCAGCAAAAGAAAGACCAGGGAGAGCCTCCATCCCCTGCTAGATGCAGGAGGAAACATGGTAACGAGTGATGAAGAAAAGGCTGAGGTGCTTAATGCCTTCTTTGCCTCAGTCTTTAATAGCAAGTCTTGTTGTACTGAGGGAATCCAGCCTCCTCAGCCAGAAGACAGAGACTGGGAGAACGACCCCCCTGCAATCCAGGAGACAGTCAGTGACCTGCTGCATCTCATAGACATCCACAAGTCTATGGGAGTGGATGGGATACACCCGAGGGTGCTGAAGGAGCTGGCTGGGGTGTTTGCCAAGCCGCTTTCCATCATTTACCAACAGTCCTGGCTGACCAGGGAGGTACCAACAGATTGGAAATTGGCCAATGTGACACCCATCTATAAGAAGGGTCGGAAGGATGATCCCGGAATTTACAGGCCTGTCAGCTTGACTTCGGTGCCCAGGAAGCTGATGGAGCAGCTCATCCTGAGTGCCATCACACAACACATGCGGGACAACCAGATGCTCAGGCCCAGTCAGCATGGGTTTATGAAAGGCAGGTCCTGCCTGACAAACCTGATCTCCTTCTATGACAGGGCGACCTGCTTATTGGATGAGGGAAAGGCTGTGGATGTTGTCTACCTTGACTTTAGTAAGGCCTTTGACAGCACTTCCCACATCATTCTCCCAGTGAAACTGGCTGCTCATGGCTTGGATGGGCACACGCTTTGCTGGGTAAAAATCTGGCTGGACGGCCGGGCCCAAAGAGTTGTGGTGAACAGAGTTAAATCCAGTTGGCAGCTGGTCACGAGTGGTGTCCCCCAGGGCTCGGTTTTGGGGCCACTCCTGTTTTGATGATCTAGACGAGGGGATTGAGTACACCCTCAGTCAGTTTGCAGATGTCCCCAAGCTGGGTGGGAGTGTTGATCTGCTCGAGGGTAGGGAGGCTCTGCAGAGAGACCTGGGCAGGCTGGAGCGATGGGCTGAGGCCAACTGGAGGAGTTGTAATAAGGCCAAATGCCGGGGGCTGCCCTTGGGCCACAACAACCCCCAGCAGCGCTACAGGCCTGGGGAGGAGTGGCTGGAGAGCTGCCAGTCAGAGAGGGACCTGGGGGGGTGATTGACAGCTGGCTGAACAGGAGCCAGCAGTGTGCTCAGGTAGCCAAGAAGGCCAATGGCATCCTGGCTTGTGTCAGCAATAGCGTGGCCAGCAGGGACAGGGAAGGGATCTTACCCCTGTACTCAGCACTGGTGAGGCCGCACCTCGATGTCTGGGTTCAGTTTTGGGCCCCTCACTACAAAAAGGCCATTGAATGACTCGAGCGTGGCCAGAGAAGGGCAACGAAGCTGGTGCAGGGTCTGGAGCACAGGTCGTACGGGGAGCGGCTGAGGGAACTGGGGGGGTTTAGTCTGGAGAAGAGGAGGCTGAGGGGAGACCTCATCGCCCTCCACAGCTACCTGAAAGGAGGTTGCAGAGAGCTGGGGATGAGTCTCTCTAACCAAGTAACAAGTGACAGGACAAGAGGGAATGGCCTCAAGTTACGCCAGGGAAGGTTTAGACTAGATATAAGGAAGCATTTCTTTCCAGAAGGGGTTGTTGGGCGTTGGAATGGACTGCCCAGGGCGGTGGTGGTGTCCCCATCCCTGGAGGGGTTTAAGAGTCGGGTCAACTTAGCGCTGAGGGATCTGGTGTAGTTGGGAACTGTCAGTGTTAGGTCAATGGTTGGACTGGATGATCTTCAGGATCTTTTCCAACCTAGACAATTCTGTGATTCTATGATTCAAGGCATGACAGCAGTTTTGAGTTCTTTTTCAAGAGATGTTTGCAGTTTAAATCAGGGTTTGGCTGTTGTGGGTGCTGAAGTGACTGTGTTTTGTCCTTTCTGATATTAGTATGAAAGTTGTTCATTTTCAACTCAAAAACTGACTGTAGTGAATGAATGTTTTGCTATAGCAGCTGAACTGAAGAAAGATGGTGTGGGGGGTGTATATGTAAAATGCTGATTGTGGATCAGCTCAAAGATCAAGATGCTTAAGTATTTTCATCAAAGGGGAAACCTTATTTGAGGTAAATGAGGCTTTTAGTTATTTTGAACAAGTATAACAGTCTGATTCACAAAGAGTTTTAGGAACAGTTCCTGAAGCAAGAGAGGAGACACAGTTCCTTTATATTTTGTAGTGTTTGTGACATTTGTTAGAGAGGTGGTAAACATCTTTTAAATCTTTACAAATCAATCAGTCTGAAAAGTTAAGACCAACCCACGCAAAGGTTAAGAGAGGGACAGATTGTAAGGTCAGTCATATCCTACTTCCTACAACTTGACTTAAAGCCATTGCAGTTGCAAAAGAGGTTATTTAAACCTGAACTTTATACTTACTGGGTGACTGTTCTACCTGTTATGTCAAAAGGCATAGTATTAAAACATCTCTAGCAGAAGCAAACAGCTTGAACTCTTTTATTTTCAAAAAGCTAATTTAATTGATTTTTTTTCCCCCCTCTCTTTCCTGTATGCAAAATACTTAACTCTCCTAATGATCAACTTTAAATATGGTTCACTCAGTTCCAGGGTGCCTCTAGCTTTTGCCATTGAGATAACTTTTCTTCTCTTTTAGAATTACAAAGTAATCCTTTGGGGAAATTTATGAAGACTTCTAACTCTCTAAATTTATGATAAACCACATTATTATTTTTTTTCCTTCCACCTTGTCAGTTCTTGTACCATTTGCGTGGCTTTTTCAGTCTTCTGTCTTCAACCTCTTGGTCAATATCAGTAGAAGCTGAAGGTGCAGGAATCTTCAGTCATCACTGCATGTCTAAGGAAAAGTCGAGTATCTCCTCTGTTTCTGTAAAAACATCATTAAAAATAGGCCATCAGTAAAATAAATACAGGAGTTTAAGGTACATTGTAATGGTGCTGCTTCTGGTATACTCACTGCTAAGATCACTGTTTTTCAGAGCTGGGAAAGAGTTGATGGTATATCTATCATACTATGTATGTCATAAAAGATATTTCTTCCCATTAAAAGAAATATTATAGGCTATCATGTGAATGACATGCAAATTACAGTATACAATCTGCAGAGAATAAAACTCAATTCTGTGGATCACTGGAAGGTTTTGGATAATGTCCTCAGAATTTCGGAATGCCAAAGCCAAATTACAAGCTGTAAGCACTTATTTTGTCTCTCTTGGACGATCACTGTTACCTGCAGGGGTTGTTGACATGGGTACTTAGTTAAGTTGGATGTAATATTTTGTCTCAAAGCAAGTTTAATCTCAATGCCCTATTCCTTTTTTTTAAATAATTATAGCCTGTGCTGCTACCTTACATCAATAGTGAGGTAGTGTGTGCCAAGAAATACTATGTGCAGTTAAGAACTAGACACCAAGTGATAAAGACATGTACTAAACCCCTCCAAATGGCCTTTTTTAATGGTAAGTCTGCCTGGTGATATCATATACCATATTAAGTTGATTAGTATGTAGCTTTAAAAGACAAAAATACAATGAAGGTATTACATGTAGCATTTTATAAAGTGCTGCACATAGAAAATAATGAGGTTAAAGTTGCAAGATTACAAAAAGCCAGTGATGAAAGTCACACAACTGATGTGTTGTTGCTTCTTCAGGAAATGCACATTTTCATTTTCTAGCTGTAGCAGCACAGAAGTCACCATACTTCCCTTCCTGTCGTTTGCCACCATAATTCTATCAAAGTGACTGCTACATGGTTCAAGGGAGAACACTGCTCCCCCACCATTTATTAATACTCCATGTACAAATGCTGTCCTGGTACAGCCACCCACTGTAATGTGTTTATGACTAAGTCCTTGATTTTGCATGCAGACTCCAACACCTTCGTCTTTGCTGAAGGTTTGCTGGGATCTGTTCCAGGATTACTCCTGACAAATGTCTAGGGGAGCCACCCAGATATCTTTTCTGTCTAGTGAAAAATAACAGTACAAGGAAGGAAAGGTTTGGCAGCTGATTTTGTCTCCTTTAGATTTGAAGAAACTGTGAAATATTTGTCTGTAAGTATGTATTTGCTTTTGATATCGAGTGAACTGACTTTAGTGCCTTTTATTTATTGTCTGTGAATTTCCTGTAACGCTCAAACATTAACCGCATGGATCATCCATGAGTAGCAACAACTCTTAATGTAGACTGAATGCAAAATTACGTGTTACATTTTGCAGAAATATTTTGAGTTTGTATGTGTCTCTGTGTTAAAGGAATCACCATTTGGTGAACTGAAACAATCTTTTACAACTTTTGTAATGAGAGTAGAATTCTTACTTAGTGTTAGTAGTTTCCTGTGAGGGGGAAAGAATTTTGCCATGTTGTGTATATAAGCAGGTAAATACCAAACTTTTATTTTTTGATCTAGATTGTAAATATCCATTCTGGTTCTATCACAAGCAATGCTATTTATCTTCTGCAGCATAATCCCCAAATCTTTTCCAGTCAGTATATAAATAAGAGAGTTCATCTACTGCTTCCTGTAGAAGATGCTCCCCACCAAGTTGAAGCACATTTGGAAATGCATTTTGTGCACTGAATGTCCCTCACTCTAAGAGCATCTCCTTCTTTTCTTCTATTTTATGCTTCTATAACATGAGTCTCTAGTTTGGATATGAAATATCTGACAGCTGGGTTTTGTTGGGTTTTTTGGTGGGGTTTTTTTGCATTTGATTGTAATTTGTTTCCTTCCAGCTATAAGCTTTAGAGAGAAATTAAAAACTTACTCAAATTCTCCTTTATTACTATGTCTAGCAAACTCTGATTAAAATTATTTCTTATCAGTTCTTATGTCATCTTTGATGAGTTCATATGATCTTCTCTAAAAAAGTTCAATATACGAATACCTTCATAATATTAATGAGGTACTAGGGTATAAAAATGTGCACACCTTTTATTACTGTTAAACATGTTCCTCTAAGGTACTCTCTGCTTTGCATAGATATGTCTTCTGACTTGTTTGAAGAATTTCTGGCTTTTTTATTAGTTTAATTTATTAATATGATGTGTAAGAGGTCAGGCTAGATTACTTTAACAGTCCCTTTTGGGACCAGTGTGAGTGTCTCTGGTCTCTGACTGTACGAGTTGCTCTGAAATTGTCTTCAGGTAACTGACTCAGTAAAGTGTTTTTACCCATTTATCTCCCAGCCTTCAGTTTATCTGGGAAAAAAAAAAAGAAAAAAAAAGCTGTAAATAGAACCAAACCTGGTGAAAAAAAGAAGAAAAATAAAAAGAAGTGAACCAAGGGTTAGACTAATAGTAAGTGCTTTGACTTTATGCTTGATCAAACCTACAGCTATTGGAAAGAGCATCTCTTACAGCAAAAATGTCTGTGGAAGGAAAGCTATAAAAATGTTTTCCTATGCATTCTTGCAGACTTGACAACAATTTCTCCCATGAAATGCAATGCAGAATCCCTCTTCTAGTGCTCCTTTTCTGGGAAGGAATGACTTCCTGAGCTTGCTATCTGAGCTCAAATATTTTGTGTATATGAGTTCAATCTTTATTACAGTATATTACCAATGTAAGGATGCAGAGATGTAAATAAACCTATCATAATAACTGAATTAGAAATATTGGTCATCTTATTTGCTGTCCAAATGAAAAATATGACTTGTTTTAATGCTCCTGGACACTAGAATTTTTACTACCGTCTAATGAAGACATCAGAGTGCACTTCCATCACTGCCAATGGCACCATGAGCAGCTGTAGAATAAAGTACTATGTAGAGAGATCTGTTTCTGTACCCAAGGCATTGAGGGAAATTTTTTCTATCTCAAAGCTAGGCAGGGTGCTTTTATAGCTGAAGTTGTGTATAGCTGAAGCTCTGTGTGACAGGAAAATACTCTGAATGTGGATACAGTATAAGTGATGTAGAAAGTACTGCCCTTGTCTGTGTTGGGGTTTACTCTCATTTTTTTGCTTCTGTGCCTTATTAGTCAGAAGTTACCCTGATAACTAAGCTTTTAAATATTTTAATATTTCCTCTAAACCCACATATAATTGAAATGATTCATTTAACATTTACCAAAAAATCACCGATATATAATTACGAAAGAAAAACCTATTTAAAGGAAAATTTCACTATTTTTGCACTTTTGGAAACATTGTGTATTATATTGATTAATTATATATTAGTTTGGCCAGCATTGCTAGTGCACAAATAAATCCATCTGAATGCATGATCTAGATTGAGTGATTGGTGCTGTGCCAGGTGAGCCCATGTTCAGGATCTGGTCTGAGAGATGAGCCCTTCCCAGAGAGATGTGCCTGGGCCACTGCGACTGCTGTCCTTCTCCATCCTCCCTACAAGCCCATGCTCATGCCTCTGCTTGGCCAGCCATGTCAGTGGCTGCTTAGTCTTACAATGCTTAATACCACACTGGCTTCTTTCTCATGAGAATCATGACTTTAGTAGGCATTACATTTTTCAATTGCTACTTAGAAGAGAATAATTTGCTTCACATTTAGGTTATGTGAACTTTATTTTTTTGAAAAATGACCTGTATATGAATTTGTGGAATTGATATTATTTTCTTTGTATGTGACATATAATCACATTATTAAAAGATGTCATTTATGTTAATATGACATACTGAAAGTTCAGTGTATGGATACTATCTTATCAGGCATACAGTACAAGAGCTTCACAATGGGATGAGTATCCTCTCAAACGATGAGCATTATATTACCTCTTCTACAAGGATAAAGGAAATCGTGACATGGTCCACAAAATTTAGCTAATATTTACCATTTGGTAATTATTTGTAGGACTTTTGTATTGTATTTACAATGAACATAAATTGTCTGATCAAATATGTAAAAAATATATTGTATGGTATTAGATTCCACATCATTTTAACATCCTAACTATGTTAGGATGTGCTAGAATTGTACTGTTTATCCCCCCTCAGGTGTATGTGTAATCAACTGTCTATTGTACAAGTGAAAAATAAATGCAACACAATCCCAGATACAAATTAGAAGTAGTACCTGAAAACCCAGTACTTGGAAATAACTTTGTGTTGCAAGACTTCAAAGGCTTATTGTCTTAAAAAGCTATCATGTTAGAAAAAACAAAATGCAGGTTATTTATTACATTACAGTTTTGTACATTGCCTTGTGATATTTTAGAAGAGTGTTTAATTAGCTATAAGACTGCAGAAGCATGGATGATAGCTTTTTGCCTGTATTTTCATAGCTAAAAATAAAATTAGGCTTCATAAGTACTCCTGTAATTACTGCTTTTTACCAAAAATAATGATTATTTGGTGTATACTCACAATATTTTTCCTATAAGTAGGAAAAATAGTGATAAAAGTCCTGCAGTAAGAGCCAGAGCCAAGCTGTGCCAGACTTTCTCAGTGATGAGTTTCAAATATTTTGAAAGTTACAGTTTCTTCCCAGCTGCTTTCCTTGCTGTAGGGAGTAAGTAACCTGCTCTTGCCAAGAGCTAGCTATTTTTTTTTTAAGTGAGGATTAAGGCACTTCTCTCTCCTTCCCCCAAATCCAAGTGTGGCAAGCATGTCCTCATCACTGAGCACAGACTCATAGTGCTGATATTTCACTCCAGGGAGCTTGGAAGCTTTCTTCCTCTGCCCTTCTGCTGAGTAAGTGATGTGAAAAGTCTTTATCTTAGAGTCATTGGCATCAGGCCAAGGGTTCTTGGCCCAAACTAGGCATCTGCTTGGAAGAAGACATTCATCCTCAAATGTAGTAGCTATTTTCTTCTTAGGAAGTTGTTTCCTTCCTAGGAAACTCCATTTATGGGTTCTTTTCTTGGAGGGAAAAAAGTGGAATACCTCTGTTCCCCTGCAGGGCTGTGCCTTTAAAGCTGATCCAATACATTTTTTGTCTAAGCTGTAAATAAATGTTACAGTAATAGTAATGTTGTTACTGATTTGGGGTTTATATTTAGGGAAAGTGTCACTGCAGAAAAAGGAATGTTTGCTCTCTGTGCAGATGGAATACGTGTGAGTTTTTATGGGGCACAGAAATTTATATGCACATCTTAATTAAAGTAATAGAAATTGAGTAATCGGTATTTAGATACATCATTGGATCGCATTACCTGTGACTTTCAGTGGCTTGAGCACAAAATGTATTTTCAAAGTCAAAATGAACCAACTCTACATATTCAGAATAGGTGTAGCCCTGAAAACTTAAATAGTATCACTAAATGGAGCCTTAGTAAAAGGTACTGCTGCTGAAAATGTGAGGGGCAAAAAAAGGATGTTGAGAAGCTGAATGTATGCTGCCCTTTTTTTCTCTCTACATAGAAAAGATTTCACAGTACGTTATGAAAACCTGTTTTTGATATTGTGCATGTCTGTGCCTTTGGCACAGGTCCATTTAAAGACGTGTAGTGTGACTGTTCAGTATAGAGTGCAAAGGTTTCTTGAATTCTGACCTACAGTGGTGGAGGAAGCCTCTACATGGTTCCTGTAGGCTGTTTTGGTGGGAGACATGAGGCAATAAGGAAGTGCCGGATATTTTTTATTTTTAACATTCCTTTTTTTTTTTGTAAGCAATTCATGGTTTTATGCTGTCCCTTGCAGCCTCCCTGGCTCTGTGCTGTCAGTAGTGTGTGCTGTGCAGCTGTGAGGTGTAGCCCAGCCTTACAGGTGGTTACAGCCCTGTTGGCTGGATCCGTATTTGCTGGCACTTGTGAGTCCAAAACCTTCCCATGGGTCTGAGGAGGGCAGCAACAGCTGAACGTGTAAGTCTCTGTCAGCATTGCTGGGTAGGGATTTTTAAAGAAAACCTGCTTCCATAATTTTTTAAACTGTATTTTTCTGAGCTCTTTACTGTTTTGGAAAGCACAGATCCTGATGGACTTGCAAATATAACCATTTGCTTCTTAATATGTGTAATATATAACACAAACATGTTTCCTCTGTGCAAAGCTATAATAATCAAAGGGCAATATTTAAGGCTGTTCCCTATAATGGGTGAGGGGGAAGTAGTTGAAGCAGTTGTGCTGTGACCTTGAATGGCGAAGTGCTGAGGCAACAGCATAGGGTCAGTCCCCACAGGTATGTTTTCAGTATGCTGGATAAATTTAGATACAATTTTGTATTTTTACCCTGATAGTGAATTGTTTCCATGAAACGGACTGGATTCAGGCAGAAGTTGTGTGCTCCACAGAACAGAGCAGAATAGTCTCTAAGTTCTGGCATTTACTTAGTGTGTTTCACATTATACTGTAAAATTACATAGATTTGTTTTATTGATTATTCCCCCAGGCATTTTTATAGTGAAAGGTCTTTCTCTAAGTAAGGTGTTAATGGCATCACGGTAGGATTTGTTTTTCTCCTTTGTCAACTCATATTATAATATCAAGAGATACAGTGGATTCTGCATTAAAGTGTTTAAAGCAAGTCTGTATGCTTTCTATAAAAGAAAACCCAACAGGAAATTATAGGCCTGGTGCCAGAATTGCAGGTTGAAATCCTGTAATCTGTGCTCTGAAAGAATTCAGGATAAAAGGCCATAATGGGCCATTTTGGCCTTGAAATCTCTGAATCTACTGCATATAATGAATGCAGTTTATTCTATTTACATCAGTTCTGACTGTCCAGCCTTTATGTACTTGGAATATATAATTTGGAAGACAAAATCTACTTCATGTACTGCAGATGACTGTGTGGAACTGTTAAGTAGCTTTCCTGCAGTGACTACAGTTTCAAACTGTAAACTGGAATAAAATTCACGTTTAGAACTACTAAAAGTGATTTGCATTTGGAAAAAAATGGAGTATTTCTGTCTCTGTTCCAATTTGGAGCATGAAGTGTTTTTTTTAACTGCACAGAAAATGAAAATAATAGAACAAAATCTGATTGACAAATTAGCATCAAGAAAATCATAGAATCCTATCATAGAATCATAGAATGGTTTAGGTTAGAAGGGACCTTAACGATCACCTAGTTCCAACCCCCTGCCATGGGCAGGGACACCTTCCACTAGACCAGGTTGCTCAAAGTCCCATCTAACCTGGCCTTGAATATTTCCAGGGAGGGGGCAGCCACAGCTTCTCTGGGCAACCTGTGCCAGGGCCTTGCCACCCTCGCAATAAAGATTTTCCTCCTTAGATCTAATCTAAATCTACCCTCTTTCAGTTTAATACCGTTACCTCTTGTCCTGTCCCTACACTCACTGATCAAGAGTCCGTCCCCATCTTCCCTGTAGCCCCCTTCAAGTACTGGGAGGCTGCTATAAGGTCTCCCCGGAGCCTTCTCATCTCCAGGCTGAATCACCCCAACTCTCTCAGCCTGTCCTCATAGGGGAGGTTTAACGTTTATCATAAAATACTATAAAATATTTAATAAAAATAATAAAAATGAATAAACGTAAACAAATATAAGATCTTTCATTTAGCAAGGTATTTAATATTATTTCAAAACAAAATATTTAATTTTGAAGTATGGATGTTCTGCTGAAGCACAGTTACACCAAAACAAATTTCATTCCTGTTAATATTTGTGGCTCCACCCTTCTTACTTACCCTGTAATACATCTTTGGTAATGAAGTAGAGGAGAAAAAGCAAGGATGTTTCTGTTTAGTGTTTCCTCATGACATAGTGGTGCTTATTCTGGATCATTTTTAAAAAATAATTAGATCATGAGCACTGGGTATATATTTTTCACCTTTCATCCTTTAGCATATTGAATCCTTCCATCTATTCTCCTGGGTTTTTTGGGTTCAAAAAGGAAAAATCTCAAACAGTTGTGTTGAACTTTTAATATAATAATTTCTAGATGTGAAGCAGTTGTTGAGCAGGTATAGATTTACTAAAAAAGTTAGCATTCAATGAAAAAAATATGCTTTTACCTAGGGAAAACCAGAAACTAATAAAATCAACAACAATGTTAATCTGAAAGGGAAGCATAAATCAAATGGAAAATAAAAAATTAATTATCTGATCAGAAGCTGGTAAGCAGTGTAATTCCCAGGAATAATCTCTAGGATACATTTGGAACCATAGTTTACTCTCTGAAACTAATGTATGACTAAAGCATGGAGAAAAGTTCTATTGTTTCAGTTGCACATCACACCTGGAGCAGATCTGTGCTCCTCCTTTTGTGGGTAACATGCAGTCAGATCACCACTAGGTGTTTATGCTGTTAAAGAACAGTTGCTGGGTTGCCAAGAATGCCATTTTTCAACCTTTCCTTGATTTTTCTTCTTGTACTATCACTATTTTGCTACATTTTATTTTAAATTAATTGCATAGATGATCTGCACAAAATGTCCCTAACTAACATATTGTGTTGGTTCTGGTTGGGATTAATCGTCTCCACAGTAGCTAGTAGGGGGCTATGTTTTGGATTTGTGCTGGAAACAGTATTGATGATTCAGGGATGCTATAGTTACTGCTGAGCAGTGCTTACACAGCCTCAAGACCTTTTCTGCTTCTCACCCCACCCCACCAGTGAGGTGACTGGGAGTGCACAAGAAACTGGGAGGGGACACAGCCGGGACAGCTGACCCCAACTGACCCCAGGATATCCCAGACCATATGGGGTCATGCTCATCTTATAAAGCTGGGGGTAGGAGGAGGAAGTGGAGACATTTGGAATGATAGCGTTTGTCTTCCCAAGGCACCGTTATGTGAGATGGAGCCCGGCTTTCCTGGGGATGGCTGAACACCTGCCTGCTGATGGGAAGTGGTGAATGAATTCCTTGTTCTGCTTTGTGTGCGTGACTTTTGCTTTATGTGTTAAACTGTCTTTATCTCAACCCATGAGTTTTCTCACTTTTACCCTTCTTATTCTCTCCCTGATCCCACCAGTGGGGAGTGAGCGAGCAGCTGTGTGGTGCTTAGTTACTAGCTGGGGTTAAACCATGACACATCACCTTTGTAATTCAGGAAGAAGTAAAAGTTAAAATGACCTTAAGATGGATACTTAATTGCTTGTGTCACTTTCCCTTTGGAACTAAGACTTCATTTGTGAGCCAAATAAAAATCTGTTGGCAAGTGCTCCAAACTAAAGTCAGAAGCCTTTCCAGGCCAGTACAAGGGGCTTTAGTTGATATATTTCCATCCCTCAGTTTGTATGAGTTTGGGCTTACATAGGAGTTTTCTGTTGCATCCTGAGGATAAGACTGTTTCTGGGGTCATTCCATCCTCCAGACCTTCTTTCTGCTCTTATGGAGCTTGCCCTGGGTGTGCCATATGGGACAGGACCCGCTGGGTCAAGGTAAGCACTGTCCTGCTGATCCTACACAGTTACTGGCACTGCCTGTCTAATTCCCCACGCTTCAGCAGACCAGTGGAATTACATGTACAGACTAGACAATGATATCCAAAGAAGTGAATGCCAAAGGAAATTCTGCCAGTGTTTTCAAATATTGGTGCCAAATCTGTGTTTCCATATCTATGTTGATTAGAGACCTACACACTCACACACTCACCATTTAATTTTCAAATTAGCTATCATGGGTATTTCCTAAGAACTCCAGTAGTATGGTAGGTAATGAACACATACGAAAGCAAGACCTCTTAAGTGCTTTCATTTCATAAGTTAAATTTATATACACAGGATTTAGTATATCTGGGCAAAAATTTTAATGGCACATGTGACTTTTGAATGTCTGATTTCTATTCAAAGGCACATGTGACTTTTGAATGTCTAATTTCTATTCAAAGTCCACATGAGTGATTAGTATCAATAATTTAATACAGACTGGTATTTTAGGTTCATAAACAGGTACAAATAAAACCACAAAACAGTGCCTTGGTGTGATTTATATGTTACTGGTTGCATGATAATTCTCAAGAGTTAATGATCTTCATTTAATCAACATGTGTTTCTCGTAAATCAGAATGAGACACCTGCTATTTTGGAAGGATCAGGTTAAATAATTGTGAACAGAAAATTTCCTACCTTTGTTTATTTTTATAACTTAGAAAATGTTCTTTATCCTTTGGTAGTATAAAATAAAAAAACACAAGTCCTGTCAGTTGTGTAGTGCTGTGACATATAGTTGCACCTGCTAAATTATGGGTCCACTGCACTGTGAACAAAACTCTCATTAACTCCAGTACAGTCAGGATTTTAACAAAAATGTCTAAATTCTAGCAAAGCTGTTGGATTCAGTGCAATGAAATTGAAGCACATGGTAAATATCTTGCTGAAAAGCGCTGAGAGTAAATGCACTAGTGGCTTACTGAATTTTTTGTACCAACTGCCATAATGATGAATACTTATTAAAATAAGAAGCATTTCTATTGCACAGAGATACTTTGTTATTATTCAGTGTCATATTTTTAAATTTAATTTCATTTTCAGTGACAACAAATTGGTAGCTGATAAATATGTCTTATTGTTACCTATAAGTCAGTTTTAGAGTAGATTTAAACTACATATCTAATATCACAAACTTTTATCTTTTGCTACTCAATACTTCGCAGATACTCTCAGACCTACACACAAAGTAATAAAAAACAGAGGGGTTTGATTTTTACAGATAATTAGCAATCCTTTCCTCTGCATGATCCACATCTCAAATGGTGTACATTATCACCATCCAGTTGATGACATAACTATTTCTAGAGATTGAGGCTCAGACTTTGAGCCGTGGACATACCTTTTGCTGACATTTTCACTACAGTAGAAAGCTTGTTCTGAAGAAGTGAATAGTCATTAAAAACTAAGGAAAATAGAGCACTGAATGGGAATGTTGTTTGCTACTATCATACTCTGAAAATCGGTATTTAATGGGATTGGTATGCATATTTTCTTTTGGGAAATAATATATTTTCCTCTGATTTCGTTGATTAAAGTTGGAGAGTTATGAGTCCCATCCTGAATGAAGCATATGATAAGATCTGTGTAAAACTAATATAATAGTATATTTATTTCACATTTCAAGTGCTTGTGAATACTTATTTTCCACAAAACCATCTACAGGTTTTTTCAGTAGCAGATAATCAGATTCTAGACTATCCTTTCTCTCACTTAGGGTTTAGATATTGCATTGCATAGTCACATGCTCTGTATCCTTTGTTTTGATTATATTTTCTTCAAGATACATTTACTAGAGGCTGTACTGGATTTAGCATAATTTCCACTACAACAATTAGCTGAAGAGCGGTAAATAATAAGCATCGGCATTGTCAGTGTAAACCCGGAAATCCAATGCCAGGTCCTCATTGTGCTCTGCTGGGAGTGCCAGATTCTCGAGAGTTGCATTACACAGCTTGTTAAGGACAGCCCTGAGGCCACTTCAATATTATGCTTGCCATCTTTTCACTGCAAGCCCACAGCCTGAGTGTGATGGTAGGCATTGAGCCATCAGCTCTGCCTGAATCAGCTTGCAGAGATACCTTCATGTGGTCAAAAGGAGGTGAGCAAACTGCAGCCCTACAACAGCTCCAGGGACTGGGTTTTTTTTTTATTGTGATATGTACATAGCCATTGAATTTTAAATTTTGGGCTTGTCTGTGAAATGCATCTCTAGAGCACCACAGAAGTAGGAATGCTGGTGAGCTCTCAGGAGTGTTTGAAAGGCATACGAAGTTCACATTTCTATTGCAGGTTGAAATACCCAGTTTTATTTGAGAATTGTCATTATATAGGAGTAGAGAAACATATAAATCTTTTCCTTGAAATCACTGTATCTTATCCAAAGTGCAGCCTTGCCAATTCAGTAATCTGTGTGAAATCTGGTCTGGGCCACGCTGGCGACTCCAAATCAGAGTCATCCGCATCCCGTCTGGCTCCTCTTCTTGACAGTCTCAGCAGAAAGGTCAACTGCCAAGGCTGTCAGAGAAGTGCTGCTGTATTGAGATACCTGATTATCTCTCTGGGGAAGAAGATGGGATAGGATGTGTGACTGAGACTGAGAATTTGTTCCGTACTTTTCTCAATAGTCCAGGGACGTGTGTGTTATTTGGGCAACAGCTGGCTGAGTCCATTGCCAAGCTGAATGCAGTAATGGTCCTTGGTGAAATGCAAGAGAGCAACCACAGATTTTTTTTTTATTATTATTTTTAACCAAAAATGTTTCCATGTAGTTGGAAAAGCTGAGCAATTTTGTGGGAAATTTAGGAAAAGATTGAATGTTCTGTGCTGGCAAGATTACATCTACAACAATGTCTGACATTTCACCATCACTGCTCAATGTGAGATGAGAAAACCAAAGTGCTGGTATAACTTTCCCTACTCTTCCGCATCAGTTTTTTTAGCACCTTATGTACAGTACATTTTCTAATTATAAGTCCCTATGTATTATTTTTTTACAGAGAGAACAGCTAAATAAAAGTATAGGTACCAGAAGATATCTAGGAGTAATAACCTGGTGGACCTTACTAGAGTTGTGTGGCACGTGAGCAGTGATGTAGCCTATTAGGAAGGCTCTGTCGTGAATACTTCCCTTCCTCTCCTCTTTCTCTTGGTACTGATTTACTGTTAATTGCATTTCAAACAAATTGAAATGGACTAATAGACTCAAGTCCATTATCCTAGCTTTTAACGCCATGAAATCATGTTTAGAGCTTTGCTCTAGGGGGGGGAAATGAATATCCCTAACATTTTCCTCCCAGTAATAACAGAAATACAGATGGAGATTTCTGCATTAGAAAAAAAGTGGAATGGGGAAAGCGTTCAAAACAAATTGCAGAAATAGTCAAGTCTTGTGTTTTAGTCCATCAACTGACTGCTCTTTGGGTTAGATAACTGCCTTCCGTTTATGCTAGTACACACTTAGATCTGTGCATTTTCATTTATTTTTATTCATTTGCTTTGTAGTGTTTTGTCCAGTTGTGTTCTAAAAGTGAAGAAGACCTTTATTACTCCTGATAGGAGATTAATTATGGCATAGCTCCTATTTTCTTTCATGTTTTTAGAATTGTTAGACAGCTCCTTTAATGGTGTAAGTTAACGTCTTGCTGTCACATGGTGTGTTGACTGTTTCAGAAGGCTGGAGCTCAGCTGTAGCTGTGTTATTGTGAGTGTACTCTTGAAATGGAGAAAATGAGACCGACCCTTCTGAGGTAGCCTGGATTTGGGAAGTCTGAGTGAGCAGGTGTAGAGGTGCTATGCTTGCTCCCAAGCAGAGTCCCAGGGGCATAGAAGAAAACTGCAGGAAGATTTCTCCATCCGGGAAGACTGAAGAAGAAAGAGCTTTTACTTCATCTAACAAGACTGGAGGAGAAATAGCTCCAGCAAGCTATTTCTGCCATCTGCCATGGATGGAATGAGCCAAGCCCTCAGGGGGTTGGAATTTAAGTTACCTGTTAATAAATGGGTAAACCTGTAGGAAAAATGTGGAAATACCTAAATTAGAACAACTTTTTGTTATCATGGCAGTACACAGAAGAGGAATATATCTTTCAGAAACCCGGGTGAGATAGTTTAGTTTTTATGTTATAACTAAGTTGACGGCACATCTGAATTCCACAGTGTGTCTCGGTAGAACTCTAGTACAGTCACTGGAACTTTATTCAGCTACATTCTCTGTGATTACACACATTTCAGTCTGTCTAGCTATATCTTTGTCGTCTTTGTGAAGTAATTCAGCTCTTTTGTGTTTACATCTTTTCAACATGTATAGAAGTGACTTGCTTAGGCAGCAGACGGTCATGTTCTTCCAGCTGAGCTCATCACAGACATTACCACCTGTGGCTGATGGTCACTGTCCACCTTACCGCCTTCCACAGCTCTAAAATTAATATTTCCTCACGGGCTTCAGTTCAAACTCAAGAAGACTTGGTTTAAGTGCACTATATATTTCACTATTGTATTTTTTTTCTTGTAAATCGCCCAGTGGATTTGTTAATATTCAAGAGCTGTCCACTTCCTCTGTCCCATCTGAAATGCTGGCATGGGGATATCAGCAGTTGTAATAATGAGGCCTAATCATGTGCGATTGTATGATATGGAAGAAATCTGCAATTTTATAAGTGAATAGTGACTGTTGAGAAGAGTTGAGGATTTTTATACATTAATAATATACAAAAGTAATGGGGACCACTGAAAATCAGCATGAGTTGAGTATGTCTTAGTATGATATCCAACAACAAGATTAGGAAAAGAGGAAGATATATTGATTATGGATGGGCATTTGAATTTTGCGTGTCAATTCAGAGTGCCTGATCACTTTATTCTGAAGTTGAAGAAGGTAGGAGGATAGGTTTTGTGCAAATGCCTGCACTCCCAATTTGTGCTAGTTACTCCTTTCTGCACAATTATACAACATGCAATAAGCATAATTTAAAAAAAGATCCATGTTGATTTTGATTAGGCTGATTAATCCACCCATATCAGCGTAACAGTGGAGATCTGCTCTCTCAGGCTCTATCTTCACGTTAATATATCTCTGTGTCGTAACTGAGAAGTCCACATTCTCAGCAAAGCTAATTTGCTTGTGTGGTGCCTCCGTGACTGTGCTACTTCCGTTTCTGTAGCTACTGTGCCATAAGATCTCCACCTTGGTTTTGGTTAGTTGGTGTTTGACATAGAAGGAAAATGGAAGTGGAGACCTGCAGAAGTCAGAAAGGACAGGAATTACCTGTGTCTACAACTTTGCAAGCCATTTTGAGTAGGTCATCTTCTATATAATTAAAGATTGACTGGAAGGGTCACATTTTACATTGTAAAACTAGTTCAGAATAAATGTTTTCTTGGAAGTACTACTAAAAAGAGCCTAAATTTTTAGAAAAGCAGTGGAAATCTTGCTCAGCTGACACATGATTTATCTGACATATTGAAATTTGGTCTGTATCTGTAATATCTTTGTAAATGACTATTTTATTTAATTAGCAAACACTTAATTAGACAAAGATTTGTCTAGCACCTCCTGTTCATTAAAACAGAAAGCATTCTCTATTTTAATTAGCATGACATTTTCTATAATCAATTTAATGAAATGCCATCTGCAGTTCTAATAGTACTGTGTACAGCAAGCACTGATTGACGTTTGTGTTGACAGCAAGGTATCAACCTTGTCTCATATTTGTATTTTAAAAAGATGTAAAATATGGGGAAAAGAGGACTCTGGCTTGCTAATGCTGCTGTTTGTGCTGCAAAGCAGAATTTTAGTTAAACAAAATGAAACTTAGTAAATATTTTCAATGGGAAAACAAGCATTTACAGTCTTCAGGTTAACACTGTTGGTAATTTCAGAAGACTGCCCTGAGGCCTTTGTATTCTAGATATTGTTAAGCAGATTGTTAAGCTTTTCTTGGATGTCTCTCTTTCTCTTTCCTTCAGTTTTTCTTGCTACTTATGCTCTCAAGACTGTTTGATAGATTGCCATAATATCCAATGGTTTTTTATTTACAAAACTGCCTAAGTACTGATGCTGCTGTATCCCCAGCAAACTTCTTGGGCCCTTCCCTCAAACAGGAGTCTGGGGGTCATCAGCTGAGCCTCCTCCCGCCAAGCAAAAGGCAGGCTCTGCTAGAGTTACAGGAGGGTGTATCTACTCCTCTTGCTATGGTACTCGCTGGATAGGGAAAAGCCCCAGATTTGTGTCTGTGTTCTGTGTTATCATGGGAATAGAGAAAACAAAGTGGACAAAAGTCCATCAGATTTCTGTAATGCTCATCGTTTGTAACTGAGGGGGGGTTAGGATATGAATACTTAAAAGAATGTCAGTGCCTCGTACTTCTGGGCTCATTTAGGCAACTTGTTTAGGCTAAGATTTACAGTGCTATGTACAAATTAGCCAGCATTTAGCTGCCTGTGCTCCGTTTACCTTCTTTATAAATCAGCTTTTTCTTCAAACTATTTAATATCAATATTAGTAATATCTAAAACACTACTGAGACAGGTCCTAGCAAGTTGGACTTGGCATGTCTCTATTGAAATTGATGGATCCACACAAGTTTATCTCAGGAGTTACCATGAAATAATATTCTTTATTATCAACAAAGAATCAAAATTAGCAAATATTCTACCAAAGTACTTTTGTTTGGCAAACAAAATTTACGTTAACAGTACTGTGAATTTAGTAGGAATTAGGGTTTCTTTCTCCAAAGAAGTACTCTTCATTCTGTTACTTTGACAAGATGTTAGCATTTGCAGAGATTATTCAAGGTAGTTTCAGTGAACATGGTGCTAATGTGGATTTATAAACTACACAGCTTTTGGTTTTATAGTAAGCTTGGATTGCTATGATGATTATTAAAGGCTAGAGGAAAAACAAGGTATGTATTCACAGGTTAAAATTCACAGCTTTAAAACTCTGTGAACAGGATAGAATAAAATTCAATAAAATAAGCCCACTGGTAGAAACACAACTCTTGCATGGCTAAGAGGAAGCATGCAGAGAATATTGGAGGCTTAGGTATAGGAATCTCCTAACTCCTGTGGCTTTAGTGAGCCTATGTTGCCTCCTTAAGTTTTCACAAATTCTCAGAGTCCATGCAGGGCAGTTTTCCAGCTTTTATGCTTTATCAGGCAAACCCCACTTGTTCCTGAAGCTGTTGGATCTTTCCAAGTACAACACAGATGACTCTTAGTTGACCGGTCATGCCTTATATCTCTTTTGATCTGTGATCTCTTATAATATATCCCAGATTTAGAGGCCTACAGAAATGTCAAAACATTTCAGATCACCTTTGTTCATTCACATGTAGGACATGACTAGCTTTCTCTTGACTTACAGCTGAAATATGCAGTTAATAAGTGTGTCAAGAGTTTAAGGCACACAGGGAGACTCTTGGAGTGACTAGTGAGAGAATAAAAAATAATTATATGGTAAGTAGCCTGGAGCTTTTTGTCTCATGTACAGGTATGAATATGCAGATACCACCAATAGAAGAAGGAAACTTTCAGCTACTAGAAAGTTGAATCAATATTGCACGTTGGACTAAAAATTGAGACTTAAGTTCCTCAACGTGCTATTGATGGCCTGTGACCTGCAGCAGATCACTTCAGCTTTTTGTACATCTTCTTTATCTGTTACCTTTTGTATTGTCTTTTCTAATTCTTTGAAGCAGGAAAGCAATGCTATGTAATAAAGTTTCTAACACAACAGGCTTGTTCATCTGTAAACAAGGAAAAGGTTGGTTTTTGAGGAAATAGTTGCCTTACTTAATATTAATTGTATACTTGTGAAGTAAGGTGCAGTGGATCTCTGTAGGTAAATCTTGTTCTTCAAGTTGATAAAAGAATAATTAATGTTCATTTGGGAAACACTAGTGAAAGAGAATAAAGAAACAGTTCAGTGAACTAACGTTGCACAACTTGTTTGAAATAATTAGATGATTTATTTGACAAATCAATTGCAGTCTAGATATCACTTCTCATAGCATTGCTTACAGATACAGTAATTTTGAGTAAAGATAATAGAGGCTGGCTCTAAACAATAGTAAGTTTTTAAAGTTTGGAATATGGAATTTTAGTCACAATTTAGATTTGCTTTAAAGTATATGGTAACTTGCCCTTTCAACCCAGTCTGTGTAACTTAAATTACAGCATGAGTTGCTTAATTTCAGTGACATGTGAAATCAGAATTTATACTCATCAGATAAACCACCACCATTCAGTGTCCTGCTTTCAGAAAGCTAAATTGTTAAAGACCATGTAGACCCTGGGCCAAATTCTTACACTAGCACAATTCAGGACTTGATTTTCAGTGATGGTAATGTATTTATAAGGATGGGAATTAGTCCGTTTTTTTCCCCCCACATAATACATAATTTTTAATTTTAATTTAAAAGGGCCTGAATTTTTTTTTAGATATGTGTGAACATATATGATGCCGTGTGAAGCTAGTTGGAACAGTGAGTGCTGCAAATAAATTCTGTAGCATTTAGGACATGGCAGAGTTGTCAGTTCAATAAATGAGGGTAAATTCAATAAATGAGGCTAAAGAAGTTATTGCAGAATTGATGGGGATCAAGCTGCTTGTCAAATATGAAAGTTTTGCATTGATTTCTTCGCATTTTATGATATTTTGCCTGTACTTTGACATTCCTTGGAGTATATATTAGGTCAGGCACAGTACAGGGCTGCATCTCCTGCCAACAACCCATATCCTGTTCTTGAGCAGAACCTTTACCAGTGTTGAACCTAAAACCGGAACAATAGCCTTAGTAAAACTATTTATATAAAATGCTGCTTTCATTTTAAAAAAGACCTGAGATTATGATGATGCCATGTCGACGTCATAGTTGCATCACTGAGGGTGATATTTATGACATTGATATATACATCCAAACTGTGATTTAAATTGTATGGATTAATCATTACAGCAGAACATGTGTTCCACCTTCTTTGCCTAGAGATAAGAGCACATGATGAAAAAATTTACTTTTAAAAATAAACAATAGCATAAGAATTTTGACATTTAGCCTCACAATAATAAAATTATTGTTGGTTCTGTAGCTAGTATAATTCTGCAAAAGGATATAATATTTATGTTGCTGACTCAGGTGAAATCATTATGCTGTGATAATCACAGAAGAATTTTGGGTTTAGAGTTTGTTTTCATGTGATATTTAATATTGCATTATTTGTGAAAGCCAGAAAAGTTCGGCAGCTGGTTTGATCTACAGAGCTGCATGTCCACTAGGCACTGTCCCTCAGAGTCAGCTTTAGAAATAAGCTCAAAATCAAGGTGAAATAACTTCTTCCAAAAGATAGTTATCTATAATAACAGCTGAGCCTACTGTACCTTTTTCTGTCTGCCTGAATCACCAAGTTTGTTTTCTTATTCAGGCAGACATGACGTTTGTTTTCTAACAAACCCAATGACTTTAATTAAACTAGACATACAGTTCTGATGAAAAACCTTAAATATGCAGTACAGAGAACAGGAAACATATTTATGGCATTCTTTGTTGAAACCCCTGCAATTGAGCGAATCAATTTGGTAAGCAGTACCAGAGCCATCTCAGCAGGTAAACTAAACCACCTGCTGCAGGGTAAGGCAGGGGAGGGGAGAAGGAGGGGTAGTCCATTTTGTCTGCTGGGGAAGAATTTCTCTTCTGAGATTTGTGGAGTTTTGACACTGTGCCTTTGAGCATCATACCAGGCATATTCCCATGTCGATTCTCTGAATGCCGCTGCAGCACTAACCAACCCCAGTATCCCATCTGTGGCTGAGATCAATATTTGATAGTCTGTAGGAAAGTGGAGTAGAAGGCACAAACAGGAGACAAATTATGTATCAGAATGAAGAATAAATATTCCTTGATCCCACAAGCAGTCAACTAAAAAAACCCAAGGTTTGAGATTTCTATTAAAATTGTCTTAGCACAGAGCTACAAACACGAGTTATATTTTGCAGACAATCCTGCATTCCCAAAGATTCATTGCAGAAGGGAATGGGAAAATCAATAGAGGGAGTTAAATCCAGAGATTCCAGGCCAGAAGAGATTGCAACAGCCTTCCAAACTCAACCCTTTGTATTTTTACCCACATTCAGACTAAACTAATTCTTGACATAAAGATCTAAAGCATATATTTATGAAAAAAACTCCCAGGGCTGCTGATTCTGTCATCTCCTTTGCTGAGCTCTTTCAGACGTCCCAGCCTCCATACCTGTTGTCAACGTTTCCCTGACTATGTATCTATATGACCTAGATGTCTTTGAACTTTCCCTCTGTTAACCTGAATGGTTTTAACCATTCCAACCTTGCATTTTCGATTGCCTTCTGATCCAGAGTTACACTGCCAATTTCTTAGTATTCCTCTTTACTCATTTCCAGTTCTTACAGTGTGCATTCCAGGAACTGGACATTTTATAATACTGTCAATCTCATGAGTGGTGTGAGCAGAGTTAAAATCACTCTAGGACTTTTACTTGTGATCTATAATACTTACGGTGAAAAATTGCATTAACTCTTTTTGTCATTGAGAATACATAGTACAGTAATTATCTGTATAAACCCATAAGCTTTTCTTATCATCACTGTTCTTCGAGTTTTCTGTGTACAGTAATGACTATTTAACCAGATGAGACTGATCACTTTGTAGGAGTACCCTGTCTTCCTCTTTATTTTTCTTAGTGATACTATTTTTAATACTTCTAATGTGTTTCCAGTTAATTCTGTTTAATGTAAGCTTTGGAACCACGGTGTTGTAAAATAAATCAAATACCTTGAAATAAACCCAATATACAGTTTCAGCATAGTTGCCAATATCAAACATAACCCTGTCAAAGTTTATTTAACAAGATCTGTGTTCCATAAAATGCTATCAGATATTAATGATATTGCTAGACAGTATTTTGTAGGAAGAATCCTGGATTTATGGTGCCACTGTTTTATTTGGGACTGATGTGAGAATAGCTTATGTACAGACCTTTGGTTGTCTGTCTTCACCTTTTAGTAGCACAGAATAAACTGTCATCCAGTGGTCTGGAGCTTCCAAAGTTTTCAGAAATTTGAGAACTATTACAAGTAGGAAATTTTCAATGACTGTTTTGTGTACATCGTCCAGGGCTGGTGACTTGATAACACATGTTCTTTATAGAGGCTTCTTCACATTCTCCTTTGCTGAACACAGAATGCTTTCTATGATGTCCTTAGATGGGTAATGTGGCTTTTCAGTGCTGCAGTTTGTGCACAGCCTAGAGGCTTTTACATGATACTACTCTTTGTTTTAAATTAAACGAAAATTTCTTTGAAGTAGGAGTTCTCCTTCTCTGAATGGCTTTGTGAAGTGTCAGGGATCCTCAAACTTTTTTGTGACAAAGATTCCAAAATAATAAACTAAATCAACCAGTTGTGTAAATGGACAATTTTAAGGACTAGGTATTACTTTCTTTTGTAGACTTTTTGACTCTAGGTAACAAAAATCTCAAAACAAATGTATGTTATAGCTCTTATTTACGTTTGAGCTATCAATGAAAAAAATCATCATTGTGTTGTGTGACCATCAACTATCACGTTGTCCAGCCTGACAAGCTATTGATTGAAGTGAGACTTCCATATAAATCAATATGATTATTTTTGAAGACTGTCTTTATGCTCAACGCTTGCGTGATATTTTGATACCGTCTTTCATCTGAGAATATCCATGCATTTTGCAAGTGTTCATTTAATTTATGCACTTCAGGAGTTAACTACTGAATCCAATATAGAGATGAAAGCCCAAGTTCAGTGAGAGGTATAATTACTGTCCAGTAAAGTGTGTCTTTTGAAGAGGTCTGGCTCAGTTTTCCGTTTTGATCATTTGAATAAATTCTCTTCTAACTTGAGAACAAAGGCTTTAATTTATGTCATTCACAGTATTTGCTATTCCAAATGCCATTTCACACCATGCGTATGACTTGCAAGAAAAGCACTAGGACTGTACATTTAACTCACGGTCCTGTTAACAATTTTAAGGGCAAATTCTTTATTTGGGTGAAATGTTCATGGTAGGATTAGTTAATGTGGCATGATGCTATAAATCCTATTGGCCAAATGTAGGTGGGATGTGGAAAAGTAGATAACTGGGAAGGAGTTATATTCTGATACTGTTGTTTGGATTTGGGTATCATGTTAGTCTCACCTATAGACCAAAAATGCATTCTTCAGAGCACTGTTCGAGTGGTGGGAAGGAACAAGCTAGTTGTTGACAGCTGTTCTATGTTTCTGGGTTATATGTGCCATTTCTCACATTATGGTTTACTCATAATTGGGGACAGTTCTTTTCAGTGCTAGGGTACCTAAAAGAATACATGAAATAAACCTTACAAGAAGTTGCAAGAACTTTAATATTCTGTAGTAACTAGAAACCTGAAACCAAAATAACTTTATACAGTGTTACTACTTTTTATTCAAAATGAATATTTGAAATCTTTTTCTTTATAAGAAGTTACTGTTAATTCTACACTTCACAATCTAATTTTCCTTCCTAAACTGTAGCTCTGATAATAGTGCTAAACTCCATCAATCCCACCCCACTTCCCAGCCATGATCCTAAAATAGCTTTGTAAGCTCTTCAAATGAGGCTTCATTAATTTTACAGAACATACCAGAGGATATTCTCTAGTGCTGTATATCTGGAGTTTCTGTGGAGTCAATTAAAATACAGCTTCATTTTTCTGAATAAACGAAGCATATTTTTTATGATAGCATAACCTTTTTCTCTAGTCGTGTTTACTTCCCACTTCATAAAATTCAGGGATCTGTAATGAATTTCTCAGACATTACTGAGGGTTAGTAAAGTTCTTTTGTGTTTCCTTTAGGCTTAATTTAGAACTTTTCTTATGCTTTCTTCATTTTTATAACAAAAGTTTCATTTGATTAAATATAAATCTCTTACATGGGTTTTAAATAACATGAAAGAATCAGCAGCCAATCTATTCAATCTTTTTTTAGAAATAGGGGGAAATTTGGAACCAATTCTCGTTTTAAATCAAGGCTAATGTAGTTGTATTTCTTGGTAATTTTACAGGTACTGATACAGATACAAAGCCTTTTTCATCGGAGTCACAACTAATTATGTAATTTTTTTTCTTTAGTTCAGGTGTATTAGATTATATTTTTATGGAAATTTATAAATAAAGTTGGTGGTAGAAGGAAAAAAAAAAAAAGACAGTTCATCCCACAGTGTTTTATATGTTCTACAAATGGACCTATTTAGCTTTAACCCTCCTTTGCTAACATTCAGTTTATGTGATGATCTAGTATTCTGTGGCCCAGCACTAATTGCACAGGACATGGACTGTCTTAAGATACAGTACATGTATTTGTCAATCCTGTTACCGGAGATACAGAATAGTACAGAAGTTTTGTTAGAATCACTTCTAAGGAGATATGTGAATATGGTGTCCAGTAAAGGCTTTTTTCTTTGCAAAAATTTACTTTTGTGTATGACCCTTTTCCTAGTGCATATGGTTGGACATTAAAGTGTCAGACTGACAGTGCTACCAAGGTTTTATATTCAAGATGTCACTTCATTCACAGCAATTATACTGGATATATTTTTGCCACAGAAAATGTTTCCATTTAAGTGAAATATTTTTCAGTGAGGTCAGCATGCTATAAGGCATAAACTGGTATTTTTGAAGCTCGTGAGGGAGATCAACAAAGGTAGATATCATGAGTGCAATGCTTCTCTCAATCTTGTTTACATATTGTAATATTCTAATAACCTTAATATGCTGGTTTTCTCTACAGAAGTATTAAATACTCAATATGTTTGTTAACTGTTAATACCTTTGTTGTTGCAGATACAACAGTGGTGTATAAAAATAGGAATGGACATGTTGTTGAACTGAATGTAGAAACAAATACAACTACATTATTATTGGAAAATACAACTTTTGTAAGTAATATATTATTTACTTACTATTTAGTGGAAGTCGTCTAACATTTTTTCCTGCAACAGGAGTGAGAGAGTACAATATTTAAAGGTTACAGAAAATATATTTATAACCTAGACTAGATTATGTATAAATGGAAAGTGTAATCCATTCCTCTGTCAGTGCATGATTTCTGGCTGAAGTTATTTGTTGTTTTATTCCTACATGTAAATAAGCAAGATGTTGGAGGATATGTTGTTGGCTATAGTCCATGCTTTGTTCAGGCCATTTGAAGGATCATGCCTGGCATATGTGCTGGTGAATCTACCTGGTGTCTATTATAAAAGATTTTATAAAATGAGAGTATGTTACGCAAAATGTTGAGAGCTTTTCGCTATTGGAAAAGGGGAGAAGTGTTCAAAAATCGTATGAAGATTTTCCTTTTATGGCAAACTAGATGATTGGGGATTATTATTCTTGACCAATAAATAGTATCTAGTGAGTAGTTTGCATATGTTTCTGACTAAAAGTAATTGCTAAGAAATGCTTTAATGCCTTAGTCTACATTTTCTTTTGCTTTGCTTGCTGCTGTTATTCTCAGTGATACCACTTATATCCTACCCTGTAATTCTCGTTTATCAGGGTTTTGCAGCATAAACACGTGGCTTGTCAATCTTTCCTCATAAATACTCCATACAGACCACTGGCTGTTATTGTTAATCCCTGTATTTTTAATTTAGTAAAATCTTCTGCACCTGCAGACCCAAAAGGATGACTCATTTTCATCAGTGGTCTTTGGCAAAAGCTGATTTTATTCCTGGTCTGTTCCTGGCCTTTGCTGATACAGATTTCTCCTTTCAAAACATAAAGCCCCTGGTGACCTTTTCTTCTAACTCCTCGAACTATAAAGAGGAGAGTAGAAGCTCAGGAGAAAGAATTTGATGCTGACTTCCTAGGTCAATGTAAAGATGAAGGCGAAGGGAGGAGAGTATTGTATTTTGATGGGGTGTGTGTGAGGCTCCCTTTGTACAAGCTGCACCCTTCTATACTGGGATGTGCCTCCAGGTACCTCTTAGCCCAAAAAAGGCTGGCAGACACAATTAAAAGGGGGTGAAAAGATGAATTACTGTAAAGTACAAACGACAAAGTATTATTACTCTAAAGTACAAACCACAAAGTATTGCAGAAGCATTTTCCCTCTTATCCATGTGTATGTGAGTGCTTGCCTGGCTATGTAGAGGATTAACTGTGTCAGGCCTATGTATTGCCTTCAGTGTATCCCTTGAATACAAGCAGCTGCTTGGACATCCCTGCCTATAAAACTTGACTTTAATGACAAGACTTGAGTTTCCTCACAGATGAATTCATATACTTTTGGCTGCAAGTATTTGGCTCATACGATGTCAAGTGTAATGCCAACATGACAAGCTATTCAGGCCATTATGCTAAACCAGTCTTGCCAAGTAACGATGGATCAGTATGGACAGGCTGCTTCACGCTGCAAGCATCGCTTCTTTTCACAACATTGCTCTTATCTCGGCTTTATATGGAACTGATTCATCCTTAAGTCACACAGACTGAGAGAGCTCTAGATACCTATTCTTAGTTAGAAATGTGGGAAACTGATCCAAAATGGGTAATATTTAAGCAACCATTTAACAGTTATGTGTGGAACAGAGACAAATAAAGACTTTTTTTTCCTGCAAAGCTCCTTCCTGTACACAGTCAAAAGCTAAGAGTGTTAGAGGTAAATGAAGTGAATTCCAGCAATGATTATTCCTATGGAAGTAGAATAAAAAGCTGAAAACAGAGCAGAAGACTCAGTAAGTTTGTTGGTGTATACTTGGCAGACAGCAATGGGAAATGTTCCTGTGCCGAGTTGTCTGTTGACAAGGTGGCCAGTGATCCTTTCAGGAGATCATAACATTACAGAGGCAGATTGTATGGCTGAAATCAAAAGCTTCCCTGTTCGTCTAAGCTCCACTGTCCCTCAATTCACACTGCTAAGTGTACTCTTACAAATTTAGACACCTGGATCGTTTATCAAACATTTTCCTCGCGCAGTGTCACATCTGCTTAATCACTGGTGCGTAATTAGAGTGGTGCTGGTTTAATGACTCTGCAGAGATGTCTTGTATTACTAAAAAATACAGATCCAGCATAAGCAGTGGCAATGCAAGTTCCCTTATTCTTCCCTATCAAAGAGTTTTAGTCATTAAAGTGTCACCTTTTGATGGGAGTTATTAGTCTGTTTTCAATCTGCATTCCCTTTCCTGCTTGCCTCTCTGCAGCAGCTCCCCAGAAGTGGCAGGTTTTTCTTGGTAATGTTGATAATTTTCCACTGAAAATTGAACTGCTATGATAAACTCATTGCACAGAGTCAAGGGGCTAGTAGTGACTCTTTGTCACTACTGATGAGGCTCTATTTGAATCAGCAGCTCAAAACAGATTTTCTTTTTTCCTCATTACTAATCCCCTGAAGCAATCTTCCACAGTGTCCAGATCACTGTCTCTTCTTTTGCATCTTGGAGACTGCCATTTTTGTGCAAAGTACATTTCTTTTATCCTTCGCTGTGTTGCTTATTGTCTGTAAGTCAGACAGACCTACTGAAGAGCTGCTATGCTCACTGTGTGTGTATCAGCAAAAAAGCAGAGTGCAATTTTTTAAAAAACGTATGTATAAAGATTTTTTTTAAAAAAACTTTAAAAATCCCCTAAAAATATTCCTGTACCTGGAAAGAAAAAAGGTTAAGTGTTTTGTCATTCTAAGATGCCCATTTCTCTCCCATAGTGAAATATCTATCCAAAGTTTCATCATTAAATTACTTTTTTTCCAGTGTCATTAGATTTTATTCAGAACTAGACGAAATGATTGCATTTCATTTGTCCTTTTCTAATCAAATCCTTTTCTATAATCAATCTAGTAGTAAAATAATCTGGCCTTTATATAATTAAACTATCAGCAAAGCAATATTATGGATAACAAATACAGAGACATAAGTGAAAAGAGTAGCTTGTAAAGCACAAAGAATATCTATTAGTGTCACTGGATATCGTAATTTAAAGACGTTTTCCAATACATATTTGTCATTTAAGTGTGTTCCTGTAGAACATCCTGTTTAAGATGTCTAATAAACAGTTAATATTCTGAGCGAGCAGCATATAAATGCTAACAGCTGGAGGCTGGGTAAGTCTTCTATTAAATAGAGCCAAAAAAGCCATAGACATTAATCACTGTGTGGCATCCTGATGTTTTCAATGCTGCCTCGATATGTGATTACAGTATGTTCTCTATCATCTGTCTGAGGTGCCTGTCACCATGATCATAAGTGACATGCCTACCAGTTTTTCAGCATTTAGCAATACTTTATTACACGCTACAGTTCCAAAATAAGTAACATTACGCCACATTTATCTGAGTAATTTCAATATTTAACAAGTGTTTTACCTTTTGCTGTCAACTATTACATAAAGTTGCTAAGAACAGGTTACTGGTTCACACACAACCCAGCCACAAGATCTGGCTAAGCTGGAGAGGAGACCACGAAGGACCACATGGATTCTTTTGCTCAGAGGACATTGTCCACCTAGTCCCTTATCATACTTCTAGCTCAGCACCTCTACTCTGTTTTACAATCCTTAAGCCCAAGCCAAAATGAAAAAAAGCAAACACAGAGATGAGAGAAAACATGTGTCGGGACCATGTGTTTTGTTATGGTACTTTCTAGATGTGTTGAATCCTCTGAAAGAAACCTTTATACATTTTGCCTTCTTTTCTCCTTCTCAAAAAAAGCTGCAATAATTATGAAAGCGGTAAGACTGTTTTTTATTAGCCCTTGGTTCCACTGCTTTTGTGGCAGATGTATGCAAAATTATTCAGATACTATGCATACACCCTAACAAACACTCAGTCCAGGATCCTGGGTCAGAAATAAATCTAGCATGACTCTTGAAGACTTCTGAGTGTAGTTGATGGGATATATTTTGAATCATCAAATAAAAGGCTGTTGATTTGTTTGCAATTCCCAATGATGCAAGTAGAATTGTTTTCAATTTGGAAACTCTAGAACAGGGTCTTGTATTTACAACAGCTTCCTCCCAGCTGCATGCTTTGGACTCTTCTGAAACCCAGCAATTCCTGACTTGCTCTCCCCCTTGATTTCGGTGCCTTTCACCAACTCTTCTCAAGTGCAAGGGGAAACTGTATCCTGGTGCACATCAAATATTACTGAGATGCAAACCCGTTTCCAGGGGCTTATACCCTAAACCCAGGACTATACCCTAAACTATGTTGTATTGTCATATGACTGTGGACCATCTTTTACACAAGGATAGAGAGAGAAGGATTACTGCTTGCTGCCTACTAATTGGGGGATGTCATCAGAAGAGTAAGCAGAGCAGGAGTAGTCTTGGCTCATGAATCATTATCAGGCTGTGGCAGCCCAGCTGTGAAAACCTTGTGGAGGCCTTGCAGCCAAAAGCAGAGAATGAGAGTTCTCTGTTTCTGAACAGAGCTTTTGGCAGGGACTTTTCTGTGGTGTTTTACAGACCGTTGTTCATAAACAGCCCTTCTTGTTGATCATTCTCCTATTTTTGATATTTTTTTTTGGTTTGTGTTCCCCAAGCACCACACCCCCTTCCTCTTTTGACGGTAAACTCAGTGCAGCATCTTAATGCAATTATAGTTCCTTTGTTGATTAATGCAGACTTAATTGCAAGAGTAGTTTACATGCTTATATTTTAAGAGCCTCACGTAAGAGATTAATGAAAGGGTGAATAATGGTAAAAACATTAAACAACATTATATAACCACATAAATATTAGTAATTGTTGCAACACTGGACATTTTAATGACCCACACATGTTGTAAATAGGTGGTTATGAACACTGTAACATTATTTCTGCTCTCCCATGCTCCTCTAAATGTTAAATAACCCCCTCAGCAAAACCTTTTCAGTAGAGGGGTTTTTATGAGTTAGAGTTTATTGTTGCAGTGCACCACTGTGCACAGAGATGGGGAAACCTGACAGGGGAAAGGATTTGAAGTCACTGTGCTTTGATGGTGGCCACTGGGTTTTGTCCAAGTGAAGGACATAAAAACATACTTCAGTATACAAAATGCAGGGGACAGTACTCCAAAGTGCCAGGTGAGGGTAGCTTTGTGGGGGATCTCTCTAAATAGTAGTCCTGATGAGATCGTTCCTTGATATAGAAAATAGTTAAGGGTTAACTATGTCAAAGATGGAGAATGGGAGGAAGAAAATTCTGTGATTTACTGTTTAAGAGGTTATTTTTTACTAGGGAGGCAATGGTGTGGGGCTCCTGTGAGCTGCACAGGTCTGTTCACATCTTTTTAATGTCCTACAATCACCTTCTCCTGTATGAAAGTATTTTGGGACTGCATAAGGAGTTTTAGGTGGGTTTGGGGAATTTGGTTTGTGTTTTTGAGAACCACCCATCCAGGATGGCCCCCATCCGTAGGGTAGAGTTCAGCTTAGATCGTGATTTAAGTCACATTCATCTTTTAAGATGGATAGGAAACCTGAGTGTTAACAGTTACAGCACATAGCACTGCAGGATTTTTGGATCTAGATTAAATGTTCAGGTGACACAAGAAATAGTGCATTAAGAAATGTAACCTTGGAAACACATGTTTTTTCAATATTCTAAGCATCGTGCATTTTCCTAATTACAACCTGACTCTCTTCTCAGAGGTCCCATGTTTTTACTGCTACGAGGCTTGCTCTTCTGCTAGGCTACATGCTCTGCTGCTCTCTCATCTAACCTCCCTGTGGTCCATCTTCTCCCTTCAGTCGCATCAGTGGTAATGGAAAGAAAATCCCACTGTTCACTTGATTGCTGACACCACCTGTGGAAACTGCTACACACCAAATGCCTTCTCATTTTGCAACTAGTGTAATTTTGTCCCATCTGATTCCTCTTATGCATTGCCATTTGGTCAAGGCCTGACTGATATGCTGAGCTGAATATCTACGAATACTAATGAACTCCCATACATAGATGGTCAGTTATACCACTAAGTTAAAATTCTGATACAGATGTAAGTATGTGATATAAAGAGATGTATGAGTTCCTTAGTAGTAGAATTGCCACCAGGCTTTAAAGTAACATTCTGAAGGTCTTGAAATATTTTATCCTGGATGAATAACAAAAATTTTTAAAGCCTAAATGCGTGTAAACTTAGCACTGAACAATAATTGGAGAAGGATAATAATAGGAGTGTGGAAGATGTAGGTTTCTTGGGAAAGTAGATGTACAAGAAACTGAAACAGAATGAGGGGTAAAACTAAAGGAAAAACCCCAACAACAAAAACAAAGTAAGCTCTGCCAAAGTGAAAATTTCTTACAATAGGTTTTTTAACTGTGATGTATTATTTCACTTAAAACTATGCAACTGAAACTATGAAAAAAGAATACTATAAAGTGTTTGTCAGTTGTTAAGGATATGTTTTTACAGCTCTGGGCTAGAGTATGTTATAGGTAACGTGCATCTGTTTGCTCTATAGCATATTATTGAAAGATTATGAATAAGGCACTGATTTAAATGTCATAGTAGTTAAAATCCACAAAAATAGTTAGAACATTTTATAGTAGGTGAAAGAATAGAGCAAAGATGAAGGGAGCAGCCAATACATCAATAACTAAGAACCAGGCTTTAAAAAAACAGAATAAAAAGAAGGTGACACTGAGGGGCCCCTGCTGAGGATGCAGAACCTAAACCCACCCTAAAACTTCTCCTGAACACAATTATAACAAGTATTTCTGTTAGAGAAACACACATAAAATGCAAAATGAAAAAAATAATTAATCAATGCAAAATATTGACATTGGAAATTAAACTTGAAAATATATTGTTTATCAGAATTTTGTTTTCCCTTTTAATCGTCCATATGGAAAGATGGAAGTCAATGGGGGGGGGGGGGGAGGTGTTGTCCCTTATGTTTATTTGTTGCAGAATCACTTTTTCATTTGCTTTTACTCTTACTGTCTCAAGCAGTTCTCATCTTTTCTTTCCATACAAAACTATGTTTAGCAAGAAAAAATTGGAATATGGATGAGAAAATGAAGCTGGAAAGCTGAAGGGCAAAAGACTGTTTAAATGGACTGTGACATTTTGCCTCCATTTGGCTTTTACCCTTGCAATCTATGGTGACAGTGAGACTAGCAGTCATTGCTTGTCCATGGGATTGTCACATCATGCATCACTGTCAGGACAAGACTTAAAACTCTTGTCATGTGAGGTATTTCAAAGAGACCTAGAAATGGAATGTTTAATATGGGTAGACCTAGTTATACAGTCAGTAGGGTTTTGGTTGGGTGAGGAATGCAAGATCAGATATAGCATCATTCTTTCATGTCTGAAAAAGTTAGATGATGTCAAATTCAGCAATATGGGAGGAATGGATGATAGATTTGTGGATTAAAAAGGGAAGGCAGCGTACAGGTGTTTAAAAATCATTTGGTTTTGGCTCAGAATTATGCAGCAGTCTGAAATGTAACTAATTTAGGGAATCCATGAATTTATCTAGTCATAGTGTTTTCTAGTTGCATACAGCTGATGGTTTTCATAAAGATCTTAAGTCTCAATGTGGCTAGGTAGAACTGACACATATTAGGGACATAAGGAAATTACCTTCACTTTTTCTTTCTCTTCTGCCTTTCTTCTGTTGTGGTTTGAAAAGGGGTGAGGGTGTATATGGAAGGCACAGTGCAGCACTGTGTTGAGTTACCCCAGTCTCCTAACTAGCTGATACTGTGCAGGGAAACTAGCCCTGCTTCTGCATCCAGGGACCATACCTAATTAGCCAGCTGTATTTCTCCTTGTTTCCGAGCTTCTTTGTCCAGAGCTACATTTCTCAGAGATCAAGCACAGCTAAACCATAGAGGCATATTCATAAGGGGCAGCATTAGGTCTCTCTTTCTGAACAAAGATTAAATATCTCCTGACAAAGCAAGAAGCTTGAAAAGTTGCAGATATGCAGACATGATAGCACAACAAGCATCCTCCAGATTTTTGATAACAAGACACCCGAGGTTTTTTAATTCCCAATGTTTCCAATATGATATTTTTCTTTAAAACTCAAAAATACGTTCTCCTGAGAAGAGAACAAACGCTTGGGTTCAGAGTATTCACAAACTTTTTTTTTAATTAATAAATATATCTAATCCCTGTAGTGACTGTCTCAATAGTAAGCCTCCCAAGGGCATGAGTGACATATGTCTTGGCTCTTACAGCAGGGACCGAAACTTTCCTTTAAGCCTATCACCAGCTGATCTTATCTCCTCAGCCATGGAGTCAGTCATCTGTTTGTTGGTGAAATACCTTAAAGATGTTTGTGGGGAAAAGCTGAAATCTGTCTTTTGTTTTAGTGTACTCACAGACTGTGAGCTTACTTGCTGTGTTAGGCAGGAGGAATGAGTCAGGTAATTTTTTTTTTCCCCTGTTGTTAATCTAGAAGGGCTTCTTCTGTGCGTATGAGGAGACAGTTTCTGAATTTATTGCCAAAATTGTGTTTGTCTTTACCCAAAACCCCCAAAACAGAACTCTAAGGAAATTTTTAAATCACTTTAAGTGACTTTAAGTCACTTAAATCTCTCTGAAATTCTATTAGAATGAAACATATATTTCTTTAAAGTCTTGATCGTAAATCCAACTTTAAAAAATGGACTAATTATGTTTTTATGATAATTTAAGAAATCAGGATTGCTGTCAGCTTTGGTAATGAACACATGATTTCTACTGGTCTAATTTTAATTTTGTTTCTTAAGTGAAACTTTAAACAGTATGAAACAGCTTTATGCTCCTTTTAGCAAGAATAATGTCATTACCTGCAATCAAGAGATTATATCTTATTGGCATTGCATGTGCACCATGTGTCTCAGGCATTTCTGGAGGCAATCAGAGTTTTACAGGTGAGTGCAAGCTGAATGAACAAGGTCATCTTCAGTAGGATTGAAATGTTTTTAAATCCCAAATCCACAAGACTCTACACTTGGATATAGAATATGTGAGTAGCTGTTGCTGGTGTTGCCTCAAACTGCCAATAGTTTGCAGCTGAGCTACTCAGGTGTTTGCATTAAGTTCATCATTACTTTTGGGGTGGAATAATCAGCAACTGAAGATTTTTACTAAATGCATGAAATTATAAGCACTGTACTCCCTGAAAATGAATTTGGAAAGCTGCCTGGGTTATATATTGCTGAAGACTGAGGTAGTGGGGTATTAATTAACTGCTAGAAAGCAGAGAAATTTCAAAATTCCACTTCTAAAAATGTTTTCAGTGATGTGCTAAGAAAAGGGAATGTTATTCATAGATTGACATTGACATAGTCTCTGCTTAAAGGTGTTTTGAGCACAGTAGAAATCTCTTCTGAATGCTTTATAGATACGAAAGGATGCTTTTAGGTTTGTTTTCTGTTCTTTCCTCAAGACTGCAGATTTATCTTCTAACTTTTGATACTGTCATGCTCTTGCATCAAACTAATGCAGTTTATCTTCAAAACTAATTTTTTCTCTTTGATTTCTTCGGATAGCTTGATTCTAATTATATAACCTAGGAGCCTGAATTTAATCTCTGTATCAACACATAGCATCTCTTCAGTTTATTGGAAGATTAGCTTTTGCTTGTTCTTTTTACTCTGAATGTATTAGTTTCTGACTTCTGGTTTGTGTACCTTAAACCCTTGTTCAGTTCATTAGTTTAGCAGTGAAGGGAAGGAATATTATTCAAAGGGACCTGGACAGGCTGGAGAGATGGAACCATGCAAACCTCATGAAGAATCAAGGGCAAGGTCCTGCCCATGGGTCGGGGCAATCCCCAGCACAAATACAGGCTGGGCCATGAGGGGATTGAGAGCAGCCCTGAGGAGAAGGACTTGGGGGTATCAGTAGATGGAGAACTGGCTATGAGCCAGCAATGTGCACTCACAGCCCAGAAAGCCAACCGTGTCCTGGGCTGCATCAAGAGCAGTGTGGGCAGTAGGGTGAGGGAGGGGATTCTCCCCCTCTGCTCCATTCTTGGGAGACCCCCCCTGCAGTGCTGTGTCCAGCTCTGGGGGCACCAACAGAAGAAGGACATGGACCTGCTCGAGGGGGTCCAGAGGAGGCCACAAAGATGCTGAGGGGGCTGGAGCACCCCCTGTGAGGACAGGCTGAGAGAGTTGGGGGTGTTCAGCCTGGAGATGAGAAGGCTCCAGAGAGACCTTATAGTGGCCTTCCAGTACTTCAGGGGGGGCTACAGGAATGATGGCAAGTGACTCTTGTTCATGTGGTGTAGGGATAGGACAAGGGGTAATGGTTTTAAAATGAAAGAGGGTAGATTTAGATTAGATCTAAGGAGGAAATTCTTACCTGTGAGGGTGGTGAGACACTGGAACAGGTTTTTCAGAGAAGCTGTGCCTGCCCCCTCCCTAGAAATATTCAAGGCCAGGTTGGACGGGGCTTTGAGCAACCTGGGCTAGTGGAAGGTGTCCCTTCTCATGGCGGGGGGGTGGGACTGGATGATCTTTAAGGTCGCTTCCAACCTAAACCGTTCTATGATGATTAGGCTAAACAAAACAGGATGCTTAAGAAGTAAAATAAGGGAAAGCCTTCATCTGAACAGTGGAGATTTCTTGTTCTGCATAGCTATTAGTTTATTTTCTTTCGGCTTGTACCTTTGTGGTTCTCTTATTTGTTCTGTCCTACTTTTTTTATCCTTATCTGCATTTTCCACTTCTCCCTTTTCCTTTCATTCTGCAAAGAGATGTCTTGAGATTAATTTAAAATTATTTCCTTTGGTGCCCTTTAAAACACATTCTTATCTTCCTTGTATACTAGATACGGTAAATTCTTTCAGACATCAACATTACCCCTTGATTAAATTACAGCCCTGAATTCAATTGGGTGTCATGTAGTCTTGGATAGATGTAAAGCAATATTAGTTTTATAATGCTACCTTATGTTTCACTTTGCTCTCCACTAAAGCATTATCTTTCTTATAAGAAAGAGTTTTTCTTTAGTGCAAGTTGTCTTGCAAAATGTTTATGTATATGGTGTTAAAAGAAGAGCAATAGAGACACAGTGCACACCTGTTCTTTTTCTTGTATGTTACCTTTAAGACTAACGTAGTGACGAATCTCCCGTATAATCATTCCTGAAGTACACACCAACCAAAGTGTGTTCCCTCACCCTCCTGAAATGAATCGGTTATAGTTGTTATCCTTGAGCTTAGTGCTTGCAATCATGATAAAAAACTCCTCAGCTTTTTAATTGGTATTTAGTGCTGAAGTCAGATGCATCTGTTGCCATTGTACTGCTACCAGCAAAATAGACTAAGAATTATTTGAATCCTACTTTTGTGGAAATTGCATAGATGTTCTAAACCAGATCTGTCTTATGAATGGGAAGTTCTTAAATTACTGTTAAAATATTTGGAAAAAATTATCCTTCTTCTTGAAAAATGACTTCTATTGTTACTTCATTTTAGGTAACATTTAAAGCATCAAGATACTCTGTTTCACCAGACTTAAGATTTGTTCTTCTTGCATATGATGTTAAACAGGTAAGCCAACTATTCATAATCAAAGAGCCTCTAAATTAAAACTGAAATGCTTCTTGTTTTGTATATTCTATTTGAGATTCCATATAAAATAATATGATACATGTAGTTGATTTCTCTTCCCAAAACCTTCTGATGCCATGATGGTGAAGTATGTATTTAAGTGTGTACAGAAAGGTTCTCAACTGAGGTAAATTGCCATGGCTCCTCTGAAGCGTCATGCTGGTTTTTGTAGTAGAAGTTTAATAACCCTTAAACTGTTCTGTTACTAGCTGATTATGTGAAAACCTATAGTTTGCTATTCCTCCTGTTTTAAACGGGAGTACATGTCATTTATGGACTATACTAAAAAAAAAAAATATCTGGGCTGATTCATGTCAGGGAAGTTTTATTGTTGGCTTCAGTAGTCTGAAAACTGATAGTCTGAAAGTCTCTTGGACTATATAATGCAGTGTATTCTTTGTTTCTCATAGTATTTAGAAATTTTGCAGGCTATTATGTTGTCAAAAAGAGTTCCACTCAATAATACCACATAGAGTTTTGTAAATGCAAACAAAAATGGAAATTTTTTTTCAGAATTTCCTCCATGCATATTGGTGTTTGCATAAAAAGTGCTCTTAAAATACAAAATGTTCTTCATTACAGAATAGTTCTGGTTTGATAGACTCATTGTCTTTTCAAGTAAGTTTGGGTTGGTTGTTTGGATTTTTTTATTATTTTGTAACAGTAAAATAAAAAAAAAAAATCTGTTAATACCTGTGACCTTAATATCAGAAGACAGTGTTCAGAAATGACAAAATATTACTATTGTTTATCTTACTATACTACAGTATGGTAGTTTACTTATTGTTTTGTGTTGGTAACTGATTATATGATAGCTGTGTGTTGTGGATTGCAATTCTTAGAACAGTAAAATATTCATTTCCAGGTCAGTATACAAATTTTTCTGGCCTTCGAGTAACAATGCTCTTTTGATTTGTATGCCTGAAGCTTTAATGCTTATATCTGCAAGCTGAAAAATGTGCTGAAAGCTGATCAGAAATATTCTAAAGGTGTTGATATAAAATTATTGGTTTACTAGATCCAAATACAGTTTTCTTCTACCAGTTCTAGTGGATTCTGGATCCAGCTCTTTTTATGATATGCATGTGTCAAGAAACCAGAAAAAGAACTGCTGTTGTTCAATTCACTATTTTTTTATTGTGAAGCGTTCCAGTTTGAATTCTCTCTGAAAAATACTTGCTTCTTGATTGCTTCTTATTGTGTGAAAGAATTTAATAATCCCTCAAACTGTCTTAATTTCCTCATTTGATCTACTGAAATTGTCATTTTTGGGTGGGTTGGTTTGTTTGGGATTTTCTTAGTAATAGCATATCTAGCTGATAGAGAAAAATAATGTATCCATCACACTTTACTACAACTAAATGTAGTAACACCAGGAATGATAACACCCTGCCCCACAGTAAATGTGATCTCTGATGTGCAAATTGCTCTCAATAAATGCTGAATATATGACTTTGCAGTAGAACTCCCTTTCCGTATTTCATTCTTGGTTTTGTTTCAAGAAGAAACTTTTTCTTCCTTTTATAATCTAGTTCCTGGTAGTATCTAAAGGGATGAGCTTTGCAGCATTTACATTTTGCATCTAGTTGTTTTCTTTGCTCAAGTATATTGACAAGAAGTAATTAAAATGAGAAGCGAACAGGCTTTGGCAAGCAGTTTGTGGTGGTAGTCCTGGATGAGGCTTGTGATACTCACTCTTGAGTACTCCAGCTGGGCTCATAGCTTTCAAACCACAAGCACACTGTGATTGTTACATCCTCTAGAAGTGGTGGTGATGGTGCTAAAATTGGTTAATAGCTGTATGTTGTCAGTCAGATGTAAATAATAATAATGCCATTGAAGTCTGTTACCTTCTGAGAATTACCGGTTGCTTGGGGTGGAATGGAAAATAATCAAAAAGAGTATAAGCCAATTCTCTCAGAAGTTGCAAAAAACATTATTGTGAACATGTGGTAGCAAGCCTTTTTTCCTCCAAATATTGTGATACTGGGATATTTGTTAGGCTGGAGAGGCACTTCTGTTTTCTCAAAATCTGCTGGGGAAAAGATATGCAATGCGTTGGAAAGCCTCTTTATTTGTGCATAAGTAATGATTCCAAGTAACGTGATGAGTTAAGTTAGTGTTCATTCTTCTTTTTTCTGTCAGAGACAGACTTACTGGGTCTGGATGAGAGGAAATCCACCTGTCTACCTTATTTCTTTGCCCAGCTGTTAACTATAAATTATTGAATCTATTGCCTGTAAAATTAAAATTAATATTAAATGGCATAACTTAATTGGAGATTTTCAAATTCTTTTCAGTAGTATCAGGCCAGATTCTTTCTTCATATCTCACATAGTTGAGTCATTAACAATACCCAGTTCAAGGAACTGTAGGTAATTTATTGTAAACGTTTAGTTGATCTCACAGTCTGCTGTAAATTACCACAAACCCCTGGACTTTACTGCTTATCTTTGCCCCTTATTTTTTCTTCTTTGTTAAGATTTAGGTGTATAATCACACTATAATGTATTTGATGGGATTTCTGGTTTTGCAGACTGTCAAGACTTTAGAGTTTTAAAATTATAATGGTTGTTTACATACATTAATCTGGGTTCTTTGTAAAATACAGTAATACAGCTGGAACAGATTTATTAATCAACAGTTTTATAAATAAGCTGGAGTGTTTCAGCTGAACAGATTGGAGAAAAATAGAGACAAATGTTTCTTCAAGACATTTTGTCATGCAACTGTAATTAGAAACAAGGTTATTTTGATGTTTGGATTAAATATAAATGTTTAGTTAAATTAAATAGTTGAATATTTATTTTACTGTTGTCAGCATTTTCTTTAATCTATTTTATGCTTGGAATGGCAAACTTTAATTAAATTTGCAATTGTTTCAGCACAATTAAGAATGTCCTCTATGCATAACGGGACATAAATCTGCATGAAAATAAGCCATCTTTGAATACAAAAGTAATAAATGAATGAATCATTTAAATCATGCTTAATAGAAGGAACGAAACCATTTCATGTGGCATAGCAGCTGTTTTGGTATAGCTCTTTAAAATTCACATGCAAGAAAATTCCTTTGCTAAGGAATTCAGAGTGTTGTAAATTGATTTCTGGACATCAGACTCCATCTATATCATAGCAGGTCACAGCATGTAAGCCAATATTACCAGTGTAAGCACTGTGGCTGTCTGCTTTTTCTTTTTTAACAGAAGGCTGTAGCAATTTCAGAGGTATTTTCTGTGTGTTCTTTGCTGCAGTACTCCATAGTTCTCCACACTTCTGAAATGCTTTCATCAATTCTCCAAGTTTTTTGACTTTGGCAAAACTTGCATGGGTCGACTAATGTGTAGTTCAGTCTTACTTTCTGTCATTCACTGTAATTTGGTTGGCATCACTGGAAAAGGCTCATTTTGCAAGGCAGCAGATCAGTAAGTAGGAACTAATTTGAGAAATGAACACATACATTCTTGCTGAATGTCCTGCCATCCTGATTCTTCTGGGACAGTGTGAACACAGCAGCAGGGAAACCATTGTACGTATTGTATGCAGAGAAGGGACAGTTTTGCAGTGCTTTATCTTTTTTATTTTGCTTTGAAGATTGTCAAGGTATGAGCAAAGAATGTGATGCTCTGAGAGCAGAGCATCTAAGCCAGTTGAAATTTCCAGAGAAAAAGTTATTTCATCATTGCTCTTAATAAATACTGTGTTAAAATTACATCTAAAATTTTTCTCACTCTGCTGGTGGTGGTGTTCTATAGTGACCACAAGTGATTTATAGTTTTGATTAGAAAATGGAAATCCAACACTCTGTTCTTGCATTAATGATAAAGAATGGGGCAGTAAATTCGCAATTTGAAGTGCAGTGAGCATTGAGGTCCTAAGAAATTCTTTTACCATTAGGGAACTTCGGTGTCCCTCAGCAGGAGGTTATATCTTGTGAGTTGTCCCATGAGTCCATGTGAAATGAAAATAAGGTTTATTCTGGATATTAATGGTTTTTTTGTTCAGACATCATAGACATGTTCTCCCCATGCTCTTGCTAGAACATAATATGCCACAGAAGAGCGAGTGAAGAAGTAGATGAGATCAGTTCCTTTTTTTCTTTGTGTTTTTTAATTTAAACCCTTCCTTCTTTGTTTTTTTTTTTTTTTTTCTACAAACTGTCCTTTTCTTCTCCCTGCTTTCAAATCCCTTTTGAATACCAACTTCCAAGAATTTTGACTACTTTATTCTCTTTACTATTACTAATGCATCATTTTTTGCTTTCAATTCAAAATGAATTATGTGCGTTTTTGGGTTGGTTTTTTTTTTTTTTAGCGTTTGGTTCACAGATGTGCTTAAAAAAACAGATTAAAGTTCAGCTCTAGTTTAGAAGCATAAGCATTTATGCACTCTCTAAAAAAGGAAATGTTTTCCTGAATTAGGGCTTTGAACTATAATCTTTTTTAGCTAAAGAATTTTAATAAAACAATGTATTCAGCTTAAAGCGCCATGAAAATAGCTTTTAGTAATTCTTATGGTAAGATCAGTATGAAGAATAATCCAGACGTCTTCAGAAAGGTAGGAGAAGAATCATTTTAGATCGAAACGTCAGTCATTCAGTAGGAATGAAAAATATTTCAAAAGTATTCCTGAATATTTGTAGTTTAATATATTAAAGACGAGAGTTCAACACAGTGCTTGAAGCAGAGAAAACCCCAAGAGAAATTATTTATTTATCTGCTGTGTGCTGATGCCTGTCATCACTTTGCTGCTATACTTATCTATTTTTAGAGGATAATGATAGGGAATACTGACCACAGTCTACAGTGAATGGAGAGCAAACGGCAGTAAGTGACACGTTCATCAAGCTTTTAGAGATTGCCTCTGATACTGGTTTGCTCAAGTGCACTGAAAGGATCTTCAGGTGTTTGGAGATTAGAAGAATCCTTGAGGGGAAAAATTCAATGAAGTCTTAAATTATGATTATCTGTTCTGCATTAGGAGATTATCTTTCTACCAATTAGATGGAAAATAATGTTCAATTGTCAGTAATCTTTTTGGTCAGTGAAATTAATTATTGGAATTTTTTCTGCAAAAATTGAAGGATAAAGAAATTACCTTGCATGATGTCTTATTTTTTTTATCAAGACACCATTTGATGTTAATGTGTGCAGGTGTTTTCAACAAGGTAGTTTACACAGTGCTTATAAAAATCTGACTTTGGTACTCTAGATAATGCTCTTCAGCTAATGGTTGGAAATAACACAGCAAAGATGAAATGAAATCTGTCTTCTAACACATGGAAACAATATTTTCTCAACAAGATTATTATTCAGTACAAAAGAATAACAAAAGACTTCTTAAACCAGCAGCGATCTGGACAACAATAGCACGGTAGCACGATGAAGTAAAGATCTGAGATAAAATTCATACTCTCAGCTTTTTCCTCCAGAAATGGATGGTTCTTTAGACAAACCTGTTTCATGTGCATTTCCTTAGGTCCTCAGGGTGATCTTTCATCTTTCATTTGTTCATTTTGAGATGAGTCCAGAAGCAAATCATGCATGTGCGTACTCCTGAACTTAGGAGATCATAAAGTCTGATGCAGACGTGACTTTCCCATTCTTCTTTCTCTCTCATCAAAAGCATGAAAAGACCAGTTTTTATTAGCTTTAGGACAGTGAGAAAAAAATATGAAAAGAATTTCAAGTGAGATTCAACCCCAAAATTTGAAGTTATTTCTTGCAAATATTTTTGTGATACATTTTATTCCTCTCTTAGGTATGATAAGTTTAGGTCTGTAACAGGTCGGATATTGAGCTATTTATGGATGTGGGCTGCTCAAATCTTCCCCTTTTAAAGGCTGTCGTTTTGCTCTGAGTTGAAGTTAGCTGGATAGATTAAAATTTGTTAACATAATAGCTAGGCTATAGGTGATCTTGGCATACTACTCATCTATTACATAGATCTGACTTTATTGTATATAGCTCCAGAGATAGATGTGGCATTTAAAAGATATAAAAAGGCAAGGTCTTTGTCTGAAGAGGTGATGTGCTTTGTAGTAATATGTGACTAAATGAATTTGGTGACACTGTGTGCTATCATGAATTATCCCATAGGAGTTAGTATTCATATGAATATGTAGTGTCCTAGTTCTGTCTAGGGTTTTGTCTAAATTATGTGGCAAAGCATAACCACCAGTCCCCATAAATAGAAGATGGGGAAAACAGAAAGGATGTATTTTATGTGGAGAATCATAGGCATTGATGTTTGTTTAGTATTTGTCTAATAAATAGCCTTCTCACGCTTCATCCATGTTGAATTGCAGTTCTGCAAGTACTTGAATTCAGTTCATCAGACAGTATACTAGCTGATTACTTATTAGAAGCAGCAGAGTTATATCTGGAGTATCTGCATATCTTTTGCATTCTTCTATCTTTATATATGCAATATTATATTTACATTATTGGTGTATTTGTGACGGGATGATGGAACTGCTCTCTGCCAGGGCTTTAGTACGATCACATGCAGAACAGCAGGTGAACTGTCAAAATTTCTTCTTTTTAAAAAATTCTGAACTAAAAAGGTAGGGGAACTAATGTACTATTTGGATCCTTCCACTGTGTTTTTGAATCTAATGTGGAAGCTGTCATGTCACATACATGTCCATATGCATCCACTTACCTATTTTTCAGAAGGGTTTTTTAAATTTCTTCTAGAAAGTGCTTAATTTCATCAGCTGACATGTGGATTCATGTATGTAGGTTCAGCCTTGTGTAACAGTTTAAAAAAAAGTAGATCAAACTCCACTTTTCATAGGAAACCACATGAGACATGGTGTTGCTTCTCAAAAACTTAATGGGTCTGTTTCATTCATATTTACAGGATTGATGTTCAACCTCAAGTTTTATAAGTAAACAAAATAAATAATACTAATTAAGATAGAAGGTGTCTCTTTTTTTCTTATTCGGAATTGCCAGAGTTGAAAAATCAGAATTTGCATTTTTAACTTCTTGTTCAAAGACAGTATTGAAAAAAGAACACCATGCTTTGCTATTGTTCAGTAAAAATGGATTCTAGGACATTTAGCTTTTCAGACAGAATGTTTATTGACAGAAAAAGTATTTATTTACAATAATACTGCCACTCTTATCAAATATGAATACTGTTATTTCAGGAAGACTTAGGTAGTGTCCAGCTGAGTTTCTAAGATCCAGCAGTTTAGAAACTCAGTCTTAAAATAACTGATTTTATGTGGTTGTATTCCTACATCATATAATTATCCACAGGAACTAGAATCCCTGTGTGCTAATGCTATATAAATAGGCAATATTACACTATTTATATCAGCAGTTCCCTTAGTCTAGGAACAATTTATTTTATACAGCATAAGTTCTAGATTCTACAGTGAAACTGCCAACCCTATCACATCCTCCGTATTTCTCTTCTGTGCATTGATAATATGCAAAAACGTCCACATGGTAAGTGAAGGGTTTGTCCGTCGCAACCCACAGACAAAAAAGCACTGTTTTAAAAAGTGTGGTTTGTTTATTTTTTTTTTTTTAGTTCCACTTATCTCTTTCTACAATCTGTTGTGTGTACTAATGGTATTAGCAGAAATAGTGTAAGCTAGTTTTACAATTATATAGTGACATTTTTATCACATGTCTGTCAGAACAAGTCTTTCTCAGCAATGCTGAATGGAAAATAAGGGTTGGTTGGTTTGTTCATTTGTTTTTAAATATAAAACCCTAAGGGCAGCCTGAATAAATACCAGGGCAAGGTCTGTTAGGAGTCGTAATTGGAGACTGTATTAGTAGCTGTTAGAAGCTAGAAAATCTGAACAGAGCTTTAATTTGGATTAAGATCTGCCATAGTTCACCACAAGCAATTAGAGTCAACTGATAAACCCATCTGTTTTCAAAAATTCTTTGTTCCATGCTCCCAAGAGATAATAATTTCCTTCCTTGCTACCAAAAGAATATGGACTAAAAGAATATTTTACACATCTCTCACTTTGACAGGTTTTACCCTGAGCATGAATTATTGTTAGTTCAACTGCTACACTTATTGATTTCTCTAATACAAAAGCTGGCTCACATCTTCAAATACAGTGAATAAATGACTTCTGAGGAGCAAAATCACTTCATGGATCTGACTGACCCATTATGTTAAAACATTTTCCTGAAAATGCCATGTATGTTTTTTTATGATGTAGGTGTCAGCGTGTTCCATAATGAGACATTTCAGATCTAACTTAAAGACATACTCTTTCTATATGTACTGAAAATAAACAAGATTGAATTACTTAAGGAGTAGGCCTCTTAACAAATGCCTACTGTCCAGTTCATGTGTTCAGTACACTTAGAAAATCCATTTCAAACAATGGGGTTTTTTTGCTTTTATTTCATTTTTCATAATATCCTCTATCTAAAATTCAATAATAATGTATCTTACTGAGAAGCATGGTATGCATTATAGCTTTCTCATTAAACTTTTAAATAAGATACCATTAGTATTGATGAATGTAATCCCAAATGGTCACTTAATCTTAAAATAGTCATTGATCACACATTCAGAATATTAGTCTTGCATTCAAACTAGTATATGTTGTTAGTGCTCATGAATTTTATACCAGAAGGAATTAACATTTTTCTTTGGCTGCAGTGTTAGAAATTAGAGTTCCAAACTAGGGGTGAATTTTTGAGTTTCATTTATTTTCTAAATGCAACATTTGCTAAAAAATATTTTCAGATATATTTGATATATGATATAGAATGCTTAAGCATAGTCTAGAAGCCCAAAGTTTTGAAATATTTTGCCTTTGACTGTTAAAAATAATTCTAAAAATAGAAATTAAGAGGCAGAGTTATTCCACAATATTGATTGATTTGCTAACATGTGGCTGAAGTCACTTTAATAGCAGAGATACTAGGCGGGTTTTCAAAATACCTTTAGAAAAGCTAAACCAAAACTGTGCAGAGGAGCGTTGTTTTTCACATTTTAAATGTATATAAGGATGTATTTAAATATATATATCAAAATGAATACTTATATTTAAATATAGGTTGAAATATTTATTTTAAAATAACCTAGAATTTAAATAATATGGACAAAGTAGAAGCATATAGAAAAGAAAAAATGTTAATACTTTTCTAGTTTTGTGAGTGTTGTCATACATCTTTTGACAGAAGTCTGTCACTGACACTATCTTGAAATCAAAACCCCTGAACATCATATGCTTATTTCGTTTGTTAAATGCAATCAGGCGTAGTTAAACTTTGTCCAGAGAGGCTGTGCTCTTTCAGGACCCAGCTGGACAAAGCCCTGCGCCACCTGGTCTGGATTCAGTGTTGATCCTGCATTGTGCAGGGAGTTAGACTGACTTCCTAAGATACTTTCAACCTGGGTGAGTCTGTGAGTCAGTATTATCATGTCATCAGTATTCCCCCTTGAGATAAAGTTTCCTGAGATTTAAAACCCCCAAAAAACCACCAAAACCCCCAAAAAACCCATAACAACAAACCCTTAAATTTTTTGGAACAGTTCCCAAGAAAGAAAACAAATGTCAAATGTCTACCCAAATGTCCAGTTTCATAAAGTGCCAAATAATACATAAATATTCCTTAAACCTTCTCAGTAGTTTTATTCATCCTTTTCTTTTATGTTCACTTAGATTCTTAATCTCCAAATGTTTCTATACCTTTGTGTATATGAGGAATCTCATCGTGTGCCTTTCCAGATAAGTGTATGAATACAATTCCAATTTGGCTGGAAGAAGTTCTGAAATGTTTGTGCTTTGCAAAATAAGGAAAATCAGATGAAGGAAAAACCTAAGCTCTGACTGAAGCTTCACAATTACTTCTTATTATGATTAAATAGTCAAACAGCCTGGCCAGATCTGGAAGCCAATTATTCTAAAATGTGAGAGGGGAAAAAAATAAATCTGCTTTTTCAGTTATTCTGCATAATTCTGTCTCTGTTAGTGGTGCACATTGAATAATAATTAAATTTTACTTAAAATAGACGAGTTGGAAAAAAGAGTTACTTAAAATATAAAAAATCACAGCAGCAGATAAGACTTGCAACTGCTTTTTAATTCAAAATTCCAGGTTCCTTGTCAGAAAAATCTAATGCACAAACTAAAAGTGCAACTGTAACATTCTTAATCAAGAAATGTTTTTAGTCTTGAAGGAAAGACTTTCTGTATGGTGCATTCACTCAAATTGCTTGATTTGCAGTAGGGGGGGTCTTGGCTTTTTTTGGCTTGTTTTGATAAGCAGAATAAAACCAAGCAGCTTGAAATCTTAAAATTCTAGCAACTATTTGGAACAAATTAGTCACTCCAAGGGCAAGTTCAAGTATCAGTATCTGTGGTAAGGACAACCTGTAGCAATGGCAGATGGTCCAGGACATGAGCAAACATGTTTAAAAGCTGTCCCATAGAGAATATTTGCTTATCTCAAACGCTTATACAAAAATGGTCATGAAACTGGAGGGTCTTTTGTGCTACGGAAGCTCCAAAGCTGTTCGTCACATTTTGGAGAACCAGTGCAAACACATCAGAATTTAATTTGCTTCCACAGTCTTTCATTTTCACTGTGCAGGCAATATCATTAACTTTATATTTAAGTATCAACCTTTATCTAGCAGGCACTAAAGTGCTTATCGCTTCTGAACTTGATGAAAATGCCATTAAAGTCAGTGGAACTTTTTCTGTTGACTTTAAAATGGACTTTTGGATCAGTTCTTGTCTACCTATCACAAAAATGTAATAAAAGTCATCTTTGTAGTGTGACAGCATCAGCCAGGTGGACAGAGAGTAAGGCACAGTATGCTGCTAGAATTTTCTGCAGGAATTTGTAGAGGATAGATCTATCAATGTTTTCAGTCTCTTCTGTGTTCTAAGTCAGCCCTTAGGTCTGCAGGTTGTTTGCACCTAGGTCAACATTAGTGATCTTGCTTCCCGTGGTGTTCCCTCTCTTTAGGGACAGCTATGACAGACTTTTGACAGCTCAGTATCATCACTGTTATTTTGTGTAGTGGTTTGGGTGCAATTCAGTTGGCCCTGATGCACTGCCAGCTTGCAGTGGTTATAATTCCTTTTTTCAGTGTCATTATCCTAAAGATATTTTAAAACTACATTTTCCTCCAGTGGGAATCTTCCTGAATGTGACCTTCAGCTGCTTCTTGTGGATGCTGAGACAAGAATTGACTCAAGTTCTTATCACTGTTAGCTTCATCTGTCCATGGTTTCTTTTAAGACCCTTTCTTCATTGTGCTGCCATGTAGGTGAACCTGCTGTGTTTAATGTGTTTAAGAGGCTCATATGGCAGTGAGTGTGAATGTATTCTTTTTCTTCTCCCTCATGGGAAGTTGGGGTTGGTCTGGTACGGCTCCTACTCATACCGGCTGTTTTCTCTTTGGGATTTATGATCGAGGAGTAATTAGAAGATTAACAGGGCCTTTGCATCCCTTCCTGATCTTCTCCTGCTGTGTTGCTCAGACTCGCAGAATAGAGAAAATAAGTAACCAATGCTCTGTGCTAAGTGCATCTGAATCTCAGCATTTCCTATGGTAATTCCTTGTCTCTGTACTGTCCCCTGGGGATAGCTGTGTCTGAAAATGTGATCTAACAAGTTTCAACATCTTGAACTCACATTCAGGTTTTGTTGGAGGATTTAGGACCTTTAGATAATTCATTCCTGCAAAAATTCACCTTTTTCTAAACTTAGCTTGGAGGAGGGAAGTAGGAAGAGACTATACCTATGATTAGGCCAGCTGAGGAGAGGTTTGCATGTGGAAAAACTGTTCTTGTTTTCATGCTTTATCAATTAGTAACATGAGCCACTATATACCTTGATTGTTCATTTGTTTATACATTTAGATAATTTGCAGCTGCAATGGACCTACTCACTCTAGTCCTCACTGCTATCATATAGTCCTCATGTGTTCTAAAGAGCATCCTGATTTTTCAGTTTCCTTTAACCCTTTGATTTTAATTCCTCAGTAAGATACAGAAGATCAAGCTGGCAGAAGTAACTTTGTGTCTTTCTAGTACATGATGCCAGTGCTACCTTATTTTTGTCTCAGATGTCTTCTTGAGTCAGCAACACTAACAGTAATGGAAGTTTTGGTCCAGCGCTATAATGAAGATCTTAAAGAACATGGTGTTAAATGTTCTTTTAGCTCATCAAAAAGTCCTTGGATGTTAAGGGCAGATTATTGGTACTGATATATCCTTTTTTTGGAAGCTTATTGCAGATAGTGGATTGCATAAATAGTTTAATTTACTATATAGGCCGTTACACTTCGTTGTGAGGTTTCTATTTGTCATGTAATTATATCTGTGAATATCAGTCAAAGCTGAAGAGTCTTTTCTTGAAAAACGTTGTGGTATCTTAACCTGGCATTGTACCAGGAAGGCTCAGGTTACTATAATGGCTGAAGAAATTACTTGAAATAGTGTAAAGATAGCAGCAAATTCACATGGTAATTACCATTCTAGTAGGGAGCATATGGCTATTTCTTTGTTAATTTTCTTAGAAAGACTATAACTTAAATGATCTTGCATGTTTTAAGTTAAATAAAGCTCTTGTTTGAGAACAAAGTAAGGCTAAGTTTGAAAACTTAGATCACTCTTACTCTTGAGGTAATTTCGCCCCCCCCCCCCCGCCCCGCCCATGGACCTCAGTCTCAACCCACGTGTAATCCCATAATGCTGCACGTGAGGTTTTGGAATCTCAGTGATGTGAAATAAAGATGTTATTCTGATCATAGAAATACTGTATGTGGTAGTTTTCATTCAGGATCCCCAGGTGACATGAAAGCATTCATAACTCATTTGAGAGGTGTGTCGAGAGTCCAACAAAAGTGTTTTAAAATTTTCATATATTATATATTTATATACTTTAAAAATGTATTTTAAACGATACCAGAAAGTTGTTCTCTATTAGCAATATATTCCTATTTGATTTAAAAAATTTTAATATTAAAACCTCAGTTAGATGCTTTCAGGAGAAAACTTCGGGGTTATTTCATGATGTACTACTAGGCCTAATATTTCACTTAATTAAAAGATTAGGAACATTTGGTGTGGATGTTTGGTAAGACTTCTACATAGGAAGCATAAAAACTATCAAGCTAATATATATACACATAAAATAAAAATACAGCTATTAAATGCAAAGTTTGGTTTGCAACACCTTGAGACATAAAAATCAGTCCTTCTCAAAGGGGCAGACTATCAAGTTGAGAAACGAAACTTTTATGTTAACAGTATTTCTCGTCAGTGAAATTTCACTGTGACTCTCAGCTGTGGTATTCATTACAGCAGCCATCTGCTTTGGCAGTGCCATAATTTCTTTTTTCAGTATCTCGGATGAAATTAAAATCATCATACAGTGAACACAGCTAGGAAACTAAAAACATCTAAATATAAGCTGTGTATTAAAGTTGTTATAGCTCATTGCAATTTATGTTCTATTTGTATGGTATTCCAAAAATAGAAGAACAACATTAACTGTTTTGAATATTCAGGGAAAAGCTATCTATTTGGGTGGTTTTGCTTATGTTAGGGTTTCCAGTAATTTTTGCAATCTTACAGTGAAATAGGAGTTTAGAACTTGTAAATGTGACAATCAAATGAATGGGGAGAAACACAGAATCAGCCAGGGTCACAGTGAGGAACAGATTGCTCTTCTCTCTCTCACTCTCTTCCCTGTTACTTATATCCAATGTTATGTTATTCTTAACTCTTCTTTTTACTATATATCTTGATAGTCTTAAGCTTCCAGGTATTTGCATTTATCCTAGTAATTTGTTGTTATGTTCTGCCAGGGAGTATTCCCAAATTCTTGCTGTGTTTTCTGTATATGCTTCCATAATCAGGACCTTTTAATACCAACTATCTGAGAAATCTCACCCCTCCTTTTTTTTTTTTTCCTTTTCCACTTTTGTGGCTTTTCTCTTCTTGCCTCCCCTTCCTCTATCTTGTTTAGTATTCAATGAGAATTTAACTTTCTGTTTCTTAATCCCATCCCCTCCTAGATATAATTATTCACTCTCTTACTCCCTTCATTTTATTTTTTTTCTCTTTCCCTATGAGAGAAGGTTCCCTTTTCAAATATATTTCTTGATCTCAGAAAATCCTCAATCCATACTCTGTCTATTTTATGATTTTACCTCTTCTCACAATTAGTAATATCTACTTTCCTTATTACTTGTCTTATATTTGATAGTTTTATAGATAAATCAGTTATAACAACCTAAGGAAACGTGAAGTAAGTATGTTTCAGCAAAAAACTGGAATTCAGAGCATGTGGTCTCTCAGCAGTTTCTTTTGATTTGGCTACACTGTGAGACTAGAACATGCTTAGGAAGTGATTAAATATGAGAAGATACCTGATACCAGAACTTCTTTGCTTGTTTTGCTGGGTGTGTCTCAGGCTCAGAGGTGTTACATGACTGAGATGTGGATATATCCTCTGATGAACTGGGCAGATGGCCTTGTTCATGCTAAATGCAGCTAGATGGCATGAACTAGAAGGATAGCCTGTTTCATTCAAATTCCTGTCCAGTGCTTGTCATTGGGATGGTTTATCAAAAATTCTGAGACTACAAAAGTTCCCATGTATAGAAATGAGTTTAAATAATATGCAGAGTAAAAAATGAATACAGCAGATGACAAATGCTGGCAGCTAAATTTGGTCTTCATTTCCACTCTTTTATATCTGATAAAGTACTCCAAATGGATAATTATTACCAATAGTGGCTAGCATATCTATCAATCTGTACATTTACTTATCTTAAATAATGGAAATGAAAGTCAATTCATGAGCTATATCTCTTTCAGAAATGTTTAAGACCTTTTTTTTTTCTTTTTAACCTTGAGATGATACATATGGTAGTATATTAAATTAGCATAAAATGTTACGATCATTGAGAGTAATATATGGTCATGTGTTCTCTTAAAATGCATCAAGAATAATGAGTGGTAATTGTTTCAGGACATTGATTAAAGAGCTATTCAGTAAATTGGAGATGTAGTTTACTGCACAAATGGCATATCAAGTTTCATCTCTGTACTTGCTACTTCACTATAAGCAGAAAATATTTCATGAAAGTATGGCTGGACATATATGTAGCACTTTATGTATTTATTCAGTCAAACTGTGGAGAAAACCCTTTGGACAGAGGGGTTGTTTAAAGGGATTACTCTAACATGTCTGGAAGAGTTGTCTATGGATGATTTTAATGAAAGTAGACCTTTAAATATCATGTCTTTAACTGCGGAGGATCATGGAGAGCGTATACTAGTCAAAGAAAGCCTATTCATACCATACTAAACAGAATTCAATAAGCTTGCCTGTTTGGTGTTGGACATTACCATCAAGATGAGGCTAAAATAAAGGAAACCTCTTGAAAATTGCACACTAATCCTTTGCATGTTTCAAAATAATTCAGAAATAATTACTTTGTTGTTAGCTGATGAAAATATATAGAGCAAACTGTACATTAATAGATTCTCAGACTGGTGATTCTGACATGTTTCTCATTTATTTACATAATATTTTTTTCTGTGTTATCCCTACAAGGTATAAATATCAATATGCCAAAGGAAAAATATAATTCACTGAGAAACTTTTATTTTGGAAGTGTCATCACATGTTAGAAAATGGTATCCTCAACCATGTAGATTTTTGGAATAAAATGATTTACTAGCTAGGTTTATGCATACGTAAGAACACCACAGTTGTCTTGAATAACATTTCCCTTGCATTTTTTTTGACCAGCATATTAAATTACAGCACTATATTAGAGGGGGTTTGCTCTAATAACAATCATGGAAAAAAGGAGAAATCACTCTTTATCCATCTTAATAGAAAATTACATGAAAGTTATCTTAAGGTGGAAAAGGATGGATTATCGTAAACCCTTTGCACACGTCTGCACTAAATCAGTATGGTATGGAGATCTGCAAGTCAGTTGATGTGGCCTTGCACAGCAGGGTGCAGAAGTAGTAGTTGAGATCCTGAAAGAAAGGGATAGTTGTGTCAGTTTGTCTTTCTCCTGACAGTTAGTCTCCACTGGATGTTTCTTCATTACTTTTTTTGAATTCTGTGAGCATTTTTGTTTACCTTTGCTCAAGATGTGGAAGGGAAGACCCTGCAAAGTTCCAGGGAGATTGATGTGCTATCTCATAAGAGGAGCAAAAAATGCTTGAGTATTTTTATAAAAGGATGGGGTAAGAAAGTGCTTTTTATGATGAAAGATGGTGATGCCATGAGAACAAATAAATTAATGTAAAATACGAAGTAGAAGAATAATTTAAAAATGTTAACCTCCAGGAGCAGTGGGATCTTGGGCCAATCTTCCAATAGTAGAGCAGAGGCAACAGCCTACTCAGTTTGAAGAGGAGGTTTGATCAGTCTGTGCATGAGATTCTGGGAGAGGGTTCATATGATAGCAGTGAGATACATTTGGTAGAGGAGAGGTCTTTTTAAAATCTTGTTACTCAGTAGTTATGGTGCAGTTTACAAACATTAGTTCAATTGATAAAAAGAAAAAAAGAAAGAATTTTCAAAAATAGAAGTTGATCATTGAATACTTTCAGAACCAAAGTGAACATAACTCAAAGAAAGAAACTGTAATGGAAGTACAACAATTCTATACTATGAAGTAGGTGGGCTGGGTGATATATAAGATTTCCATGCCTAATTGCATTTGATCCCTTTGATCTTCAAACTCTAATATATTTCTCCCTGATGATTTCCTGCTTTCAGCTCGCTTGCATTAATTTATTTCCAGTCCTGCACAAATACTTTTGCCCACAACTGCACCATTCATCTATATTTTTTCCTTTTTTTTTCTCCTTAAAACATCTACTGTAAAATATTTATCACACAGAACCATTCATCATCAAAGTGAGTTAATAAAGAAATGCTTGTGAGCAAACTTTTCTGATAGTGGAATAAATTTTCTGGAGCTCTGACCTAGGAATTCCTGCCCTATCCCACTGTTATCACTGACATAGAGAACCTCTCACTTCCAGGCAATTTCAGACAAAAAAAAATGCTCCAGTTCTTTTCATCTTGACTGTTGTCAGTCAAGGGAAAGGATTCTGTGGCTTAAAAAAGACAAAAGTAACAAGTAGTGTAGACAATGAAATGCCATATCCATAAGAAGACACTGAAAACTGCAATCCAGATCTTACCTTGGATAAGAAGAGATATTAATCTGTAGATAAGAGTTGTCTCCTCTCATTCTAAATATTTAATCACTTATAAAGAGTGCCTTTACTGTAGTGTCTTCCAGTCATGAATTTCAAAGCGTTTTAAGAATATACAGAAGTGTATTTATGTCATGGTTTCGGTATGCTGTTTTTCTTCTTTCTGTGAACTGTTCTGTTTCTCTGATATCCTACTTTCATGATAGTTTGTACCTGGTCTCTGCTTTGGAATGAAGTGGAAAAAAATCAGTTGCTGGGAAAGGGTAGTGGTGAGTGTAGGATAGTGGTCCTTACATTTAGTGTGGATGTGACCAGTGAAAACTTACTTGACAGGCAGTGAATGTTACTGTGACTGCATTGCATTGCAACTAGATTTTAGCTCTCTTTGGAAAAGTTAAGGGTGACCTGGAAAATGTCTGCTTCTCTAACAGTTACCGTTACGCTGTTGAGGCATGTGATTAGCTGTGCTTCTGTAACATGGGCCAACATGCTGTGCAAAGGCATGCTGAGCAGAGGCCCTTGGTAAGCACTGGAAGCAGTAGAGAGGTTCAATGTCATGGCCAAACTGTTTCATGCTATGAAGAGGCAGGGATTAAATGCTCGTGTCACTGTGCATCTTGCACAGGTAGGCTCTCTTGAAGGCTGTCTGCACAGAGGGCTGCACTGCATTGTGCTCTTGTCTAATTCCCCTCCTCCTGTCTCATGTATTATGAGGTATCATTGCAAGCTCCATTAAGCGTTACTGCAAAGTGCTGTAGGTCTTTTGATTGATCAAGGTATTTTTTTCTCTTTTAATTTCCTGCTTATTGCTTAAATGTGGTATCTCTAGTTCCATATATGGCAACTAAAACTTGTAGTGGCACAGTTATTTTAGCAATGTAAGAACTTCCTAATGTACTGATGCAAAGTATGTTTTGTCTTTGTTTGCTTGTTTTGGAGTAGCAAATATAATATTCTAGAGGACAATATTTTGTATTGATTTTACTTTAAAAAATCAATAAATAAAAATAAGTTGGCACAAGAGGGAATTCTATTACAATTCTATTCTATTCTGATGGAAATTGTTGGAAGACATAATAAAAACTTTAAGTAATATGTATAAGTAATCAAACAGCGTTGACTACATCATTATGAATGACAAGCTTATGATATAAAGTACTTTCTCAGTACTGAAGGTCTGTATTTATTTGTGACTCTTTCTATTCTCATGGGCATAGCACATAAAAATGATCTATACTGTTTAGAGAAGTGTCAGGCAGAATCTTTCAACAAAGTCCTAAAATATGCTCTTTGTTTCTCCTCTGCTTGTCTTAAGCTTAGGCTTCCACTCACTATACTTCCCAGCTCTTACTGACTCAGTGGATGCAGTAAAAACTGTTGTACTGAACTAATTGGCAGTGGATCTTGCTAGAACTGCTCTGTGGTATTTGGTTCAAGTGAAGCCACTATTAAGTTAAAACAGCTATTATACTATGCGTAGTACTCTGGCAAAAATTAGGATCTAGAGATCTAGACTAGCATAAGTGAAAGCAGGATTAGGTAAAGAAGACTATAGCTGGAACACCTGACTCACTGAAGCCCTTTTGGGGCTCTTTTGGCCTGTGTAGTAGACTAGAAATCAGGAAATCACCTGCAGAATTTTAGTACAGTTTGACTTTTTTTTTTACCTCATCCCTCAATTATTACTCATTATATGTGTATTATAGCTGCTTACATAAAGAGGAAAATGCATCTCTCGGTTCCATATTACAGATGGAGTAAAAAGACCTTGTTACTTTTGAATGTTCTCTTGTCTCTGAAAGTGTGGAGTATCAATAAACATATGTAAAGGTTGGAAGAATTTAATGAAAACATAAAGAGTTAGGATCTTTTGCGTAACTGTGGAACATGCTCCCTAAATTGTCTCTATAAGACTAAATTGCATGTCTCTTACTTATCATCCTTTAAAAAAGTTAAGACAGTTAATATATTACATAAAACAGGAATTTGATTGAAGATTATATGATATACTGAAGTTTGCAGCTTAAGATCTTTGATTTTGCAATCATGCTTCCTGAGAACTCCTTTATACTGAAAGAGAAATCTTATTAGGTAGTTACAACCACAGAAGTTCATGTAGGTAGCACCAGTTTATCATTGACTGGATTTATTTCAGGTTTTCCTGAAGTTCAACATCACTCATAGTGTACAGAGCTAAAATAAAACACTTTCAAAACTCAAAACTGGGTTTTGAATAAGGTGTGAGGATGGAAGACTTTATCTGCTTTTGAATGGCTTGCCCCACTACTCCAAAGGGTCATTTCAGAGTGAATCATGGAGTGAATAAATGAGAAACTAAGCATATTTTGGGGGCTTATTGCTGTTGTTTTACTACAAAGCAGGAGAAGCTACCAAGACCCTTCCTGTAGTTGACAACTTGATTTATCTCTTTCACCTCTAACAAATGTATATATTTGAAACGTGCTTATTGGTTACATCAGGAGGGTTTTTTCCCTTCCCTTCCTTATGTGAGTTAGTAGACTGATGCATACTTAAAGAAAATGTTTTATGTAGACTCTTATTCTATTCCTGACTGAGGAATAATTTATCATGTCCTTGCACATAATAATCTCCCCTTTCAGAATCCAGCCATTTTGACAGGAAGGAAGAAAGGGGGAAAAGATATTTGAAAAGTGGGAATATTGCTGCTTCCATCACTGGATCCCGATGTCCAGTTTTACAAAGTGTTCTATTGTTTGTATCAAAAGAGCAGGGGCAGGGGTGCAAAAACAGGCAAATATGTAATGAAAACAGAAAGAACAATTAAATGATTCAGCATTACACTTTTTGCAATAATAGGCACTGTATTGTATACCTTACATATCAAACACAATAATTAGATCCGCAGAGATCTTAACCACAACTATACAGAATGTATAAAGCTGTCAGAGAGCACAGTCATGCAGGCGCACGCTCCTAATACTTATTCAGTCAGAAATTAATGGAAAATATAAAAAGAAATTACAAGAGTTGCAAATTAAAACCAAGACAAAAGAGTATGAAGTTCTCTTATGTTACAATCTTTCACTTAAAAATCTTGTCCTAACAGTTTAAATGTACATTTAAGGGGAACAAGAGCATTTTTAAAAGGAACCTGTAAATAAAATGTAAGTTGGGTTTACTATAATTAATTTTACTTTTCCTTTTCGCTGAATAAAAAACCCAAAAAACCTAAACCCTTAAATCTAAGTCTGATTTGGAATATCAACCAATGGCGGTATCCTCTGAAGTTTCATTTGTGATCTGAGCATGTGGATTGAAAACATCTTCCTCTTTACTTGAAAATTGTAACATAATTAGTTGTTAATTAGTTGTTGATTGAAGATTGTGGTTATGAAAGAAAGCATATGATTACCAAATGTACATTAAATTTAAAGCTTCTAATTGTTCCTGAACAGGAATATATGGAAGCATTTGTAATAAACCCATGTTTGCATATTTCTCACTTACAGAGACTTCCACATATAACGTCAGCCTTGCATCCTATTACAGTTGTCCTCTTTCAGTTTTGACTTAAATATTTACTTTCTTAATATCTTATGTTTTCATCAAAAAGAAGAAAAAAAAAAAAAGATATTTTGAGAATTGTACCCATTTCTTATCAACCCCTTCTGAAATTCACATAGAAAGAAGTCTTAAACTCTTCTCAGTTGTACTGCATAAACCAAGTAGGTCTGACCGAACAACTAAAATCAGCTAATCATGCTTATATAATCAAAGTCAGGTAATTGAAGTGAAGCACCAACTTTTTTATTTTACTATTCTTTAACCAAGAAATGGAGAGGTAAAAGCTACTTCTGTTGGACTGATGTAAATTACTATTGCGACGTTTGAAAAAATTGTGGTACTAATTTGAACAGAAAACAGGTGTGAGGGCAGATAAGCATTTCAGTAAATTGTTCAATGTTTGGGTTAATTGTTTTCCTGTAGGTAAATTACAGAATTTTTAGAAACATCCAAATTCTGGACAGCAGATGTGGTAAAGATATGCATTTTTGTATGCATTTATGTAACATTTTAATAAAGAAACCCGTGCAAATGTCTGCATAACTTGTGTTCAAAAGTCTGGACAGCCTATTGAGGACAAAAGTGATGAAATTCTCAAGTTCTTACCCAATCAAGAAACTATATTTCTAACCTACCACTTGTTTTTAGATTATCTACCATGCCAGAAAGACTTTTGTTTGCTTTAATTACAACTGAAATCATGCTATCTCTGCTGGCTGCAGAGCTTTCTGAAGCTGTCACTCATTTTCAAATTTACAGATGTGCCAAGAAAGTATCTCCATTTCCCTTCCTTCTCTAAATTCAGAACATTATCAGACCTTCATACAGAGAGTACTTTGCTTTTGAACACATCTGTTCTCCATGGTCACATGTTCATTTTCAGAGTGCACTTCCATATAGCTCTGCAAGAAAACTGTTTATTAGAAGTAAACATCAGAAGATTCAGAGTTTAGTTCCAAGGTACATTTGAGCCATCTTTTGTCTATGGAATAGGTAGGAGTTTTCAGATGACCAAGGTTTATGCGGTAGTTTTTTAGCTATTTTTCACCTTTTTTTCCATTTTACCATTGCTGGCAAAGTAATAAGAATTTTCAAGCGTCACAAAATGCTTTTCTGTTTTCAAGAGTGAGGAGGTGGTGCTTTTATTCTTTGTCTCTTTTATTCATCCAAATTGTATATTTAGAAATAATCCTGTAGTCCTCTTTGTGCTTGCCACAAAATGAGCTGTAATGCCAACAAGCAGAGGAGAATTAGTGGTGGTGAAAATTAGAATTATTAAGCTGTACAGAAGTGGAAAGAGGGGCCATTAGAGCTGTGACAGTTTTGAAACCTGCAGTTTTTAGATTTCGTTTTCCTTAATTGAAAATTGAAAAAAATGAAAACATTGATTTCTTGCTAAGACATTTAAACTCCAAAGCATTTCAGTTTTAAGGTAACTCCAGCCAGGTAATACATCTGTAAAGGCATGCAGTCAAGCTTTTTTTAATTTTGTTGTTCTGGTAATAGACATAAGTACGTACTCAAGGTGTGGAGAGGCCTTACTGAGGGGAGTAATGTGGGAAGCTGGGAGACCTGAGCACAGTCAGCTCTCAGACTGTGTGACTGAAATGAGAAACTGTTGCAGCTCTTCAGCTTTGCTGTGTTGTGCTCTTAGATGCTGAATGAAAATGTGGATTGAAGGAATATTCAAAATGGGTATTTGGTGGCTTTTATGTTTTATTTGACTACTAGGCTGAGACTGGTTGGTTAAAGAGGGCCCCACATTATCATGTTCATGCACCACGTAAGGATGCTGTCAGTTAATATGAGCATAGCAAATGATTGTCTCAAGTCCTTTGTTTCTCTTCCCCCTGCCCCCAACTCCAGGGAAACATGTAATAAAGAAATAGTGCTAAAAAGTGTTTGATAAAACACCGAAATTAGGAGAAAAAGAGTATGCAATAGAATACATTGGTTTGTTTTAAAGCAATGTAAACCAGTACAAGCTAATTACACCCTTATGTCTGTGGTACTTACACAGATATTTGTTCAACAGAATACACATGTTGCTATGGCAATCATTTTGTTTGTCAAATGTTAAGTAAACTTTTTTTTTTTAAAAAAAGGCCTTGAAATGTTGTGGGTTTTCTCTGTTGTGACTAGTATCTTCAACCCACACACAGCTGTTCTAAAATAGCTAATAGTCTCCTAGTATATGGGATACATATTCTAAACTGGCAGTAGCATCACTGCTATCAGAGATGATCTCTGCATTGCTAGGTATCTGTATGCTTGTCATTAAGCACAAAGAGGGTAAAACACCCTCCACCCATGTTGTTTTGCCACATGCTAAGTACCGCTTGCTCCCGATGCATGGCGTTTCCCTGCCTGGTTTCTGAGGGCAGAACCTGTCTTCCCCACATGCCTAAGATCCGCTTAAGAGCTCTGTGAGATAATTCACTTTTCCTTATGGCCCCAATGAAAAGGATGTTCTAGCCTGTCATCATAAACAGCTACAGAGAAAGGAATTTTGTTCAGAGATGAAAGTGTAGTTTCTTCAGAGAAGCTCCTACTATGTGGATCAGCTGTTTACATGGTAGAGCGGGTGTTCAGGTTGATATATTGCCTATGTTCCCCTCCAGGAGTGTAAAAACCCTGATAAGATCCACAAGTGCTCCTCACCCGTAGCCATTACTGACATCATCTCTCTTCAGAGAGCTACCGCAGTGGGAAAGGATGAAAACTAATGCTTTGAACTTTGTCTGATATTTTCTCAGAACCTGTAAATACTAGTGGTATGGATTTTTTCCTCTGCTATCTTAGGCAAAAGTTTGCAAGGGCATACCTGACAAATACTGTCCATAGAAAGGACGTTCTTTTACAAAGAATATGTTACAACTCCATTTTTATGAGTGGTCTCTTAAATTTTGATCTGTGAACAACATACTTTTCTAACCTGTGACAACTCATTGAGAGAAAGACACACTTTAACTAATTATAAGAACTTTTGATGGACATATAACAATGACAGCACAGTTAACTACTTGCCTTTTTAAAATTCATGCATTTCCATCCAATTCTTTGTTTCTTCTACATCGCAGCCACGCTGAGATGTGTGAGTGTGATAGTATTTTAGGATGGAAGTAGGAAGCTGCAGCATAAATCCCTTATATGGATTTTGCCCTTAATGATGATATCCAGAATCCTCCTTGATTTGATGACTGCCTGGAAAACACTTCAGTACTTTTGCTTCCTTTAAAATAGTAACAATTATGTCAGCACTTACTTGGTTGCTGCACCTTTTTTTGACACTTCTATCTCTGTGACTGTGCCCATAATTTCACAACTTGATTCTGAATTCTTTGGGAGGTGAAAGCTTTGTCTTACACAGAGGAAAGATCTTGCCAAGAAGTGGATTGAGTACAAAAAGCAGAGTTCGTATGTCTGTCTTAGGTGTAACTTGGACACCTGCCTCTCTCTTCTGAAGATTGCAGTCCTTACTCCAGACTGTCAAAACTGTGCAGAGAGCAGCTGTTGCTTGGATCTTGCATCTCTGTGATATACCACCTTTGTCGGGGTTCCTGCAAGCCCTGGGAGATCAGTCTGAAGCCAAAAGGGATGATGCTCATAGCCAGGAATAGCTGCTGAGTAAAATGAGGGTTAAGTGCAAAGACAGATACTGCTCTTGAACTGCAGGAAATTTAAAGAGGAGGTAGATAGAAAGGTAGGGAGACAGAAAAAAGAATAGAAGTAGAAAATTGTCGGTGTTTGACTTCTGCTACTTCAATTTATGTTGTAACCTCACTGCATGGAGATAAATAGTGATTGAGGTGGGCACAAACCCAGAACTGAAACAGACCTGCCAGCTTTGACAAAAATTATGTATGTTTTACGTGGAGGTGATAGGGTTGTATGGGCAAGAATTCATATTCAGATATCTTGAAGTTCAGGCATATTATAAGAATTGCTTTAAGCTGCAATTTTAAGAGGAAGATACCTTGGGATAACAAAGGTTGCTCTGAAGGAGACTTAATTGATGTGTTGGTTAAAAAGAAAAAAAAATGAAATGCATTTATATAGTATAGTATAGTAGAAGCAAACAAAATTGTATTTTCCAAAAAAAGACATAAATGTTCTGTTTTCCTGCATCCTCCCTTAACTGAACTGCAGAGGAAGCTGAATTTGAAAAGGCATATTTTGCATTGTGCTCTAAAAAAGAAATAGAGATAGTTTGATTGGGAAAGAAACTTTTAATATGAATTTATATATGGTAACAATAAGCAAGCTCTCAGCCTTATAATCTCCATTAATGTCGGTATTGTCTGCAAGTCAGGAAACTGAAGAAATGAGAGCTTTGCTTTAGCTAGGCTTAGCTAGCCTATAACCGTCAATAGGTCGCTACCTATTGAAATCTTGATCTTACTCAAGCAAAATGCCATATATTTCAACAAGGTGATCATTTAACTTAAAGCTTGGAATATGAAGGTTGGTCTAATGTATGCCTAGCATTTGTGGAGGAGAAAAACCCCCACAAACCACCTTGAGTATCAGGGGCTCTCTGATTCATTTTACCAAGGAGATCATGCTGGATGGAATTTCAGCTGAGATTGTTATCCAGCTTTCATGGTCACACATGAGTACAGCCTGTTTCTGTTTTCAGCCTTGACCTGATGTGTTTGCATGTGAGAGGGGAGCGGTTGTTGGCTGGTTGCTGCTCAGGACACTAAAAGAGCCTTTATAATGGTTGATTTTTAAGGTTTCTGATTCAGGCCTCAATAAGATTAACAAAAAGATTTCTTCAGCACCAAAGCAAGGGTGATTCAGGGATTTGATGATGTTGGGCAGGGCATTGAAGAGACCTTTGTGTTTTTACTGAAATGGAATTTTTAAATTTATATGCTAATAATAGTAGTTTTTTCTGCAGTGTTTTCCTTTTTTAGACTTTTCAGATGTTTGGACTTTTCTGCCCCCAGCTGCTGTGATTTTGTTGCTGGTCAGCCAGCTGCAGTTCTGAGACACTCCAGGTAGTTGTATCACACTTGCAAATCCAGTGGAAAGCAAAAATAGTCAGTAGCAGATCACCTGCAGCTTCTAGACTTTGCAGAAATCAAATTAGTATGGAGAAACTTTCCTATTACTCATATCAGCAGTGCTGCCCAGGAGAAGTGCAGAAATCCTCAGTTTGCAGGTCAAATTTCTCCTCTCAGATAGTTATTCAGTCCACTTTATACATATTATTTTAATCTGGGAGCCTGAAGCTTTTGTAAACAACACCTGAAATCCTCTTTTTATAGGACAGGGAATAAGAACCAAAAAAAAGTTTTCACAGATTTAGTATTGCTTAATGTTTGTATGATAGTGTTTTTCTTTTACTGAATTTTATTTTTTGTAATTTGTAGCTCTGCTTTTGGTGCATGCCTAGGAACAATGTGTTTTACTGAAAGAACAGTAATTAAAAAATCAGGAGCACACTGTAATTATAAGAACTGTCCCTTTCTCCCTTCAAAGCACTCTGTCTATCTCTAAACGCTGAGTGAACATGGTGGCTGAACTTCAGAGAGGAATACTGTCTCTCTCTGTCCAGGCCGACTGCTGCCTTCAGCCACTTCAGGAAATACTACAGTGACTTTCAAGTTTCGTTACCTAAAATGCTGAACTGGAATTGCTTCTGATTAGCTTACAATTTAAGTGTAACTTTTTTTTTTCTTCTTCTTCTTTTTTCTTCAAGCTAAGACTTCAAAATAAATTCTAAAGTACAGTTATATGCAAGCAAGGCAGACCTGTTGAGGAAAAAAAAGACTCATTGGAAAATGTGATTTGACAGTGTACTTCTTGCTGAAACCTCAAGTATTTATGATAAATATTTTCAGTGTTGGAAAATAAATTTTACGCATTTTTTTTAGTGATTTTTTTTTTTTTCATCCAGCCCATTTATGCCTGTCTACACCATGATATATATAAGCCAAATTGACTGATGACACATGACCTGCATTTAATCTGAACATGCAACAGCAATATGACTGTGACAGCATGTGTTTTCTCTGAATCGTACAGCAGACAGCAGATATAACAGAATGGCAAAGATCGCATATGGGGTTTTCTCCTTGCTGTTACATTTACACCAGCAGCATTATTGCATTCACTTCAGGGGCTGTTATTCTCAGATCTTCTTGTTTTGTTTTTGTTTCGCAGTAACATTGCAGGTTTGTTTGATATTTAATGTAACTGGCAGCATTTCAAATGCCATACAGGAGGCTTTATCAGATGAGCTATTAGCTATGAAGTTGAAGACTTTGAATGCACATATGTGCACAAATAAATGGAGGCTAAGAGAAGAAATGTGTGTATAAAAGGATGGGTGCAGTGTGTTTCAGCTGGTTATGTGCTAATACAGCTTGTACTTGGTAAAGATTTCAAGTTGGCAAAGCTTTTGTTTCTTTCACCACTCTTCCCAATTACTACCATCAAGCCCAATACAGCAATGCAGGAAACCTTTTTACACTTATCTCCTTAACTAACTCATGGACACTTACATAGTATCCGTTCTCATACATAATATCTGCAGGCATGGTGGGTGCATTATAACATGAAACACTGTTCCATATTGCTCAACTCTTGCTTACAGAGTATCTTTGAAGAGGATGGACTGAGTGTAGGCTACAGGACTGGGGAAAGTTCCTGCACATTATGTGTTTCACCACATATTCAGTGTACTAACCTCTTAAAGTTTGTAACTTGTTTCAAAGCTCTAAGTTGGAGGAAACTAGTGTGTACTGGGAAATGATCTGGAAGATGACACAGAGAGAATCAGTTCTGCATTTCACTGAGCTACTTGTCAGTTGTCTGTATTTCTTTAATGATTGTCTAGTCAGAATTTCTTTTTTTGGCATCAAAAATTGCTATTAAAAAAAAATAAATTAGTGCCTTCATAATCTGCTGTGGATAGTGGGCTCTAGCTTTCAGGCTAAAATATTATATAAATATCCCTGACTTGAGCAGAGTTTATACTTCTCAGTACCTCATCTGGTTCCACACTGTGGTGATGTCCTTGAAATCTGGGATTGTATCAGTGCTTGACTACTTAGATTCTCAGCTCTTAAGAAATAATGTGATTAAGAGCTGGCTCCCAGTTCCACTGTCTTCATTGACTTGATTCAGTGGTGATGGATCAAGCTTTTCACATACAACGTACAAGACTGAAATAAAAACTTCAAAACCATTATTTCTACTGAGTTAATGGGGAACATTCTGAGACTAAGTTTTCTTGAGGGGAAGCTTGATAGACAAGTGAGAATTTGAAGGAAGTCAACTAACAAACCTCCTGATATAGCAGAGTTGAGTATGTCTGTAATACTCCAATTTGCTATGAAAACATTTTGGAGCCAGCTTGAAGTTTATAAATTACTATGTGAGGTGAAAGTAATTTATTCTAAATGGCAATGGCACTGCTTATAATCTATCTTTCCAGTCTGATAGTAAATTTTGGAAAGCTGCTGGATTCCTAAATTCCAGCCAAGCAACACCATCAATGGTCTTCTGCTGCATGGAAGTCCTGGTGAGAGCAGAAGCTGCGAGTGTTGCCATCTAGAGGATTTGGAAATCCACATTTCCTGGGCATTGTAGACTTGTGTCATACAACAGTGAGTTATTGTAAGAGCTGAGCATAGAAGAGCTTCTATACTATAATAACATGGGTAGTTGTAGGGCAAAATTTCTATTAAATGTTTTTCATCAGAAGTTTGTTCACAGGGCAGTTGTTGCTTTCATTTCCAGGGTACTGGAATCTTATTACAGAACAAAGAATCTTAAATGAAATCTTAATTTGAAAACCCTTGGCTTATCAACCAGTAATAAGTGCAGATCGTCAGAGATAAAATTTTAGAGATATTTTGTCAGAACTGGAAACGAAAAAATGGTAGTACATGCAATTCTATTTATACAACAGAAGCAGCATATAGTGCTCAATATGTAAGAACTTTAAAACACGATAATGTTTTATAAAGAAAAGCTTGTGTTAGTGTGATTCATCAGGTTCCTTGAGGGATCTGTCCTGTCTCCCAAAAGCAGGTGTTGACAAAATAGAATAAATAAATAAGATTAGTCAAGATGTCTAGATGTTACTTTTCATTTTGATTAACAGTGATCTTTGGCATAAATAAGTTTTGATGATGATTTACCTTACAATTATATCGTTTGTAACTGAACAAAATCAAAATAAGTAAGGTGAGTAAAATGTAAATGATTATAAAACGTACTGGACTAAACTTCACCCATGGTTTTGTTAAATATGCATAAACAGTTCAGATAAATTGGTCTTGGTGAAGGCTTACTGCTTCTAAGTATACTGAATCCTACTTTGTAACCTGGGCAGGTGAGGTCCTTGCTGCAGGGCTGCTCTGAAGAAAAAGGTGGAGGTTCATCTGTCCTTTCTTGTGTCCTTCTCCCATCTCAGAAGTCTGAAAGCTGAGTCTTCCCTTCTTTTAGTGAAGTTCTCCAAATTCATTCCATGGGATTCGAGGATTTTCATGAAAGAAAAGTGTTTTGCAGATTATAAGGTTGAACTTCAAAATAGACAAAACAAAAAGCTGTCCCTTTTTGTCCCCAGAAATGTGCAAGGAAACAAAAAACACTCATCAATGGACATGAGCAGGAAAAGAGCAAGACATTTCAGTAGAGATGTGACAAGGATCCTAACCCAGTTTTAGATGTGTAAATTAAATTTGCCTCTCTGGTGTCTCACTATATTCCATGGAGAAATAAAAACTTCTCTAGGGGTGATTCAGAGGAGAAACATAACTTAGAACAGTAGGCTAGTAAGCTTAGACTTTGCGATACTTCCAGTTGTAAAATATTTTTGAAGAATTTTTAATAATTATAAATGCTTAAGGAGATCATTCCAGTTTTGTCAAACTTTACTAGAGAAAATGAAGAATGTTGATTGTTAACTGATTATGTTGAGATTAGCAGAATTCAAATGTCAGGTGTGGGTTTTTTACTTGGAAACTGCTTGAGGTTTTTTGTTTTTTTGTTTGTTTTAGTGTCATGTTAAACAGAATAATGTAATTCCTAAAGGACCATAGACCATTTTCAGGTTTCAGTCAGTTTGAAAGATCAAGCAGATTTCAAATGCTTGAAGTTCTTTATAGAACAGGAAGTGTCTGGTTTTTAAGAATTTTACCTGATGGATATCTCGCCCTGTGTTAGCTAGTTTGCAACATTTTAGCTGTAAATACCTCTTTGTAGTAATTAAAGCTGAATATGAATCTGGTTACCTGGGCTATCCTGTAAATTCCCCAGGTGAGGCTGGTTATCTTTTTCATGGAATGACTTAGTAATTCTGTACATCTCCATCAAAATTTGAAACAATACACCTGAGAAATATCTGTACTTATTTTCTTGGTAATGGCTTGTAATCATATGGCAGTCTTCTTTTTCTCCTGCCATCTTTTTTTTTTTTTTTAATTTCTATGATACTGTGTTCTGATTGTTGTCTCTTCCCTTCCTTCCCTCCTTTTTTTCTGATGTAGTGCTACTAAAAGCAATTGCAATTTTCAAGAGGCGTTTTATAGTCATTTCACCTGTTTTATTTTTCCTGCTGAAATACAAAAGTTTATCAAAGTGGTCAACTTTTGGGGGTTTTAGACTGGTTTCTTAATCATGTTTCTGGGAGTTGACTGTCAGTTATTCCTCCTCTTCCTCTCCCATCTCTCATCAAAACTTTAGCATTTCTCATCCAGCTTCTATGAAATAAAATTAGGAGGATTAGAAGTGCCAAGGTTACAAATATTCCTCAAGTTTTCCTCTACTTCTGTTTTTTACCAAGGGAACCAAATCAATGTGTGATGGAAAATATTTCCATAAAGAAATTAGGAGAAAAAAATGTGTGAGAGGATAAATCAAAATTTTAAAATGGTTAGTCTCTTTTAATTCTGGGGGATCCCAAAATGACCCCTTTTCTATATTTGACTTTCTTTGCATTCCTAATCCTCAAGAGTTTGCAGGATTCCTATCATTCCTGTTGTCTGTGCTTGGACATAACTCTCCAACCTCTCACCTTCTCCCACTATTTTCATTTTGTATGGCATTAGCAAGCTACCATTACTAAGTGTAACGGGTTCAGGAATGCTATCATCAGACATGATGAGGTGTCATTAGATAGTTATAGGCTAAACATTCAATGCACTTGCCAATTCAAACTTTTGTGTTCTTACCTCTTTTACACAGGGTCTCTTTTCAATCACTGTTACATATTGATTGTTCTCAGCTTTCTCACTAGCTGTTGCCAAATCAATTTTCCTGTTTCTCTCTATTTAATATCTATTCTTTCTTTTCCTTTAGCATCTTACTTGTGTTTTGCTCACCTGCCATCTTGATCAACATATTTGAATTGTATTTCTGTATTTCTTAGGAACCCATCTGTGCTGAAGGCAGGTGTTATGTAATCTTGCAGAATTTGTTCAGCATAAGACAATGGAGGTGGGGTTTATTTAACATCTCAGGTATAAATTGCAGCATTGACAAGTTACAGAATATCGTGTTATCCCCCGTGGGCAGAAGGGGTTAATTTTTCATTTCAGTTCAGCTTCTTCACTTAACTGAAACTTTATCTGGCTTAGCATGAATCAGTCTTAGAAACCTGCAGACCTGCCTTGCCTTTGCAGTCCAGAATGTAAAAAAGACAAAATCTCCCTGATTGAATCACTGTTAAGAAAAGTAATTTATTTGACCTAATAACCTAGACTGTATCCAGTTAATCCAGGGTACTGATTTATTTATTTTTCCTAGGTTTTCCTGAGGTTGTAACTGGCTGTTTGCAGCTTCCGAAACACCTGTGGGGTTTTATGCATACATTTTATATAGTTCATTGAACTAGCTCTACAAGTTCATTGTCTTTGGTGCCACTATAGTATCCTCTGAATATTATTGTGTATGTTAAGTAGTCAGTGTTGTCTTTGATGTGAGTTAGAAATTATGTCCTGCAGAAGAGACTGTGACCTGTTTGACTGATATGAATAGTTCCTGTTATTAACAATAAATGCATTCACAGAATAATGGTAAAGTTGCATTAATTTGTAAGGTTTTATTAAGATACACAATACTTTATGAAGTACATACTAAGTTCCAGGAGCAAGGACGTTTTGGTTAAAATTTTAGAGGCATTGAGGACATATCATAAAACCAAATTAGGTTCTGATACAGTACTAATTATACCTTGGATATAGGTATAATTTGGTATATTAAAGCCACGTACTTTTGTTTTCTTGAATACAGGTTAGAATGCACCTGGATGAATTGACTTCCAGAGATACTCAGTGAATCAAAGATGAAACTGTGTGTGAATTTTAATAGTAATTTTGTACAAGTTCTGTTCTCATTATTCTTTATGAGCTGTATATACTTAGGCATTTCGACCTGACTTCTTTTTTTCAGTGTTTCTGTATGTTTATGTATTTTTAATGTCTCCTGGTTTAAATGTTTTAAATAATCTGTTTCATCATCACCTGTTATGGGAAAAGAATATGTGCTTGACTGAATTTGAAATAGAGTTCAGCCAAATTTAAATTATTTTAAGAGTCTACAACCTATAACCATCATGTACAAAGACAGAATTTCTAATTTGTAGAAGATATTAACTTTGAAGTTGACATTTCTTTTCTCTAGCAATGATTGCAACAGCAGATTCTGCATAAATGGCATATTACGTAAAGTGGAAGTTTAATTATAAGGGGAAACGTAATTGAATATTTCTGTTTGATTAATAATAAAGAAGCAGGAACATACATTTGATTTTAGACAAGCCATGTAAAGGATGTTGAAATACTGCTGTCAGGTGAATTAAATGTTGTACAATGCTGAGATGGGCTTTCTTTTCACTGTGTTTCTCCTGAGTGAGCACAGGCTGTGACCTTGCTGCTTTGATTTCTGCTGTATGTGGTATTAGGAGCATAGACCAAGGCAGGAAAGATACAGGTCACAAGGCTTTTACTACAAACTCCATCAGTTGGTTGTCGATATACTATCTTCAGCTTAGTGAATGTAGCCCTATTGCCTAAAGGAGCTATAAACCAGCTTTATTTAGCTATGTTTTACCTTACATAAAATAATGTGAATCCAAAATAACTACAGAGAGCTCAGTAAAATCATCCCATGAGTAAGCACCAACAAGAAACAAACACATGAACAAAGCTGTGGGTTTTTTTTTTTTAATATATCAAATTTTCAGCTTCCTCAATTTATTTAAAATCAAAGGCACTTAAAGGATATTTTTTTTTCCTGTTGGTCATTACATGTTACTGAAAACTACGCATGTTCTTTCAGCCACAGCGACATCTCCAGTACCTCCTTGCCGGGCTTTCTAACCCATAAACTATCAACTTCAGAAGAAGCTTGATCTGCTGCCAGAGACACATACTTTTCTCTGGGTGGACCATTTATGGCATGTAGTTCCCAGATGATTATGGTATCATTCAGCAAATGGTTGTTCCTGAACACACAGGTTTAGTGTATGTACAGGACTTTTTTTACCAGCAAAGATACTTTACCTAATGTTTTGATGTACAGGAATTAAAATACAAGATGCTACTGAAAATTCAAGTGAGCTTTAAATAACAAAATATGCCTAGTAGTTACTTCACTGAGCAAGGAACTTAAAATAAACCGCCTCTTTCTAACAAAACAACTGTAATCAGTGTCTGGCTTTACATGTTGTGTAAGATGTGGATCTCCAAAAAGTGGTGAGTTTTACAACATTGTTATGGGATATTGTTTCAATAATGAAGACAAAATCCTCCTGAATAACCAAAGCTGCTTTTAAGTGCCTTAGTTTTCCTTAGATAATTTTTTTGACAGAAACTTCTAACTTAGTACTTGGGGCTAGCATCTCGCAGTTACAGATGAAGATGTGGTGTGATGGGATCATATCTTATACCCAATGCAGTCCTATGTGATTTTTTTTTTTTTTTTTTTTTTGACTCATTAGGTACAAAAAGTGAGTGGGGTCCAATTTCTAGCACTAAAAGATATAAGAGACACAGAAGAAAATTGGGTTTGGTTTTCAGAATATTATTCAGCTTCACAGGCTAGTGCTTGTAAATGGATACTAGTTTTCCTACAAAGTTTCTCTGGAAATAACCATATTTAGTATAGCATTAGCACTACTTGATATTTTGATAAATGAAACTGCCTTCATGATGATGCTTTTGAATCTGCACCTTAGGAAACTTATACTTGCTGGCATATCTGCACTATATCTAACCCATACCTTTTTGCTGTAAAAATTGAAATAGAAGCCTCATAATTCATCTGAAATATATGCCAGAACTCCAGGTGCATAAGAATAGCATGATGGTTCTGCATGTGAAGGAGGAGAAGCTTCTGAACTTTTCAGTAGGGGACTGAATCTGTATTATGGAAAACAGATAATTTTAAATTAGTGTTCTGTACATTCAGGATAGAGTGTATTTTTACTCATGCATAAGTTGCCTCTGAACACAATTCAAAACCCCAGTCTTAGGCTTAGCAATGAACATTTCAGAAAAGTAAATTAATATCTTCATGGGAAAGAAATATAGTTTATTATAGAATTGCCTACAATTGCCACTATAATTATGGCTTTTTCTGTTAAAACTATTTTTTGAGGGGTTTTGGAAAAAATCTCTTTTGTAATAAGGTGTAGCACAGCCTGTGGCTTGGCAGGCAATGTCTGAGCCCGAGGTCTGTCCTGTACTTAGTGCTCTGAATAGACAAGTTTGACTTTTCTCCTGTGAAAAGTCACACACGAGTTGTCGGGATATTCCCAGAGATGCTGGCTTTTCTTTTTAAGTAGCCTTTTTATTATCGTAAGCAGGGAACCATCATGCCTCGGATGCCTTTAACAGAGATCTTTTCTTGCTGACAGTATTGGTTGCAGAAATCTGGGTCATGCCCTTTCCTGAAGGGCTGTCAGTGGCAGAGCAGAGGGAGACCTGGCCTCCCTTCACAGCCTCCAGCCATACCGCCAGCAGCTTTGGGGGCCTCTGGAAGTTTTTCATGTGACAGTGACCCTAAACCAGGATCTACTTGCTACAGGGGACGGCTGCTGCCCATCAGGCTCTATTACATGTTTTTGTTTCCAGCACCTGGTCTTCTGTTAGGAAATTCTCATCTTTAAATCCTAGCACCTTCTGACAGAAACTGCTTTCTAGCTGGAGTTTGCATCTGACATATGGTAAGACACATTCTCAGGTCTTTCCAGGTCCAGGAACCCCGATTTGAGAGTGGCATTGGCATCTGTGTGGAGCAGTACAGAAATAGGGTCCTAGAAGATACTGGCTGTGTACTATCTGCTTCATGAATGAGGGAAAAGTAGAAAGAGTTTTGGATGAAAACCATTTTAAGATCTGAGTATGAGCCAGCAGTGTGCCCAGGTGGCCAAGAAGGCCAGTAGCATCCTGGCTTGTGTCAGCAATAGCGTGGCCAGCAGGAACAGGGAAGGGATCTGACCCCTGTACTCGGCACTGGTGAGGCCGCACCTCGATGACTGGGTTCAGTTTTGGGCCCTTCACTACAAGAAAGACACTGAAGTGTTGGAGTGTGTCCAGAGAAGGGCAATGAGGCTGGTGAAGGGTCTAGAGCACAAGTCTTATGAAGAGCGGCTGAGGGAACTGGGGGTGTTTAGTCTGGAGAAGAGGAGGCTGAGGGGAGACCTCATCGCCCTCTACAGCTCCCTGAAAGGAGGGTGCAGAGAGCTGGGGATGAGTCTCTTGAACCAAGTAGTAAGTGATAGGACAAGAGGGAATGGCCTCAAGTTGCACCAAGGGAGGTTTAGATTGGTTATTAGGAAAAATTTCTTTACTGAAAGTGTTGTCAAGCACTGGGACAGGCTGCCCAGGGAAATGGCTGAGTCACCACCCCTGGAGGTATTTAAAAGATGTGTAGATGTGTGGTGCTCAGGGACATGGTTTAGTGGTGGGCTTGGCAGTGTTATGCTTGTGGTTGGACTCAATGATCTTAAAGGTTTTTTCCAACCTAAACAATACTATGATTCTATGATTTCTTTACTTTCCTTACAGTACACTAAAGATAGCATATCTGCAATTGGCTACTTACTGCTGGTATAGCTTAAAAAAAGACAAACTGTTGCTGTGTCCACTGGCACAGGAAAGATAAATAATTCAGCCTAAATATTTTTCTCAAGACTAGTGCCTATATATTAAAAGGGTAATTGTCTATATGGTAAATTACAAAAATAAATTTAATTCATATTTCCAACTTAGTTATTTGCCCAAGAGACCTATATAAGTTTGTGATAAAATTTGAATAAAGCAGATGTGATTTGACCGTGCTGACTTTATCCTTTAAAACAGTTAATTTAATATTCATCTCTTCTTCAGTGGTTGATCTTGACTTTGTAGTCTGTAACCACCTTGTGGTTCTTAAACTCTTTCGAAACTAATAAAATAAGAACTAGAGTAAAAATGAGATAGAAAACCAGACCTACTCAAAGTAAGATTACTGGAAGTACTGACAAACTTGTAGTTAGTGTGAGTGCCCTGATGTCTCACAATGTTCTTATAATGTTAGCAAAATTAAAAGCAGGGAAACAATAATTAGAAATTTAAGAAAAAACATTGATCCTCACTTCTTTAATCTGCAATCAGGCAAGCAAATTTTAGTGAGCCAAGAGTGTTTGTCAGGATAAAAATAGGTACAGATTAAAAATGTTATTGATTGTAGGATTTGTAAAAAGAGAAAACTAATCAGGGATTTCTGAATAATCAACTAATCCAAATGTTATTTTGCTTTGTTTTGTAATTGCTAAGCCTACTCCTGTTGCTGGGATTTGGTCTCATTGAAGGGCCTAAACTAAAAGGGAAAATTGTACAGAGCTAACCTTCATCTTTAATAGACTGTTTTTATCTGTGTGGTCTTATAAGCAGGGATATTCATTTTGTTTCCTGCCAGGAAATCCCATTTGGAGTGAAGGTCTAGGGAGTTGTAATACAGAATGGAAAATTTTCATCCTCACCCACACTGCTGTATTTTCTCACTATTTTTACATTGGCCAAAAATTGTATGGGATCACCTTGGTGATAAGATGCCAAATTAAAGATATCAGGACATTTCCTTTGTTTTCCTGTGAAACTACCCTGGCTACTGGGAGCAAACCAGAGTGCCTGAGTCCGAAACACGTGACCCACTTGTTCGAAAGGGAGCCGAGGAGGCTCAGAAATTTCCAGAAATTGTTTTTCACTCTCAGCAGGCCTGTGATTCAGTGCAGAAGAAGGGAGAAGGCAAGGAAGGAGTTTGGAGGGAGGAAGAAGAAAAGGGAAAATCAAAAGGGGAGGAGGTGTAACAACTGTCATCTTTCTGTGGGCAGTGACTAAGAGAAAAGACAACACTGAAAAATGAAAAGAAAGGAACCTAAACATGAGAAACCAAGAGAAGCACAAAGGGAGTGTCAGGGGAAGTGCCTCTTCTCCTGGTTTTGTGAGCTTTTCTGGGAGTGAGAAGAAAGAGGCAGTAAATTCTTTTGCCCCTTCATCAAAGATCATTACTTGTCAGACACCCCAATAAAGCAGTTCTTTCTGGAGAGCTAAATGTGAAGTTTTAAAGACATTCACAAGCATAGTTTTCCTCCTCAACTGATAATGGCATTTGAGTGTTACTAAAAAGAGTGTTAATGAGTGATTAAAACTGGTCATAATTTAGTTTTTAAAAGTCCTACTCACTCTTCACAATTTGCAGCATGTGTTTAGATATTAGTAAAGCTTAATCAGATCATGAGGAAAGGATTTTAACTGGGAGGAAAAGAAATCCTAGGGAGGATTTTTCAAAACAGAGATGTGAACATATTTGCTTTATTTTAGTGATTGCCTTAAACAAGACAGGATTTGTTGATGCTGTAACTCTGGCTATAGAAAGAAGATGGGCTGACTCTATAGATTAGGACAGTAATTTAATGGTTTCCATAAAGGGATGTTTAAAATCATACAGAAATTTTGGTCATGATGTGTCAATCAGAGAGTAATGTCTGCCATTAGCACAAGGTTGTCAAGAGCTCAAAATATATGATTATAATGGTCACTTTTGGCCTTAAAAATAGAAAAGTATAATACTGTTCTCTGGCACAGAAACTTGTAATCTCTGAGCTCTATTAGTTCACTAAAATACCAGAAACTGGATACCTTTTCCAGTTCTAGTTATTGCTTGTGAAGAAGTGTGTTTTCTTACCCCTTAGTAGTATGTCTTGAGATTACAAGTAATCCATTTGTACAGTTTATTTTCTAATCCTTAAACTACGCTCTAACTAAAATCATTGAAAGTGGCTTTCGTGAATACAGGAGGGCACAACTCTGTAAAATGGCATTGCAATTTATGAAGGAAGCACTTGGGTGGGAAAATATATACTGTAAGTGGCCAATGCTACTTCCCCATTCTGTATGTCTTGAGGAGTATGTTTATTCTCTGGTAATGCCAGCTAAATAAGCATAATTAGTAATTAATTAAGATACTATTAATATTAATAAGGCCGCCATAACCTGAACTTGTAATAGAATAAATGGAAGACAGAAAATGTTGATTGAAAATGTAACATTAAAACTTCAGAGTTTAATAGCTTGTGCCCTCTTTTGTCATTTAGTTTAAAGACTGATACCACATCTGAGCAGCAGCATTTTATACTAACTTTTATGAGGAAAAGCATTTTTAGTAATTCAGGCCTAATTTACAATATAATCAGAATATTTTATGAATATAGCTTTAATTTTTACATGCTTCAGTCACCTTCAGATTTATTTCAAATAATAAAGCAATGCCAGAATCCCATACCGTCTGTCATAGTAACCACAAACCATATAAGAGATATGTAAAGTGAGCATTTAAAAAGTGGAATGCAGAACAACAGAAATGCAGCAATGCTTTTGAAAAATGTTTTAAATATAGGGAAATTATTTATTTAATACAAAATGAGTGATTTTAAATTTTTGAGGTTTTTTTACATGTACTGGCAGGTTATAAGAATAAAAGTGAATCATCCAGGGCATCTATCGTGTATGTGAGCACAACAATTTTTGTAGTACCACTCAAATAAGAAGAAACTACAAGTATTGTAAAGTAACATTTTTCAACATTTTTCAACATTTTCCTAATTTTCAGATTAGCTCAGATCACTGAAATCATTCCTGTGAAATTGTTGGTATTGGCAATTATGTATAGACTATTGGCAAACGTTTGAACAAAACCAGTGTGTTTGGGCAGCTCACAGAAGATGCCAGAGTCAGACTTTTCTCAAAACAGCCTTAAATCGGGTTCATTTTTAATCCTTGGTGTGCCATTGAAAAGGCTTGCAAAGGAGGTTATATGCAGCTGTGGGTATGTGTAAAGAGTATATATCTGGTAAAACATAGGTATATGCTTCTACTTTACCCCATTCCTGCTGCAGGGGAGTCAGGCCATACCCACGACTAGATCTTAGTAAAATTGTGGAATTCTCTCGTTCCAGGAATTCATTACTGCATTTAAGATATTTCATTTCACAACAAATGCAAACAAGCATCTCAACCATGGTTATTGTCCTTTCCCTTAGAAGAGGATTCATAAAATACAGTTCCTTCTTTCCTCTGTGGAAAAAAAGGCCGAGTTTCTTACTCTAACCCAGGTAAATCTGGAATATCACTTTGTTAGGCTCAGAGCCACAGGCTCACAGACACCTGCAGGCTTTTAACAGGTGTTCAGCTAACCCCAAGGAACCAGTGATGCTGCTGGTGGTTTGAGAAGCCTTTTGCTGATGTGCCATATACTGTTGACTGTCCTCCTCCTCTGCTTCAGTAAGAGTTTCCTAGATTTGTTTTCAGAAATGGCAGAACAGGTTTTTTTCAATAATAAGGAAAAGCAAATCCAGTATGTTTTGCTGGAAGGCCTCTGTACCCCAAAAAAGGTCAATGAAAAAAACTAATGTTCAAGGTCTGCCAGTCCTAAGCATGTAAAGCAATGTTTAAAGAGGTAGCAGCAAACTATAGCTACAGGCAAATATTATATAAAGCAACTTCTACACCTTTGTAAAATATTTAAGTATATTTGAAATGAAGTTGTTCCTCATAATGAAGAACAAGTAGTCAACACACCTGCTTTACTTTACAAATGTAAAGGGTCTCTTAGTTTGAAAACAGATGCAGATTATTTCTTGTCCCAGTGTAAAATAAAAAAAATCAAATATGGGCAAACCCTTGGACCTCCTCTTACAGTATTTTCTCCACTTCCTTTTCAGCTCTTTATACAAAACTTCACACTTTGAATTTAATTCTGGAAAGTTATCAACTTCATTGCATAACTGTGGGAGATGTTTCTCTAAATGTCAAGTATTATCAGAGCACAGCACATTTAGAAGAACTCAGACTGTATAACCCCAAGGTTATATGTATTTAAATCTGACTTCATTATATTTTATACAAGACAGAATAGCTCCATCTAAAAAGGTCTGTGATTTTTTTTCTCCCATTAGTTGCCATACTTGAAAAATCAGTAGATAAAACTCAAAAGCAGAGCCATGAGGGCCAGAGCTGCACAAAGCATTGACATACTGTGTTTACTTAACAGTAAGATACAATACCGTGTTATTCGTTAAACCAAAAAATACCTCTTCAAGGACAGACTATTCTGTGCTAAGGACTGACAAAACAAGATTTGGTAATTTATTAATATAAAATCTTCCCATTTAGTATTATAAGTCGCCTGACTTGAAAGTAAGTTTGCACAGAAAGATGTCCCTATGAGTCCAGTTTAGAATTAGTTGGTTCTTTGAACTGTCCCCAGACTGAATCAGGAAACTCTCCTGAGGTTGGCTTTGAAAGCAGGGACAGCGAAATTCAAAACAGGCTGGAGGAGGCATATCTGAACCACATCCCTGGTGCCCAGAATTATCATCTCATGAGCTGCTTCTGTCTGCGGCCTCTGGCTGTCTGAGGATCCTGCTGTCCACTGACTTCCTGCAGCCAGTTGTGAACCACAGCAGAAGCCCTTGAAGTCCTTGTCCTGTTGGGTGCATGAGCAGGGGTCTTGTGTGAGCAGGTCTCTTCAGATCTCAGCAGACACGTTGATGCTTGTGGCAGCCAGTGGGTAGGACACCACAGTTCCTGCCTTCTTGAGCAGTGTCTGAAAGGGCAGCAGTGATTGCTGGGGCATGTGAAGGTGCCGGGTGGTTTGAGGATGTTCAATGGAGAAGAACAAAAGAGTTCAGCTGTTGGGAATATCAACTGTATTTTATGTGTGATAACAGAGCAATTTAGCACCTGTTTCAAAACTAATTTTTTTTTTTTTGCCTGTGTGTGAAGAATTTTAATGTAAAAAGGACACCTCTAGGTGTAGTCAATAACTGAGTTTCTTCCAGTAATTCTTTTTCTCACAGTGTTGCAGTATTTGGTTTCAGCCTAAATTTTGCCTATGATCCACTTTACAAACCTGAGTTCTATTTTACATCTGCTCTTAAATGATACTGAAATATGCATCCTGTATTCACATAGAATTATAGCTGAAATTAATAAAGAACTTGACCATCACATTACCATTAAATATTTAACTTCCATCTGAATCTTAATGCACAGGTGCTTAGCTGAGCAACAGCACACGCAGCACGGTTGCTATGAGCTGCCTGACTGGCCTATAGTTTTAGACCCTTAGCTGATTCTTTTTCTCCCCTTGTTCTTTCCTTTGCAGTTTATTGGAACAGTAGCCAGAAATCAGGCTGTCTTCTGTTTTCATATATCATCTCCTTTGTTTGTTCTTGCATGGACTTTGCTGGAACTCTGAAGAAAATGTATGACCCAAAGAAAGAAACAAATGCCTTATGCGAAACTTCATACCAAAATAGAATAATGGGAGCAAGTACAGAAAAATCAGTCAAATATCATAGCCAGGGATGTGAAATCTGTGTATGAATTGCACTGTAGATGGTGGTCCTCTGGGTAGTGTAGAGGATGCTTAGGAGAGGTCCCCACCTGGCACCATGGCCACTCTTCCGTAGTGCACTTTGAGCCATACAAGAGAGAAGAGGAACAACAAGGGAGTTGTCATTCGCTCAGGTTTTGTGTCAGTGTGTAGTTATGACATGGCGTACAGGACCTAGCATCTGGGAAGTCCCCCTGGGGTGACTGAGTGAAGGTAAAGGGCCGTTAAAGTACTTCAAAAATAATAAAAGGAAAAATGAAAAGAAAGTCAGTCTCTATCTCAGAGAGAAAAGGAACTGCTAGTAACAGTGAAGGCTAAAGCGTTGGTTGTCTCTTTTGCTGCACTGTTCAAAACCAAGGTTAGCTGTGACCTGACGGTTGATGCATTTAATGTCAGCAACAAATGGGTAAGAACTTAGCTTAAGATAGTGAAATAAAGGAATTGCTCTCCTGGCCCTGATAAAAATTGCTGTAGGGAAGTAGCTGAGGTAATGTAATTGTGATTATTTGTTATCTACAAAGACATATGAAAGATAGACAAAATCCAAAACACTGAAAAGGACAAACAGTCATCTTCTCCCAAAAGAGACCAAACAGGAATTTTGGTGAGGAAACTGAGAAGATTGGGTTTTGGGGAGGAGTTAAAGTTTAACTGCTTGAAAGTACCTAGAAGTTAACAAGGCAGTAGGTAACTGCCAATATCCATTTCTAAAGTTCAGATTGTAACAAATCAGTTTAATTTCTCTCTGTAATGGTACAGAAAACCTGGTGAGTAGATAAGGAGCCACCGTGGCGTTGCCATCAGGGAGCTGAGGAAACACGGTCTAAACAGAACCACCATAAGTAAAAGCAGATTGCAGTCTGTACTTGGAGTGAATGCTGGCAAACAAATGGTTCACTTCAAAGAAGATGGATTTATAGTTCATAGGGCTCTGGCCAGAGACCAGTGATTTTCAACACTTTCCTTAATGATTTGGATAAGAGAACAGGGAATGAATTTATTTAAATTTTCAGATTGTATCAGACTGGGTTACCAGCAGCCTTGGGGGCAAAGTTAAAATTGGAAGCTATATGAACAAATTGGAGAAGTGATTTGAATATGTGAGTAATAATTCAATAGCTACAAAGGCAAGCTCTTATACTTAGTTGGGAATAAATCTTGTAAAGAAATATACAGTATGCAGTGTATTATACACTAGTATTGGAAGAAAAAAATGTGGGAATATAGGGTTAGTCACAGATTGAACACATGAAAATGGTGTCCTACTGCTTAGGAAAAAAATCACACTTTTTTGTAGGACATGTGAAGTCTTGAAAACATTTAAGTTAAGAAAGAATAGCATTTCTTTAGTGTCAACAAGAGATGGCTGGGGATGTAAGTCTGGGGATGTAAGTCTTCAGTATGTAAAAGTTCCTGTGAATAGTGAAATAATAAAATTGTCTCTATAATATATGCTCTTATGGTAGGAGGAGTAATAGGATTAACTTGTAGACAAGGAGATTTATGTTGGAATGAAGAGAAATCTTTCTAACTCTGAAGATAGTTAAAAACTCAAGTAATTTTCTTAGAAAGCTTGTAAACCTTCCACCCTTGGACACTTCTTATAACCTATTTAAACCAGTGCCTTCTGTATGCTTTAGGGGCCACTCATTCAGTCTTGAGGTGAGACTATGGCTGCTTCTCAGTCATATGTTACTATTGTTTTTGCATCCAGCATTGATATTTTGGATAGTTAATCTCATACTGCTTAGTATTACAGTCCCCTACTCACTCTGTTTCAGTGCAGAGGATAATCCAATAACAGAGAGAAAGTCTATTTACGTACATCTTTGAGCCTTAACAAATTCCCTTTTCCTATTGATTGAAAAACCTGTTTAAGTTGCATTAAGTATGATCAGAATGGTGATGAGCTTTTCTGCATTGGCAGACAGGGTTGTAAGATTCCGGTTTCTTTACTACACTGAGCTCTCTTGCAATAGCATGTTACAGAAATCCATGTTAAGCCAAATCTGATACAGCATGGTGAAAAACCACATTGTGATTGGGAAAATTAGGGACATAGGAGGAATAAAAAAATTGTCAAAAGAAGTGGTTCAGAAGATCATGAAGTAAGCACTATTTACCTTCAGATATAAACAGAAAACAATTTAAAGGTAATATTCTGTAATGATAGTTCTTAAATTTATTGGTGTTCTACTGAAAAGCAACACCATTTACTATTTTGATAGAACATTTGTATTTGTGAATTACGATAAGTTGTTATTAGTCAGCCGTTATTTTTTATTACAAGCAAATATGTAAAGTAAAATGAAGTTACATGTGAAAAGTCCACTGAAGAATGTCGAGTTCCGGGCATTTTTTAAATTACTGTTTTTCAAAGAAGGGAGTTTTTGTCAGTGTGCACACAGCATTAATTGCTTGCTAAGTTAATTAGACAAGGAATCATCTGTCAGTGTTTGAAAGCTAATGATAACTTTTAACTTACTCCTAAAATGCTGTGGGCAGAGCACTACGCTCAAACCACTTTATTTCTTAAAGAGTATTTGTGGAATATAATGCAATGCTTTGCTTGTGTTAAAGAAGTAAATGTGTTGTTATTAGTATTGAATAAAATGGGTAGCCTTGCTAGATACAGTCTTGCTGTACAAAGCATTACAATGTCTTTATCTCATCTTTGTATTTCAGAATTACTATCACCAGAAGGGTAATTGCTTGTGAAGCTCTGTGGTCAGATTAGCTGCAGTGGCCACAATGGGAAGACTAGAGAATTTTAGTGTTACATTTTACAGCTAATGATGGCCTAATAGAGATTCATTGAGGTAGGAGCTATGCCACAAATGCAAATGGAAATTTAAACGGGTCTGCTTGGGAATACTGGAAAATGCAGGTTCTCCTAGATAAAAATAGTAATAGGCTCTTGGGTGTAAGTCCTGTTAGATCAGCTCTACCAGAATAATACATATGTAAAGAAAGCAGTCTTCTGTAGGAAGCCCCATCAGTTAATAACTGGAATGGATGATGAGAGAGTTAAAATTTCTTCTATCAAAGCAGATCATTAGCTGCCTGACTAACTTTACCTGCTTCCTAAGTACTGATAGAGAAATGTCTGCTAACAGAAAGAACTCAGTAGCATTTAGTTCTATATATATATATATCTTTTATCTGTCAGGTGCCACTGACCTAATTTGAACAAAAAAAAAAAAAAAAGAAAGTTGAGAAGAAAGAAGACATGTCTAATAAAGAATAAAGTTCTTAATAGACCCTTATAAATTTCTAACCCACTAAATGAATATGCAATTAATCATATAGCGTGCACCCATATATAAACCACGAGTAGGCTCCAGAGACCTACATGTGTCCTGTATTACATGGGTAGTGCTGTGCTTGTAGGGCTCACTGCTCTTACTGATTACCATTCTTTAATATTGAAAGAGAGAAGAAGGAATGATCAGGTTTTTAACAAGTACTAATTCTTAGGGTCACATTTAATCTCATTCCCAAAGCATTCAGTTGTAATCCATAGATGTCAGGGTTCGTTTCATGTTAGCTGGAATGGGAACGGTGCATCGTAAGGTCATACCGCAGACTCTTATGAAACATTTATTTATTTAATGGCAAGCTGAGGTCTACATGCGAAATAGATGTCTGAAATGGCTCTTTATGTTCATGAGGATAGCTGTGCTCTGTACCTCTGAGGGCTGTGAAATTTTGTTATTGAATTCAATCAGAGAAAATCTAGAATTCAAGAGAGTGCTGAATCAGTTGCACCATTCAGTCTCAGGCCACAGAACTAGGTGGACAATAACTCTGCACTGTACAAACGGGTGGATTTGCTATGAATCCTATCCCTTCTTCTTGCCATGTACAAAGCTTTGCTGCTTGTATTAATTTGACACGTGGTTCTTGCCTTTGAAAGAAGCCTGGATCATCATATATGTTTCTGTTTAATTTTTTTTTAATCTCAGCTTCCATATTGAATGTATAGATGTTATGAGAAATATAATTAAAGGGAGTTGAGTAAGAGTCATTCAACTGCTGCACCATTATTAGTAACAGAGATTCTGTAATGACTTTGTTAAATTGACGATAAATTTCTGTAAGGTAAAAGAAGCTTTCAGGAAACTTGATCAAGATACAGACCAAACAGAATGGCTGTTCTTCCTCTTGAGTATGTGGCCTATTTTTTATCTCTTATGACAAATAAACCACATTTTAGAAAACAAAGAACAAACTCAAATATTTTAAAAGCAGATATAGATGTTCAGAATGGACATAGATCAATAGAGTCCAGAGAGCTAGAAAACAGTACAGCACCTGAGAATCTTGCCAATGGATTATAATAAAATAGTCCCTGCTTCCTTGGAAATCCAAGAAGCTTAATTTGATTAGAGTCCCGTTATTATTTTTAAAAAGACACAAATGTGAATTTTACTAGGTAGTTCCTCTAGTAAGCACTAGGTGCTTAAACATTTTTATAACCCCCACTACTAAAATTGAAAAAAAGGATTGATCTGTTTTCACTCGTTATGAGCATAATCACTTTAGGTTTAATCATTTAATTCTGCCCATTGAATTACAAGGAAGATGAATTAAATGTCAGATAAGTGGTTATATTCTGGAATTTGCTCCACTTGATATATGAGAGGAATATTATCATTTTACACCAGGTATTTGATGTAAAATCACTTGGATTTCTTTATTTTTAGATTCTGATGGCTTTAGCGCATGTGGAAAGGGTGAGGGCAACAATTTCCAAGGGTTTACCTGTCAGATTTACAGAGGTATTTGAATGCCTAAAGGTGCAGATAAGCACCAAAGCTGATCTTTAAGAATCATGCTAGAGGTATGCATCTCATTGACTTACTGACATCTCATTGACTTCATCTGACACCTAAATGCATCCATCTTTCGGAATTTTAGAATTCTATTCCCCACATATGTTTTATGCAGAAGGAGCACTGAAAATTATGTCAAATACAGCTGTGAGAGAACCCTGGTATTATTGCTGTCCCTGCAAGAGAAGTCCAACATAGAATAATCTGTTGAAGTTTTAACCTATCCCCATGGGTTGCTGACTACATAGTTCATCTCCATGAACAAATGATTCTCTACGGTTCCATTGTGCAAATAACTGAAAATCTCCAGTTGCCACTTCCTTCATGTGACAATGAACTTCTGTGAGCATATATGTAAACTTAATAGTACTTCATATTTAAATTTACTTCTTATTTGTTTCTGGATACAAATCACACATTAATGAACTAGCCAAAGTTTACAGAGATCAGTAAAAAGATTTTCATCAGAGATATAAATTTCTTGTAGCCGTCACTTTTCAGATACGTTCACGTCACAGGTGGGAGTGGTTAACAGGATCAGGCAGTAAGCTATTTTTATCAATATCTAGATTTGAAAGGCCTAAAGTGAGGTTAGACTTCCCTAACAGAGTATTTTTTATGTCAATAATCTTTTCCTTTCAACTTTTTTTTTTTTTTTTGGTGTGTGTTTGTCAGGTGATCTGCCAAAATCTGAATCTAGATTATTTGCTTCAAAATATAATCTGAAACATTTGTATAGTTTCACAAACATACTTGAATTCAGTTCCCACAGTGGCTATTGAGCTTGTTAATCTTTGCTATACAAACCCCACCAGAACATTTACTTGTTTCTTGAACTTTCCTAATCATTATGGGGTTGGCAGAGGGTTTATGTACAATTTAAATTTCATCCAAAAATCACAGTTCCTACATGAAATTCATAAGCAGAGCTTTTTTAAAAAAATACTTTTGGTCACTGTGGCAGAGGTTCACAAAAGTAAAGAAATCCCTCTGAAGATCGTATTCATAATTGTGTTCAGCTCAGTGTATACAATGATAAATATATTTGAAATGAAATATGCTTAGCAGAAAAACATTAGAAAAAAAATGTTCCGTGTAATAAATCATGGAACGATCTGGTTTGTTTATCAAACTTTTTTTTTTTAGCTGAAATCACTAGCTTTCTCATAAACATTTTGGGATTAGAATAGACGCTCAGAAAATCTGCAAATGACCTGTCAGAAGGTTTTGAAAATTGACTTGTAGTCCATGCACTGGTGTTAGAAGAGCAACTCCATCTGAGTCCTTAACTTGGTGTAGTGAAGTGGGATCATGGAAATGTTTAATCTGTGTATGAGAAAATATGGAGTGTTACTGATACTTGCTTAGCTGATGACTGATGTGAAAGATTTTTGAGCACACTTACTAGAGCTTTTACTCAGATATTATTAGAAAAATATTTTTAAAGTGTAATCACTGATGCAGCTTTTGTACTTGAGATAGCAACCTGAGATTGCAGCTCATAGTAAAAGGTGTCCTACAAAAGCTTGAAACCAGTGACTGTTCACTCTTCACATGCCTGGCAACCACCACGAAATGCAGTCAGTTCATAAGCATGATGCACTACCTTGTAAATCTTGTTTGCACAGATTATCAGAACAGGGCTTTAATGAAATACTTGGAACTGATGTCTCTGGATGGAGATAGGAAAACTAGTGAGTTGACAGATGGGGAAATCTATAAATATGATCAACAAAATTATGAAATGATGAAAGGCAGGGAGGAAAGGTCCACCATCACAACAAAATTAATTCTCAGGAGAGCTATATTATTACAAGCAATACCATCTGTACTATCAGTTATGCAGAAATGTCTGTGACCCATACTTTTGATATATTCAGTATCAACCAACATAGAAGAACAGAATATGGACAGTTTTTCTCTTCTGCTGAATTCATTCTTGAAGTTGAAGTTGCCTTTCTCTGCTTTGACAAGGGAATAGGTGAAGATGATGAATGGCATAGTTGCCAGTGCCCTTTTAGATGTCTTAGCAAAAGCCCAGTGTCAAACATGAAACAAACTGCACTGTACTTTATCAGATATCTTAATAAAAGAGGAGTTAAAGCCATGTTGGAAGTAATGGAAGAAAGATGTGTGGCAGTAATGAAGAAATTTTGCCAGCAGCCATTGCTATGTATACTGTTAATGGTGATCTCATGTGAGAGTATGAAAAAAATGACAAAAAATCTGTTCTGCCATTCCTTAACAAGACCTAATATCTGATGCAATTTAACAAGTGATCTGATACGTTATGTGACTGTACAATCACAGCAGAAAATAGTTTTGGGGGAAATATTTAACATCAAGAACAAAAGAAGTAGTTAATTATTTTTAAAATAGAACAAATGACGTGGTAAGAGCATTCTAGAAAGGAGAAGGATGAAAATAGCTTTAAAAAAAAAACCAAAAAACCAAAACCCAAACCAAAACAGAACAACCATCACCACTCTACCAGTCACTTCCCCAAAGAACAAAAAAACTAGAGAACTAAGGCAGTGAGGTATCAAGCTAGCTCCTTTATCACTGGAATCTGGAATTTGCTGCTACTTCATTGAAACAGGGATAGGTAACCTTCATGGAAAGCCTGTGTCTTTATAGGAACATAGAATTACTTAGCCTGAAGGAAAAGGGTCAGCCTGACCCAGGTCATTCCTTAAAAAAACTGCTAAGGCAGAGCTTTCTTTCACTAGAAGCACATTGCAACAACATAATTAAATCCACTATGCAAATGGATATAAATGGGGATGGGTGGCGCTGCTTTGGCTTTTAAGAAGTAATACATAATCCTGTGTGTCTGTGTGTGTTTCAAACATTTTAGCAGCCCTGTCTCACAATTCTCTTCTTGTAGCTCACTGTATGGCAAGGGTATCTCCCATCTGCATTATGCATGAGGAACCCACCAGGTCTTTCTCAGAAGAGGCATTGGCTGCATTATGGGCTCCCTGATGAAAGAAAAATTGGCTGACTCTGTCTTCTCTGACTAGGCCAACAGGTCAGTCAGGAAAGCAGATAAATCTGCTGGCATTTGCATCTCTCAACAGTGTTGAAAGGAGGAGTGTTGAATAAGTGAATTCCTGCAAAATGAGAGTTATCACTTACTTTGGTACAGATAGAATGAAAGATCTTTTAAAATACATACATAGACAGAGTTGAAATACCTTGAAGTAGATGGCAAAGACTAGACCTTTATGTAACTGTCCCAGAGAAATGTTTTAAGCACATCTTTGCAAAGCTGTCTTTGTTGCACATCATGCTTTAAACCAAGCTTCGGTCTCATGCTCTGAGGAACACTGATAGTGCAACAGACCTAACAGATCAAATGATTAGGTCCACTTTTTAGAGAAGTATTAAGATGTGCCCCTTTATTATCCAATTTTTGTGTTATTTTTAAATAAGGACAAGTCTTTTTGGGTGTTTGAGCTTGAAAGGTTGTTAGCCTGGGGTCTTAGGCAATAAATTAAATGTTTCAGTGAAGGCAGTCAACCACCTGCACAAACTTAACCTTTTTAATTCTATTTATTGTCTGCAAATATAGGACCAGATTAGATGTTTCCTGGAGAGCTGAGTTTGGTGTGAGGTATTCATCACTTTGTTATAGCTTCTTTGAGATCACCATGAAGTAGTCCCTTTTACTAAATGAATAGCTCTCTTATGACCTTCTAATCGCTTCATCATGAAGAGGTCTTTTATTTGCTACAAGAGTCTGCTTCATGTTACCCCTGTCAAAGGAACTATAATATCATAAAACAGCCACAACAGAGACTAATACAGAAATATGGTACAATAAGAGAAAATTAGTGAAGGTAGGTCTAGTTGACTACAAGCAGCATCATGGCTTGCTAATGGGAAGTGCTGGAGTGGATAACTAGCTGTGAGCTCAATTGTTTGAAACTGCATATAAAGGTGATATTTTGCTCAGTTTTGTAACAAGGTAGTAGAACAGAAGGGGAACAATACAAGCCAGATAGCAGCACCAAAGGAATCATAGAGATAAAGGAGATGAATAGGGCATGACCAAAAAGGAAGTATAAAACTTAAACATGAAACTTAGCTGTAGTGATCCTTGTGGAACTTATTCCTATGGACAAGATTTTCTTTTCATGCTGTCTTAACATAGCTGTAGTTTATTGAAGATACTGGAGTTCACACTCCAGTGCAGAACTGATGTAAGAAGGGGAGAAATCAAAATTGCAGTGTTTAAATCATCTGAAGAGTTTAAACAGGGTTTCTAGAGAATGGTTTGGAGGGATGGAGTCCTAGCCATGTAGGCTGCCTGTTTCATAAAGATATGATTGCAGTACAAAAGCACTTAACCACATGAATTTCAAAAGTAGTTGGGAAACGTATTCGTAGCTCAACAAATAGGCAGATAAATACTTAAAAGTCAAGAGAGACAAACCAGTCATTCTCTCAAAAGACTACAGAAGGAATGTAATTATTTTGAAAAAAAACCCAAAGCAGTAGCATAACAAAAATTCCCTGAGCAGTCTAGCACCTAGATATACCATTGAAAGTGTCTTAGTATCACTGTGAGAGACTGCCAGAGAAGACAAGATGACTTGTCACATGAGAAACACCTACTGCATTCCTGCTCTTCCACGTGGCATATCCATGCTAAGCAATTAGTGATGATGATAAGCAAGGTAGCAAAAGGCAGGATGTTCATGTATTCAAATACTGAACTGTCAGATTCCTGAGAAGACTATTTGCCTTTTTCACTCATGTCTTCTACCTTCCAAAAGAGGAAGGCTTTAAATGCCAGTCTGTTCTGCATAAAATTCCTTCATCAGTCTCAAGAGCCTGTGTTTTCCAGCCACCATACCCACACACCACAGATCTGCTTACTGCTTTCCCTCCCTGCTGCCTCTTCCATTTCAATCTGGTTCTCTTCATTTTCAGCCCTTTAAGGGACTCAGTTCTGTTTTGTTCTGAACTCGTTCTGTCTTTTTATTATTTCTCTTTTTCTTATCCTGATGGGTTTAGTCCTGTCTTTTTTTCTTCCATCTTGCATGCTTGCTGGTTTACCCATCTGCTTCCCCCAGCCCAGTTTCCTTTTCCATTTTCCCTTTGCATTTTTTCAGACCCACAGGCCATTTATCTCATTGCTTGTCCTTTCTGCAGCTCCACAGGCCCTTTTCATCTCCTTATGTCATTTGTAAGCAAACAGCAGAGGAGCATCTGGTATCTGCTTTCTTACTGCTTCCTGAGTGAGTCAAATTGTCTGGAGAAGAAAAAGAGATATTGAGACTGTAGCCTTTACTTCAAAAATGTCTCATTGTATGCCTTGATTTTCTTCTGTATCCTCATCATTCTGGGCATCTTCAGTGTGGTTTTGCGCTCAGAATTTGGACATTTCATTTTATATGGAATATGATTTTAGAAAATATTTTCTAAGTAACATTTTTTACCCATTTCTTTGCATGTAATGTTTCATTTGAATCAGCTTATGCACATTTCTGTAAATATCACCATATGTAGAAGTGTTTCTCTTCAAAACAAGGTGGTATTTTTTCTGCATTTGACAATTTTCTCTTTAGCAATCTGTTTGCTTAAATACAATATGTAAGGAACATATTACCTTGGAAAAACTGAGAAGAAAACCAAGTCTTGGCTTGATTTTTCTTCCACAGTATCCCAAAGAGCAAACTAAATTAAACCACCACAAAACACTCTAAGGAGACTTGGTGCAGCTCTGCCTTCAAGAATCAGTGATTTAAAGCATATTTTGGTTTCAATTAACAGTTTTCAATATGTGTGGAGATACTCAGTTCAAGTTTCCCATACAGGATTCCTCTCGTACAGGATTCGGGTTATGGGTTATACTGGAAACACCCTGTAAAGAGAACAGACTGTTTAAAGAACGAGGCAGTATTAAAGTACTTAAATACATACTTTTCTAAGACAAATTTAGTATCCTCAGCTGCAATGACCAGAAGTAGACACCCTCACCAGCCTCATATTTCTGTGGAGATAAAGTTCTGGTTGCACTGTCAGAATTGAGATCTTCCGTTTCCCCTTATGCTAGTCCAGATCAAAATACACACACACGTTGTGAAGCTGCCTGCAAATCAGTTCAGGAAAAGACAAGCTTCTATAAATCCCAAAATATTCGTAAAGTCAGAATTTTAATCATACTGAATACGAGTGTCTGTATACACTTGAGAATGATATGCATGTGCATGTGTATAAATATAAAAAATGTGCACATTATGCTTGAGGCTTGAGACTTACCAGCTTTGCCGTCATGTAACAATGATTTCAGTGAAGTCATACCTGGTTTTTAATGCTGAAGGTGAGTAAGCCAGAAGAAATTCGTATAAATTTTTGTCATAAGTCATCTCATACAAGACTCGAGAAACATATTTTACGTGATAGTGTAACTAATAGAATTTCAAATGACATTGATATATGAGGCTTTCAGAAGTAGCAATGCAGAACATTCTTTCTTGAATAATTCACTCATCTGAAGTTATTATATATTCAAAAATGATTGAGTTGCATATACAAATATAGGGTGGTTTATCTCAGCTCTTCATGAAGGAGAAGAAAAAGAAGTTTCTGCAGTTATTCTGAACTGTGGTTTGTATTACGTTACTGTTGGTTAGATGAACTGAGTTTAATAGATTGTGAATTAATTAACATTCTGCAGTGGATGTCTTTTTCTTGAGATAATTAATCTTATTGAAAAATTATATGTGGAACAGTTGAAGCTTTAGTAGATTTTCTAGAGGTGCTTTTTTGTTTAGGCTTCCCTGACAGCCTTTTTTCTTATAGATAAATTACGTGTCTAGAAATGTCTCGCCTTTATATTTATTTTGGTTTGGCAGCATATAGTTGTTATGGCTGGCAATATTTCATACCCCAAAGTATTAATGCTAACCATAAATTATTAACAATGATATGCAGTGGTTCTTATCAGTCATGACAAGTAATTGATGTTGATTGAAGCAAATAAATACAATGTTTTGCAAAGTTACAACCTTGTCATTTAACTTCAGTGCTCAAATGCGTCAAGTTATCTCAGATTAACTCTGTGCAATTAGATACAGAGCTTCAGAAAGAAGATATTTTACCTATAAAGGCCAAAAATGATGCAAAAATATAGAGATATTTAGACACTAATTTTGGCAAAATTTAGCTCTAGATTTTTTCCTTCCAGAATTCAGTAGAAATCATAGGATTCAAAGAATAGTGGAAATTCATCATCTCATTATTATAGACTGATTGCTTGGTTGTTTCTCAGGGTTTACTCTGAAACTCATTGAAGAACACATTGAGAATCTTTGTGTATCATACTATTTAAAATGAGAAGTCCCATAAGCTTTGTTTCAGATGTAGGAGGTGAGGCACGATTATCATAGCAGTCCTTTCTAGCTGCATGAACTATTTATTAGTGTATCATTAACTGCAGTTTACAATTAAGGTAAACTGAAAGGGTATACTGGATTGTGGTGCAAATCCACATTTCATGAAGGAGATAAATTCTGTTCTCTCTCTACCTCAGATATAATACATATGAAATCAGTCATTAACTCATGTAGTTAAATTCTTGCTGAATATAGGACCAGGAAAATACTAGCCAAACGCTACACCTTCCAAGAACAAAAGGTACCAATTTACTGAAGCACAGTGTGAACCATTACTGATTTATACCCCTATGTGAGTTGAGCTCTGGTATCAATACACAGTCTGAGGTTTCACTGTATTTGTTGCCATGGCATGAAATCAAGAGAATCCCAATCTTTAACCAATATTATTTTCATAAATGTGCAGAGTTAGTCCCTTATTGATATAATGTATGTTTTAGTCAAACTCTTCATTTGTAGTATGTGTTATATAGTGGTTTCATGTCTCTGTGGCTCAGAAGTCAATGCTGCAGAGCTCTCTACTCACTTTTTACACAATCAATCAATCAATTACATTAAACCCAAACATGACCATGCCACATTTTGTTGTTTAATCCCCTTTAGAGCAATTCCTATGCTGGAGAACACATGAAGTCAGTCCTTAGACAAGCAAATGGGGAACATTTGAAGTGAATGATAATGAAGTTTTAAGGAAAGGTGGATTTCACATCCTTCCATTTTATTGATAACATTAACATTTTTCATGTTTTATTGATAACATTATTAATTTATTTAGCACATAAATTGCAAAATGGATGGAGGATTCATGCAGCAGCTGTACTTTGGGTGTAGTTATGCTGCCACTAATTTTATCTTATTAACTCCATCACAGGTTTTACTAACAGTGGTGTCACACATCTTTCAATACAAAGGGAAGAAAAGAATATATCATTTTTATTGTTTTGTGCAAGTTCTGGCTCAGCACAGTAGATACTGATACCATTCTATTTGCACTGCAGTCCTACCGAAGTCACATGTCTTAAAGCCCATAAAAAAGTGATGAGGAATAGAAATCTGTTATGTGAATGTTGATCTGTTTTTTTGGAGAGCAAGAAGTTGCTACTTGGAATCCTGGTGTCACAAGGCAAAGACTAACACCCTTCCACTGCAACTCATTTGCTTTCTGCAGGCTATCACAAATTATGAAATCTGACCACAAATAATTTGGTGTTCTCCAGATGTGTAGCAGAATAGAGTTTGTATATGACATTAAACGACCTGCTCAAAGTCTTTTCTCATTTTCATTGCTGGAAATCTGAATTACACCAGTGTACACTGAGCAAAGCTGAGAGTAAAAAACGATTAGCTGGAGGAGAAATGATTTAGATAATTTGCATAATTTATATAACTAATATGTATAGCCTTTGTGTAGTTTTGTATAATTTGTATAGGCTGTGATTTTGTATAGAGAGTAAATTTGAATATATAGTATGTCGACTTACTGAAAGTACATAATACAATTACTTGTTTTCGTGGGCTCCTTTCATGCCAGCTGAAAATTAATAAAAGTCAGATCTCTTCCATACAACAGGACATGTTATACAGCCATCCATCCTCCTTTTAGTCTTAATTTGTATGTTGTCACACTGTGTATAGATACTAATTGCAGTCTGAAAATGCTGTGGCTGGTTCAAAGCAGCGCCATACTTGAGAAGCCATGCCAAAGCCCTGTATCAGGAGCTCATGCACAACTACCTCAGCGTTGCACTTCACTACACTCCCAGTTAATTGGGGTTAAATCATGTGGAGTTATATGGGTTGCGTGCACCTGTGGGGATAGACACCCAAAGTCATCAGCACAGCCTCACGTTGTCTGCCATGTCACTTGCTTTTGATGTGACTGTGTCACAAGCATAGTGCATTAATTTCAGTAATCCCTTCAAAAGGTCTGAGGAACCATCCTGTGTGTCTGTATTTCACTGTGTTCCCCTCATATTCTCTCCACTCTGCGTCTGGTACCTGCTTATTATTTGTAGTTCACGGCATGTTCTACAGGCTCCATTTTTCTTCTAAGACACTTTTATCCCAAAGGCAAAAGAGGAGCAATATATGTTTGCATTTCTTTTTCTAAATTGAATTTTTGAGTCTTTAGTGAAGGTTTATTGAAGGTTTGATCTTGGAGCTGTGAATAAGGTTCTGTGCATTGTCGTGTGGGAGTAGTTCCTTGAATGAATGACGGATGAATGATTGGTTTCCTTTTATCTTGGCCTTGTAATCGCTTTACCATGGCAAAGTCTTTCGGTTCAGTTTTGAGCATAAGTAGATTTTTCAGTAATTCTTCACATGCTTAATTCAATTGTAGAAAAGAGGATGAAGGCAAAATCCTACTCGTGTTGCTGCTCTTCAAGCTGTGTACAACAGCCAGTGGTTTCTGTGTCTGGCACCCTCTGAGGCAGTTTGGAAACATGCCGAACCATTTCACTAATGTATTATGAAATATCTTAAAAAGTGAGAAGGGCCATGGATGAATGAAGAAGTGAGTGTCTTGGCAAGATGTATTCCTGTGTATTTCCCTGCTTCAGTGTGTCCTCTCCCTTGATTTCTCAGTTCACATGCATTTTCTGATATACACTGTTACACGGGTTATTAATTAGGAAGGACCGTTTTTAGTTTTAGATAGTCTTTTTTTTCTGCTGTGCTCAGGAATGTTTGTTTCTCAGTAATGTTGTTATAGATGTGATGGCCTGAAGAGATAAATGAGACAAGATTTGTGGGAAGGGGTAATATCTTTTATTTAGACCAACTGATGTAGCTGGAAAAAGTAGAAGAGCTTTCAGGCACACAAAACCTTTTCCAGGTCAGATTCTCTTAGCTTTGAACTGCCTAATAACTGACTTGTGCCTGTGAAGCAATAAAAGCAGTTTCTTGATCTTTATCTTTTTATGAATAGTACTGTTTGGAAGGCATCCATATATTGCAACAGTTAAAACTTTGCACAGCTAAGTTTGATTTTTCTGGGTTTAATTCTGATTAAATCTTTTAACTCATCAAATAATAATGTAATCATTTCTCATTCAGACTAGTATTACCTTAAAATACTAGATTTTGTTTTCCACCATGATCAGAAGTGTAAAGTAACCCATAAAAGATCTGATACCTCAAATATATATCATAAAGATCTGTATGGTTTTGAACCTTATCTGAGCTACTGCCTCTCTTTCCAAGTCAATGTAAGTGTTTTGAGATAAGTGGGATAGGCATGATAGCGTATTCTGAAATTTCAGTTATTTAATGATACTGTGTTGCATTTTATTTTATTTTTTTAATTAATGGGAGATATCTACTGTAGGAATATTGTGTGTGAGATACATACCCCATTTGGCTGGTAGACTTCAAATAACTGGAAGTATTACTGCAGATGGTGGAACTTTCACAGTATTTCATATACTGTTACTTTTTATCTTTCTTGCTCAGGCTGAGTGCTGTTAATGCCCTGTGGGAAGTCCTATTTGAACCTGAAAGGAGAATTTGCAGAGTCTAGCAGCATTGAGAACCACACAGATGAGTTCAGAGTATGGGTGTCTGCACGGGTAAAAACTAAAATATAGGACAGTCTGTTCACTACCTTGAAAAAAGCCATGCTAGCAAGGAGGCATCATTATTGCTCTAAATAAATAACACATGAAAGAATATAATTGGTTTGTAATATAGGAAATAGATAAAGGATGCGTCAAGGTGATTGGCATCCCTGAGTGTTTTGTGATTATAGTGCTGCGAGGTTCTAAATTCATCAGCTCTCCTCCATTTTCCTGGAGGGTTGAGGGCCCTCATCATCCTGTAGAAATACTGCTAGTGAGGTTTTCTTGGCAGCTTTTTAGCACAAACACTGTTTTGCTGAGGGCTGTTTTCCAAATTACCCAAGGACAGTGAGCTGACTATTTCCTGGAGTATATTACAGAATTAGTGGAGTGTATTTGGCTAAGTGTATAGGGTACATTGTTTTCCTGCATCTTGCTGATCTATGCATTGAGTTCCATGACAATATTTCATTTTTAGGAACCTTAGAAAGACAAAGGCATTCCTTGAAAGACAGAAAATAAAGGACATATAAAACCCAAACCAATATGTCATCTGAAAGTTCAGATTGTGACTGATAAGTGTGGGTTTTTTATTGTTGACTGTTAGCTGAATAATAGATTGTTACTTCAATAAGTTTTGACTGGAGCAATTTGTCATGAAATACTTTTTTCACCTTTTTCTTTCAGGTCCTTTGTAATATATTTCTGTAATTTTATTTTTTCATACACAAATGCAGCTAACTTTTTCAGTGTTGAGCAGCATCACATGAAAGCCTGTTTCCAGTTTATAAATTAATGAAAGACTGAATTCAGAAGAAATATATGATATGCAATAGTTATCTACTGCATTCTGTGGCAAAAGAAAAATTAAACAAATTATATTGAGGAGGAGGTATGCTGTCGGTCTGATCTAAAAAGCCATTTCCACAGTTCTTAACATTGTGGGGAACATTTTCCAGCTTATCATAATAGAAACAGGAAAGTTATTTACTTGTCACAAAGGCCTGAACCCTAGCAAGCATACCTGCCACTTGTGGAGGCAAGGCTCTTTACCGTGTCCCACCTTAACATGTACAGTTACCAGGCCATTTTTTTGTCTTCATTTTCCTCCACTGATATGACAGTGCAGAAATTCACAGAACTGCAGAATCATCTAGGTTGGAAAGGAACTTGAAGATCATCTAGTCCAACCGTTCACCTAGTACTGACAGTTCCCAACTACACCATGTCCTTAAGCGCTAAATCGACCCGACTCTTAAACCCCTCCAGGGACGGGGACTCCACCATCTCCCTGGGCAGCCCATTCCAACGCCAAACACCCTGTTCTGGAAAGAAATACTTCCTGACATCTAGTCTAAACTTTCCGTGGTGTAACTTGAGGCCATTACCTCTTGTCCTGTCACTTGTTACTTGGTTAAAGAGACTCATCCCCAGCTCTCTGCACCCTCCTTTCAGGCAGCTGTAGAGGGCGATGTGGTCTCCCCTCAGCCTCCTCTTCTCCAGACTAAACCCCCCCAGTTCCCTCAGCCGCTCCCCGTACGACCTGTGCTCCAGACCCTGCACCAGCTCCATTGCCCTTCTCTGGCCACGCTCGAGTCATTCAATGTCATTTTTATAGTGAGGGGCCCAAAATTGAACACAGGAATCGAGGTGCGGCCTCACCAGTGCCGAGTACAGGGGCAAGATCCCTTCCCTGTCCCTTCTGTCCATGCTAATTACTGTAATACATTTAATATTTTAAAAGGCTTTGCTTTCCTACATTGCTTCACTTATTAGAGATGTTTCCTGTGTCCATAATAATTAATTGATTCTCCTCTTTGTACCAAGATGAGTCTTTTTTCACTACAACCTTTCTCCCTTTGATTCAGTTTCACACTACTGAAATATGTCAAATTTTTTTTGGCAGCTGGAGTAACTTACTGTCCAAGTCTAAATATTAGCCTTAGTTCAGTCTTTTGATACCAACCCGGTTAGAAGCCATAGAGTACAAGAAATGTTTGAAAACATTTCAGAATAGGAATGATTGCACTTCAGATATGAATACTGAAGATGACGACCAGCTTTCACTGTAAATAAACCCCGAGGGGTCAGCGTAGCCCGAGCTTTACCTGTGTGAGCTCTCAATCTCTTTATTTGCAAACTCCATCATAAATTACCAGGTTTTTTTCTGATTAGTGCACATCCCAAAAAGCAAGAGTTGCAGGGCAGAATCCCCCAGGCTTTTTCCAAAGGGGACACAGATTGTGACTGCAAATGGTTTGATCCTGGTAATTTGAGGGTTGCTGATTCTCCCTATGGTTTCAGGTTTGGTGCCTTCAGCTGGGCTTCTCTTGTGAGATGCCAGATGTGGTAGATTAGGGGTCAGGAGATGTGTGGTCCCAGGCGATGACATGGCTCTGAGCAAAAGAGAGCCTTTATACAAAACTATGAGAGCTTCCTAGGCATGCACTGTATAAAACAGACTTGGAAAAGAAAGATTTTCTGCATCTTTTTATTTAACTTCGATAACGATTGGGTTTTAGTATTAGGCTATTGCAAGCAGGATGGATTAAGAAACTTCCTACTTGTGATTTCTACATGGTGTTCCTATTAATAAATAGGAGTATTTCATAGGAAAATAAGAAAACTAACATGATTAATTTGAGAAAAATGGCAGCATCCTGTCTCAAAGTGACTTCATGGTAATGTTGCTCTCCTCTGGCTCTGGAGCTCTTTAAAGGTTTTAATACTTTTAACCCAAAGATATTAATGCTTCTACTTAAAAATCTAGATAGAAATTTTGCCACAAGGCAAGAAGAGAGTTTCCACGGGAAATATGAAGTGGTGTTCTTGTTGTTATAGCATATTTTCTGTTAAAACTCTCAAAATGACTTATTAGATTATAATTTCTTACTGAAATATATTCTAATAATTTAATTTTAAATATTTGTATTCTAAGTACTTATCAGCTCTCCACACGTTATCTGTGATACACTTTTCCCTTTTCCTGGAAGGGCAAGAGACCCATTCCTCTTTGCTGCAACTGGCTGTATGAGAATGTCCCCTTTAACAGCTGTGGAAAGTGCCCCTCTGAGTAGCCTCTGGCAATGTACGCCCTGTGCAGAAACCACCAGGATTTAACCATTTATGTCCCTTTGATCTGCTATCTCTTACCTCTGGCAATATAAGATTTATAAAAGAAAGCAGCAGCTTTGAAGCCAATGGTTTGTCTCATTGTGTTATCAGAAGTACTTGAGTAACTATCTTGATAGGCCCTCACTTGTGTTACTACCAAGTTAATTTTTCCCAGAAACCCCACTGAACTTTAAACATAATGGTATGTAAGTAGTCTATTCTGTAGACTACTTTTACTATGTATATAATTAGATGTATACACATACATAGTATTGAGACATGGTAGCAGATATGTTTATGATAGATATTTAGGGAAAATAGATCGAATTACGTGGAACATTCTTCTTGGTGTCTTTGTACTTCCTACAGCAATCATAGTATTATTATAATTTGTCTCTATTTCTGTCACACTTAGCACTTCTCAGAAGAGGATGGTACCTTGCATGACCAAACACTTTATCATAAGCTGTAATATAAAAAAAAGCTAACAATTTGGGGCACTTACTAATGTATGTGTGATTCTTATTGAAGCAACACTTCTGATGTTAATCATCATAGACTTGGAAATGGAAGTGATTCTTGTCTAAAAGGGAAATTTTATGGAAGGGAATTTCAACTGTTGCACAAAGTACAGTTACTAATCTTACAGACCTTTGTGGGCTTCTTACAGCATCAGCCAGCAAGGATTTAGGACATGCTAAATTCTTGGTGTGCGTTGACAGGGAACTAATAATGGAAACGGAGTCAGTGGAAGGATGTTTCGGATGGTTCTGTTACTGAATGACCTCCAGACAAAAGAACAACCTCTGAAACCCCTCTTGTGTGCAATAGCAGCAAATTCCAATGACTGTTCCTGTGTGATCTGCCCTTGTCTCTTCTCTTTGGAGGATATACTGAAAGATTCCTGGTGCAGATAATACAAACTGAAGAGTTCCCAACACATATATCTATATTAAGGCTTCAGCTTTGCAGCTGTATCTGTTTCCATCTTCCTGGAACTAGCCTGACACTGTACAGAAATAAGTCCTTCATGTGCCAAGCAGAGACACTGTAACTCTGCAGACATGAAGCCACAGTAAATCTAGTGGGTGTCACCCTGTGTTTCTTTCTGATAGTAGTTTACATTAAAAAGAAGAGTTTCTCTTACTACAGTAATAACTAATTTTATATTCCAGACCAACTAATTAATATTATGGAATCATGCTATTTTCATGATGTGAGACATAGTGCTAAAGAAATGAGCTTAAGTCAAAACCAATCTGAGCCTGGAAAACAGCAAAATGTCTGTAGTACACTGTATGTATATAGACTGATGTTTGACTTTAGAGAAAATATGTAATAGTTTGCTTTGATTTTAGCCCTTTGGTGTGGTGGTACATCGCATTATACTGTGCCATGCTGTTCTACACCACGGATTTTCTGATTTCACATACATCAGACCCTGATATTTTGATTTCAGGCGACTTCAACAAAATTTTCAACAAATAAAGACAGCAGCATAAGACTGTACATCAGATTTGCTTTTCTCTCCCATCCAGAGAATCCTGCGATTTTTGAGACAAGAAGTCACTGGTAACTTCCTGATGAATTACAAAGTTTTACTGACAAATAGCTTTGTTTTACCCAAAAGGTTATGTACTAAAAAAAAATTCAGATAAAGCAAACTTTCCCCAGATTTTGAAGAAAGTCAGTCAAAATCAGACTGAAACACGTTTAAGGAAAGCCAGATCAAACAGAGCCCCAGTAAGCACTCATTTTTTCTGTTCTGTGAGCCATAGCCCAGGTGGTCATTCAAGCTGTAAGTGGCATGTAGTCAGAAAATTATCATATGACCCTTATCTGTCCGCTTTTCAAGTAAAATAACTGTGATGCCTGCATAATAATTTTGATCATAACTTGATGAAGATATACAGGAAGAAGGGATTTATTTTCCTAGTTTATGTTCTTGGGGTTTTTTGTTTGGTTTGGTTAAACAGGAACACAGATTTTTCTAATGGGGACCTTTTCTGTGTGGTTGTACAGGTTAAGTATTTGGTTAAATTAATAGATGAGTATGTGTGTCCTTCATAAAGCATTCAAAGCCTGGTTCAAGTCTTTTAGTTATAATTAATTCAGTAGAATCTTTCTTTCACTAATAAAAATATTGGTGTTTACAGAGATTGGAAGACTGTGACTGTCATAATGGCAGTCTGTGTTTGATTCAGTATTTGTTTTTGTAATTCTTATGCTTTCTTTTTTTGTCACAGGTTTTTCATTATTCTTACACAGCTTCCTATGTGATTTATAACATACACACAAGGTAGGTCACATTGATTTTCAATATGATGTCATTGTCAGTGGTTCTGTACACAAGGTGATGCCAGAATGTTCAAGTAAAAATGTTTACATTTTTTCAAGGGAAGTTTGGGAGTTAAACCCTCCAGAAGTAGAGGATTCAGTTTTACAGTATGCAGCTTGGGGCGTCCAAGGGCAGCAACTGGTAAGCACAGACATTAAAAATGCTATGGTTTAATAATATGGTTTAATTCAGTCAGACAGACTGAAAAAAAAAAAAAAAAAAGCTGTAAGATAAGTTTTATTATGTATTTCTGCATGAAGCTAGTATGCTCCTGATACAGCATTTAGGGGATCTATTCATTTATTTGTTTCTATTAAAAACATGTAAACATGTTTTTCCAGTCTAATCCAAATAAGCAAATTGTATAGCTGTTGAATCACATCTTTAGTTGTGCAGTTATTGAAAGAATCACATCTTCATCTAAATATGCAGTCAAGTAATTTTCAGAATAGCCATCTTCATGGCTACCACTATGAGAGAAGGAAAGTTGAAGGTGAAGAGAAGTTTTCGAGTGCAAGCTCAGTGAAAACTGTGGGCAAAAGCTTAATGTCGAAAAGTGGATGTGATGGATTCAGTGAAAAGTGGGGGGTTCATTTGAGTATGAAAATTACTGCCAAGGTCAGTTTTGTACATTGAATTCATAATAATTAAACCAGAAATGCTATTTTTCATACATTGCTTTCTACCAAAAGTTTTACCCATTTTTATGAATACAAATCATCCATGATCATCATGACCAATCTCAATATGAGAAGAAAAAAATTGTGGGTTTATAACAGCAGCGATTTTAACTACCTGTGTTGGTAGTTGAAGGCAAGAGGCTTACAAAAACTTCAACTCTCTGAATAAGAAATTCATATAATCCTTGTTACAATGTTTTAATAAGCTCATTAATGCCTGCAGGTATGATCCTGGAGCCTTTTTGCATGTCTGACTTGTTCACTCAGAGAGGCTGTAAGTTGAATGTCTAGAGAATATGCCCCATTGCTTATACCGTTCATCAAGATGGTGGGAATGTAAAAAATGTTTCTGGTTAGAATATATTGCATTAAGCAAGTGGAGGCGGGAAGGAGGGAGTAATTGGAACATGCTTGGTGTGTTTTAATAATTAACCACATTAATTTATTAATAATGAGAGCATGGTGACAGGATTGATGATAACAAATATGGAGGTTATTTACCAGGTAGTATTACAGAATGTGGCAACCTATGTAGGTTGTAGCAGAAAGGTGGTGCATTTGCAAAACTAAACAGAATTTTAAAATACTTTAAATTAAATTGCAGTTCATAAGATTTGTCTGTGCTGTGCCTCTGATTAGTAATCCAGCTACAACTAAAATTACATGCAGTGATTACTGAGAAACGAATTTTTTGTTTTCCTGAGATGTACCTTAAGTTCAGGAGCAGACTTACCGATCAAAATTCAGAAAAATAATAAATCAGAATAACATCTTTATCAGTTTTGACTAGATTGTGATTCTGGAAATATGTATGAATACTTTCAGGTACAGGAGTCCTATTAAGTCTCAAAACTGCAAAAAAATAGATGGTCATTTTAGGTAAACCTTAGTCATCCAAATTTGAAAACAGCATAATTCATACTTCAGTGAGGATAACATTACTCATCTTTGTTAATGTCCCTAGTAAAGTTAATGTAATGCTTTAAAAATATCTGCTCTGCTGTGGGCTTTATGGTGCTATATGGTCTGCAGAATTAGGAAATAATAACTTTGATTAAAACACAAAATCTGTGCGCTCTGAATGATACCAAGTGTCATCATATAGATGTACACTGAAGGTCACTTCCATAAGAATTTCCAATAAGTATGTCCTCTTGAATCTGTTTATGTGGTAAAAGGAGGCTTCTAAAGTGACAGAAGTGCCTTGCCACTTTACCCTCCCACTTCAGCAGCCAGCCAAAAATGTAGAAGGAACATGAATGAATAAAGAGTGTTCTGAATTATGGTTGTTGCTGCTGTCCAAAGGAACAGCTGCCTTTAGCAGAAACAGGACAGCAGAGATCATTCCAGCAGAATAGGTTAGTCAGAGAAAAGATGTGTGACTGATTACACATTGCCATAATGGCTGTCAGTTATAAAATTCGTCATTAGAACAAACACTTTTATCAGTGAGTTTTGAATAAAGATAGCACAGGAAGCAATCAGCAGTGAAACTGGGTAAAGAGGAAGTCGTAAAGGGAGAAATCTAAAGCATGGTAATCTGTCAGCAGCAGCTCTCAGTGGCATATATCTGGGTTCAAAGGTGCAGTCTCATAGATCCATGTTGCCAAACACACTACGATTGGTTTACCAAAGTCCCTTCTTAAACAATACTTATGTGTCCTTTCCATATAATAAGGAAATAGTAATAATTCATAATAAGTAAAATAAAAAGCAGAATACATACTTTAAACAAAATAATCATAGTGTATTAACCTGAGTAATCTCCAAGAGCCATTCATTACAACTGAAGAACAAGAGGAGAACAAATTAACTTTATATACAAAAATTTCATCTCGAAAGACCCATGACAGCCTGTGGCCATCACATAAAAGAAATATCTGTAGATCTCTAAAATGAAAAGGAGTAGCACTCTTCCAGGTGCAGGGCAGAAGAGAATAGCAATTCTATAGTGATGACCGGGCAGCAAAATTAGCAGATGATGTGAAACACAAGGCACAGGTACGTCTGACTGAGCCAAAGATCCTAACTTTATGCTGTAACTATTTGGAAGGTCCTGGATTAAATCCAAATGATGGAGGATTACACATGGACTTGGATCAACTATTTTCGATAAATAGGCTGTAGTGTAAAAATGAGATGTTTCCAGACCTTAGTTCTGCAGAAGACCTAAGTAACAATGTAGTTTACACAGGAATCTTAATCTGGGTTCTTCAAATGAGGGAGAATTGTCAAGAGTTTCAAATAGATAATATAGGAAGAAGAAGAGAAAAAAAAACAGAAATAAAATGTTTGAGCTGTAGAATTTGTACGAAGCCAGGAACTGCTTATTGCACAGAGGAAATATGGCTGCATTGAAATCAAGTATACAGTAATACTTCCATCTGAAAATCATGCATCAGTCTAAGTTGTCTACTGTTATGAATAATTTCTAGGGCTGTCTAATGGGACAGAAAGCCACATGTGTCTAGTGAAGAACAACAGAGTTAAGTTTATATCGGGTACCAGATGACTGGGCCGTAATATCATTGTTTGGAAGCTACCACGGTGGTTGCAAGTTATTTCAGTTTCTTGATATTTACCTAGAGGATTTTGTAAAGATTAAGAGAAAAGCACAGAGAAACATCTGCTCTTTGAGTTATGACATTTTGGTGGTGAAATTGAAAATGTTTGCCGTTGGGGAAAAGAAACTTTTATCTAATGAATTAATGTATTTTAAGGTCACATAGCCGTTATTTTTTAGAACTGTTTTCAAGGACACACTCTTTAAATTGCTATCTTTTAACTTGTTAGAACTGTGCCAGATCTAAAATACCATTCTGTGTGTCTTAATACGTTAGGGAGTTGTTTATGCGTTTGCTAAATATTTCTCATATTTGCTCATATTTGATTAAAATTTTGAAAAAGATCAGTTGATTATCTCTTTATTCTGCTTCTATAGAATCCGTTACTGCAGCATTAAGTATTTCCAGGGAAAACAAACCAGCACAACTAGATACTTGGTTTCATTAACATTTTTCCGCCTCCAATTTACTCAGTTAGAGACCTCATTGCATGTGTCTGAGAAAGAGATATCTCATACCTGGTAGGAGGGCTTTACTGAGGAGAAGAATGCTTTAGTGGGGTTTAAAAGGCCTCTGGTGTTGAAATACCCAATTTTTATCCAATGTTCTGTCTTCTTTGGCCTTATCTTCTCCAATAGTATGTAGCAAAGTTTTTCATGTTTCTGTGATGGACCTGGCATGTGTCTGACACAGGGGAGACAGCCCTTTCTGTCTGGATCTGTCTATGGAGATGTATCACAGTAGAAGCCTGAAATCAGTCTCCAGTGTATGCAGAGTTTTCTATGAAAGATGTAGTGTTTCTCTGCAATGCTTCTTGTGATATGGATAGTTCTGATTAATTAGTGGATGGATTACTTCAAGTAGTTCCCACTTAAGTGTGGGTAGAAGTTTAACATTGTATTGGGTCTGGCTGAACTGGAATCGGTTTTCCCCTATAGCAGCCCTCACGGTGCTGTGGTTTATGCTGGGAGCTGCAGGGTGTTGGTAGCACCCTGGTGTTGTGGCTGCTGCTGAGCAGTGCTTACACAGCACCAAGGCTCTTTCTGATATTTTCCCCAGTGGGACAGGGTGGGCAAGATCTTGGGAGGGGACACAGCCAGGACAGCTGACCCAAACCGACCAAAGGGATATTCCAGACCATATGACGTCTGCTCAGTATAAAGCTGGGAGAAAGGAGGAAGGGGGTGGGGTCACCCTTGGTCCTCCGAGGCAACTACTACGCGTATTGGAGCCCTGCTTCCTGAGAAGGCCCGACATCGCCTCTTCATGGGAAGTAGAGAATAAATCTGTTTGCTTTTGCTTCCGCGCATGGACTTTTGCTTTGCTTTGCTTATATTAAAACTGCTTTTGTTTCACCCACAAGGGTTAGTTTATCTTCTTTCCCCTCTTTACCCTGTTGAGAAAACAAAGGGAAGGGGGGGGGGGGGAAGTGATAGAGCGACTTGGTGGATACCTGGCATTTAGCCAGAGTCAAACCATCACAAACATAACTTTTTCTTAAAGGTTTTACATAAAGTTTCTTCTGCCTGAGTGGTAACATGTTGTTTATTTTGTTTGAAATACTTTATTTTCACTTTATTCTATGAAAAATATCCATCCAAGTCATTTTACCTTTGTATTTATAATAGGTATTTTATGTTATTTCTTGCATTGTGCTTATTTTTCTTTTGATATATTAAGTGGTTTTGGAATGAGCTCGAGTTATATATTTGTATATCTGTAAATAATGATTGACTTATGTAGGCTTGTCTGTGCATAAATAGCTGTATAGTTTAACAAAGCAGAAATCAAGAAAATAGTAAAGCTATCCAGAATACTAAAAAGATCTTTTTGTAGAACCTCTATCTTTCTTTGTCAAAATTCGATGCCATCAACAAAACATAGCATTATCAAATCCTGAAGATGAGATTTTACCATACTTTAATGTGATTTAGGTTATCATTGTGTAGAATTACCTATTATCCAGTATACACAAAGAAAAATTTGTTGACTGTAGTTGAATTGTGGATTCAGGATGCTCTCTCATCCATTTTTGAGAATGTTTTAAACATTAGAAAAAAAGAAATTGCCCTCTTGTTCCAAAATATAGAACAGGGTGCTCATAGATAATAGGGCTTAGAAGCTGAAGCTTTTGTGAAAAGAATAAAAAAAATCCAGTGAAAAAGAATCTAACCTTATATTAAAACTACCTAAAACCAAGCATACAAACAGAAACTCTGAAATAAAGCAGAGCAAAATCTGCTTTAGTTGTTATTAATAATAAATGTACCAATTCAAGAACTCTCTACTCCTCTTCTTTGTGATCAGTCACCTTTACACTGGTTGTCTTGTTTGGAGGCTCATTTTGCCTCCCAGCTCCCTGCTCCCAACACCTGTTGCCCCACAAAAAGGCAAATATCTGTCAAACTGTTGAATTGCTATATTAAAATGGCATTTCCATAGAATTGCCTTCTCTACAAAATTTTAACTTTTTTCTATGGCCTTCAGATACTGTTTTAGCTAATAGAAATACTGCAGCAGCAAATTTCTTTGATATATATTATTTGCCAAGTACCCAGATAAACACTAGACTAATTTTAGTAAAAGAGAAATTAGCAGGACTATGTTAGACACATACCTTACTCAACAGATGCTTTAACAACCATTAGTTGATGAAAGCATCATTTACTATTTGCTCTATCAAGGTTCAAAGTACAACTACTATAAAAATTGGTAACTTACCTTTCTGTAAAATATTTGCCATGTGTTTTCTTTTTGCTTAATTAATGCTGTGAGTACTTGGCACCCCCTCCTGGCAAAAACCCTTCCATTTGCAAATGAAGAAAAGATCTTGCAGGGTTCATGAGCCAAGTAAAAGCTTAATTAATGCTAATGAAGTAAGTCCTAAATAAATATATTTAATCTGCTTGTTTTATTTTCAAAGCCTTTTGCTCTTTTGGCTTGCTGTATATTTATATGAGTAACTTAAAATCACATATGGAAATGTCAAGGCTTTATTTCACCTTTCCTTTTAATCATGATGCTAATGAGGCAAATGGCAGTAAAACTGAGAGGAAAATGTCTCCTTGAATTTATTCTGAAATCCAGAAATAAACAAGAACATTTTAATGTGACATTAACCTCAGGTATGATTTCTTATTTAAAATGTATGAGAGGTTCCTTACAGAACCTCTGTACTTCAAAGCATATTTGGAGATCCTTTGTCTTGCTGGGAATGTTTCTATGAAGAAAGGGAACCTGTGGTGTTGAGCATTGCTCACCTAGTTGAGTCTTTGAGGAATTTGACCATAATTCTAGCAAATGCCAAAGTCGTGTCTTTCTGAAGGCAATGAGAAATTAAGGAGGCTATGAAAGCTTTTCTATTTTCTCTTCCAAATGTTTTTATTACATTTCTAGATTCCAGCTAGGAAACTTACTGTGTCAGAGGCTGAGAATTTGAACCGAAAAGTTAAAATACTTACAGAAAAAAGGCACACTAAAAGACTGTTCTAATAGAAGCTTTTAACCAGCAACTAATGTTAGATTGTGTATTATTTTGGAAGACTGGGCATTCAGGTATTTTTTTTGTGTTAGATGAAATGTGCTGAATGGTCATATCCTGTTATGAAATGATACAAAAGCCACTTACTACCATACTTGCAAAAGCTTTCTGCTGGTTTATTTTTGATACAAAACCTGCTTTTTATCGGGGTCATGGTGAGCACAGGCAATATAATATTTTTCTTCACATAAGAATTAGTTTCAGGTCTTAGATAAAACTGTATTTCTCCTAAGCTGCTGCCACACGTTAGATTTCCTCTCAGATTTCTCAAACTAGCATTATAAAATGTAAATTTTTTTTTTCCTTTCCGTCTAAATAATTCAATTCAAGCTATTATTCAAAGAAAAAAAGCAAACTGTTAGTTTCTCTGAAGATATTCTACTGATATAATTTCGATTTTCAATTATTAATTTCTAGGTACTCACTCCACTTAAGTATATATGAAGGTGAAAGAGAATATAAGCATTAACGATTTTCTCTATCTCAGAAAAGGGAAATGGAGGATGCAGCCAGAAAACACAGGCAGTTTTAGAAAACGGGGAAAAATATATTTTTGCATATTAATGTTGTATTCAATAAAAGTTTTGTGAGCTCTGGAGAGCAAGAACATTTCCAAATGGAAGCAAGGCGAAGTTGAGCATAGAAGTTGCTTCATCATTTTGTGTAGTGAAATGCAATGAACACGTCCTGGTATCAAAGGTAACTTAAAAATATTAGCTATTAAGGATTTGATATGACTAGCCCTTTGTGAGAATAGCTACTTGGCTGTATCTGAAAGATGTGAAGAAATAATGAGAAAATCATATGTTTTATAGGATCATTATTCCTCTACTACTGTTTTTCATGTGGAGTAATAAAAGGCCCAGCAGCTTTATAGTGAAAAAATTGAGAGGGGAGATAAAAAATGTTTCCTTTCCCCTTTCCCTGATTCTTATTCTGTTATCAGTATTCTAGCATGCAGCTAGTATTTGAATCAGCATGTAAGCTGTGTACACAGGTAGTTCACTTTTCTATCCAGTCTGATATCAATAACTCTTTTGTAAGCAAATATGTTGGAAATCTGACATATCATTGTGCTAGAAAGCAAATTATTTTTTTACATAGATCTTTGGTATGTATAGATACATTTATGCAACATCCCACAAAGACAAATGCCAACAAACATAGGCATGCATGTTTGATAGGAGCAATTGTCAGGACTTTTCTATGCAGCAGCCTGCAGGCGGTGATGAAAATAGCAATATGCACCTCTCATCTTGACTGTCATGTTGTTCAACATGTGTATGTGTAACAAAGCATAGCTAACAGATGGAAGTGTGAATATTCAGATAATATTAACTGCAAATCCAATGGCTCATAAAATAGGACTGCTGTGCTTCTTGTGTGAAAATCACGTATCTTTATGTAATGTAGAAACAAGAAAATTATACTTCAGAAGTCTAAAAATTCTTTAGAAATAGCCACCCATAAAAACTAAATACACAGTCAGTGAAAAGAGAAGTCAAAATCTGATTGAACTTTTTGGTAAATCAGAATTGGAAAAGTTTAGGTTAAAAAGTTTTGTTATGGACTATATTTTCGTATAACTCCAAAGTCCTGCCCAAAAACATTGCAGGCTTACCTATATCCATGGATCATATAATCACCTAGTCACTTCATATTTGATATTTTTAAAAAATATGATAAACCACAGGATCGTGTAGAAAATTTGCCTGTAACTATCTTTTGGTAATGTAATGTAATGTAAATGTCAGTTTTATCTGTGAGGTATGAAGAACAGATATAGTCTATTGTTTATTACCTCCTTAACATCTAGGGAAAAGGAAGGGGAAAATTCGTTATGATAAGGCACCAAAATGTCAAAACAAAAAAGTTTGAAGAATATTTCTAGTGCCTTTATGGTTCAGGTTCTAAGCCAGACCTTGTTTTAGCCAGTGGTAAACACAAATTTTATTTACCTTTTGTAAATATTTGCAGAAGACTTGCAAAATACTTCTGAGTCTCTGATGGTACCAGTGCCTACAGAGTTCAGCTAGGAACAAGCTAAAGGGAAAAAACCAGCTTGGCAGCAAATCCACCTGAACTCTTGCTGTGTGGCAAGGTTCCTCCAGCTCTTTTACTGATAGGTTCTGTTTGCTGTTATGTTAACATTTTTTTTTCTCATTTGGCACACAGCATCCATCAAAAATATAGACAAGTTTCTGTCAGTAAAAGTGACACTGACTCCCCTGTTCAGCTGGGTTGAGCCTCTTTTTTCCCTTATATGTGTCCTTGAAAGTTAGTTCAGTTGTTCCAGTGGTCAATACAGGACATCCTGGCCCAGTTTAGATCAATGGGGTCTTTACATCAGTCAACCAGGATTTTACCTATCGCATATGGGTAATGATGGAGTAGGTGGTCCTTGTTATCATTAAAAAAAAAAAAAAAAGAGAGAGAAGTAAAAGATCTATATACTAATGGATGATATGTCATGACTGTCTGTTGAATCTTTATCAGCAAGACAGCTGTGACGAGGAATTAAAAAATCCAGAGATTGTGACCACACAGCTTTGGGCATGTTCAATGCTCTTGTAGGCTCTTCTTCTCTATTTTAGCCAAGTCCTTCTTGAAAAAGAGACATTAAATTTCATCATCACCAACCCATAAATGTCCTTGCATGGGTTTTTTTTTGCCGTGCAATGGGTTTATGACTTCCCCTCTGTATTTGTGCTGAAGGATCAGAGCAGATTAAACTCCTGCTGCACTGTGTTAAAGTGACTTACGCTTTCATGTTGACTCAGCCTGAGCCAAACAGTGGAATGCAGAGGACTCCTTGCAGATGTGTAATTCTGAGGAGTGTATATTCACTAACAGCTTCGAGGCCAGGACAGCCCTGGGGAGTAAGGATTAAATAGTCAGTTATACTGTTGATTTGTAAGAGAAAACAAAGCACTGATTGACAGGGAGAAGATTGAAGGATCCAACAATCAGCCAACACTTAGAACTCTTGTGGAAACAAACTGGTATTAGAAAGGTCTGTTTTAAGCTGGTGGAATCCGTATTAGTGCAGGAAACAAAACATGTGCAGATCAAAGTATTTATCACTTTAGTTGGGAGCTAGGGTGTGGTGAAGAAGTACTACACTAATAATATGCATGTGCTCATATCTGAGCAGGGCTTGATCAGTAGTGACTAACAGATATTGGTCACTAGATAGTATTGCAGAACACTGCACATTTTGCTTCACCCTTCCAGACATTTACAGAAATAGAAGAGAGTTTTGAGTGGAGAGAAAGCAGTTATTTTCAAGTGTTGCTTCACAGACTCTGAACTGTCCCAAAAATAATGCTATTATGAGAGTTAGTTAGAATTTTCTTTCCAGTTTGTCTCATACCTAATGAGATATTTTAAGAAAAAATGGCTTTCTTGCATTGACTGCCCTATCTGTGTGAAGTGGTGAAAGGCTGTTGAGTCTGTACAAGTAGATGCCATCCACTAAAATGTTGACCCATCATAAAGACAAGTGACAACTTGAGCACTGTGCACAGCGGGGAAATGAGGGCATGGGTACCATACAACAAGATAGTCTCAGTCAGCTGAAATCGTAGCTGAAAGAACAAAGCTTTTTGTTAAACCCTGCTTGGGTTTCTCATGTGGAATATGCTCAGAGGCAGTCTGGTCCATTTTTGCATTTGAATAACGTACAAAGTTCTCAGGGATTGTCTACCACCATAAGAGAGTAGAAGATATAAATAAGACTTTATAGCTCAACATTTTCAATTCTGTCTTTTTTTACGTTGGTCCTCGGTGTTAGGATGCTACTTTCTTACATTTTGTCAAAGAAAACGGAGAAAATTCCTCCTCTGACACCCAGTCCAGACAGTTATCTTAGATATTTTCCTGTTTCCCAACATTGCTTTTTTTCTTCTGGAGTAACTAGGTTGAAAATTTTTCATTTTAGCTTCTGTTACAGATTGATCAGTCTGGGCATAATTGAATGCTTGGTATCAGTGTGAGATGAGCCTTCAAAATACCAGAGATCATTTGAAAAGATTTTATGGTAAGGGCAGATTGTGATTTTACTATGTCTGTAGAAGCAACCCAGGCATGTAAAAGTGACATTTCTGTCCACGCTCTTCCATGCTGGTTCATTAGTCAGAAGCTATCAGTAAGTGCAAGGAACAAGGAGTATGAGTTCCTAAGCATACACTGTTTATAGATAAGTCTGTTATACACATCACTTACACAGAAGAAGACCAAAGGGCGGAGCAGTCCAATCCCTCAAAGACATTTTGCACAGTGCTGCAGCCAGCATAGTTCTCCAGGCAGGTCCATGGAGAGGAAGCAGTAGATCCAGACTATCAGTTTGGTGGCAAGAGTCTTACTGTAATCTGTGCATCACAGAGACTTATGAAGTAGCTTTTTGTGTAGGTCATAGTTCAGATAATTATATGTGATTTTGTTTATATAACATATAGCACAATGTTTGCACTCATGCGTAAATAATCATGGGATTAGGCAGGGTGTGAATGTAGTGAACACCATGGTCCAATATCATTGGAAAGGCAAGAGAATTAATGTGTGTCTAAACAAAAGATGGCAAGACTTCCTCACTTTTACTGGAAATCAAGGACATAAACATCTGAGTTGTGGAGTTGCTGATACTCTGAGAGTTCATGGCCTGGTTTATTTCATGACATTAGTAACTAATCTTATAGCTGCATTATCAGTGCATCCTTCTATTGTTTACAGTAGATTTATAAACTATCTAAATAGCAATTAAATATAATAGCCTTGTAGATTGGTTGCAGTTGTTCAGAAACGATTGTGCTAACACATTACCATGATGCAGTGGCATTAATCTAGACAGCAGAAAAGTGGTGTTTCAGTGTTCTGTTGTTCATGCTATGTCTGGCAGCTTGATGACTGCAAAAATAAAATTAACATATTGTAACTGACAAAAAATTCCCAACAGTATTTGACATTGGTATATGTGTGTTTTGAGTTCTCCATGTTTCATACTGATCAGCAGCTACTTCCTCTCTGCCTTAATTACAACATAAGCAAAGGTTTGAAAGCTTCCTCTGAGAAAATTCTTGTGTAAGTCAAACACAATCTTTAGAAAATTGGTACCTTTAAGAGTGAATGTAGTTGTTATTGCTTACAGTTATAATCATTTTGTTATTGTCTATTATTTATTTTCTGCCTCATTTACAATGCGTCTGATGATTTTGAAACATAGATCATATAAGAGTAGATTTTTGTCTACTGCCATACTTTGGTTAGGTAGCTGATGGTACCTGCTGTGCCCCAGTATCTGCATAATCTAGTGGTCTGTGGTGCACGTGGAACTATAGGTTTAGAGCTGAAGCAAGTCAGAGATAAACAGCTCTGAAAATTTTATACCAGTATAGATTGACCTGCAAAAGAAAAAAATCTGCAGAGAGGAGATCAGAGCCATTCTGCACTTCTGGAGATTTGCAAAGCAGCTGTATTGCAAACTGTATTGGACATTTTAGCCTGCAATCCCTGTCCATGAGAGCTCACAATCTAAACAGACTACAGATATAACATAGGGAAAAGTGATAGAACATAAAGATGCTTTGCAATTGTTGTGGTTTAACTGACCTGGCAGCCAAACACCCCACAGATGCATGCTTACCCTCCCCCGCCTCAGGGGATTGGGAAGACAATTGGAGGGGTAAAGGTAAGGAGACTCGTAGGTTGAGATAAAAACAATTTAATAATTGAAGTAAAAATTTAATTATTATAATAGTGATAATACAAAATACAAATGAGTAATGCAGAATGTAATTGCTCACCACCCATCGACCAATGCTCAGTCTGTTCCTGTCTAGTGATCCCAGAGAACAGAAGTTCCTCAAACCACAGGCCTGAAAGACAGCTAGAGCTTCCCGATCAACCTTCATCTATATACTGAGCATGATGTTATATGATATGAAATATTCCATTGGCCTATTTAGGCCCCTTGTTTTGGCTGTGCTCCCTCCCAGCTTCTTGTGGGCCTACACACTAGCAGGACATGGGTAGTTGAGAAGTCCTTGATTCCTTAGCAACAGCTAAAACCATCAGTCTATCATCAACATTCTTCTCATGCCAAATCCCCCACTGCATCCAAGCCAGCACTATTCTAGCTACTAAGAAGGAAAAAAAAAATAGCTCTATCCCAGCCAAAACCAGAACATCAATAAAATTCCATGAAACTTGCTGTGAAATTCTCATCCTGTAACGTATGTGATCTGGATAGAAAATTTGTAAGATGTGGAAAAAAAAAAAAAAAATTTGGAAAGAGTCTGTGTAATTCTAACTGACAAAGCCACTAGTGAGTACTCTTAACTGTCCAAAATTCACACTTATAAAAGCTTTATAAGCCACTTTCCTGTGTTTTATATTATCCAAAATACAGCAATTCTCTCTGGTTCTGGAGATCACTGCAGGACCTGTAAGAAAGACTTCAGCAGAATAATCAATTGCAGCAGTGAAATGCATTGTAACTGTTTTGGGTAATAGTTTGCCATCTTGCATTTTACTTGCCTTTCAATGTCTGAGTGCCGATTCATTATCATGCAGCTTCTTCCACAGCTTATTACTATGGGCAAGAATGACAGATACTGACCCTTTATCTTGCTACTTTTCCAACATGTGCAAAGCACCCCCCCTAGAAATCTCGTTTGTCCATGTGATTTTGTATACAACAGATCTCACTTTCACATGTATGGAACAGTAAATTGTTACGTAACTTGGAAACACCCATGTATAGGGCATTGTCACAGGAAGATTGGTGGTGTGCCCATCATCCTTACCATGCATGCAGTCCATGAGCAGTTTGAGTGACCCCTGTGCCAGCACTTTATTCAGTAGAGTTATGTTGAAGATGGGTGTCGTTTCAAGCTGCGGGTAGAAACAAGCCAAATGGCATCACAACACCAGTTCATCACAGAACACAGGAAAAAACCACCTCTTTCTTGTAACCAAATATAGTGCCCCGTGGCTCTTGGCCACAGAGGAGCTTTGGTATGCACCAGGAGATTTGGATTGCCACCATGGAACTTCTAACTGGGTATAACAAGTGTTCCTATATAATGCTGTATGTCCAGTTCTTCTGAATGATGTTAAAAAGTATTTTCTTCCCAAAATGATCATTTTTTTTCTGTGAATGGAAAAAAGAAAATACCATTTATACTGTTGTTGCATTGACACACAAAACATGTAATCTTAAGTAGACCTTGTTCTCCAGTGGGAAGCTGCTTCAACTAAATGAGATTTTGGCAAGGGGAAAAGGCAGAAAGGGGTGCTCATCTTCTGTAGCAGTGGGTATAATAATGATCTGGCAATCTCAGTTTAAGTCTGTAAGTCCTGAGGGTATCGTAAGTGAAATCATAGATGACAAGAAAATGTTTGTTCAGTTTTGACTTGAAGAATAGGACAGGCATTACACAGTGACTATGAATAACATAATCAGTGGCTCTTTTAGAAAAAATGTGTCTATCAGAGCTTTGGAGGATACTGAAGATGGCAAGAGAAGATGCCATGCCAGGTATCTATTTGTAATGATAATGCATTGAGAAATACTGTGCGTGATTTGCAATATTTTTTTAATTTGTGAAAACTAATTGTAAGCTTCTGAAGTGGAGCTATTTGTATGATTTTTCAGATCTGTGAACCAGAACGTGGTAGCAAATATGTTAAGTACTTAAATGAAAACAAAACTTGTTGCCAAGTCTTAAAAAACTGCAACCAAATGGTGTCCATGTGGATGCAGGGGTTTGATTTTAGTTTCTTTCTGTAATACAGTTCAATATTATTTAAAAATCACAGGAACTGCTTAGATATTTATATTTTCCATAGTTGTGGTGAAAACAGCAGTAGGAATTGAAATGCATGTTTTTCCTAAAAGTCACTCAAAAATAATTTTAAAATTAATTATTTCATTTAAGATACCACTTGTTTATTTAAGATCACTTGTTTGTGCTGAACTTTCCATATGGATCATCATGTTGTTCATGAAATAAAGAGCACTGACTCTTTGCATATATGTAATATGTATGTATGCATGTATTATCATGCAGTATAAACACTGCCAAGCAAATTTTGATCAATCTATTTAGCTCCAAGCTAATTTTTCCTCATAACATTTATGTGTGAGGGCTCTGTGCCAGTGTTTTTGACTCTGGGATCTAGCTGCTAGGTAACTGCTGATTAAACTGGCTATATGAAAGAGATTTAACCTATACTTATGTACTGCACTCCTTTAGCTGTGGTCTAGGTAGCATAAAAAGTTATTCGTGTTCTTAGACATGGTTCAGTGGTGGACTCGGCAGTGATTTATGCTTGGACTTGATGATCTTAAGGGTCTTTTCCAATTTAAGTGATTTTTATAATTTCTTCCCCATTGCTGTGTGTTTTGTTCCACTGCATGCTCCAACATGAAGAAATCCAGTTGTTGCCTGTGTTGTGGGATCTTCTTTCTCTTCCCAGTACAAGGTTAAACTGTACCACCTTAGTATTGTACCTGAAGCTGGAGAAGTCATGGTTTGATCTCTTGAAGAGCAGAGTACAAAATTTGCTGAGCAACTAAGAAGGCTTTATTTGCCTTTTTTCTGTCTAATGAATAGCTGATATTATTTCTATTAACAGTTATTAGCAAGAAAACATATTTCATCTGGAAATTTTAGTGACTGATCTAACTAAGGGCAGTTGGATTTGGCCCTGGTTAATGTATGGTAAGACAAGAGACAGAACAAATGGTAAGAGGCAAGCCCAGATGGAAAAACATCTTGAAGCTTTTAAAGAATTAATTATCCAACTAATTAGCTGGCAGTCTCACAAGAAGAAAGGATGGAATTTTGCTGTATGCTTAGGAAATGAAGAAGTCTGATAGATGCTATGCTGAGATGTAGCTATGAGCCATAATGCTGGTGGAGTCAGCTGGTCAGCCAGACTGTCTATGTGGGTGCATAGGATGACACTTTTTTCTGTGTCAGTAAAAATATTTACCCCTCTACATATAGCAGAAAGTGCAGTGGAGTGATCTGTTATGTAGCCCAAAGTTCTCTGAAGATGCCTGTGCTAGTCTGGAGAGGTGAGCTGTGTGTCCTTGCCAAGGTCACACAGAAATATAGCCAGAGATGGGCTGCCTGAAGATGCTTTAGGTCAATGTCTTTAGTGCTGTCGTTAGCAACGGCCAGAGTTCCGCAGCAGAACATTTCCTGAATGCCTGAAGGTCTCCTTCTGGGCATAATCAGAAATTCCTTACTATTGCCATAGCTCATATTCCCTATGTGAAAGGTAAGGAAGACTGTCATGTTTCCTGGGGTATAAGCAAGAGCACTGAAGTTGTTCTAAGTTAGAATAGTTATTTATATATTTGTTGGTCAGAGACTCTGTGGAAGAATCTGATGATTTCCTCAGTTCACAAGTAGGACACTCACCCCTACAGGAAGAGACTAGGGCTTGTTCTATGGAACTTTTTAAAATCAAAGGTGTATTGATACAGTTGCCTGCTTTGTTTCCATCTGTATCTGCTCAGTTGGCACCTTCCTTGCACTAGGCGTTTGTCCTGATAAATCCATGTAATGACAAACCATGCTACTAGTCACACTCCACCATTTCTTTCCTTCATGACAAGATGCTGGATTCTGGGTATTATCTTTTTATCTTGAAAAGTTAATTTTAGGAGCTGTTAAAACTTATGTAAGGGAAAATCGTGGCTGCAGAGCCCACTGACACTTGCAGTTTGAATTACCTATTTCTGTTATTATTGATGGCAAAATGTATTTGTTCTGATGATGTCAATTGTGAAGTCAAACTAATCTGTCATGCTCAAACTCTGGAGGATTAATTAGAAAGATTCACACATTAGGTTAGGAAAATAAGTCCCTGATATATTAACCATTATGGGAAAGGTGTCCAAGTTTTCACTGTGATACAAATCAAGGCAATTTAAAAGGCTGTGCTAATTTTCTTCTGTTTTATTTGTTAGTTGTTAGTGACTTCCGCTATCATTTCACTTCAGGTAATGTGGAAATACTAGACTGGGAATCTGCAAACTTGTGCCTTTTTGACAGCTGTACCTTCTCATGGCTTTTAAACTGTGGCCACATTACACTAAGAAGTGTGACACATGCCAAGTACCTGGTTGTGGTACAGAGTGGGGAGACATCCCTTCAGCTTGGGTGAAGCATGACGTGAGTGAGTAATGTTGTTTCTAGACCCAAGATGGTTCCCTCTCATATTGGGGAACAGCAGTGGCAATACATTATACCTATATGGTTAGTGTTTGTAGAATCTGTTTTAAGAACCTGTTGCGTGGTAAGATACCTTACGAAACTCATATAAAAATAAGTTTACTTCTGTGTAAACCAGAGAAAGGACTAATGCTAGATTGTGAAGTCTACCTTCTTAACATCAGGTCTGAGAGAAATCTGCCTCTCTCTTGGTAGCTTTTTTCTGTGCGTGAGACTGATGACAAGTTCCAGGGACAGAGATAGGTTTTGTCAGCAAGCACTGCAGCTCTGTTTCTCATCCACCTGAAGAAAACTGGGCTTTTGGATATAAGTACCTCTGAACTTTGGTGTCTGGATGAATTTCTGAGACACATGCAAATATAGGGTAGTGACTGTCTCAACTGCCAGGGCTAACTTGCTGCTGGCAGTCTCTGGTAGAGAAGTTGCTGCTGCTTTGGTAGAGATCTCAAATCCCTGCTTCGCACATAGTCACTGCTTCTGTGCAGGGTCAGTGATCGCATGTTGACCTCCACACAGCTCCAGGATAACTGCTGCTGCTGCCCAACTGATGAGTAAAAAGCTTGTAACTGTTGCTGATGTGCTACCCTACAATCAGAGGAGTGATTGAGTGTGGATATGCCCATGCAGAGGACTTCAGTGGAGCACCTAAAGGGGAAAAGTGGAGTGTTTTTTCTGTAATTTAGCAGCTTTTCTTTGCCTGTAGTGTTTGAAATGATTAAAGACACACAGGGGGCCTCTCCAGCTATTGGCACTGGGTTTGCTGTTCAGCTGTGGGATTAGATGTCTCTGTTTTCACAGCTGTCTGCCATCTGGAACTAACTGCTCGGACTGGGTGCTCTGCTCAAGACCTCAGCCTGATATAAAACCGTGTAATTGTGAAACATGTTGCAAACAATAAATAAGTGTTTTGGAAGAAATTAATTTAGAAGAAGGTTTATGAAAAAGTAGTTTAGAGGCTGACAGATGTGGAAGAAGGAGAAGGATTAGTGCTGTAGGTAGAACATTAGAGCAAGCAGAGCCTCAAATTATTCACAGTCAGATGAAATAAATGTGATCATTATCAAGAATTAATCTCTCAGTAATCCAAAACATTCTTGCAGATGTTTTTCATTAATTGGAAAAAATATAATAATTAAAGAAATGCTGTGTTTTTTTCTTCATTTGGTTTAAGGCTTGATGTGATTAGGTGTGCAAAATCTCTAAGGAAACAAAAAGTCAATTTTTGAAGGCCATAGATTTTGGTATTTATCCCCATTTACTGCATTATTAGCTAAAGGTCTTCGCTAAAATATATTTTTAAATACTTTAAAAATACTTGGGAAATTGGTTTTGAAGAGAAGAGGTTAAAAAAAGTGTAATAATAATTTTCATATAAGATATCATAGCCTGGTTCCACTTTGTGCCTTTTTCAATTTATTTTCTTATCGTCATGCCTGAAAGCTGTGAAAGCATTTTGGGCACAAAGCCACTGATGTATTCATGAGAATACCTGTCTGATACACACTTAGCAACTCCTCTTTTAGCAGTTTTGGAAGATTCAGTAGTTACAGTCAACATTTTAGTACTCATGATGTAGTAATTAGACCCAAGAGTATACTAAGAAAAGCCCTTTTACTTTTACTTGCTCCCAAATACCTAAGTGGAGATAAACTAGCAAGGGAAATTTTTAGTTAATGTGACATTGCCCAAAAGGTGCTAATGGTGAAGTATATGAAGTCCCCACCCTGGAAACCTTTGGGCACATGTTTCATTTTACTTACTGAAGTCAGGATTTTAGGCACATGTATTTGTAAGATTCTGCTCCAAGAATAATTATTCTCTTTTTATCAATAATCCTTATCCCAGTGTCATGATTTGCTATCTGCCTTGCAGTATTTGAGTATCTGTTGTAGGAAAAAATAGTACTCTGAGTTGTCTCCCAACCACTTGCTTGCTCTTTCACTCAATTTTAAAGACCAAACTGTGGCTCATAAATTCCGCTTCTATGCATTGCTGTACTGCAACTAAGCAGCAGCAGCAGCCACCACCTAAAAAGTACAAATTTCCATCTAGTCTTTGTGGTTTTGAACTAAAATCTTGGGAATATATTTTAGTGCAGCATAAAGTAGAACTATAAGGAGTTTTCTGCAGATACTGTTTTCACCAGAAAGTACAGGTGGCAATGTTGAAATTGTGCAAGAATGTTTAAATTGACCTAAAAATGGATGAACCAAGGAAAAGGAACTTTGGTGTTTTGCAGGGAAGGGAGAGTTTGACCGTGGTATTTCAGGACTTCCTCTGCTTCTGGGGCCTGGTGTAGGATTTTTTACATTTTTCAGCTGAGGAATAGTTCCATTTCTACTCTTAGTTGGTGGGTTTGTGATAATCCACCTAAAATAAAACCAGTGTCCATTTTCCTCCTAAAGTCACTTCACATTTGACACTGCCTCTTGCAGCAGGAGGAGCATGGAATGGTGTTATGGCCACAGCAAGCAAGCAGGAGCCAAGGACTAACTGGGTAGAAGCAGCCCATTTCACTGCTTTCTGGTAAAACCATAGTGGTTGTGAACATGCTGCTTCTAGGCGTGGCTAGTTCAGAGGGATATGAAGCCAAGACACTTAGCTGCTGGTCAGCATTATATGTGCAAATGCTAGACAGAAGCGAGCAAGAGCTATTCACAGTCTTGTGAACAAAATTAATTTCAAGTGGTGATCTATGAAAATTTCCATATTTTTAGAGTTATATTTGAGATACATTTGTACCATATAAATACTATACTGGGAAGAAGAATTCACAGTGAGTATGCCTTTTAGAAAAGTCTTTCTTGGCTGCATTGCTCTGGCAGTAATGTCAGATGGGAGATTGGTTTTTGTGGCTGCATAAAGTGCTTGTGCTTAATTGAATCCCCAGCCTGGATTTACAGAGAGTAAAGCAAAGAGCCTCTAAGGCCACTACTCTGGTAGCCTTCACAGTAATGTTGTTGCTCCTATTACAACTCTGCTGCCTGTTTTGCTGCAGAAATCAACATTTAAACTCCCAAGTCCTTATTTCCAATGAGTTAAATAATTGCAGATGAGTACACTGGCATGTTCAGGAACGGAGGGGAATGCAGTTCTGACTGTAGAGGTTGGGCAGCATCACTGTAGGAAGTGTGCACAAAGCCATTGCCATTGGCACAGTTTATGGGCTTCATGTGGAAAATGGCACCTCCTGAAATATAACGAATATTCAAAATTACAGATGAGATTAAATGACTAACCATAATGGTGAATCTTTCCAAGATGTATTTACAGGCTCAAGCATGAGGATATTGATCTTTCTAAATGATGCAGGCAGTGCAGAGCGATACTTGCCAGTGCACCAACCCTAAATCATTAATATGCATTTACTTGCTGCTTAAATTATGTGGAGGAACATGAATGGTTGTATTTCAGAAATGTTTTGCAAAGGAACATAAATTCATCATTTTTAAAGTTAAATTCAAATAAGTGAGGAGCTCAAAGCTTTCTAGGGGGAGAGCTACTGTGTGGCTTTGAAATTTTTCAAGAACTTAAAGTTTCAATGCATCTGTTCAAGAAAAAAATTGTTCTTTGAGGTAGCTTTCAAAGTTGAAAGAACATGTGTCATAAGTGATGAGGAGAGATGGGAAACTTCAGATGACAGAGTAGACTAATAGGATTGTGGGGCTGTTCAGAGGGTGGCTGAGAACTGGTTGAGCATGAGACAAAGTGCTTCGTGAAATGAATGGGGGATAAAGCTGAAGGAGCTGGCGATCAGTGGCACAACAGTGAGTATTCCTTCTGAGATATTTACTTATCTGAAATGTGTCAAATGGAATTAGCAATGCCTGCTAACTAGTAATAACAGGATTAAAGACCTTTTCATGGTTCAGTCATAAACCAAGTAGTTCTTAATCCTGTACTTTGACTGGCAGTGGTGGCTTTAAATGAAAGTTTTTCATTGCAGAGACTAGACACTATGGGTATCTTTACCATTAAAAATACAAATGCCCTAAAAAGGGGGTAGAGAAGCAAAAATGATACTTCTGGTCTTTAAAAATGAATTAGATTGAGCTCATTTAATTAAAGAAGCTTAAATAGAATAGAATCTTTTGATCAAGTAGGCTTTTTTTGTAACATCCTGAAAACAGTTGTTTATATAAGAGTGTCAACTGTATGAAATTGCTCCCTACTAAGCAATAGTCAATAGAGTGGTTCCCCTACTTACGCTATCTGTAATTTAGTCATCAGACAGGAATATCTTTAGTTCACTTAAATAGCAATACTGGCTGAATTATTTTCATTTTCTGGATTAAGCAATTAACCATGTCTTGTTTATTACTTGTATTTGTTTCTTTTACCTTAGAAAAAGATACACATTTTTACTGTGGAAATATGCATTGACTAAGAGGGGTTTGTTGATATTATTTCAAAAGCTTGATGGGTGCAGCATTCTCTAATCCTTGTTTTGTTTTGGTGTTAATTCTGGGTCATACATCGACTTCCCATAAATTCCCAACTGTATCAAATATTATTAATAAAAGTATAAATGTAATTACTGGTCAGTACATTTTGGATTATTCAAACTGGATCAACTATTTTTTCTTCAGTTTTGAACTCACTGACAAGTTTTGAATTTCTGACAATAAAGAACTTTGTTCCAAGTTACCCTTGATTCCCAGTAATGGTTAAAATCATTGCATTGCTCCCAGTATGAAAAAAACCTCAACTTCATTGCTTTCTGCAGCAGAAATCATGAAGTGGCTACTGTTAAAAATCAAAAATGCCATTATTTTGGGGACTCATAAGGAAATGTATTTCAGACCGTAATTTAGAAGCAAAGAGAACAGCAGTAATAGTGATAATAAAACTTTGTTCTCTTCTTAGTATTTTCCCATAAGTCGTTTATCATAGAAGTATGAGAGAAAGATAAATGACTAAGCTTTTAAAATGGTATTTCGTGGAAATACATTTAATTCATGTTAGCAGTCCCTGAGACTCTGTAGATCAGTATACATCAATGAAATCATGAAGCAATAATTTCTATTGTGTGTTATTTTTCTAGTGCCTTTAGCTGTATTTTCTTACTGTGATTCAAGATGGTGCATATTGTTGATATTAGTTTGATTCCACTGTTAAGCTGTGCAAGCACATATGTGGCCATTGTAATTTAACAAAAAGTAAAGAAAAGGCTACAACTCTGAGACGATTATAGCTGAAATGCAAGTCTAGTCACAGGCATTGACAATTCAGGAAAATGATGAATGCAGGAGTATGGACAAAAAGGATTAAGACCATTATTACAGGAAATGCTAGTAGCTGTGATTCTGCTTTTTATAGTTCTCTGTAGCTTTTGGCTTGTTAGTATCTCGGATATTTGTTTCTTAGTAACCCAGACTGGGAACGATAGGGCCAGTGAAGATGTTTCAGGCAACACGTACCTAAATTGTGTTGCAGTGAAGTGCTCAAAGGTCTGCTGGCTGACAGGAGAAAGTCAGACATGTAGCCTTCTGTGGCATACATCTGAGTACGTAAGAATTTCCATATCATAAACCTTCCATAAATCATCACTGTATTTGTCTCCTGCCCTTTTTGCCATCCCTATACTCCTCCAAAATATATAATTTTAAAAAAAATTTTTTTTTTTCCCCTTATCTTTCTTTTATTGCACTTTGTCATGGAGTCAAGCTCAGCTCACAAAATGGGTGAACATGAAATCCTTTTCAACAAAGTGAGCAGGGACAGGAAAAGAGACAAGCCTGAGAAGTGACAGTGAAGGAAGAAAGGACTGTTGGTCTAGTCTGTTACTTGCAGTAAAAGAAGGAGGGGCCTAGACTTGAAAATAAAGGGTATTTATATAGCACACTTGAGGTAAAAAGTTTTTGTGTCAGAAAGAGTGTCTGCAGGCTGAGAAAAGTTAACACCAGTCTGTCATTTATTTTGGCTTTCCAGTGTGTTCTCACACCATAATATAAAGCTGTAACTTACATTTATGATGTATGTACTGTGCTGTATGTATTTGCAGAAGTGTGTGTAATTTTGCAGTTACATAACTAGATGATTCTATTGGATAGAATGGAATTAATGGAAATTTTCTTTATCTATTCAACTGTTACAAAACATGTCTCCTGTATGATTCTGAGGAACGTAATATTTCTTAAAGTGAATAGAAACATTTCAAATTGGAAGACAATTTCAAAGGAAGAATTTGGCTTGGCATAAGTATTAAAAGTTTGCTTAGTTTCTCCAAATTGCTAATAAAAGGAAATATGAATCCAGTGTTGGTGAAAACTTGTGCTGAATTATTCTGTAGACTGTTCTGAGCCTGAGGAAATTATGTATTCATTGCTGAACATTCATTTTATATCTACCAAAATGTTCTTTTTTCTCTCCATCCCTCTTACTTCATCCAGATTTATATTTTTGAAAATAACATCTACTATCAGCCTGATGTAAAGAGTAGCTCATTGCGCCTGACATCTTCAGGAAAAGAAGGAATTATTTTTAATGGAATTGCAGACTGGTTATATGAAGGTAAGACGGACAAATATATCTGTATATTAAAACAGATGAGAGGTTCTTGTACAGACCCAACAGCACAAATCTATTCATTTCAGAAAATGCTATCTAAGGTTGTTTTTGCTTCTTTGCCTTCTCATTTTCTTGCAAGATTGCCTTTGTAAGTATTCATACTTTGTATTGGCTGCTGTTTTGCATATAACAATATTTTCTGAGAAAGGAATTTATTTTCAACCTGAATGTATCAAATATATTATGAGTACCAGGTAGTATGTAAGAAATGCTATAGCAGTGAAGTCTTGATGTGGGCTTTTACTACTACCTTCAGTGGGGCTGGCATTTCAAATAGAGCTATTCAAATAAAACTAAACACCCAGTATGTTTTGCTTATCTAGAATAACTCCATTCATACCTTTGGAGCTATTCTGGGTTTGCAACACAAGCGAGGAAGGAAAGGATTGTTGCTTGGGTGAACAGTGGCAATCTATTTACAGTTAAAGCATCTTAATAGAAGGCAGCACTGAAGAATTGTAGGGTAGAAGCAGAACTGGCTCAGAATTGGCTACGTTTTGGGGGTTTTTTACTGCTGGATACATAGGAAAAGGTGATCAAAGATGATACTGCCTGGTGCCTTACTTCTTTTTACCAGGGTCTCCCCTTCAGCCTCAGTGATGGCTAGTGTGCTGTGTGTTAGCATGACTCAACGAGACTCCAGCTCCTCAAGCCAGGCAGTAGCATGGTGCTTGACTTTAAGAACGTGCTTGAATCCAGTTTTGAGTGTTCTAACAAGATGTAAAAGTGTCATACTGTTACCTGAACAGTGGCTGCTACTTTTACTTAAATGAACCTGGGCTAGACCCCTGGAAAACTTGCTATTTCTGGCAAGCAGTGCCAAAATGGAGCAGAGGACATCTCAGTCTGTGATATCCTCTGGCTTCTGAAACTGTCTTATGCATAGTTCCACAGAATGTTTCTCTCTGCACCCAAAAGATTTTTTACATAGTAATAAATGGGAGTAGATTATCCATCTTGGTACAAGAACTTAATATACATTTCAGTTATTCTTTCTATGGAACACATGAATTTTATAGATAATTAGTTCAATGTTAATTACTCAGTAACTGAAGTATATAACTTCTCATATGTACAGTTTTGCAGAGTGTTTTTTAGGTATGGTGTTACACTATGTTACACTATACAGCAAGGAACTTCAGTATGGCCCTTAGAAATGGTCTGTCTGTACCTCTTGGCATTTCAGTAGTTACGAGCAGATAGCTCACATCAGGATTTTTTTAAAATCTCTGCTCAAGTAAACTCTGAAATTATACTGGTAGTTTGCATCCCTTTAGCCATGTAAATGCCTGTGGCTGATCATTACCCACTTCCAAAATTTCTATTAAAGTTTTAATGTGGTGGCATATTTCAAAACTTAAGGACAAGGGACATCTTTGGAATGGAATATAGTTTTATATGCACTTCATATTCTTCAGCTCTAACATGACTGCATGTAAACTGAAGAATTTAAGCATACATAGCTCATTGAAGTTGATGGAGAGTATCAAGTTTTTGCTAAAACAAAGTGAAATTAGTAAAAGTCACAGTCATGGATGCAACAGGGCAATAGTGGCTCCATTTCTGCAAGCATTTTGAGGCCATCTGTTCAGAAGAGGGCAGCCTGTGTTTCTCTTCTCTTTGGGGTGCAGTTGGGTGTAGCATGGAGCTGCAGTGAACAACATATAATGAGGGATCATTATTATACAGCTTTACTCCACAGAACAAAATGTAATATGAGACTCTTCAAAAAACATTCCTTCCTAGTCTCCAAAGGCTCATAAGGATATCATAGGATAAATCAGACTGGAAGAGACCACAAAAGGTTACCTAATGCAACTGATTAGTTCTGGTATTTGCCAGGCATTTCATTTGAGCTGTCTGGAAGGAATAGAGTAGACCCACTCTAAGAATTATGCAGATAGAAAACATATTTTAAAGACATATTTTAATGGAAGAAATTGGGGTTTTTTTGTATGATTTCGACCTCTGCATACATGAGATCTACATTTAAGAACTAAAAAGAATCAAACCGAATCTCTTTCTTGAAACAAGCCAATATATTTTTAAAATTTATTTTATATTTCAACTTGTCTAAGTCTCAGAAACAGTATCTGAAAGAAGTTGATGTGGATTTTTGTTAACTTCATTTTCTTTAAAGATCAACAAACTGTTGATAAAAAAATGACTGTTCCTTAAAGCTTGAAATATTTCATGATGAACAGAAAAAAAAAATGGGGTAACTTGGAAAGAACAGGAGCAGCTAACACAATAATGGCAATGATGCTTGTCTGAGGTTATGCTTCTGCTTCTCTTTGTGTGCCCATCATTCCTACAGGCACATTTTATTAATTAATATTTGAGGACTGAAAGGCTTTAAAGCTTCACAGAACTTCTTTAGCTGACAACAAAACAGACCTATTCATATGCGCTATGGATGATTTTTGCCTGTGAACACATGGATACATCAGTCTCATACCTGGCTGATTTTCAAAAGGGCCGTGAGCCTGCTTCTCCTTTTTTGAAAAGGAAGCCAGGTGTATTCATCCAAATATCTTATACGTCCACATCAGTTACTGCCCCAGGTTATTCTTATTCCCTGTCTCTACAGCTATACACATACCTTTGTCAAGGGAAGGAAAAGCAAAAGGTGTCTCATCTGGGACTAGAAGTTTCTGAAATGGTGTGGGAGGTAATAATGTATTCCAAAGCCTTCCTTCAGATGCATGTCCTAAATCCTTCCTTAAGTGATTTTACCCCTTCTTTTCCAAGATTTTTAATTCCTGGCCCAAATAGCTGTTGCATTTCCTGACTTACAGAGAACTATTTGGGTTCCCAGGGATGCAGGCAGGCAGTGTGCTCTTCTCCACAATATACATAATTAAAGTCAAGAGTAAAAGGAAATTTTGTCTGTACACATTGGAGGACTGACATTGACGTCCATGTCAGTCAGCATGAGTGAATATACTGCTTCTTTCCCATTAACAGTTGCTTAACCTAAAGCAATCCTCTACTTTTAGTAGTGTTTTTAATAGCATCAGAAGCTGAGCAGTCTGAATATTCTCCAGATGAAGTTCACAGATTTGCAGTTGAGTTGTGAACTGTTCCTCCTTTTGACCTCATTTGTTTTCTTTTATCATTTGCGTGAGTTTGTTATTAGCATTCTACCTTACAAAGCATTTGGGAATAGCTTTTCTTTGTGTGATCAACCTTGTTTGAATGCAAACAATAATATTTTAAAACAAACACAGTCCTGATTTTTGTTTCTGATATTCACCATTCATTTTCTGCTGTTCTCCTGTGTAAAAGGTTTCAGTTATCCAGCCAGGGAGAGAAGCATGACCCAGAATATATGACTTTGAATATAGGTCCCAGCTTCATTGCCCCTAACCATAGATAATTCGACACATTAAGCCACTTCAAAACTTTCAGAATCTGATTAACATCTTGGAGAGTCTTCATTGATAATTTAAGTAGTTTTGTAGGTAGGCTCTTAAATTAAGTATGCAGTCAGGTCTTTGTTCCCATTAGTATACTCTTCTCAATTAGTTTTCCAGCCAAATTCTTCAGATTTAAGTACAGAATGCTCACCAAACAACTCAACATATCAAATACGTAATGAAAAAAATCTGTCTTTTCACAAGTGGAATCAGAAGGCTTGTGCAGGGTGAATTTGGAATTGGTTAGGAGCTGCTTTACTGGGAGTCCAGGAGTTTTGAGTGCTGCTTCTATGGTTGTTTCTGGTTTGTTTCTTTCAAATATGAAGTACAATGAAAATACACGTAAGAAAACATTGCATGACATTTTTGAGAATTACTTTCATTTGGAAATAATAAAATTTGGATAAAAATAAAAAGTTTTGTTTGGATTATCAAAAAGTTACATTGCAGAAAAACAAACTTGCTAAGAATTAAATTTGACCATTAGAATGAGACAAGGAAGTCAAACTATTGCACTCCAAAATGACTACATAAATATCACTGTGTGAAGATCTGTGTGTTACCAGGTACCACAGCTCAGAGAAATCGAGTATACTAAAGTTTTATATTAAAAGAAAAAAAAAAAAAAAAAAAGCTTGACAATCCTAAAACCCCTGTCTATTAAAATTGTCCAAATAATTTAAAAATTAAACCCATCTAATGGAATGCAATAGAACTAAACGTATGGCAGTTACAGTCATCTTTCACATTTAGATGATTGATGGATGTCAGTGAAAGGATTAATTTGGTTAAAGTTTGGTCTTTTGATATGCCTTGTTATCCAAACATTCCACCCAGGATAATGTGAAATTACAACAGATGCATTTCAAGTAGGAAGAAAAAGAACGAATCAGTGCCAAATGAATGAATGAGTTGCAAACTATGCGATAGTTATTTTTATGGACCCTAAGGAAATCTGGTTTTGCAGAGGAACTTCTTCATTCTCACATTGCCCACTGGTGGTCTCCAGACGGTGAAAGGCTAGCGTTCCTGACCATAAATGACTCTCTGGTACCAAACATGGTTATTCCCCGATTTACTGGAGGTCTATATCCAAAAGGAAAGCAGTATCCGTATCCTAAGGTAAGATGAGTGTGAGTGCAGCCCTCATGTCCTCTTCATTGTTCCATGATAGTATTTAACCATATGGAAGGAGTGTTTCTAGACAGTAAGAGAGGCTGATTTTGTTCATGTTGCTTTTCAGGAAATATTAATTACTTTTGTTTTCAGTAGATTGTAACACCTTTTGCTGGAAAGAAACTTTTGGGTGAGGGAGTAGCAGACAAACTAATTTGTAGTAATTTTGTCACTGGTATATGCTTGGTAAAATCAATCCACCACTTCTGAGAGACAAGTAATATGTTTGAAGGACTGCACAGAAAAGAAGATACTGTGACAACTGCACTGGAGTCACACATGCTGTGTGCAGAGTGCAGGGGATGATCCATGGCAGTTATATATATCTCAGTAAATTATGCTGTTATTAATAAATGTGACAGACTGGCCTTGCATAAGATAAGCCATAGTAAAATATTTTCCTGGCCATCAAAATGAGAGGAAAAAGAAATACAGAAAAGAGCTCTCACTGAGTTTCAGAAGATTTTGAAAAGGGGTTTTAGATTTGTGTCAGAAAGAACAGTATAGACAGGGATAATGTCTGAAATTGCTCCTCATTTTCTGGGGATTTCCTGATTAGATGCCTCCCTAGCTGTTGTTTTTGTGCTGAGCTCCAGCACTGCTATTAATCTTCCAGCTTATCAGTTTATCCATCCCTTCTGTGCAAGTGTCTGAGTTTCTTTCTGACAGGATATGTGGGTCCTTGTATGTGGTACTCCCTTGACATTTCACAGAAAGTTCGTTGAGGGCTTTAGAAAATACTACTGTTACCCTATTCCTGCTACTGGTTTTTGATGATTCTTGATGGGTGGACAGTTAGACTGTACCAGGTACTGTGAAACAATAATATGCACGGTATAAATATAATGTATGTGTGCTGTGAAATAACACTCATAATAATGAAGTAACAGTATTTTCAGAGATAGTTTGTATACTTACTTTGACAAAAGTCCTTAAGTGACAGAGCAAAGAAAAAAATAAGGAATTTTTTTTTAAGTCAGCTTTGTAAACAAGTAATGAGTAATTCCATTTCATTAACGATTCAGCATAAAAGTGATACACAATACTACTTCAGTAATCTCATTAATGAAAAAACATTAGCTTTATTTAATGTCTTCATTTAATGCCAATTTAGTTACCCGTTAAACATCATTAATTGGTAATGAAGCTTGTGGTATAGCAACAGAGCTGAAAAAAAAAAAAAAAGGTTTGGTCTATTATTATAGAATGAAACCATTGGAGAAAATTATATCTATGATTAAAAAATAAAAGGAAACCCGCATGTGTTTGTGAATACTGGAGCATGCACATCTGTGTACATCACATGCACAGTGTATTCTTCAAAAAAACCCATGAAAAGGAACTTTAAATTTTATTAAATACATTGAGAATAAAGTAGGATTTCAATGTAAAGAGTTCTTACACTATTGAGCAAATGTTTTGGGTATTATACAAAATTTATGCTATTTAAATTGTCATGAGGAGAGTAGTAGAAGAGTTGAGGCTGTTCACAGTTGAGGGAGAGATGTGGATGTGAGCGTTTTCTACTCAGGTTGAAAACCCACCCTCAGCTTCCCGAGTCCACTGGAGGCTGTGGGAGTGCTCGGTGTTGGCCCTGCTGACCACAGCACTTCCCCAACCGTGGGGACAGACCTCGTATTGAGCTAGAAGCTGCTGCTGTAGAGGTGAAGCTCTGATGTATCCACACAGCAGAGTAGGGCACACGGTGGATGGTTGTAGCAGACAGTACGTTGGGCCACTGCAGTCCTGAGCGGAGCCCAGCTCCAGGTGGCAGCCTGCATTGGGCAGTGCCGTGGCATTGACCCCTGTGCTGAGTCCGGAGCAGGGCTGGGGGGGCAGAGCTGGGGTGATGCTCTACTCCAGCACTTCGTGATCAGGGGCTAGCACAAATCTCGTCATGCCCCTTGTGAAGACGTGCTTTGAAGTGTCTCTCTACAACTCATGCTCATGTTGGATAGTAATTACTCATGGCAGCCCTCCCAGTGCGAATACTTGGATACCACTGTGCAGTTCATGTAGGGTTCAAAGGATGTAAGGTGACTACCATTGTGTCCTAAGGACTTCATCTCTTAGTGGTTTTCTTGCAAGTTTTGCATTTGTATAAGCTGTGTTCATGCAAAGCATGCCTTTCAAAGACCACATTTCTTTTGAGGCAAATGGAAAACTTTTTAGGAGGGGGGAAAGAAAATAATTCAGGAACCTAATTAAATCCATTTTCAAAACTTTTATTTAGCACTAGTAAAAATGCATAAATACAACTTTCTTGTCCCCATACCACTCAGAAATGAGTGGATAGAGCATTCAGACTGTATTTTGAGATAAGTCCAATTTCTAAAGGGAATTTGTGGGTGTATTTCAGCCAAGCTATTTTGCATTTCTAAATGCCCCTGTGAAGAGCCAGATATACAGCTTTGTAGTTTATTATGGCCAGATTCATAGAATCAGTGGTTTTACCTTGTCCTTCCAATATTGAACAAGAGTCAGCCCCATTGAAAGACACACTTTTAATCCCCCATATCCCAAGGATACTATATAGTGTTGTGTGACTCCTCTGACTTACGTGAACAAGAAGCCTGAGTATGATATGGCAAGAACAGGGATGTGGGACTAGTAGCCAGCCCTGCAAAGCCTTGTCTTCTATCTCCACTCCTTTCTCTTAATCTCAGGAGCCTCCCTTAGTAACAAGCCATGTCACTAGGAGAGGACGAATCCTGGCTTCTTGTAGGTCCTCAGGATTTATCAGACTTTCCCTAGTGGATTGATATCAAACTGCCATTGTATTCCCCTTTAGCAACAAGAAGCATTTTGTTTCTCGTAGAGCTGGCCTGCCAAAGCAGCTGGGTGCTGAACAGGGCCAAAAATAGAAGTTTCCATCTCAGCAAGCCAGGGGAAGACTGGGGGGAAAACTGTAAAGGAAGAGGAGGAAAAGGAGGCATGTTATCCCAGATGTAGGACAGCTTTTTGGAAGAAGGAACAATAGTGCCTAGAAAAGACTTTGTTGGAGACTGGGTTTAACTTCTGGTTTAGGAACGGGCTGTGTTTTTGCAGCTTCACTGAACTGGGCCAAACCACTACAGGCATTGGTCCCTTGCTCTGCACAGGAAGGTCTGCCATCGGTAAAGGGCAGTAAGAGATTTACTCAATACTTAAGTTTTTTAAACTGTGTAGTTCATATGGCTGTGAATTTTTTTTTTTTAATTTAAGATTTTAAAATTCTAATAATTTCTCATTATTATAAAGATAATTACGTTGGTGAGTTGTCACTATTTCATTGTCACTGATTCAGTGCCTCTAAAGCTCCTATTTTCTTTTTTTCAAAGGCAGGTCAGACAAACCCAACAATAAAGCTGTTTGTAGTTAATCTGTATGGACCAGCACATACACTGGAACTGATGCCACCTGACAGCTTTAAATCAAGGTATATAATTTCATTGTTTTCAAACGCATGTTTAATTTAACCTGACTGTCTCTCAGGCTAACAGTTGCCTTTTTACATCGGCACAACACTTATCTTTGACTAGAATGCACTTGATCTGCACCCCCATGGCTGAACATAATGATGATAAAATAAAATACAACTGTATTGAATTGACGCTCCTCTTAAAAAATTCGGGGATCTGGTATTGCTCATGTGTGATGTCCTGAGAAGCTCCAATTTACTTGAAATATATGAAAGTAAGAATAGTAAGCTATGGTCAAAGGGGTTGAACAGAGCCCTGTTTCTGAGATTGTTACTGCATTCACTTTCAGCCTTTCCTTGCTGTGTGCCAACTTGTGGCTTTCAGTTTCTGAAATGAGATTGCAGAATATAGAAGTGTATTACAAATGCACAGAACACATAATCAGCGTGTTCCCTCATTTAGAGAGAAATATTCTGAACTTTTCAAATCCAGTAGGTTATGGAAAGTTTCATTCCTCATCATGGCTGACATACAGTGAGGTGACAGAAGGTGAGATGCGATGCCACCAGATTACATAATCTAAGAAGGTCTGTGCTGTGTTTTTCAGGAGAAACTGCTTCAGAACCACTGAGTTAATTTAACAGTCCCTTTGACTTTGGGGCTGAGAAAATGAGGTCTGGCTGCAACCTGCTAAAGTTACTACCTTAAGCTGAGCTCTCGATTATCTGTCCTCACTTTGAGATGCCTTGAAACTTTTGTTTAAGGGCAAGAAAATTTTCATCCCTTCCCATATGCATATTCCAATTTGGAGAACTGAAGTTGTACTGATTGAATTCCCATTGTGGTTTCAATGCACGTGCTAATGATCTTCTGACTCTGAATTATTATATAATATAGGTAATGATAAAAATAAAAGAGTTACCCCAGTCAAGATCTGGCTGCAGTCTAAGGGCCAGGGAAGTGCAACTTACTCTCTTCACTCAGGGAATTATCAGATGGGGAAAAACATGGAAAGGATTGGCAACCATAAAGCTACCTCCAGCTAAAAAAACCCCCTCTGAATATAACTGCTATTTTTGCAGTTCCTACAAAAGCCAAAAGATCTTTTGGTAATTGTTCCCAAAACAATCAGAATGTTAACAGTGGGCACTGATTCACAACCATTGCAACCAATTTTAAACTGGCATAGCTCTCTTCAACACAGATTGAGGTACTCTAATTTTGTGCAGGAATAATTTAATAGTGAATTATGCCTTGCGATTATTTCTGTCAGCTGGAATGCTTACTGATTGTATTAGTGAAAGGGATGGTTTTGTGCTTTTTGAAGTATTTTCTTTCTGTTGATGGACCACTACTGAAAAACATAATAAAATCTCCTGCTCCTTCCTAACTCTTCATTAATTTAAATGATAGTATAAAATCTGAAGGAGATTCCTTGTCATCAGGATTAGCACCTTAACTCTGTTAAACAGCGTTAAAATTGTCCTTTAAAATGTCAGAAGGCACAAAGAAGGGAAATGAGAAAGCAATGTGTAAATCCCCAAGAAAAAAAAAATCATGAAAATATTGTTCGAATATTACATTTTCACTCTAGATTTTTCAGATTCATTATAGATTTTTCAGAGTTATTCTTCCTCCCCAGCAGATTGAAAATGAAAGTAGAATCAAATGAGTGAATACTGGTATCTCAGAACCTTTTTTGCATCTTGAAACTGAAGGCTAGCCATAGCTCAATTTGTGGAATCTCTGTTGTGAACCTTAAGGGGCATCTTTGCCAGATTTTTGAGTCCTTAATAAAGATGTTGTTGCTGTTTAATTGTAATAATATTCATGTCTAAAATTCTGTTTTGCTGCTGTATCAGAAGACAGAGTAAAACTCTTTAAACCTGCAAAAAAGTTAGTTTCTTAATTTTAGCTATTAAGGTATAATGTCCGTGCTATAAAAGTAGCCAAGTGTACTGTAAATCTTGCATTCTGACTCTAGATTTGAGTAGCAGTCAGTCATCATCACACTGGTCATCAATCTATATATAGTCAAATATCAATATATATACAGGTTTGAAGAATGAGATTTGAACAGGCCTTTCTAGAGTGGAAGTCTAGAGTTGGTAATGGTTGGGAGGTTTTTTTAATAAAAGTAGTAGCTACTTTCAGTGGTCAAGATTTTTCAGTACCTTCCTAATCAATTCATTATAGAGTCATTAGTAAATAGGTAATGGGAGTCTTTCAGAGTTAAATGGAATGGGACATCTTTGTACAGTTTTATGGAGCTTTCAAGGCAAAAACATTTTGGAAATACGTATTGTACAAGTCATAACCAACTGCTCTTACAGGAGAGATTCACTCCTACACAGAGATACCACACAACTGTGTAGGGAATGAAGTTTCTGTTATTTATAACTGTAAAAAGTAACATTCAGAGTCTCAACTCTCCCCAAATTGTGTGCAGTGCAGGACCTCTGAAGACAGAAAACTCTTTCTCTGATTTTTTAGGGCATCTGGGAACTTCATGTAAGATTGAGTAAATTCAATGTTCCACCTTCGTTTACTGCTTGCAGTGATTCTATAATGGTGCTTGGTAATATTTCCTGTGTTTTGTTCAGATTATTCTGATACAAAGATAGCAATAACATTTGTAAATTTACTCCTTAAAGTTTTATTCTGTGGAAAAAAATATCATCTACTGTGCACTGTTAATGCCACAAAAAGACTGACAGTCTTCCTTTAAACATGTGGTTTTATTCTGTGCAATTACTGTTTCCCCCACAGTGTTTCTATTCCATGTGTACAATTACATTATGTTTCCTTCAGTGGCAAACATAATTTTGTACTGCAGGGTTTTTTTCTCATTAGTCCTAGAAAGCCGCTATACATGTAGGATGAAGTATGTGTACATTCATACACTGCTAGCTCCTGAAACATCAGTTGGAAGGCTAAGACTTGTCTCCTGCTGCAAATCTTGAAAAAGCAATGTAGTGTGCAAGGGGTCAGTTCAAACCACTGTAACTTAGGACACCTGAAGAATCTTTGTAACTGCTGAGATTTAGATATATGAATGTGATATTAAGAAATTATGTAGGCTAATTTTTCAAAACCCATGCTTGAATTTAGATCTGTCAGGCAGAAATTATTTTTTTTCCAAAGTGGGAATTGCTAAGACAGAGAAGAAGTGAAGTAATGCATGAAAGAAATTGCACTTGTCTTACTAGAGTAGAGCCCTGTTTCCATACACAATGAAAAGATTTTTTCTGCAAGAACTGTGTATTGGCTCTTGAAAGTCTCAGCATGGGGGTCATCCAGTGCTTGCTTTCCCTGTTCTCAGCATAGTGCGCAAGCTGTATTGGCTCTACACTGTTCGCAGCCATTGCTGACCAGGTAGTTTGAAAATGCGCTATAAGAAATTAAGTCAGGCCTTTTTCTTACTTTTTCCAATAGTATTTAAATGCCTAAAAAATTCTTATTTCATATATACCTGCTTTTAAGGACACTGAAATATATAGTCAGACCTTCCTGACTTTGTATGACAAATTTAAATAATTTTTATTTATTTTAATTCATTTTCTGTAATGGAAATGAAAACACTTAAGAAATTGAGTTTGCATAAATTCAGATAATGCTCTTAAAGCCTCAACAATGTTTCTATTATCCATGCATTTCCAAATCAACAAAATCATTTGGATATTTATGTACTTCTAGTTTGAAATCACTTTTTGAATCTCAAAAGGTTGGTTTTATACTTCTGGCAGCCAGTTTATCTGAGCCTTGCTTTGGAATAGAAAACTTACTTGATTCTAACTGGAATTAGGAAAGGTGGTGGGGTGTGCAATTTGGTATTAAGAAAACTTGGGTTTACTTTCAGTTTTTCATAGATACACTGTGTCTGGTCACTTCTTTCACAGTTCTGCCCCTCCCCTCTTCTGTAACCTAACAATACCTATCTCACAAGGCTAATGTAAAGGATTCATTCACTATCATACTTTATAGCAAATGACAGTAAATCCATTCAGCCAAGCCTACAGGGTAAAAATATATTCACAGACTTTATTTTATTGAAGCTTGAAATGCTGGGGTTTCAACCCCAAGCCCCAAATTAAGGTTGACATATGAGTGATTCCCACAGCCCTTCACAAAGGGGGGGTGAGTTTGCCTTTAGGCTTCCCTCCAGGGTGCGGCAGCCTTGCAGACAGAGCCATTGGGTAAACGAGCCCCAGGTGTCCCGCTTTAAGTAACCCAAGGTCAGGTGTCCCACTGAGGGATAAAAGCTGGGACCACTTGCAGGCAGGGGCAGCCTCTGTCTGTGAGGTGGATGCCCTGTGCAGAGTTCCCTGTTGGGGAAGGACCTCCCACCTCCTTGGAACTGGGCTCCAGTCAGGTCTGGCTTTTGTAAACGCAGCCTGTGTAGAGATTCATTGTGTGGCTTCCTTGGTCTTATATATTTGTTGACTTGGTTGTCTCCCATCCCTTCTATGGGAGACTGCATTTCACCATTTATTCCTCCCATTGTTGGTTGTGCGGGGTCAGTGGGATTAATGTTGATTATGTATAATCTGACTGACTTGTTTGTACCCCCAGTGCTCAGCCATGTACTGACCCTTTTGAATCAAATACAATTTGGTTATCATCTTCATGCTGGCTGTGTCCTTTATGCTAGGCCTGATAATTGGCAAAACAAAGCTTTCCCACACAATGCCAAGGTATTTACGATTATTCCTTTCCCTGGTCAGTGGTAAGAAATGCAAGTTCTGCGTGTGGGCCAGGACAAGCCCCTGGGTTGCACTGTTGGGATGTGGCTTCTTGCCCAGCTGCCCTGATGAGGGATTTGTGCTTGGGGCTGAATAAGAGACAGCAGCATACGCTTGGTCTCACCAAGGCTGGACAGGTGGCCAGGAGACCAAGGGAGTTTGTTCTATCCATGACCCGTCAAGGTAGAGCATCACCCATGCCAATGTGGGGATTTAAGGGAGACAATGAGAGTCTGTCAGTCAGCTACCAAGATAGTCATGGCCAGGGCCTATGGCTGCAAGGAACTGGGGAGCAGAGCTTGTTAGCCTGACTAGGATGGTGGCCACCAGCACCTGTGGGAAGGAGAGCTAGAAAAGCTCCTTCTAACCAAATACCTGTGGCTTAGTCTCGGAAGAAAACTGCTGCACATCCACCAATGTATGTATGCATAGATAAAGTCATGTACAGTATACCAAAACACTAACAAACTGTAGTTATCTTAGCTACCTTGCAGGTCGTGTCTCAATTTGTGTTGTTTTCCATGTGTATTTCTGAGAATGACATTTTTCTATTAGTATCTGTAAATTCTTATACACTTTTCAACAATATAAATAATTTAAGAATATAGTAAATATTCTAGAGCATTCTGCATGGGGCAAGTTTCTGTTGTTTACCTTCTTGGATAACAACCTGCTAGCAAACTAGTAGAGCATAACAGGTTGACTTTCTTTAGCTAGACCCCATTGTATTTATTATCCAAATCTATAAGTACCATCAACAGAAGTAAGGTTCCTTTTTCTAAATGTTCAGTGTATTCCAGTTATTCTTATAAACAGATTTCTTTCATAATCAGCTCATTGGCTCAAAGTTACAGCAGATTTCTTTATTATAGTGAATGGTATGAAGTTGCAAAGTTTAGTTGTCTTTCTTGAACAGTTTCTTATCTTAAAGTTTAATACTGTGGGTTATTTTCCTCTGATGTTGTCTATTTCAAATCTAAGTATTTAATGTTCAAATTTAATTATGATTGTAACTATGCTTCCAATGTAATGCAGAGCAAATCCCTTTCCTTTGTTCAGCTTATTGTCTCTGTTGACTTTGCTAAGCACTTACAATCGCAGCCAGGAAGATACACATATATATATTTCTCATCACAAGCATCCCAATTCCAAGTGAAACAAGACGTGCTGGACATTCTTGAGTGATGATAAATGTGTTAGCAAACTGTTAAACCACTTCCATAGAACTGTGTATCAATAGAAATAATCAAAATAAAGGAAAACAATCTATAAGAAAGAAGCATTAAAAAAGTTGGGTCTTCAAGCTTGGCAAAGGATGATAAACTCCTTTGATACTTAACAAGGGTTTTTTTTTTTTTTGTCAGCTGTGACAAATGAGTTCAGATTTCATCGAGTTATAAGTCTTTGTAGAAAAGTTAATTGCCATATGCTCAGGAAAAACATTTGCTTTCTTAACACCCACAGTTGGAAATTTCTTTCTCACTGAATACCCTCTATCCCCCTCAGGCCCTAAGACCTGACCTTTCTTGGTATGCAGCGCCTCCTCAGCATATGTGAGAAGTTCTAGCTCCTACTGTTGAGCTGACTATATACATGTCATGTTCCTGGTTCACAGGTCTAAGGGAAAGCTCTACCTTCTTAATACTGATTACCTTATATAATTGCCTTAGACCAGTTTGAAGCCAAACACATATTTAAATACCAAATGTGGAATCAGAAGTAGCTCTCAGATCTAGGAGCTTGAAGCTCTTGTTTCTATGCATTGCCTCGTTCAATCCAATTTAGAATAAAGTGAGTCACATACCAGCTCCTTCAATAGTGGCTGATCATGGGATGGTGTGGAAGGAGACTGCCTTTTCTGTGTTTTCAGTGTTTTCTGTCTGCTTTTATACAGAGTAAAGAAGAAAGCTAACTCTTTGGAATTCAGAAAGGAAAAAGTCCTAGAGAAGATGAGAGGGAAGAGACTAAAAATTCTGAGGTGAAAACTTGATTAGACCAACAAATGGGAACTAGCTAAAAACCAAAAGGTCAGGTCTACGAGGCAGGGATTGAATGAGGTTTTCTTGGCAATCAGGGATTTCAGTGGAAAGCCTAAGAGCTGGTGAAACGGTGGGGATAGAGGAGATGGGTATCAACAAATGGGTTTTGTGGTTCCCATGATCATCTTATAGTGGCCGTACTGTGAGAAAAGGGATTGATAAGGAGAAAGATGGAACTGGCTACACAAAGCGTAGGACAAAGAAGGGAGTGGGGTGAGTAGACAAAGCTTGAGTAAAACAAGAGAGAAGTCCACTCTTACTAGGCTAATTGAATGCCAGAAGTGGGTTCTGTCTCTGCCGCAGAGCCCCTGTGTGATACAGTGAGTTTAAACTAACATTATGTGGGTGATAAATGATTGCATTTGTTATTCTTTGGGCATTCAGTAAATTAATCGACAGTCTGGTTTAAGAAATGTTCCTGAACAAGGATGAAAGTATGCTCTGAACATGCAAAGTGCTGTAGAGCACCTAATTAAATGGGTATCAAATTGCGGATCTAAAATGAGTGTAAATTTTTATTTAATGTCTTGCTGCAGTCCCTTGTCCAGAAAGTAATCATAGTTTTTCCTCTTTTAAGTGATATTGTGAGAAAACTTAATGTACAGATGCAGAGTCTAATAATCCCAGTACATTTGTGTATTTGAGTCTGGAGGGAAAGATAGAATGATTATTTTCATTACTAGAACAATAGATTAGTTGAAAAAAAAAAAAAAAAAGAAAAAAAGCCCGATAAGTTTGGAGACACAAACTGATAGCAGCTTCCTTGGAACTAAAACAGTTTTTGCCCTGCAGGCTTTTCCATTGTTTGTCAGCTGCATCAGCCAATCTAATAAAACATACGGTTTTCTTTCACAAACTTCAACTTGGTTATATCTGTTGACCTGCAACAACACTACTACTCTGTATGTGTGTATGTGCACTGTATATGTGAAACAGATTAACTGCAAAACTGAATTACAAAGGAACATCACCTGGAGACAGTATTTAATTTCAGAAGGGTATGTGTTTCTACATATATATACACACATACTATACTACTGATAAACATGTCATCATGTAGTGAAATTTGAACATATTTTTATGCATACTTGATGGAAGGGGGAAAAAAGGAATTTGTAAATGATCTTTTACTTTCACTTCAGCGATCAAGGAGCTTATGTCAGGGATGGAAGGTGGTATGGTTTGATTTGGGCTATTAATTACTATATCAACTGGATTCTGAATAATTAAATCTCCTGTTTCCATACCTCACTGAAGACTTTTTCAAATGGACAGCTTAGGCTCTATTTTGTAGCATTTGGTTCTGGGATAATTTCTATTTTTTGTCAGTGGATGCTGTCTTACCTTGGTGTCTAAGTACTGGTAGAGGGAGTCAGTCCTTATATACATGTTTTGAACATTTGCTTTGGCTATGTTTGGGCTTCTGTATGCAGAGTTGCAGTGGTTTTGGATGGCCTTATGAAGGCACAACTACAGAGGGAGGAATTTTCAACTCTTGTTTCTTGAGTTCTGCTATGAGGAACCAGTTACCTGCGATTTGGTATTACCCTGTGTGGTTTGTTTGTTAGATCATTGCTTTGTTGGCTGTGTCACTTGGTCTCGTGTTAGATCTTGTGTTATTTTTGGCATACATTTTTTCTCCTCAGTATGTTAAAAAGATTTTTAAAACAAGAAAGTAAGTATTAGAATATATCTGAAGTCACCATTCTGTTACCCACATGTGAAAATACCTGTCTTACTAAAGTCAAGCATAAAAGTCAAAAGAAAGTTGGGCATATTGGGTTGTTCAGCTATATTCTTCAAATACAGTACCAGACTGAGGCTGCAGTGAATTGCTGTCTCTTGCATCTCCTGTACACAACTTTGCTGTTGGTGCTGCTTAGCATCTTTGATCTACTAAGTCTTTTGAATATATAATTAAACATGTGTTGTCAAAGAATAATGAGATCTCCATCAGTATGAGATTAAAAGCCTAATTATATGCAAGGTAAGATCCTTGTTTTAAGGGGGAGCGGAGTTTCCAGACAAGTTCACTCCACTGTTGCACATAACTCAGCTGGACTATGAAAGCTGCCAGCTGCCATGGGTAGAGAAGTGAAGCAGATAGCCTGGCTGGGCTGACAAGTGGCAGCAGGTCTTCCTCTGTCACATCCCCAGTCTGACAGCCTAGCAGGATTTTGTGAGCAGGGAGGCAGATACTCCATACCATGAGTCTGTGCCTAGGAAGCCTCCTTTGCTCAGCCAGGGTGTTGAGGGACAGACAATTTGACCGATATTATGAGCTGTTTGTTAAAGTGGAAGCTGACACGCTCTAATACCAAGTGTGACTCTCCTTTTATGCAGAAGTCCTAGTATAAAATACTTGTTATAAATTAACAAGTAACATTTTAAAGTGGTCTTGCCTGTACTCTAACATTACAAACTTACAGACTTCGTTTGTTTAACAGTAGGGCTGGATTCTTTTGCAAAAATGTGTCTTCTGAAGGTATTAGGTATAGAAAAACCGTGACTTTTGTTGGAATTTAGTGCTTGTTTTTAAGATGGCTAGCAAGTACATGGTTCATATGTATTCACAAACATATGTTTCACAAGTATATTTTTCACAGTTGGTAAAGTTTCTATATTACAAATGGCTGAGTAGGAGGTGCTAATGGAGTACAAATTTTCCAGGGGAAGAGTGTGCTAGGACTGAGCCTTACCACTCATAGGAACACAGATGATGGTCACTTGAGATTATTTTCTCCATCCCTCAGTACTGATACTGCCATGCAGTACAAATCCAGCATTTGATAAACTGTGGCTCTAGATATTTTTTAAAAAGTCTAATCTGAAATAGGAATGATCTGAACATTATGTTTTCAAATGTTTATTTAGGGAATATTACATCACCATGGTGAAATGGGTAAGCAACACCAAGGCTGTGGTGAGATGGTTAAACAGACCTCAGAATATCTCCATCCTTACAGTTTGTGAAACCACAACTGGGGCTTGCAGCAGGGTAAGTTGGATTTTTTCCTAAGCTCTCTTTTCAAGGTTTCTTCCTGCATTTTGTGTTCATTTTGGAAATCAGTTTGCAGATGCAGTAGTTGCAAGCTGAATATAATTAGTCAACAGGGAGGAAATGGATGTGAGAAAATTCCAAATCTGGTGAAATGATTTCATGTAATTAGCAACTTTGAGTGACATTTTCAGAATTACTAAGCTTTGTTCATTCATTAACTTCAGTGGAAACTGCAGTTGCTGAACATTGTGTACTTTGGATATAGCTAGCACAGTGACAAGCTTGTCTTCCATCAGATATTTTCAGCTGCCTGGTTTCTTCTCTCTACCCCTACAGAATTTCATTTCAGATCTATCTCTCACAGCTTACATATGTTGAAGGAAAAGGTGTAAAATTCTGATAATTCTGGCAAATTTGATAGTAGGATTAAATAACTTTAGAAAGAAAAAATTGAAACACAAAAGGAATATTTCACTTTGAATGCAAGCCAAGCTGAAATACATTTTTCCATTTGAATCCAACCACATCCCATCCCTTGACCCAGACTTTGGTTTGACACTCCTGCATTACATCTCTCCATTTTCACAGTAAATCTTGCACTTTGAATGCAGTTAGCCACTTTCCCATTCTGAGTCACAATCTCTTCCCAGAACCAGCTAAAAGTATAAATATTTTCTATGCATGCTGGTATCAGTACCAACAGATGCTCCAAACTAGAGGGTATAATTTAGCAGTGTAAATGGTTATGAGTGATTAATGTAGGTCTAAGTTTGGCCTCTGAGTTAATAGGCTCCCATCAGTGTCTTGCTACTGAAGTCAGTTATGTTAAAGTGAGCTTGTCTGCTTCTTTTGCTACATACTGCAGGTTGCTTTTCCTGACTCAGAAATGATTAATAAAACCTCAGACTATGGATTAAGATTGTGAACATGGAGATTTGTTGATTGGGTTGCTTTTTTACCTGATTCGTGCAAGCCTTGTGCCCCTTTCTTAAGAAAGTTGGTTGTAAACCACTGTGAGCAGTCGCTTCTGAAAGTAAACCCTTATGTGCTCCAAGGTCAATTGGACTTGTCTGAAGTAGGTATCCAGGGAGCTGTAATCCAGGACATAATATAAGAGAGAGAGATTGAGAAATCCCACTCCAGAATAATTAAAGTGCAGTGAAGGACCTTTTTAGGTGGATGAAGAAAGATAGCGGTGCAGTGTCACGGTAGTGAGTGCAGCTCAGACGCTCATGCTTGTGACCCTGGATGGTTCCTACGCGGCATCCGTGGGATAAGGTGATGCTCTTGAGTTCAGTAATGGATGAGGAACGGCTTTATTGTTAGAATTTAACATTGTGTCACACATTTGATTTTAACTGTAAACTTTTTTGTGGTTGTTGTTTAGCATTGTGCATATATTCTCAATTCCAAAAATTGCTGTATAAAATCATCTGCTGTAGTAGCTACAGATTTTTCATTTTTCAGGCCATATATGTACAGATGCTTCTGTAGCTAATAAATTTTCATGACTTCAGTGTGACTGTGACAGTTTACAACAGTTGACGTATATTCTATTTTTTTTTTCCAACAACGTGTGCATGGCACTTGGGGTGTTTTTAGATGGCATGATGTAAAATATGAGTGTGACCAATAAAAACCCATCACTTGCATTTTTTTTTTTCCTCTTCACTAATGTCACACTACAACCCACTAAAGCAAGGGATTGTGATTTGAAAAGGTCTCACAATTTGAGCTTATTGCTGGCTGTTTGCCCAGTGTTGATGAAGGACCTAAAATATCCAGTTGCCAGATGATGCCTAGAGGTAAAAAACAAATATAACTGCCTGTGTAAAGCTTCTTGATAGCTAATCAGAAAGGACTGGAAAAGGCATTCTCAGGTTCCCTGTGGTGTTCTACCAAAAACTCTGAATAAAGCAGCTGACTTTGTAATTAAATTATCATTTGTTTCAGTGTAAGTGCCAGTGAAGAGTTGTGAAGATTGTAACATAGTAGGAAAAAAACCATGAAATAGCTAAAGACCTTTTGCTGAATTTGGGAAATATTTCTGATCTATAGCTATTCCATAAAAGCAATTTTTTTCTTTCATAGAAATATGAAATGCAGTCAGACCTGTGGCTTCCTAAACAGGTACATTATAAATGCTATTTCTGAGTGTATAGTGTGTAATTGCTTCATTGTCAGTTTTATTTAATTATATGTTATTTTATAAGCTATTAAAATACATTACTTTTAAAATTGAATACTTTTTAGGATCCTAAATTAATTTAACATCTGAGGATTATAGCAGTGTCGGTTGAAACATTTAAATGGCAGCTTGTTTCTCTGGTAGTGGGAATCCTGTCATTTAGCATCACACAGAGGACATTTTGCTATCGAGCTGGCCATCACTGATGAAAAGAGACACCCTTCCTTCCAGTGAGCAGTTCAGCCCTTCAAATTCTGTGTTTCAGAGGCAATATTCCCTTCAGTTTCCAATCTCTCGGCATTCAGTTAGTAAGCACTTAGATGACCAGCTGATTAACTAACTCTTGAATGGTTAAAGATAGATCAGACAAATCGCATTCCAAGCATGTCCTATATACTCTGCTGATTTTTTTTTTTTTTTTCTGATTAAAAAATAACCTTACCAAATTAAACCCAAAGGAGTTCAAAGATTAGAGGTCATATGGGCTGTAATTGGAAAGCGTAAGAATAGTATTTCTAAATTCATATCCAGAACAATACATTGAACTAATATGTCAGAATGATTCAATTTTGATAACTTCAGAAGAGCTGTCCAATAAATGGATGGAACATGTTCTATTTAAAATACATTTCAGGCTTCATTTTGCAATGTGCCAATGAGAAATTATTTTTTTAAAGGCTATGTTTTTATAGCAAGCTGTTTTCCTTTAATATTTCAGTGTAAAGTTAGATGTGAGGAGATGGTATCACATGAGGCTACAGTTTATGGTAATACCATGATTCAGAATATCGCTTCAATGTACTTATTTTTTGCATAAAACTTTATTGAAATGTGAGTGTTAAGCATGTGCTTTAGTAATGTTTTGCTGAGTCCAGGCCATGGAAAAATTTGTTCTTCTAATCACTAGCAGGACTGTGTCATTAATTGTATGTTTGTAAAGGAATGTATGGTAGAAAGTCCTGCTGCATTAGGGATGAGACTACCAGACCTTCCATTGGGAATGAGAGTTTTGCAAGGGCTGTAACCCATGCTTTAGGACAAGATTGCACAATGGTAACTACTGGCATGAACTACGTTTAGCTTTAGCAACCACGGTTTTGTTAATCTTAGCAGAATGTATTTAAAAATCTAAGGATTTTCCTCCGATTGTCTTAGGAGCACAGCAATTACTAAAACAAAGGATATGAAAAACCCAAGCTGATGTTTAGTTAACAAGTTTAATGGAAAGTGTGACAAACTAACACAATCTTACATTTACAGAATGAAGAACCAGTTTTCTCCAAAGACGGCAATAAGTTCTTCATGACTGTCCCAGTAAAGCAGGGAGGCCGGGGTGAATTTCACCATATAGCCATGTTTATTGTTCAGGTAAGGTTTTGGTTCAGGCTATTTTTAATATCCTAGTGGTCATCTAGGACTTTTAGTGAGAATGCATGACCCAAGAAAAGGCTTGCACTTCAGTAGAGTCTGAACTCTTGTGTCATGGTCATTTATCCTGTCCAAGACAGGTTGTTGCTCAGTGCAAAGGCATATTTATAACTTATTCCAGAATAAGTAGAGCTCTTTCTTTTCTTAGACCTCTGCTGTGGTGACATGTAAAATCTGTAAATGAAAGATACTTCCAGAGTACCCTCCCTGGAAAATTTCATGTTTTCTTTGTACATCTGTAGACAAGCAGAGATGTTTATTTGTTAAATCCTTCTGTCAATAACAAGGTTTTATAGCCACAGAAATTCGAGACACCTGCTCATTTTACCCTCTTTATATACACTATATATGCATAAGTATCATTTAAAATGTCAGTTCAGAATATTCAGAGTCTGGTCTTACACACAACAGTAAAGGGAGGCAATACCAAAAACTTTAAATTTTGTGAAAATTAGGACTCTTTTATTATCCTTTGCAACATTTTCCAGTGTCTTCCATTTCCTGGGGTCATTACTTTTTCCAGAGAAGAATCTGAAAGAAGATAAATTTGCACTATGACTTTGAAGGTCACCAGTATGAAGTTGTGATGAACTAATAAAGGAAATTATGCCCTGGAACAGAACACTCCAAGGCATCTATTTAAATCATTAGAGCATTAATCCAGGTACTGTAGCAGAGCCATATGACATAGGAGGGATTATCAAGGTACCCAAAACATCAAAATAGCAGACTTGGCACCAGGCAACTCTATTATCTCTCTTTATGACAGTGTTCTGGTATGAACATTATTAAGTCTGAAATGTCTTCACAGTGTACTGTAGACAGAACAAGAGCAAAAGAACTGTAATGAAAATTTAACCTGAAGAAGCAAGAACAAGATATTTATTCTCTAGAGTAAATATATTAAGAAAGGATCTGAGAAGAAAAAAGGGATCAAAGACATGCCAAATTCTATCTTCCAGAGAAAACAGTAACTCAGATGCCAATCTGATAAAGGTGTATTAAGATAGTAGCCGCACAAAAATTCACGCCAGGGCAAAACCAATTAGTCAGTCAAGTCTTACTTTGGTTTCTTTCCCAATATGAATAAGTATCTTTAAAATACATGAAATAATAATGTAGACCTGAGAATTAACTTGCAACATTCCCAAGGATGCTACAGATACAATCAAATTTGCCTTAAACCTCTAGGCTCTGACATTTTTCACTACTAAAGAGCCTAGGAAACTTGATCCTAATCCAGGAAAATATTTAAGCAAAAGATAATTCCCACTTCTATTCAATAAGAAAATTTAATTTATATCTTCTTTTAAATACATATCTTAATCCCACCAGAATAATGTTTAAACTCAAGTTTATGATTAAGAATTTAGCATTTTATAGGCAGAATTAGAGCCCTGGGTACTGCACAGCTCCAAAAATAAAAAATACTTCTATTTTGACCACCATCAGCATGAATAAACAAGTTTGAATGGTACCACCGATGACAAAATTGCCTTAAAGTATATAGCTGCTCCTGAGAAGAAGAGGAAATGTGATATCCCATGTATCGGCCATTATTCATCAATAAGCAACATTCCATGTGGTAATGGGGCTGATACAGAGCAATAAAGGTCAGGAAATGTGTTTATATGATGTGTTTTACACAGTGCATTAATCTGATTGTCCATTATTTCTAAAGCAAACATGGAGGCATAAAAATTATATTAACCGTTGCACATAAAGTCTTTTGTCACATCAGATGTTTGTCACACCTTGTGAGAGCCACAGCGGCATAGCAGGTGCCCTGCAGAATTTAAAGCAGTCGGCAGGTCTCCGGTACCCAGAGGATCACATTTTTTTGTGATGGAGCTCAGTTAATGTTGGAATTTGCCATTCAGATTCTCGTTACTTCTCAGTACAGATATCAGCTCATTAACAGATATCAGCCTGCAAGTGCAGCAAAATTAAAACACAGAACATACAGTGACAAAGATGTAAATTTTAATGGCTTGCTTTCGGTTAATTTAATCACTGAGGCCTATTTGTCAACCTTAGAAGTGCTGACAAGTGATGGTCTTTCTTGGGCTGCATTTCTTTGACTGTACTTTAGAAAAGCATGTGTCAGTGATATAATCAAAGGTTAGCAGAAACATCTAATTAAATCTTCTTGCAGGGGGAGGTTGCTGTTTGAAAGGTTACTGTCTATCACGTATTATTTACTGTCTGAATGTAGAGGGCTAATGTGTGTTTTATTGTTTTCAAATGCTTTTAGTAACATGAAATATTTAAAAGAAACCATCTCAAAATGGGATTGAATTGTATGTATCTAGAAATTTCTTACTTACTGTTTTGCAACTCTAGAAAGTCTCTCTTTTTCAACCACAAAATAAGAATTATAAAGTAGCTTTAATGGATCAAGGCAAGAACTTCCTACAAGCTTCATAAATTATGTATTATGACTGTAACCTTGAAAAATAACCATGTTTATTAACGCTTGGCTGGGCTTTTTATTGCTGCTTCTTGTTAGATTCTGTGATCTCAATATTTAAATATCTCTTTCAGTAGTTGCAGCTTCTCTAGAGAAGAAATAGTCACTTATAATAAATCTCTAATTTTTTTTCATTATTTTAATCGTTCCTGGAGACAGCACTGAATATGAGAACCATCCTGAACAAGGGAACCGTCATCATGAACATGTGTACAGCACCTAGCACAGTGTCCTGATTTCAGTTGGTACTTGCAAGACTTGTTACAGAGTTACTATGTCATTCTTTTCTTGTGGATCTGTTAAAGAACAGATCAGTTCTTTCTGCCTTGCCACTTCCCGACATGTCTCATAGGTGTCCTTGAGCATTTTCTACTTTCTAGTTATGACTGCTGTTGATGTAGAGATCAGAGTTTACAAGGTATGGTTCAGAAATAGAGATTAAAAAAACCCCCTCTTCTTCTTGATGACTTCTTTGTAAGCCACATAACCACTGAGGCCACTGTGATTAGGTATGGACTGATGCTCCAGATTCACAGGGCCCGAGGCCAGAAAGCATAATTAAATCCACCCTCTGACCTCCTTTGTAACTCCATCTGCTCAATTTCACCCACTAAGGCTGAAATATAAACTGAAGTATCACTTCTTTTCTTTACAACATTTGTCTTGAATTTGAAAACTAGGAATTTTATATCCGGGCCAAGCATCATAGACCTAGTACAGAAAAAACACTTCAAGTATGTTCATGGTTGAAGTTTTAATCTTCAGAAGTCTAAGGAAGAATTTTAACTTTTACACTAGGAAGAAGTCTCAAATGAGCTTTTCGCTCTTTAGGTTTCATTGTTTTTAACCTATATCTGATGAGGAGTCTGCTGCAGCTTCCAGCCAAAGAGTTTGGTTTTACCTCAAGGTAGATACACAGTGCATCAGGAGGCTTTGAATTTCCTCTTGTAGCAGTTATTTTTCTAGGCTCACACTGGAATAGAAACAATTTATGAGAGGGAGCAAGGGGTTCTCCCCAACTCATAAGCGTTTGGTTCAGTTGCCAAAATTTGGAGCTACTCTTAGACTCTCCTTATAGATCCTGGATAGAGAGGCTTCTCCAGAGTGCATGATGGAACAGGGACTTTACCTAGGTTTAGATCCTGTGAACTTCTGAGTCTGAGTTTGTGCAGTACATTTTTCCTAGAGGTTTTCCTGCCTTCTCAGATGAGGGTGGTGTTTATGTCCCATCCTGGCGCAGCAGCTTTGCAATAATCTTGGCTCACTACAAGCATGTGATAAGCATGAAAGCTTGGTAAGCACACTGTGTTGCAGTGTTTTAGTTACAGGGGTCTGTGTCAGATTGCCCTGCTATGTCACTGTAAAGGAAAAGAAACACTTAAGAGAAACAAAATATGCATAGAGACAAGATCCTTAGCATGAACTATAGGACTTCTATTGTTTGTTGGCATATGGGCAACCTAAATAAGAATTGTGATGAAAATTGAGATAATTTTAATGACTTTGAAAAGTTTATATATGGGAGGGAAAGTATACCTGAAGTTCAGGCATGTCAAAATGTGACGTTTGTGGTTTAAAGATGTTATGTTGTATATTAAAGTTAAAAAGCTGTAATCAGTAATGACATGTGCGGAAAATCCTACTAGGCAAAGAAAAATGTAACAATTAAGGTGAAAGTTAGTGTTTTCCATCTCTCTCCAGGCTAAAAGTGAACAAATCAGTGTGAGACACCTGACATCGGGAAACTGGGAAGTTATCAAAATCCTGGCATATGATGAAAATACTCAAAAGATGTAAGCACTATTCTCTCTGTTTATGAAAATATCTGAGTTATTAAAGTGGAATCCATTGAACTAGAAATAGCGTATCTAAAGTTAAACAACAATATTTCTTTCATTTTTGGGCATTACCATCAATTTTACACTCCTTAGTATGTAAAGTGTAGTTGTAAGCCAATTTATCTGCCAGTGTATTACTGCATCCATTTTTATGCAGAGAGAAAAGGAGCATACCATCACACCAGTTGACTTACTGTATTTTGTGAAATAAAATAAATCAACACACAGTGCAGCAGTAATAACATTTTGGTGACTTCTTTCCAGATAAGAAGTCATAGTAAATTTTCAGTACTTGATAAAACCCAAAATCTTCATTTTTCATGCCTGCTTGGTTACTGCATGAAGTCTTTGGACTTTGGGGATCCGATTCAACCTCATAAATGCAAATCATATAAAGAGATTATCCAAACCCTTGATTGTCACCCAGCTCACTCAGAGAGAAATCTTTCCAAAGCCCATCTTAGTGCTATAGTGGGAAGAAAATATAGCACATACTTGGTGATGTTTGTGAGCAGTACAGAACTGACACAAAACACCTGAAAGCTCCACATAACTTGGTTAGTCTTCACGTATATCTGCACGTGGCAAAAATTAGAGATGTGTCCAATTCTGATTTTCTTTAAAAGGCAAGGACCTTTTTGAGGCTGCAACAATGCTGTCATCTCCACTGGTACTGGAGAAACACCCTTTCTGACCAGTCCTTCCGTGGGTTTTGAAAATATATACATAGAGAATATCTTGGTACTTCTCCAAGGTTCAGATGAAAAAGTGAGGTCTGAGCACACTCAGCCTGCAGAGAGGGCTGCCTCAGCCCTCCTGCCTCTCAAGCAGAAACTGTGTGGGGATCTCAGCTGAGACACACCAAGGACTTGTCTTGATATTCTTGCAGCAGCTCTACTAAGCCTCTTTCCACCCACGCAGCCTTATCTGTAAACTGTTGCCTAGGGTGCTGGCTTCTGTCTCCAGATAGAAGAAAAAGTCGTTCTACAGCTCAAAAAGGCTTTTGGGCATCATAAGACCTGTTTTAATTTATGATATAATTTCATTGTGACCTTTTTCTACTCCTTGGATTTATATTGCAAACTCTTGGAGTGAAGGAGAAACTATCTTCTGTATTTGTAATATGCAGAAAGGGGTCCTAGTTGCTACTAGAGCTCCTGGTGATTACAGGAATTAAACAGAAAACATGAAATACTGTGTTCATCACTGTTTTAATATGAAATCATATAACATCTGAAATAACTACTCTGTATACTGGATCTAAGTTTAATCTTGGAGCTGAGGTTTATATATAAAGTAATTGATCTTCATGTGTATTTGGGAATTTTTAATTTTAAAATGTTATTTATGACATCTCTCTGACTTCTCTAAACGCCACCCAGATCTGACCATTTACCAAAATGAGTTTAACCTTGTTTGTCTTTTGGACACAGTTATTTCTTAAGCACTGAAGAATCCCCAAGAGGAAGACAGCTACGTAGGTAAGAAGTACATGGGGCTATGTTAACAGCTTCTTCATCCCAAGCTATAAGTGCTATGATGACATTCTGTGACCTTAATTGATGCTTTGGGCCTTCAGTAATCATTTATATTGTGTAAAAGTTAGTGCACTTGAGCTGTAACAAGTAAAGAATCACAATTTTCCAAAACTAAAAATGCTGATGATATTTTACATTTTTTTAAAAACAGAAAAGATTTTATCCTTAGGTCTTCACTAGTAAGCATCTAAAAAGCTAAAACTAATGCAAGCATGTAATATGACTGTGCTTTTAATAGTGAAAATCTTCTAAATAAACGTAATATTGGGGTTTAATTGTGATTTAAAGAGAGTGTGCAGAGCACCTCCTCCTTAGACAATCCTCAGTGCTTAAGTCTGAACTTAATGAAGCTTTTCATGGTGTCCTACTAACACTGTTACCACAGCTGGTTGTTGGAACCCCAGTCTGGCTTTGGGCAGGTTTTGGATCCTGTCCACATTGCCCAGTTTACAGAACAGTAGTCCACTGTGCCATCTAAGAACAGCTTTGTCAGACACAAAATAAGACAGTGATATTTTGGCAAGTTTTGGAATGGAAACAAATTTTCTTGCTTGGATGAGCGAATTCTTGGTTTATTGATTTTATTCCAATGGAAAATGTTTCTGATCATTTTCTTCCCCAGCGTATCAACAGTGGGATCATTGAATCGTCAGTGTCTCTCATGTAACTTCCTGAAAGACCAGTGCACATACTTCAGTGCAAAGTTTAGCCCCATGAATAGGCATTTTTTGCTTCACTGTAAAGGTAAGTCAAATGCACAGCATCTAATAGTACTTTGTTTGCTTCTGAATTAATGTATTCCCCTGAGAAGTGCATTAGGCCGGTGTCCTAACATTTAGCTCAGCAGTGGGTTATTCAAAGTTCTGTACAGTTTACTGCAAGACTGTAAGTAAAGACGTTCTGTGTAAAAGCTAAATAACAAGTGATACCAGAAAGCTGCTCCAGTGCTAACCCTTCAGTCCTAGTAAAGGACATTGACTATCTAAATAAAAATCCTTCATCAAAACCTGTGGAATTTATAGTGATGGTACTGTGATTCATAACAGCTCCGTTACATTATGTGTTGGGTCTGATCTTGTGCAACTATAGACAGTTTAAAAAATGAGGGCCTGCTTTCGGTAACACTGTGTCTCTGTGTGTGTATACATGTATGTGTACAGTATATCTGTACACACCCACATATGTATGTGTATATGTGTATCTACCAAAAAACGAGTATGTTTTAATCCCTACAGACAGATCCTCTTTATCAGTACAACTGCAATAAAAAACTTTTAGCTTTTTATTGTTAGCTGCATTCCAGTATCAGTAAATGGCACCAATTGGGGTCAGAGTTTCTGTATAAACAGAAACTAGAACCATCCCACACTGAGAAATTTATAACCAACATCCAGGAAATAAACACTGATAAATAAGTAAGATTATAAAAACAGGTTCAGAAGAGCATGAGGCAATCAATAATAAAGTGTATAGCTAGACCTGTTGACCTTGAAACTTGCAGTATTTTACAGACAGCGTTCTCCCAGTATTTTTGCTCAACTAGCATCAGACCAAAAAGAGGAGGACACAATTCATCTGAAATACATGTGAATAGCCCATTCTATTTGCATGCATTTTTTCTATTTCTTTTGCAACTGTATTTTTTTTTTCCACAGAAATAAAATATCTGCCAGCTTGAAAATTGAATCTGTTCCAACAAACAATCTATGAATATATATTGGCTAAAATAAGGTTGTGTTGTTGTGTTGTGTGGTTTGTTTTTTGTTTTTTTTTGTGGAAGTGCACCTATAATACATAGCTGATTAGAAAAAAAAAAAAAAAAGAAACAAACCCAACTGTATGGCTTATACATGGTTAAAGCTGCGGCAGAAGTTATGGAGCTGCTCCTGAGGCCCTCATCTGAGTAAAGACTGCACTAGTAATGAGCTCCTCATGGTTTAAGCAAAGTTTTCCCTTGTGCTTGACATAGTCCCTGTGGGGAAAGTCTCTGATTCCTGCAAGACGGAGGGTTGTTAAATCGGGAAGTGTTTTTTGCCCTGATTCAGCAATGTGCTAGGGCCCAAAAACATAGCTGCTTGTTATTATTTTAGCAAACTGTATTGAGCCTGTAATTTTTAATGTCTTCCTTTGATGTAAAAATATGGATGCCAATAGGAGGTTGCACAAGAAATTGCTCGGAAGTTCATGACTTTCAGTGACTTTGGAGATGGCAGTTCTCTGAGCTGGTAGGACTGTAGATCATCTTCCCAGGAATAAACCTACACTCCACTGAGTTGCAACCAGTAGACTGCCCTAAACTGCAGGTGTTGTGCAGGGATGATAAAGCACTGTCATTAAGTTTTTCCTGCCTCTAACATTAATGTGTAGTTGTCAGCTTGGGGTTATTCAGAGGTCTTCTCTTGTGTTTCATCAGAGCTTGACAATTACAACGGCAGTGTGGCCCTGTGTACTGCCACAGCTCGGCAAAATGCCTGTTGTGGGTTGGATATTTGACAGTAGCAAAGTTGATGGCAACATCACCATAGAGCAAATATTAAAACTCTTCTGCAGGGAGCTGCTTGTAAGAGTACGAGGTAAACTGCTTTAAAGGGGTAGATACCACATCTATGTACATACGCACTCATTTTCCCACTACAAAAAGCCTGACTGAATTGTTACAAAAGCAATTTGCCCAGAAGAGTCCTTGGGGGACTGTGGGCTGGTTTGATCTATACAAGTTTCAATTTTCCACCTCCTGTTTACCTGTGAGCACCTTTATTAGGATAGTTTTTCCTTCTTAGTTACACTCAGCCAGGAGATCTGTCTCAGTGTACCAGCTGTATCCTTCTCCAGAGACTGCCCTGATTGAGGAGTTATTTCTAGCCTGGTAGATAGAGGACTGACTCTACAGTCTCTCAGTTTCAGCAAGTGTGTCCTTTACACTTATTTTCCACATTGCATGTGGATATTTCCTTTAGTATTTCATGAACACTACCAGATGTTAATCTCTGCTTCACAAAGGGAGTTATTGTTTTTCCCATTTTATACAGCAGGAAATAAGTTGTGTATTTAATGTTAGTTATAGAAGGTCAATTAGAAAGCTAAGTGCTGTGCTTAGTTCTGATGAGCCATAACACAGTGCCTGTAACACAAGTCTGTCTTTCTCTTTTCTGACAAGCTTTTTAATCTACTGTAATCTCCTGTTTTCAAAATCTGTCATCGTCTTTCCATCTTTAAGTACGGCAAATAGAGCTGGCCTGAAAAATGCCAATACTTTCCCCTTCAAAGATGGTCTTCCTTAAAAAAAAAAAAAACAAAAAAAAAAACCAAAACTCCAGAGACAGCAGAAGAAATTATATTCTTGAAGAGCTAAGGCAGAAAGCTAGAAAGCTTTGATTTGTCAGCAATCTACCTATAAGATTTTTGTCAATAGTCTCCCTTGAGGCAGAGAATGAAATTAATAAAAATCTTCAGTGGAGGCTGTCAGAGGCTGTGAATGGCATCATGCTATTTATTTCAGGTATTTAAGTTTCCCTAGACTCATACCATAATTAATTGAGAGAGACAACCTCTCAGGATGACTCAAAACACATAAATTAAGCTCTGTCTCTGAACTGCTCTCAAAGGGAATCTTTCTTCCTTCAAAAAAGAGGAGCCTTAACTCCTAATTTCAGAGGTTCCATGCCTTCATCTGCCATGGGGTCCTCAGGCACTTCAGCTTTCCTGCGTCAGCCTTCATAGCCCAGTAGTGACTGCCTGCAGGTAATTTGAACTCTTGTCTCACCGAGATAGAACTGTTTCCCATGCACAAATTCCATGTTGGGGATGGGTATGCAACACTTTCTTTTGCAATTTTATACTATGGAGGGATCCTCAGAACAGAGACAGCAAACTCAGCTATACTTCTGAGTATGCTGAATGTTTGTCACCCCTGTTTCACATGCCATCTTGTGCATTTGCACAGTACCTGTTGATATGGAGAATTATTCATGGTGCTTTTAGTTTCTTAATGGTACAGTAAAAATAAAGAATTTGACATTACCATGAAATAAGATTAGACTACATTACCCCTAGATTTAACGGTGATGCTGTTGGTGTCTTGCAGAGTTGGTGTACCAAAGGAGCTTCTTAAATTAAGTGAAAAATATGATAATTTTTCAACAGGTCTATAGCTTTTTCACAGAAAATATAAGCAAATATTATCATTAATTCACTTCCCAGTTAACCTAAAGACAGTTTCTGAATGTCAAACTGCTCTATTTTAGACAGTGCCATTAAGTGCCTCCGTAATTTTTTTTTTTTCTTCACTTATAGCTAAAATACGGAGATTATAAAAAAAAAAAATATTCTATGTGCAGGGGTCTAGACTGCTTGCTGAACAGGCAGAAGGCAGTCTCCATTTCATGCTTTGTTGATCCCGTGGTCTAACCTTGTCCTTCCCAAGAGACACCAGTGGAGCTACTGCTGTGTTTGAAGAGAAGCATGTGTATTGGGCTTCCAGGATCCGGTCTGATGTGGTAACTGGTGCCCTCATTCTTTAGTATTGAAATACTGAGTGCTAACTACCTTACACATCCTCTGTTTTTCCTCTCTCCTCAAAACAGGGCCAGGTGTCCCAGTTGTTAGCGTGCACAGTACAAGTAATACTGCAAGTGAGTATTCCTTATGGAATGAATTTTATTATTGTTCTTGATTGTTATGAGGAGGGTGGGGGCGTTGAAAGGGCGTAGTAAATGAAAACTAATAGATGGCTCATTCATATAAAGTTCTATTTATTACCTGTTAGCAACATCCACATCAGCAAAAGATAAGGAAAGAGGTTAATCAAAAGACTAAAACTTTCCCAGGCTTTTCAGATATGTTTTATGCTAAGTGCATATCATTCATCTTCTATTTACACTTGAGTTAATTAGATGTCAGGTTGGTCTTCATCTCACTTTCTGTGTAAATTATGCTGCTATTATGATACACCTTCTGTATTTTAAGAGATGTTTTTAAAGTTACAATCCAATTATCTTGCGGTAAGGTATAGTCTTTGGATGATTGATCATAAAATCTGACCTACATGCAATGAACTTAGTCATTTTCTTATATTTCTCAATCAGAGCAACTCCACTGACATTTTCAATGATGGCAAATCCAAGAATAAAGGCTTTTTAGAGAGGATATTAAATACCTCTACTTTTCAAGTTTTCATTCACTCTTTTCTGTATATTGACACCAAATCTGTTGCTGTTTCCTGGCTGCTTGAGGTGCCTTTTAATGGAAGACTGTCCTTCAGCAGCAGAATTTTCCTCACTTAGGTATTTCTCTGGTGCACTAGAGGTGCTTCAGCTACCTCCAACTCCACTGTGGCTCCACAGCATGAAGGTGTGGATTAGAGGAAAGGAGACATCTTTCCGTTCAAAAACACTGAACCAATCCTTACATATCCTTATTTCATTCATTAGATTATCTCCAGGAGTTTTCCCAGAATCCAAAACTCATGAACTGTACTTGTCTGCATCCCCTTTGTCATGGGTCAGCCATTATTCACCTGTAACAGTGGACCTAATCTTGCATGTTGAAATAGCATACTGATCAACAGTATCACGCTATGAAGTGCTAGTTGATGTCTGCACTTTGGCTTCTTTTTTTTTGTAAATTATTTTTTATTTAATGTTACTGTTAGTATTTGCAAGATCGGTGTCATAGCACACCAAGGGGAGGGAGTTTTATTCAACTCAGTAAGGGGTAACTACTGCTTGAAGTAGATTCATTGACTTCTGTAGAGTTACCCAGTTCTATGAAGGTAGACTTTCACTCTTTTTTACTTGCATTTACAACACTCTTGGTAGTGAATTATTGTAAAAGAGATTTACATACAGCATCTTGGAGGAAAACAAAACAAGTCAGGGTAGAAGGACGCTGTTTGTTGTAACAACAAGAAACCAAATAATAAGGGAGATAATTTACCATTAATGTTTCAGTGCAAGATTAGATTATCCTCTTCAATTCATAAAAGAATGATTAAGGATTACTTCAATTATTCCATCCTCAGACTATAATTATACCATTTTGGTTGACTGCCCAGAACAAACATTCTCCTTAGATTACCCATTTTGGCCTTAAGTGGAGGGTTTATTGTTTAATTAAAAAATGTACATTTTGAAAGGAAGATCGGTAATTTGTGTAAAAAAGAAAAGAAAAAAAAAATTATTAATTATTTATTCTTTCATGTGCAAAGGATTGCTTCAAATCCGTCTGCAGCTTTAAACCAAACTGAAGTCTTGCTCCTGGTTGAAGTGCAGAAGACAGAGAAGGACATGCAGTGATGAAGTAGAGCTGTGCTGACTAAATATTGACTTACAATGTGTAGCTTGAAAAGGATGCCTGCCTGAGGCTTAGAATATTGGCCAGCAGACTTGCCTTTCCCTGTAACAGCTGCTGTTAGTATTTGTCAGGGATACTAGTATTCATGTTTGTCAGCAATTTCATTGTTAGTGCTTAATGAAAACAAAGCCTACTGAAGCCAGAAAATGGAATAGATGTATATGTTTTGAATTAAGCTGATTGCTCAGTTCCTGAATTTTAAAGCGGTTGCATTATAAAAAAGTATTTACAGAAAGTATTCATTTACAGGATTTATCATTGCAAATTTGTATATTTTTCTTTAAATTTTTTGAATCTTGACTCATCTCTGATGTGATGATTCTCCGTACCTTCAATTTGATTTTTTTTCCCTCTTTTCTACAGAGTTTTATATTTTGGAAAATAATGCTGTGTTGAAAGAAGCTGTTTTTAAGAAAAAGAATTCCAGGACTGAAATTAAAATGCTTCACATTGAGGATTACGGTAAATTTGGCAAAATGTTATTCTACCAAACCAAAACCAGTGTTACTGTTTTTCATCTGTGTAACTACCAGCCTTTAATGTTTTGCTCTTTTCTTAAAAGAACTCCCTTTACAGTTGTCACTGCCAAAAGATTTCACGGATCGAAACCAGTATGCCCTTCTATTAATAATGTAAGTATCTATGTAGAGTCACTCAAAATAATACAAAAATACTTCATAGAAAACATTTAACTCTGTAATTAGAAAATGTTTTTTTACCTCGTGGAGAAAAATTACCTCATAGATTTGAATTGATAAATCAAAAGGCTTCTTCTCAGGAAGATTTTGTTATAGGTGCTGTCTAGTAGAGAGGCCTGGAGTTTTTGAGCTTGTCAGACCTAGCTCTGCTTCATTGTACTTTTATGTACATGAGGCACTGGCCTTTCTTATGATGTAGCTGTGAGTAGTTCTGCAGTCTTTCCTGGACCCATACTGATCCCTACCCACATTGGATCTCATTCAGAGCATATGCTCCTTTTTATCCCTAATATAAATGTGTAGAGCCTCTAAGAGGGGCTCCGTTAAGATACATAAATCAAAACTGCTTTTAGGAACACTGGAAAGAAGCAAAAAATATTTTTGACAACCAATGGCTAAAGGGATTATAGGCATGCTCTAAAGACTGTTGATGTTTGTAGGAAACCTCTATGGGAGGAAAGAGGTACTTCCTGGCAACCTGTACTGTTCTTTCAAAAAGAAATAGTGTGTGTATTTCTTTCAGAGACAGTCAGCCTTGATGTTGCATATCTACAGAACATATAGCAGAGGAGGGCAGCAGAGTCATGAGGGTACCTAGAGCCTACCTAGCATAACTGGTGATGGCCAGCTCAGGGCATCATTTGTTGCTCTCCACCTGAGCTCAGCATGGGTCTGCTATGGATGTAGCAGGCTTTCCTGTACCTATAGATTTTCTTCCAGTCCCACTTGGAAAGAATTGATATGAATTTACTAACATGAAAATACTATGTTAGGGGAACTTTATCACCTGGAGTAGACCTCCCCTTAGTGACAGCAGAGATCCTGATTGTTTGTAATGTGAGGTCAAATTTACAAGCTTGAGCTGCTGAGTGATTCCAAATTCTTCTACTCAGATCAGATCTTAGATTAAGCATAAAACTGCTTCTTTCTAAATCCAGTTTGTGTTTAAAAGTCAGGTTTTTCGATTGTATTTATCTGCAGTTGTGGCAGCTCTCTTCTAATGGCTCATGAACACGTTTTTCTTGTGAAGAAACAGGACACATGGATTATTTTATCTTTGCAGTATTTGCTAGCATAACCTTGGAAGCATGATTGTATTTTAAGCAGTTGTTTTAAGTGTGCCAAAGGCAAACCAACTCTGTGAATGGACACCAGCAGCATTACAGGGAGTTGCAAACACTTGAGGTTATTCTTTTTTCTGAGAGTAAGGTAACCACTGAGGTGTTAGCAGTGTAACACTTTCCTTTTAAATTACCTTAGTAAATATATAATTTGCCACATACAGTTATGGTAGAATATGAGGTTATATACTCATGTATATATAGAACCTAGAGAAGATGGTAGGGAAGGATCAGAAACAGAAGGGAAAAAAAGCTAAGGAAATACTATCATTAAATGTTTTTAGATATCAAGAATTGAAATAACTGAGAACAGTATTGAGGCAAGGTCAGCATTTAAACTTACCAAAGTTGTGAGTACCCAGTGAATGAATAATGTGGTCAAATCATAATGTATGGCTATATTTTATAATTGCTTTATTTTTTTTATGATGTGCATGTGGGATAAAAAGGAAATTCATCCACTTATGAATACAGATTGTGATATATCTACATTTGTAATATGGAAGCATTGCTTCTCTTTAGTTATACCCTTACCTTTGCGATGCTGTATTCTCAATGTTAGCTTTAACAGGAGTTATTTTTAGAAAGCCCTATACACTAGTGAAAGTAGGAAACCAAATTTGAAATGTGTCCTGGCTCATGTAATGTTGCATGTTTCGTGTCCCACTCTTCCATAGAAGAGAAAGAAGTTATATTTCTTCAGCAGCTTTTTACAGACTTTAAACTAAGGTTGCCAGCAATCCTTTTTTGAATTAAAGATGTCCCCAAATGAGATATAAAACTGAAAACTGTCACTGAAGTTATGGGAGGTTCCCTTGTGGGATGATTATTTGAGTCTAATAAATTCTGTCTAGCTCTTGAGAAAGAAAGATTGGAAATCTGTGTGCATGCAGAGGGTAATTTCTTGACCCACACAATTCCAAATTGACATTTAAGGGTTTTTTTCATTATCAGGAGTACTACTTAAAAAAAAAATATATATATATATATTCAGGGCCAAGAAGAACATGTAGCTTTTACAGGAAACACTGATTAGTTGTATATGTGGTATCATTTCCCAGATATTTGACTTTCCTGCGTCCCAGAGTGGTAGTGTTGGGACTGATTGAGAAATACTCTGTTCCTACTATTAGAAGAGTTAGACAAGAATTGTATTAGTGGTTGATAACAAGCACTGCCTTTCATATTGTTCAGCTGCACCTACTTTCTTGCTTACTTTCTCAGGCATGATATCATTATATTCTAGCTACTGAAAGTTTGAAAAAGAATGCTTACCAATTTCCTTGATAAGACTGTTTGTTTAATTGTACATCCATTTTTTTGGAAAGGAGATTCTATATAACATCTTGATCCAGGCAACATACACTTAGATGTATATAAAGACAAAATATTTATCTGGAAAAGTGGAGTATTAACAGATATGAAGCGGCTTTTGACTTCCATTTCAGTAGCACTGCAATTTGACGAGGACTTGAGAAAAAGAGAGGGAGGGAAGGAAAGAAGGAAGATGATGAAAAGAGAATGTGAGTTTAAACCTGAAATTCATCTAATGTGTTTCTGCAGTGCAAAGTAAATGCCTAGTTAAGTGCATATAGGCTTCTAAGTGCATATAGCCTTTGTCCCCTAAGCTAGAGGGTAGATATGGCATATAAGTTCTAACAGGCTCTGACTGGCTGTTGAGATGCAGTCATTGCTTTAGAGTCACTCCAAGCCTCTGCTTAAGATTCATCTTCCCTGTGTCTTACATATTTCCAGGATCTGGTTTACCTGTGGGGTCTCGTCTCTGTCTGCAGAACTTTTGTACTGGTATTTGGTTTCACTGACTCTGAATGAAGTGGGTTTTTGGTGGCTGAAGTTCATAATTTTACCGTAAATTTTCTTCAGCAGCAGCTACTTCTGTGTGGTGTTAATGTGTTCTCTGGATCATTAGGTTACACTCATGAAAACAAAATTTGGAAATAGATAAAGAGGAGATATTTTGTTACTATTTCATAATTTTTTTCCAAATCACTGAAGGCTGGTTGCTGTTTCAAAGGTACATGATTGTAATAAGGCTTCTGTATTCATGCAAGGATGCCTGCCTACAGGTAAATTTACAGCACATGGCACCCAGGTGTCTGATTGTTAAGGCTGAATCCTGGAAGAAAGCCTGTACCAGTGGATTCTGGTCCTGGTGTGAAACCTGGGTGTGAACTCAGTACAGTTCCACACAAGCTCAGCTTAAGAACCAGGCCCTGAATATCCTGTAACCTTCATCATAAGGATTTTGTGAAGATTCATCCGTTAACATTTGCAAAGCATGCTGTAGCACTCAAGTAGAAGATCATTGTATTGCTGTGTTAAAATTTATGTCCATCTGTATGGCTGGCCTTTCTAACAGATAGATCTCATGTAGAAACCAGTTATGTCGGCTAGCACTATTTTTATTTCCAGAATTGTGATGCGTAGGCCATAAAATGCTAAATAGATTGTGCACTCTCCTTTTTCCATTTGTTCTCCTAAACCACTAATACATTTCACACGCAATTTCCTTCTGATATAATACATACAGTGTAGCTATAGATTAGAGAGGTGTACAGTAATTGCCTGAAAGAGTGATTATCATCTCTTTTCTGTATAATTAAGATCAAAGTTTAAATTTCAGATCCTTGATTTTCTCATTATGGTTCACCTTACTCATTAAAAAAGTTGGAAGATGCACTCCTTGGTAACACAGGAAATGATTAAGTAAAGACTCTGGCATTTAATCTGGGTAATAAAATGAGAGGTGATAATCATTCTTTATTTTTTCTTGAACATAATTAACCTCATTCCTTCAAAATCTGTAGATAATGTATCTTAAATGTCAGCATTTATTATTTAACACCATTTAAAATTGTCCAGTATGTAAGTGGATATTGTAAAACTGAAGCAGTGGAGGAATGGTTCTGATCTTTGAGGGGAAAAAAAGACAATGGGTATTCTCCAAAGTAACAATGAATTATCTCCAAGAGATTTCTGTTTGTTTGTTTACTTGTTTTCTTATATTTTGGTAATAAGCAGGAATCACTTCACCTGTTACAGAAATAAGGAAAGTTTTAGACCTCGCACTGGCAATCAAACCTGTTTATGCCTGCAGTTAATACACTCTCGGGACTGATAGCAAGATAAGACAGTAGGGTTGGAAGTGAAGTTTTTACAGCTTCAGTAATAACTCATTAAAAGACTGGAAGAAATGTAGTGAGGCATAATGCAAGTATTGGGAGATATTTGAGATCTGAGCTATGGTAACACTTTGCCTATTAATAGCTGTCTTGCGATACTGTCATTTGTTGTAAAGGATATTACTCGTTTTAACTGGCAGCTGTTGCAAGTGAAGGAACAATTTCACCTCCTTTTATTATTGTTGTGGTTTAACTTCAGCTAGCAACTAAGCACCACATAGCTGCTTGCTCACTACTTGCCGTGCACCCCCCCCCCGGGGGGGATAGAGAGGAGAACTGGAAAGAAAAAAAAATATAACTCATGGGTTGAGATAAGAACAGTTTAATAATTGAAATAAAATATAATAATAATGGTAATAATAGTACTAATTGTAATTTAACGGAAGATAACAAAAAGAGTGAAATAAAACCCAAGAAAGATAAGTGATGCTCACCACCTGCTGACCAATGCTCAGCTGGTCCCCGAGCAGCAATCCCCCCCTCCCAGCCAGGTCCCCTCAGTTTATGTACTGGGCATGATGTCATACGGTATGGAATATTCCTTTGGCCAGTTGGGGTCAGCTCTCTTGGCTGTGTTCCCTCCCAACTTCTTGTGCCCCTCCAGCCTTCTTGCTGACAGGGCTTAAGGAGCTGAAAAATCCTTGACTTAGTTGTTGCTAAGTAGTGTTTATACTAAAACATCAATGTGTTACCAACTTTATGCTTATACTAAATTCAAAACAGCATTATTCCAGCTGCTAGGAAGAAAATGAACTCTATGGCAGACAAAACCAGGATATTTATGACACAGGACAGTGTTACATCTATTGTTCTCAAAATTGCATTTTTAAAGTCTTTAGCCTCTAGTATTTCAGAAAGGTATTGTAAGAATAATTTTATTTTCTGTACTATGCTGTCTGCTTCAGTCCTGCATATCACGTGATTCTGCCCTAGTAATGGAATCGCATCCGGTGATGTGTTTTAATTTGTTTGGCCATATCTGCATTGAGGAGTTGTAAACACAGTATATGATTTTAGTTGCAGTCTGCTATATCTAGTCAGGGTATATGAAAAGAGAGAAAACTTTTGGGAGTTTTTGTCCTTAATGTTTGAGGCTATTTGGGTTCACTGATTTTTGACAAGTAATGATGGCTCTGCTTGAAAGCTGATGCTTGTGAAAGAAATGATCATGAAATTGGACAATGAAGTGGATTTGGGGATTTTTTTATTACACCAGTTTTGCAAAATTATCTTTCTCCACTTAAGTTTCACCATAATCAAAAGATGACTTTTTTCAGTGGTATTTATTTGCATAGATTCTGTCTTCTGAGTTGTAGTCTTTCTCACATATTTCCTATCGTTATCTTTTCCATATGCTGCATCAAATCCACTGTTTTGCAGAAATAGAACTGGGAATTAAGCAGTGATGTTAGCAGGTACTTGCCATGTATCTTTTATAATTGTCTCGCCTTCGGCCCCTGCTTGGTCAGTTCTCTAACTTCTAAAATTCCTATTTAAAATCTTGCCACTTAGTTTTCAAATGGTGCAAAACCTGGAACAAATTTTGCTGCAGTCATGGTAGCGGGGTGGCAGAGGAGTATTACTCAGCGTACAGCAGCAGCCTCTCTGGTAACACTCTATTATTCTCTGTGGACTGTAACTCATGTCATGAACAGAGACTTTAGTTTAAGCTTTTGGTTATAGAATCTGAAAGAACAGATTCTTCTCTTTTCAGCAATATATGAAGTTACGATGAGCTGTCCCTTTTTCTAGACCGTCTGAGATGTATATGACTGCCTTGTAAGAAGCATACAAATTACCCACTAAGGTCAATGATATTGGTATATTATTGATGGCTTCTGTCTGTTTAAATGGTACCTCAATGGTGAACTTCAGCAGTATGTCAGAGTCATCAGCAGTTGCGCTGCCACAATGGACTCATAATCCAAGTGTAGTTGCTGTCAAAGACACACACTAGGCAGCTCTGAACCTTGAAAGTCAGGAACAATAATAAAAAAGGAAACGAGCAAGTGCTGTCACTTACAAAGAAAAAAAAGAATCAGAATTAGGCATAGTCTTTATTTGAATCATTCTGCTCTTGTTTGACTCTGGAGACGATGCTCGTTAAGGAACACTTGAGGGATGTTGAAGAGCCTGTAGCTTCATATAGCCCTTTCAGTGCTGGCTTCACGTTGGCTGTAGTGCTTTGGCTAGTCCATGGTTCCCTTATGGCCATCCATAGTCAGCTGGGAAGAAGACTTCTGCATTTGTATTACACCCAAGCATAAATGGCACAGACTTTGGGGTTAAGAAATAATTCTATGAAGAGAGTACCACTGAACAGTAGTTAATTATAATTAGGCTGTAAGCAGTGATGAGGATAAAACAAAACCTGACGTTTGAGATAGCTGTAATCCTAGGACAAACTTCACAAATCAGGATGTGCATCTATTGTTGCACTGCAGGAACAAACTTGCTTTGTTACAGAGCCCTCGGGGTGATGTTCAAACTTGCATAAAGGATTAATACCTTGCAGAAGCCCCATTTAAAAGGTTAAAAGTTGGGCCTAAATGGTGTATAGAATATATGGTGTCTCTCTGTGGAGGACAAAAGCACACCTCAGATAATCAGTATCATTTTACAGTAGCAGCTGAAGAGTAAAGAGACCTTTTGATGCTAATAGGAATTTTGACATGTACCTCAATGGAAATGGCCTTAAATGCCTGTCACAGACTACTTATGTGGACATTCTTGAAATAAATTAGCCACTGGAAAATTGCTTCCAAAAGCAATATGTCAAACAACCCATCACGCAGGAGTGGAAGATGTATAGTGTTTAAAGTCTGAGCCTAAAAGTAGCCCAGCTATGCCCTCCAGAGAAGAAGCTTGGGAAAACATCACTGTCAGTTCTCGCCTCCTGAGAATCTTGCTGAGGTTCTATCTATTGTACCTTTTGTAATAGAAGAAATTATCTGAGGGTCTCATCTTTCAATTAAAACCCTTTTTGGTTTTAGGCACTTTCTGGTACAGAGAAAAGCTTACAAATGTAACAGTTCTTCCTTTATTCCCAAGTGTCTAGATATATAACTTATATACGTGTGTGTGTGTATATATAACCTAGATATATAACATGTATAAAATAAATGCAAATACTGTATTAATTTTGTTCTTGTATTAGGTGTGAGGGAGGCAGGCTGACTCATGATATTTTCACTTTTGTGGGGCACATTAAACTGTTGAAAAGATACCTAGCTGATCAAGCATATTTCTGACATTTTATTGTAGAAAGTTGGAAAAACTCAAAAAAAAAACCAAACAAACAAACAAACAAAAAAACAAAAAAAAAACAAAAAAAACAACCCTGGTCTGAGGCTGCTACTGTTTGAATTAGTGGTAAAAGCTTTGTGAAAACAGTTATGTCAATGTAGAGTGCTTCTGAAAGCCCTGCTCTGTACAATAAGCAGAAATTGAAAAGATTGTTCTGCTCGTGCTTTTATTGTAAATAATAATGATAGTATACTTCAGAATTGTGTGTTTTCTGCAGAGCTTGCTTGACAATCAGTATTTCCAAATTCATTGCTCTGTTAGCAGTTAGTGCAATCACAACTGAATTGGTTAAGCAAAAAAAAAATGCCCTTCTTTTCTTTTTATAAATCCAAGTATAAACTTGATGCGGAAGATAATGGTGAATCAAGTATAACATGTTGTGACTGAGTTTGTAAGCAAGTAATCCTGTTTTCAGTGCATGATATAGCGACTACATAGGTATGTTTGACATATGCATTCATCATGTACTTGCTAATTAATAGAGTGATTACCTTGAAGGTGGTCTATGTTATCCACAGCCAAAACCAGATATTGAATCAGTACATTATTGTACATATCACAGTAGTTAGTGTAGGAGATTTTTATATCTCTTTCCTCCCCCCAGGTTTATATAAGTCTCTCTGGCAAACTAATAATTTCTGTCTTCATCTTTCTTTTACTTTAGACAGGATATTCCCACAGACACTGTCCAATCTAATTTCCATACAGCCAGCACTGACACTTTTACATTTTAATTTGCATTCATCTGGCAGATGCAGCCTGCCTAGAAATGTTTTGCATTTTGTACAAATTCATAGTAGCCTGCTCCCTTATTCTGTGTTTATCTTGGGGGAAAAAATAATGACAAGCTTCCCTTTTAAAACTGACATTTTATTTTCTTTAGAAGGAAAATAGTATATTTGGCTTCAATGGAAAATCTTATTGTTCCTCTAGAAACTTCATTCTCCCATTCTATTCCACCTTTTCTGCTGTAAACCACCTTTCTTTTTAGTCATAAAATAAACTTATCACTCCTGCCTGCATCCATTTCTTGCTGTGAATTTGGATGGAGAAAATATAATTTTCTCTAGTGTGTACTTTAGTCGTCTTTGTACCCTATTTCAAAAAATCCATTCAGGGATACAATAATACAATTTTTTTTTTTTTTTCTAAGATGACATCCTTCTTAGTGGTATTATATATCCTAAAAAATCATAATCAGGGTACTGAATGAATTTTTCTTTTTGTCTGTTTAGTGTGACTTAACAAATTTTACATGAGCCTTCTCAGAACTGAGCTAGCCGTTAGTGATTATGTTTTGGTTTTTTTTCACTCTATAAACCTATAAGTAGCACTACGTATTTTTCAGTTTCTTTCTATAAGGTATATTCAGATATTGGCAACACTGCAACACGGTGGTTACAAAGTTAAAGAAATTATTTTGCTTACTATTACTGCAGGGATACCAGAAGTAGCTAATGTGATGGAAGTGACAGTAATTCAGCAGGATTGTATAACCAGCTGAACTCTGCCACCTAGGTTAAATAAAATATCAGAGAATGGCAAAGTGCATTACGGTGTCGGTAGTCTTCATTTGTGTCTGGTGTGTTGGTATTTGCAGTGATGAAGCTCCAGGCAGCCAGCTGGTTACAGATAAGTTTCACATTGACTGGGACTCAGTGCTTGTCAACTCTGATAATGTCATCGTAGCTCGATTTGATGGCAGAGGGAGTGGATTTCAAGGCCTTAAGATTCTACAGGAGATCCACCGATGCTTAGGATCAGTGGAAGTGAAGGACCAAATAGCAGCCGTAGAGTACGTATGTGCAAACTTTTCTTCTCTTTTACCCTGCTTCCACCTTGATGAATGAGCATTTTTTAACTGAAACTGCCCAGAATGTTTTCATTGCATAGTGAATACTGTTAATGTTTATTTTTAATGCAACAATAATCTTTTTATTACAAACAGCAAATAAAAGATCAGCAAGGTGTTTGCTTTTTGTGTTGGTGTTTCTCTTTGATAAAGCTGCCTTTGCGTGTGCAATCTAAATATTCTATCTGAGCTCATTTGTATTTGTCTGTATTCCTTAAGAAAGTTTCTTGCAATGCACATGTTAATGTTTACCTGTGTTTATGTTACAATATTTTAGGCCTGTATGATATCATACTGCTCTCATTTCCACCACAGAGTTCTAGACTAATAGTACAAAGCAAATGGAGTTGTAGTGGTGAAAATGAGAGCAAAATTTGGGCAAATGACTGTTATTCCTCATTTACATTATCATTCTTAGACTGATATAAATAGCTGCAGAAAAGAGGCGTTTCCATCTGTGGAGTGATCACACATGACTCTGACAATACTTTTTACTCAGGGTGCACATGTCAAAATGACCAATATCAAGGTCTGGATGGACTTCTTCTAGGGATTCTCAAGGAAAGACATACATAAACCCTAAGCCATACATATTTTGATTTTGTTTTTCCCCTTTTGAAAGGGATTGATGCTTCAACCATTGCATGAGTAGGCAAGTGTCTCTGACATGACATACCTGGGCAGTAGGGCTCCTAGTGTTCATGTTGGTCAGGAATGGGCTGCGTTGAGTGGAGCAATTCAAGGTGACCCTTGTGAAAGGGCCATCAGAAGCAGGCCATACACTGTGCTATGAGAACTGAGCTCTCTGCTCAAATACTCAGATGTTTTAGGCTAAACTACATCTGGCTTCTGTTTTGGATGCACTGCATGGGAAAAAAGGGAGGGTGCCCTTGGCTGAGAGGAGGTATTGTGGCTTCTTTTGTCTCCTCAGAAGCAGTTAGATTTTGCCCTCAGGTTGTTCTGTCTTTTCTGTATAAAATTCACCATTGCTGATTAAATGGCCTCGATGAGAGGATTCATTATTTGGATAATTATCTGGATTCAAGAAGTTGCATTCATCTGAGCTCCCTTTAGCTGTCAAAAAACTAAGCACCTGGTCAAAGCCAGTCATTTAAGCTCCAGTCAGTGGAAAATCCTGGCGTTTCTGGAGGGTAATTCTCCCCAGACTGAAAGAGGTTTCCAGAATGGGTGGGAAAGAACGGCTGTTTGAGGGTGTCTCTCTTATCTCCTTTAACTGAAGAGCAGATGCAAATGGGCAATTTAGACAAGATGCTCAAATTCAGATATCTAAAATTAGGTGAGATGAGCCCAACACCAACTGTTTGCCATATAGAGAAGGAATTAGAAAGCAAATCAGATTTCCCAGTGCAATAATATTGTTGGTGTAATTTGTTCTTCTACTTGATCTGCATGTATTCCTTACTGTAAAAATAATTTTTTTTACATACTAGATGAAGCAAGTAAAATTCACCATTTTACTTTACCAAAGTAAAACCACCTTTTTTTATTTCAGAGCACTATTGAAACAGCCCTTCATTGATCCTAAGAGACTGAGTATATTTGGAAAGGTAATGTGCAAAAATAGCAGGATGTATCAACATGATTCTTTAAGAAAATACTATCCATTCATAAACAAATACATTTATCTGTTTTCCTAAGACAATTTCACTTATTAAAAGAGGAAAAAAACTTTCATAATTTACTGTATCTTCTGTATTAATTTTTCTCAGAATGAGTATTTGAGACCTATCAGATCAGTTTGTGTTTCAGAATCTGCAGTGTTTGTGTTTCAGAATTTGCAGGAGGAAGTATTCACTAAAAAAATACCTGTTTTCTTTAGAAATTTTTCATATGGGCTTAGGTTTTGTGAAACCTTTTTTCTTTTATATTTGGGCTTCAGTTAAATTGACAATGTCCTTCTTATACAACTTTCGTATCTGAATGTTTTACTGACCCTTGAAGTTAGACGAGTAACTACCCTGTGGTACTATCAACTTCCTTTTTGCATCATCTAGAAATCCCGCCTTTGCTATTTTGTCACCTGGCTTTACTGTGTGGCATGTCATTGCCCTTAGCATGAGACAGAACAAAGCAAGGCTTAACCTTTAGTAACAAACTAAGTAGCATTTTACTTATGTCTATTCAAAACCAGCAATTAACAGCACCACATAATTGCTGCTTCATCTATGAACTAGCATATACAACCTTTTTTATTTGTTTTCCTAAAAATGAAGATTATTTGTGCCTTTGACCTTAAAGCAACAACAAACCTCGATTGAGTACCTAGACAAACCCTCCAATCATCAGTGATAAGAGCAGTGTGTGTTCCGGTATGAAACTCCTTAGTTCCCATCTCTGCTACTGACACTGCATGGCCTCAGGCAAGGCATTTAACCTGCCTGTCTCTGTCTGAGATGAGGATATTGATATTTACCTCCTACAAGGTAGCATTTTGAGGACTAGTTAATGTTTGTGATTATTATTAGCATTTCATGGGAACGTGACCTTCCTCAAATATTTGAGCTCCTGCCATACTCCTTGAGCTAAAGAAACTGTCCTTGCAAGAATTTCAGTAGCATCAAAACCATTATTTGGTTTGTAGGGCAACAACCAGAGATTTTTCAGCCGAATATGTATAAGCAGGGCTGATTCCATTCATCAGATGGTTGTGGCACACATTTCTGTTCAGGCTTTAGTGACTGTTCCCAATGTATATGAAAGTACACATTCATAGAAGCAATCATATTTCTCCATATCCTCTTTCCACAAACAACTGAAAATGGTATTTCTGAAATGAATCACTAAGCACCCCAAATTGCTCACTTCTTTCTGACTTCAGAACTTCTTCTCATTGCTACTTGATAATTTCCACTTTTTTTTCTGTAGGAGATTCAGCAATATCTTGTTTCCTAACAGTGACGTGATGAGACAGTTACCATAGAGTGTACATATAAATATGGTTTTACATACCTGCCAAAGGCTACACCCCAAATTTTATTTCTTTCATAAAATATTATTGATTGTGATGTTCCTACATTTATTTTCTGAAAGAATGATAGAGGAAAGAAAAGTGAAAATGTCAGAAAGCAAAGAGCAAAAACTGGAAAATTTTATAAGCTTCAATGCTGCTTTGAATTTGGGAAAATTTACCCTTTCCAAATTAACCTCTCAGAGTTGTTTTCTACTGTTAAACAAAAATTCATAAAATTTAAAAATGAGTTTTAGAATTAGGAAAATAACCCACTCTATTTAACAGTTTCCTAGGGTTAATTGTATTTTCCTTCACACTGCTTATTTTAGAGTCAATTAAAAATCTTTTTTAAAACTCATTTCCTTTTTAACATGTACAGCAATGTGATGGGATTTTTTTTTTTTTCTTTCTATGCATTAAATCGGGCTTACTGATGGAAATAGAATATGCACTTGAAAATAAGATGAGTTTGGATTTGCTTAATGCTGATCTCATAAAGTTGGACTGTCAGGGAGCTCTTTAAGAGGTCTTAGAACTACACAGAAATAAAATTCTTGTTGCAATCAGTAATGTAAACTAGGCACAAGAGTAACAAGGCTGTCCAGAAGGGCACAGTGTGGGAAATACCTGCTTCTGACTGCTGGGTAACCTGCCGATGCCACCTTGCTTATGTCTGTGAGGGGTACAAGCCCTAGTGATGCACAATCCAAGGACCTTTCTGAACTGTTAGACTACAAATTGTGTTTCCATGTAGTTTGCATTTTTATTCATGGAAATAGAAATCTCCTTCTGCTTGAAAATAAGTTGCAACCTTGCAGCCAACCAGCTTCTTGAAAATACAGCAATTGGATTGTAACCACAGAAATCCAGCAGAGGCACCATCTATCCTTGCATTAGGATGTATGAACTATTTTCTGCATTGTCATTGTGAAGTGCTTCTAAAAATGTGATCTCACTGTGAAATGTTTTTGTCCTGGAAAGTCTGGCTGGAAGCAAGGGCGCAAGCACAAAGAAAAGAAATTCCCAGGAGAACTAAACTAAGCTCTTAATGAATACATGGCATAAATAATAAATAACCTGGCAATAGCTATCCTAGGATTAAAATTGTGCTGTGGACCTACTGAAAAAGACATAAACAGAATATTAAACAAAAGCAAAAGCAGAGAACCCAGAGGCAGAGGAAAGTTGCTATTCTCTTAAACTCTTTGAATTATAGAAGTTACTGGTGCCCACTCGGAAATTCTTTCTAAAGTGAAATCTACACATGCACATGGGCAATTCTGGGTGGCTCTTGGCCTCCTGGGCTGGACTTTCTATGGGAAAGGAATAACTCGGTTCCCCATATTGTCTTGAAAATCCAGCTCTTATTCTCTGTTTCCTTTAGTGTGTCTGTTTGCATTTACTATAGGTTGATTCCAAAGACGTTCCTCTTTCTTTGCTTATTTTTCTTAATTAAGATTAAAGGATTTTCAGATATTCCCATTCTAGTACAGAAATCATCTGTTCAGTAAATATTTAGACATGAAGAACAGGAGCAGGCAGGATTCAAAAAAGTCCATGAGAAAACTCTGTGAGCGTATGATGCACAATATTCTTTTTTTGGGTTGGCTGGTGTTTTACATTTTTCTTTTCTTCACCATGGGATTGTTTCTTCTTCCTGAAGTGTGTTGTGCCAAACACAAAACCACTGCAACAACAAAATACCTGCAAAAATCAATTTTCCAGCACTGATGAAGGGAAGACAAAGATGGCAAATAGAGAAATTTGAAGAGCTCATAATATATGAGAAAATCATTGATCCCAGACTTCACAATTCAGAATTTCATTTTCTTTGGGTCTAGAATGATTATAGGTGTACAGATATAGATTGCCAGTGTCATTCCAAGGAAATCTGTGGTCTCAGGTTAAAGCTTTCATGTTCTCATGCAAAGTAAAGCTTTCATGAATCTCTTCTGTGTCACAACTCTTCCCCAGGATGTGTGTTACAGACTTTGCAGGGGAGATGCTGAAAAGGTGTGCTGTAAGGACAGATAGATGTGGCGAGACAAGGAAGAAGTTTCCCCACTTCTGCCCCATCTCCCAGCTTCTTCATGCTGTCTGTGCTCCCTGCTTTTTAACAAAGCAGCCTGATGGATGCTCTTGTGGCCAGAAAGTGCGTCCAGAGATTAGCATACTATTGAGCAATGTGACTGTGTACAGCTTTTATTTCTGCAAAACAATGCAGGATCTGTACCCCTCTGTGGGGTGTTTGACAATGCTGTAGCAGAAACCTCTTTAACAGCAATAGGATTCAATCTGTGAAGGTTCAGGTGTCAGGGGGAGGACATACTGCAATCAGTTCACAGGTTTCCCCCATTCTCATACTCTGTCCTGTCAGCAGAATGCTCAGTGTATCTTAGTAATTAGCAAAAATCTACATTAAGTATATTAAAAACTGAGTATAAATCTTCCTATCTAGGCTGTATTCCCAAAAGCCTTACCTTTGGTTTTGGTTTTTCTGCAATTTTCAAATCTTTACTAACTATAGGCTAGTCTGCTATGATGGAATTACGGAGCTTAAACTGAAATGCACTCATAATTGTTAATTGAATAGTTTAAAGATCATGACCAGATCAAATGAGAACTTTATTCACTCTTAACTGTAGGTTTACATTTTCTTCAAAAGCAATTCTTGCCATTATAAATATATACAGTAAAACGATACCATCAGATTAGCACAATGGCCTTTAACTTTATTGTTGCTAAAAAGGAATGAATTGACAAAACCCGCAATATAATTTCCATTGTTAGGGATATGGTGGTTACATTACGTCAATGATCCTGAAATCCAGTGAACGGCTCTTCAAGTGTGGAGCTGTGGTGGCACCAATTACAGATATGAAGTTGTATGGTGAGTATTCCTTGCCCTACACCTGTGTGATAGTCTATTCAAAATATGTTTTATTCATGGAGCTACTATTCATTTTAATTAAGGGCAAATAACATAAGAATATCAACTAGATTTCACCTCACTGTCTCGTTCTCTCCTTTAAATGAAAGGGCAGCTAACACTGGCACAGTACCAAAACATGCAACAGATAAAACATTTTTTAACACACTGATTTTTGCAGAGGAGTTGTGTTTCCCATTTCCCACTGAAATTCAGTTAGGTACCCCATTTCCTAAGAAACCTTTATGTAGGTACTTACAATAAGACTATAATACTAATAATAGACTTATAATAGGGAATGAATCTTTTAAGGTTAGTGATAAATTCCTTACGATATCAATCGTGTCATCGTTCAATCACAGGATATTTGGTTCTGTACATGAAGTTTTGGACACAGGCTATGGGCTGTAGACTGTGATAGACAGGAAATCAGGCCAGGTTACTTTAATGGTTGTTTAGTCTTTTCTTTGTTTTCTGTTTTTTTTGAGTTAGCTTTGGTTTGGGTGGGGTTTTTTTTGTTGGTGGTGGTTGATTTTGTTTTATTTTGCTTTTTAACCTTTTAAGAATGGTTTGAAATAGTACATTCTGGTTTTAAATTAACATTTTCTTGTTGGCTTCATGGCTTAAATAGCTTCTCTTGACTCTAGGTTAGAACTAAAGAGTTTTAAAATAGAAGTAATTCTGATGAATTCACAAGTTTTTGTTTTTACTTTCATAGCATCAGCTTTTTCAGAAAGATACCTTGGTGTTCCATCAAAAGAGGAAAATACCTATCAGGTAAGTTAGTATGAACAAGTAACTTAAAATGACCAGTTTACTCTTAAAATGCAATTCAGTTACACCTTTGTGTGTGTTTGTTTGCCAGGCATCCAGTGTATTACACAATCTTCATGGTTTAAAAGAAGCGAATTTGTTAATAGTTCATGGGACAGCTGATGGTAAGTGTTTACAGATGCAGTTACATTTGGAGGAAGGTTCTAATGGGCGGGCATTCAAAGACTGATTAGGAACATACTTAGCAAGGACATTTTTAGTTTCATTATCCCTCTGACAGGATTTTTAAATTTTATTTCAATTGTCACTTCTAACCCTAAACTGATGACACTTTTCTTTGCTGAATATTGTACCTTTTAGGTGCTGTATATTCTAATTTGTTTAAATGTTGTGGACCACTGTTTTGCTAGTGAAAGGTATTATATGAATTATTAATAGAACAACATACATTTTTAATAGTATATTAAATTAATGGAGATTCTGCAATCGAAGAAAGAATTACCCGTACAGTTGGTGAAGTACAGTACCAAATGGGAAGTGAAACTTTTCAGCTAATTCGTTCCAACGTAGTGCCAAAGCATCTGAAGCTGAAGCTATAGGGAACCTTTTAATAGCACCAATACTTTTAGCAGTAGTTTAGGACAGAGAATGAGTACGTTCTAGCACTTTACATGGAATCATAAGATGTGTCAATCACGAGATAATTTGTAATTAGATTAAATTTAACTACAGTATGTTTTTCGGAACTTTCTTAACTGATGTAGGTCTAAAGGACAAGCTTTGATGCAGGCATCAATTACAGTGCTGCAACAAGCTTTTCTGTACAGATTCATACTCATGGTGAATGTGGGGATAATACAAGGTTTCTTACTCCTTAGTCTGGACGGATAAGTACCTTACACTGCAAAGGGCTGAGGTAAGAGTGCCCACACACAGTTGGCACAGTGAGGATGGCACCCACCAGCCTGTCACCTTGGCGTAACCTGTCAAACTTGTGTTATAGGTCCCAAGTGCAACCAGAGGGGTGCAAACATTGTCCAGTGTTTCTTCCCAGAGCAGAGGGGAGAAGGACAGAGAAGATATATTACCTGTGAAAACCTTATAAAGTTCAACAAGGCCAAGGGCAAGGTCCTGCCCATGGGTCGGGGCAATCCCAAGCACAGATACAGGCTGGGCCATGAGGGGATTGAGAGCAGCCCTGAGGAGAAGGACTTGGGGGTATCAGTGGATGGAAAACTGACTGTGAGCCAGCAATGTGCACTCACAGCCCAGAAAGCCAACCGTGTCCTGGGCTGCATCAAGAGCAGTGTGGGCAGCTGGTCAAGGGAGGGAATTCTCCCCCCTTCTCCAATCTTGTGAGACCCCCCCCCTGCAGTGCTGTGTCCAGATTTGGGGCCCCCAACAGAAGAAGGACATGGACCTGCTCAAGTGGGTTGAGAGGTGGCTACAAAGATGCTCAGGGAGTTGGAGCACCCCCCTGTGAGGACAGACTGTGAGTGTTGAGGGTGTTCAGCCTGGAGAAGAGAAGGCTCTGGGGAGACCTCATAGCAGCCTCCCAGTACTTCAAGGAGCGACAGGAAAGATTTATTAGGGAGTGTAGGGATAGGACGAGGGGTAATGGTTTTAAACTGAAAGTGGGTAGTTTTAGAATAGATGTAAGGAAGAAACTTCTTACTGCGGAACAGGTTTCCCAGAGAAGCCGTGGCTGCCCCCTCCCTGGCAGTGTCCAAGGCCAGGTTGGACGGGGCTTTGAGCAATCTGGGCTAGTGGAAGGTGTCCCTGCCCATGGCAGGGGGCTGGAACTAGGTGATATTTAAGGTACTTTTCAACCCAAATCATTCTATGATTCTATGATATACTGGGTGACTGAGCAGGCATGAGTGTCTCAGACTTTGCTGATTGTAAAAACCAGCAGCAATTTCTACCCTTATGAACTTGGCACTAGAGGGAATTGGGACTCTGATAGATGTCTGAGCAATACAGTGTGTTCAAGACTAGGACTCTGATTGCCTGCTGCCCTTGCTTAATATCACATCTAGTGACACCACCCAGCCCGTTTGCAGCTGAAACTCTTCAGGATTAGGACATGGTAATAAAGTTGCCTGGCTTTACCACACAAAGATGAAGTTACTGATATGTTGCAGAAAGTCCATTACCTAAAGAAGTGTGGGTTGTAATAACCCTGTGCAGGCAGTAGAAAATCCAATGTGCTTTCCTTTTACCCAATTATAAACTGTCAAGATGTTCAAACAGAATGGTTTTACATGCCTCTAAACTATCATAGTGTGTGTAAATCAAGGGTAGAGAGAGGAGTCCTTGCAGAGTGCCTGGAAAGCAATGGCTTCTCTTGGGGCTTCCAGCTCCTTCTCCAAAACCTCTGCTGTTACACCCTCCATCACTGTTACTGGTGGGGCTGTGTGCTTCTGATCAGAAAGACAGTCAGTGTCAGATCCCCTAATTACAGAGATTGGAAATGTTTTCAGTCAAAAATGTTTAACAGACAAGTATTTCATGCTAGCATAGCTTTTACTAATAATATTGTATTGTTTTTAACTTGCAGCTAAAGTCCACTTCCAGCATTCAGCAGAACTAATTAAACATCTAATAAAAGCTGGAGTTAATTACACTATGCAGGTATGTGCAGCTTTAACATTAAGCATAGTTTAACATTTAACCTCACATTGCTATTTCTTCCCTGAGAAGGACCCTCCCTATCACAGTGTACTTACTGTTAGCATGGATGTTAAGAACCATATTTTCCTGTCATTCTTCTGGGCTCTTTCTCCTCTCTATCTTATCTTTCTTTTTTCCACTTGTTTATCCTACAACACTATACAAAATGCTTTAGAGTCCATATGCACTCTGTGTAATATAGAGATTGATATCACTACTTTAGTCCCTTTTTACCTAAAAAAGTAGTGGGTCACATGAAACTAATTTCCCCTTATTTTCAACATTTAAATTTATTAAAAGGCATCTGACAGGCGAGAGCACTGTTCACTCTCTCCATAGCTGTATGGAAGGGGAGGGTGCTGTGAGGGACAGGCTGGGGAGAGCAGGACAGGGTGTGCTGCTGACATATAGGCTTGCATGGAACCCACTGCAGAGTAAGGGGATGTTGCTGGCTAAGGGTTCTGATTTCATTAAACCCTCTTGAATATCTTAAATGATGTGGGTTTGCGTCAATCCTCCAAATATCTCTGATGTTAGACGTTGCAAACCTTAACCTTGCTGAACCTTAGGTGAACCTGTAGCTTCCACTGAAGCATGTGAGATCGTGTCAGGGAGGACGTTGTCACAAGGGGGCTAGCATCACATATGAAGGGAAAAGGACTTTATGTGTGAAATCTGGGTGGGGTAGGATCAGTTCCAGCTGTCCCTGTGATTTCAGCTGAGGTGATGTGAAGGCCTGTGGAGGGAGGAAGAAGGAGGACTGACAGGTCTTTCAGAAGAGCCCCACTGAACCGTTTTCATGCAACCTTGTGATAACCTGAGTTTGAGGGAGCAGCTGAAGCTTTTTGCCTCAGGCCAAAGCTGTCTTGTCCTAAACACTGTGACCTGGATTTCGTCGTTCAGCCTCACTTGGGCGAAATTTCTAGTGGAATTTGAATTAAGAGATAAAAATGCCCACATCCACCTTAGGAGAGAGAGGTGATGGGCTCTAGATAAGATAGGAAGATAGTTAAAATTTTAATAAAATGTTTTCACTGAACACTTAAAGTCTGGGATATTGAGAGGTCCCTAAAAGCATGAGGTAATTAATCCTCATTGATGTTAATGGGATTTGGATGCCTAGATACTATTGAAAATGCCAGCTAAGTAAACTGTTGTAAGCACAATGAGAATATAAATTTTTTCACTTCTGCAGATCCCACTGCAGTGCTTGTTTTATGTAACTTGAAATTCCAAGAGAATGAGTTTTACTTTTAGTTTTACTAGCTTTCCTTGATGCCATAAAACTAATGTTATCATCCTGTTGTCATCTAAAACATTTTGAAGATCAGAGAAAGAAAATTAGAGCCCTAAATATTTGAAAAGCATTTAAAAAATATTTACTTTTTTCCTTTCTCCTCTGCTAGATCTACCCAGATGAAGGTCATAACATTGCTTCTGAGAAAAGCAAATATCACCTTTACAGCACAATCCTTGGGTTTTTTAGTGCTTGTTTAAAGGAGGAGACACCAATTTTACCACAGGAACCTGAAGAGGATGAATAAGGAAGCCTATTTGTGTAGTACTGAAGGGGACTTACTTTGCGGCTCAATAAAACCTTAAATAAAAGTGACTGTAAGATTGCAGATTCTGCAGAAGCTCAAGGGCAGCTAAAGGATATCACAGTGGAACAGCACATTTACAGACAATGAGCTAATAAACTGGAATTCAACTAGAAAGTCCAAACATATTACCAAGGGACAAAACCTTTACCTTTGTGGAAGGTCAACAGTTGGTTACAGTTTCCTGGAAGAACTTAGTTTTGCATAAGTGTAGGGTTAGTGCATGTTTGTTATGTTAAGCCTCACTGTTGGTTCTGTAAGTGGTTGCTCGTTTTTTAATTTAAATGCACATCTTTATTCATCTTTGCATAATGCACAACCTATCATAAGTATTATGGCCACTAATATTTTAAAAGGTGAGCTGCAATCTAACACTTTACTGTAATGTTACAATAAGTGCAATTCTTAGGCTGTCTATTACACATAAGAAACCACAGAGATAATAAAGGGCACGATATTTTCTCTAGTTTCTGCTCAAAGGGGATATATTGTCTAGTGCATCATATAACATTGATATTGAAATTTTTTTTTTTCCCCAATTTCAGCATTTACTATTATTACTGTACCTACTAGTAACCAATAAGGGATTTTTTGGTAGTGTACTCTTGGTGTTTATGTATATACCCAGGACTCCCTAAGCAGAAAATCTTCCTGAGCTTGAAGAATTTTTTCCAAGACATAATTAACAGCTGTATTTAAAACAATATCTGCAATTGAAATCTTTCCCCAGTCCAAAATGTATCTATTGCTTCCTTAAAATATGTTTGAGTTGTGTTTTGGTATTGTTTATAGTAGTTAATAGTTTGCTGGTTACACTCTAATTTTAGAATATGCTACTTTGTCACATGTAAATTAGATACATAAATATTATAGTTTCAGATAAAGAAAATTTATTAACAATGTATAATGCCACTGAGTAATACTTTACTCCTTAAATGAAGACATATTTTGTATAGTTCATCTTCCTTTTCTTCCATCTGGTCTCAGATGTAATTCTAATGTTCATCAAGATAGCCATGTAGCTGGAACACGCCATTAGTTTCTATTCCAGGGCTGCTCATTAAGTCTCTTGCAACAGGATTTAGCTTCAGCAGCATCACAAAGAAATGAAATGGTTTTCATTCAAGGCAAAGGAAGCTCATGACAAGTTAAATTTTATTATTTATTCAGAGGGCGAGCCCCTCATATACATCCATTTATTTGCCAAGGTGAATTACAGCAATAGAAATTGAAACTACGGAATAAACAAGGCAGCCAGTTTGGGTTTGCAGAATATTAACTGTGATCACTGAAATCAAGTACAATGTTGACTTAATTTGAAATATCTTACTGAAGGTATGTGAAAACTCTTGACAGATGCTGTGCCACTTACATGAGAATAGCTGCAGGTTTGTTTTTTTTTCTTTCTGGATATATTCCAAATACTTTCTTACCCAATTAGGGTTTCACTTCTTGCAAGATTAAAAAGAAAGTAATTTTTTTAAGGCAACTATAGTATTTAAGATGCAAAGTTCTGGATATTTTATGAAGAATGGGTATCGGTTTTAATGTAATCAAAAATCACCTGAAACTTTTTACTCATTACTTTCTTATGGAATATTTTCTTTCACAGTTAGCATTTTTTTTTATGATGCAAATAATTAATTTGTCTGAAAGGTGTGGTTTTACGGAACACTGGCAAGTCTCTGTCTTTTAATGTTTAGTATTTATCTTGTTTTATTAGCAATGTTTAATTATTTTTCAATTAGTTTAATACAACTTTAATGTGCAATGATATCTTGTTTGAGTCCCAGTGTCACCACAAAGTATGGCTTTGCTTTGTGGTATTTATAGTACATTTGGAGTACATATGTATAATATAGGTACAGTATATATGTATGGAGGCTACTATGTGCACTACAATAAGACCATATAAAATAACAAAAAAAGTTAAGAGAAGAATTCAAACAAGGTATACAAATCTTGTTTTCTGTATAGGAGCAACATTTTAAAGTCTTCAATTGGCTGGGACTTCTAGATTGTGATTTTATAAATTGCACCCACTACTTAATAAAAGCTCACATGACAATCCTAATGCTTTTCCTAAGCAAACATGGTAAATGAGATCCTAATCCAATTTAATTCAGTAAGACCTTTTTCCTACTTTGAGTGAAATGTACATGAAGAAACCACAAGCTGTGTGCACACATTGAGAATACCGCACGGATTCGGTGTGTGGAGGCTATGTGAAAAGGCTAATTCTTCTCAGTATACCTGTTTCTCTGTGAGACAGCCACTTTGTGCTCATATTTACTATGTTTCACATACGTAGCCTTTAGTTACCTGCAAAAGAAAACAAAGCTGTCTCTCAGGAATAGGATTACACGTGCTCAGGAAAGACGTTATCCCAGATCTATGGAGCCCACATCCTATCTCCTCCTTTCACCCATAGCTCTTTGTTTCAGTCCCCCATTCCCTATTCTTTCTACTCCAACATGTCACCTCCAATTTTGATTAATTTACCTGAATATGAAGGTGGCATGAGGACATGACCTTTAAAAGAATGCTTTTGCCAGGACTGGTATGTTTAAAAAGTGTGTTATCTGAAATGTAGGTTATCTGTGTGGGAATGTGGTGTGCTTTTAATGTTTTTAATAGTTCTCAAACTGTCCTACAAATACAGGTATTTTTATATAAATGTGTATATGAGGGTGAACATCAGACCCAGATTAATTGGTTTTACTGAAATTTTTCTGTATGAGTTAAATTCAGATATTGCAAAAGTATTTGCAGATACAGTCTCTGATTCTAGTTAGACTAAAGAATTTAGTACAAGGAATATCTCTACTCTTGCTAACCTGTTCAAATATTTCTTCCATTTACAGCACAGTTGAATATTGTTCTCTGTCATTCTACATACATAACTGATGACAATCACTCATTAATTAGTCTATGTGATCTATGGTATTGATCAAGAATTAGTACAAATTGCACAGAAATGGCATGAAAATCATAGTTTTTTTTTTTTTTTAGCTTATCCATTCTTAACCAGTGTGATGACATTTTAATAGATCTGAAAACTTAGTTTGATTCAGCTGTCCTTAAAATATGACACTTAGTAAACGAGACCTATTAATTTATGGAAAGCTAGAGAATTGGCATTTCTATTTACTGCTTGCTAGAGTTTGTCTCTACCTTCTTGATTTCCTTTCTCCTTTTTCTGCTATTTGGACTTGAAACTCTCTGAAACCTGTAGGTCATATTGAAATTTCAATTATATTACAAAATCGGGAGTAACTGCATGCCAATTAGAATATTTTTTCCAGATTGTTGAGTACAAAGAAAGGCTGATTATTTTTAAATTCTTTTTCTTAATCTTTTTGCAGCAAGAATAGAATTATTTGTGACATCAGTGTCTGCTATGATTTGCTATAACCTACTGCTCATTGTTCCTGTGTTTTTAGCATATGTAGATCTACCCGTGTCTGAAAATGAAGATGATTGCCTCAGCTCACTCAGCTCTGGCACTTATTTTGAGTTTGGAGTCAGGCTCATTTAGTTGAGAAATTATGCCTCTTAAGATAGAAGAGCTTGTATTTGATCTGACACCAAAGATTCTCCATGAAAACGGGAGTGTTGAGTGTTGACTCCTTTAATAAAATGCAGAGGATACAAGGTGTAACCTAGTATCCCTCCTTGCAGGTTTTTAGATGTTACTGAAGAAACTGAAGCAAGAGGAAGACTGGCCCAAAGTGACTGAATGCCAGTTTCTTTTGCACAGCCTAAAAACAAATAGGCAAGGTGCAGTGGTCCTAACATTTTATGTTTACTTCAAGTAACTCCTGCTTGTCAAGTCGGTTGCCTCTGGGGAAGGAAGAACCTCACCAGTATTGATTACTGGTGCATCTTCTGCAAAACATCTTTCAGCACCATTAAGATCCCTTCTCTTTTTCCTTTGAACGATTTCAAGAGTGCTCCAGAGAAAGGGGAACTCATGTGATGTGGCTAAGGAGAGTCACAACTTCCAAGGTGCTTGGAGCTTTGAAAAGAAAGGAAAGGATATAGTTAAACTTCTGTCTGTTGCATGCCATACATGAAAGTCGAGAAGGAGCCTGGCTTCAAGGAGGTAGGTGGATAACAAGTGTTGGTGATTCACTCACCAGGGAGGTAACACAACATGCTTCCTACAAGCCTAGTACCAAAATGTGCAGTGGTAAGTAAAATAAATGCCTGTTTTCCAATGCCTGAAAACTACAGTGCTGTTTGATTAAATTGATCAGGTGTTTGGATAGAATTAAGGAAATGAAACCACCTGAGCATATGCAGTCCAAAGTTACCATTAAACTTGGGACTAGACTTCTTGCCTGTATAATTACTTTAGAAATCCAATATCCTACCTTTACATAAGCCTAACTCAACAACAACAAAATTGATTTAATAATGGCTATACCTCATGGGGACATGAATGATACATACTTTTTTTTTTAATTAAAATATCCCATAAAGTGCTAACACCCCATTTTTAGATTTCATGGCCAAAGAAAAAAGAAATAGAACTTCAGTTGATAACACCAGCAGAGAGAATATAACTGGTAGGAAGATACTCAGGAAATACTTCCCTAAGGAAAATCATTAGAAAAATTTTTTCTGCTAAAAGGAATTTTTTGTCATAGGTGAGCTCAGAGTACGTGTCAGGTGTGCTTCTAAGAGATTTTAATTGTTGATGTACAGCTGATATCTAGAGGGCTCAGGTGGGGAGCAGCTATGTTTACAGGCAGATGGTCCCATCCTCTACCCAGTGCAGAGCCCTTGCAGCTTGCTGTGAAGGAGGATTATAGTCCATGAGTTTGGGCCATCGAAGTCTCTTCTGGATCCAGCAGGGATCCAGATGCTGGAACAGGAACACAATTGATCGGTGAAGACATGAATTGTTACATCGGGAATATGAAAAATACTTTTTAAAAATGACTAAGCAGTATGGTTGCTATTCTTAAGTTAGTCAAAGGTGAGGGTGGGGAGCTTGGGCAGGGCACTCGGTGATTGACTCAAACGCACTCCAGCTGAGAGACCAGCTGGCAGAAATTACAGCTCTGGCAGTGTCTGTAAATGCTCTAACATCCCTGTGAGAAAATGGAATATACGCATGGACGGAATATTTTGTCTCAGTTAATATCACAGAAGAGTTGCTTTAATAAAATGAGAAGATCCTTCCAAAATCTTAATAAAAGAGGAGAACAAGCCTGAAGAACTGCACTACTTTGTTCCAGCAGTGGCACCTGTTAGCCTTTTCCTGGCATATACATTTGACAAATAATGTGTAGGATCCATTCTTGAGAAGGTTTTCAGCACCATTAGGAGAGAGATAAGAAAGAAGAGTGTTTTGAGTGGACAAGCAAAGAGATGTTTTATTGCAGTGTGTTGCTCTATTCAGAGCTTTCACTCTGAAGTAGTTTAGCATGTTCCACAAAACCTGGTAACCTTAGAGACAAGTGTGGCCAATGCTTGATGCAATAAACTTTCAGCTAAATCATGAGAGCCAGAACATTCGGTTATTTTCACAAAAGAATGATGAATTACATGGTTTCTTAGGGATTTTTAGTTCTGTGTTTTAAGTTTAATTTATATCCTGCATTTCAGATAGTCATTATAAGATAGGAATTGTTAAATATAATTCCACATTTGAAATAAGCAGTTACAGTAAAATTGTTTGTTTTGCAAAACAGTGCAAATTGTTATGTTTAAAGTTATTTACATTGTCAAGTTAACTGTTCTTCCTTTCGGATTGTACTAGACACTATATTTGTTGGGCTGATGGGTTGACATTTTTTTTTAATTGGAATGGAAATTGTACTAACTTGGATAGAGGGTCTTATCTGTTTTTGTAAGAATTGCTTGTAGAAATACAGTGAATCTGAATACCAGTGAAATATTTGAAGGAGGTTTTATAGAACATGATATGAAAAATATACATTATCCTGGGAAGCTGAGGACCACAAATGAACAAGTATGATCATTTGGTTGTGTAATCAGAATTAAGCAAGACAGAATAAAAGGCAGTATGGAAAATTGGTTTAGGCAGAACTCTCAGGCTTAAAAGTAGCACTGTGAGAGAGTGTATCAAATTTTGTAGCTTTACTTTATCCCACGTTTTTGGGCTCAAGAACTTGTTTCTGAGACGGAGCTGGAAACAAGGTTGTGGTCATATTTTTCCAACAAGGACTTGAGTGACTGTCAGTGCATTTTCTTTTCTAACAACAAGAAAATCAAAATCCAGAGTGTAAGAACTTAGCAATAAAAAATGGAAGAGCAGGGGATTCAGCTAATTGTAATGAGCAGCACAATGAAGAGTCCTCACCACAGTGGGACAACAGAGCAAGCAAGGTGCTCTTTACCCTGAGTGAAGAAATTGAACTGTGGTTTGTAAACAGCATTAGGACAAGACTCTTCTCTGTCTTAATGTGATGTAATGAGAATAGGATGATAAGGTTTAATTCCTTTGGTGTGCTAATGAGTGTTCATTAATTATAGCAAAGACCAAACTTGTGAGTCTGAGTGCCAAACACATCCAGTGCTATGTAGATGCACAACACAACATGTGTGTCATTCGTCTCTCAATGGTTGAATTGCTTTCCCGTGCCACTAGAGAAGAAAGAGTTAAAGAGAACCAATGGGGAGGGGGAGCAGCAGCACAAAGGCCTCCCTGGGAAAGGGGGGAGAGAAAAGGAGCTGCATGGTTGAAAGAAGAGCTGCCTCCTCTGCTTGCTGTCCTTGGGGAACTGGGAATCTTTCAAGGGAAGAGTTTGGGGTGATACTTGAGGTTGGAGGAAGCTGGTTCTCAGATCTCCTCTCATGCCCCTACTGGCCTTTCTGGAGAGGGTGGGTGATCAAATCCCGCTCTTCAAAGGGAGAAAGGAAGAGTGTGGAGTTTCCTGAAGTGGGTCTGTGGATGTGCTCATGACCCTGAAGTGTTTGGGGAAGTTGGTGGTGCTTGACTGGGAGAGGGAAACCCCTCCAGTCCTTCACTCACTGTGTGCTCTGCAGAGGAAGAAACCGTGGTAGAAACCACATAGGACCAGCACTTCTCTACCCTGTGTTGTGAACCAGCTGGAGGCAGAGTACTGTGAGGGAGCTACTGCTTATCACTTATAACATGAATCAGTTATGATTTTTAACTAATTGTTAATGCTATGTTTTCAATAATTATGTTTTTCCTCTGTCTTAAGATGCATCACAACTTTACATATATCCAACTAGTTTTACATTTTAACTGGATCAGTGTGTATGTACATGTATGTGAAAGCAAGTAACAATTTGAAGTGCAGTAGGTGGGATTGTGAAACTCTACAAATGCACCCCAAAGAAATCTGTGTAAAGTAGCAGAACAGGATGTCTGCTGCCCAGTATAGGGCTGATTGGAAGGAGGAAGCTTAGAAATTTCCAGCAAAGAAAATTTTGAATCTTCCTTTTATTCCAAACAGGACAAAACTGAGGGAATAAATAAATCCAGGAAACCTTCAAGTTTGATTTAAATTAGTTTTTAAATACCAAAAAATTGAGTTAAAATGAAAATGCTTACGGAAAAAAAAAGGGGAGTTATAGGTTGTTTCCACCCCCTACCCCTCCAACACTTGTTTTAAAGCCAGAACAGACCAGCAATCTGCTGTCAAGCTGGTCTATGACAAATCCAGCCTGCTATTCTTTGGCAAAGTATCAACAAAATTCTTTGGTGAGGAGAGGAGCGCAGTCCTTAAATGCAGGCTGTTGTGCATGGGCTAAGTAATAGTGAATTTTCAGTAAGGAACCTTCATGTGGGTATATGAAAAGTTCAAAACCTCAAAAACCCTACTTGGAGGGTGGTAAAAGAGAACTACAGCTGAACTGAGCCATCACTGAACAGAAGGCTTCCCCCTCCTCTTACAAACAGAAGAAAACAAAACAAGGCTTTGATTGGGTATTTGACAACTAAATCTGTGTTCAAACATAAAGACCTAAAGTGTGAGTCAGGATTGCTCATGGAAGATTGTTACTATTCTACAGTTAACTGTTAACATTATTATGCCCACCTGAAGTGGGTAATGGGCAGAGGCAGCAGGTATTTTGGCTCTTGCTATCTAACAGGGATGCATTGCAGCCTTGGGTGCCACCCCCTGTGTGTTACTGGTTGTGCCCGCAACTGATGACACATGTGATGCTGGAGACCACGCTTAAGATTTGTGACTTTGTTCTTAAATTTTCCCTCTGTATAACCATTATACAAAAGCATTCTGGGTCTGGTGGTGGGAGAAGATATGGCAGGGAAGGTCCATGCCACAGTCCTCTGTTGAGCTAAGTAGATCACGTAAATGCTGGCTGAAGACCCTCCTTTCTCCTCTGGAAAAGCTGCTACCAGGTTCACAAGGATATGCTGCAGTGGGCAGTTCAATAATTTATATAAGCAGTTTCTGAAATACGGTGATGGCAAGGCAGAGAAATGTGTGGTGCATCTTTTATACATGATCCTTAAGACAGCAGAACTGTCTGAGTTAAACATGTATTTTGGAAAAATGGCTTCCACGCTCAAAGGGCATACACTGCTTTGACTAGAAACATTGCTGTGGACAAGTCCCATAAATACAGTATATTTTAGAAATGTTTCAGGTTTATAAATGATAACTTTTCTGTTAAGGATTGGTTTCCTATCATATTCAAAGTCTGTGTACATACTGTTATAGCTAGACTCTCCATCTTCCCAAAGAAATCCTACTGCTGCTGTGCTCATAATCTTGTTTATATCAAAGGAGGAAAACACCTCATATACAAAGACAAGAACTTGTTGTTGCTATACTAGTGATACATACTTCCTCCTGATCACAACACTTATTAAGCATTTGAGACTGTGGCATCCTCACCTGCGTGCAACCTGAGCTGGAGCAAATCTTGTCTGCAGGGACGACATCTGGAGGGGCTGGGGTTTTGATGGGGGACTGGGGCTGGGTGGGCTGGTGCCTCTGGCCTTTCACTTCCTTGGGGCACTGCCAACCCCCTCAGGTGTCCTGCGTGCTGCAAGTTAAGAGCCTCTACCCATTCCCCAGCTGCTCCCAACACATCTTTTTTGTTCTCCCAAGGTGTGTGCACAGTGCCTGCCTCTTGGGCTGCATTGCTGGGTCCGCTCCCAGAGCAGAGCCTCTGCTGGGACTTTCAAAAGCTCAGCCATGAGCTCGTGGGACTCCTTTGCTATACATGGGATGAATCTCTGTTTCTCTGTTTCTGTAGGCACAGACACTTGAGCTATGCTGTGCATTAGTCACTATAGGTAATGCCTTCCTGCCTATATAACACTTACCTTCCCTGCCGCGGCTCGTTGGGTTTTTCCTTGATTGAATGTGTAAACCTTACGGGGTGGTTTGCACACAACCAGCCGGGTGTTGCTGTGTCTCGCTTTCAATTGGGCTGAGTGCTGCTGAGGTGCATGTTAATAATTCATGTAAATCTGCAGTAGCCTTATGGGTAACGATGTCTAGTGTGTTTGTGCAAAGGGTGGCAAATACTCTGCGCGTGTTCTAGTAATCCACTGTTGGACATGACACAAATCCCATAGCTCTTACTCATTTATTTATGTTTAGTGCCCTCAGAGAATGCAAATTGTAGATTTATTTTGGGAGGACTGTAATATCACAGATCTCCCATGAGATAAGCAGTTGACCTACAAACAGGGTTGTTGCATATGCCCAGCATGAGGTCTTTCTGCTTGCTACTGGGGAGGATGAACCACTCCTCATGCACTTTGCCTCTGCCGAGGTGATGGATTAAGGGTATCTGCCATATCTAGCCCCTTCAGTCCATGAAAAATGGAAAATAAAAAGCAAACCCAACCTCTTCTGGTAACTCAATTTAGGATTATGGTTTTGATGAAAAACTAATGCAGTCAGCCTGAGCATGTTAAAAATGAATTCAGTGATGAGCATCCACTTTTTGGCAAAACAATCTCTTTTATAGTTTAATCCATCTGTAGAGCTAACTTTGACTGTCAATTAGCATTTTTCAGCGTATCAGTCTTGGTTCCTCTGTAACTGCCGTAGTGTGAGTACAGCACCCCAGGAAGGTAAGAGAGCGTATCGCAGAAATACTGATATACAAACTGCATTATAAAATATGGCTAGCAATCAATTTGAAAGATTTAAGAGGTTTTTTCTAGGGTCTTAGCTGAAGGTTGTAATTTTTACAGATAAATATTGATGTTGCCATAGAAGTCACCAATTCATCAACTCCTGTTTTGGGTTTTTCTCTCTGGCAGACTTTGAGGTGAAGGGATACATGAGTATATGTTAACTGAAAACCAAGGAACACTGTGTAACACACACTTAGGATGTGTCACACTGTCAAGTATTACTCCTCCAATACTGGTTCCAGCTTCCATTAATTTACCTTTTTCTTGAACCAGCTCTTAAATCCAAGCAAGCGATATCATTAACCTGCACTTCATCCAGCTACTGTAATAGGAGTCTGGAGCTACAAACATTTTGATTGTAGAGGAAGAAAAACAACTTAATGCCTACTGAGATATCTTACTATATTCATATAAATGTATAAAACATCTTGGTACTAATTTCAGATATCTGCTTATTTGGAATATTAGTTTGAAAGGTGATGTCTGGAAGGAGTGGGAATGGGTTTTCAGTTCTTTTTCCCTTTATATTGCTGGTACAGGCTGCTTATGGATGCTGTACTGCATTTGTGTTTTGTTCCAATTAACCTGCCACCTTCTCTAAATGAGGCTTGTACAAATGTTGCCGTGCATGACCACCAAATGTCACTGCAGCTCAGCACACTCAGCAGAGTTGGCTGGTTTAGGTTTTCTTTATTATAGCATTAAGTTGATTATTTATACATTGATTATTAGAGCAAGTTCATCAATTTAATGCTGTAATAAACTTGGTATTAAGCATAGTTTAAGACATGTCCAAGTATAAAAATATGCATATGGCTGGACATTTCTGAATTGCAGGCATGTGAACCAGACAGAGAGCAAAAATGGAAAGCTATTTGTGACATTTAATGACCATATTAACATCCCTAATAGTAAATGACAAGGTAATTAAGGTGGAAAAATATATCCTAACAAAAGTGGTTTAAGCAATTACAATAATGTCATGAAAGTAAAAGAACACATCCAACTTGAGGAGGGGCAATCTCAGATTGTTCAAGTAAATTGATTATTCAGATTATCAGTGTCTCATTTAAGTATCGTAGCTGTACAATATATGAACTGGCACGTATGACCATTTTAAGAGATGCAGAGAATTATAAACTCCACTGGGTGGTGCAGAAATGTATCTGCAGGTGGTGCAGGTACCACGGATACAGAATAGATTAACATTGATGAGAGGGGGAAAAAAAAAAAAAAAGGAATTAGGTTTTAGACAGTGCTGCTCTGTGGGAAATCTGTGCTGGACGCAGATTACTGGAGAATCTAAAGCCAAGCCTTAAGGGGTTTATGTATAGAGAGGAATATTATACTTGATGTAATAGTATAAGAACTCTCAGTTTGCAGTACAAAAGGTTAGATGATCTTGCAGCAGAGTTGGTTGATAAGAAGCCAGAGATATGGAGATCTGTGAAGAAGCTCCCATGTCACAGTACCTGCTGTACCTGCATGTGCCTTGTCTGTATCTTGATTTTCCAGTTAATTCTGGCCATAATATATCCCTGTGATCTAGATGTACTGAACATAACACACTGAGGCACCAGGGGCAGGATGGTAAGACAGAGGTAGTGAAACTGGGAAGATACATTCCTTTTTGAAGTAATGCATCTCCTCTCATGAAAATGAGCAAAAAATCTGAAAAGTGACGTTTATGGAGGGTAACCTCTTCCTTCTTTTAGAGCACAAGACACATTTGTGTTCAGTTCTGCATGCTGCTAATCACTTAATCACTGTTCACAAAGGAAGGAGAAGTGTTAAGACTTGTCCTGTACTTTCTTCCAAGGGACCAAGCCCCAAAACACAGTTGTAGAAGGGGTTTCTTTTAGGCTTTCAGCCATGATAGTTCTGCCTGAAAAGGAGAAGTTCTGCGGGTGCACTGAGTAGAGCTGAAATGCTGGTACTAGAAATGGATTTGAGGACCCAAGGGAAGTGATGCAACTAATTTTGGGTGGGCTACAATGCCTTGACTATCAGAAAGAAGGATTCCAAATCCTATTGTAGGATGAAAAAGCCAAGTAGCCATACCCAATATACAGCCAACTATACCAGCTGTTTTCAGCTTCTATCGCCCAGCTTTCAAATGACAAGCTGCTGAAAGGCGGCAAGAAAAGCAGTGAGCCAGCTGAAGTCAAAGGCAGTGTTCAGTGCTGTAGGGAATTGAAGCTGCAGTGTGAGTGCCCAAAACATCTTGATGTCTTGATTTAAAGCGGAGGCCTGAGTCGGGAGACCTGAAGGCAGCAGAAACCTCATCCAAGTAGATGGGAAGCAAGTTTGCAAGCCAAAGAGATTTCTCTTAACATTTTGTGTTATTCATCTATCTCCAAAAAGGAGATTCCCCGAGGAACCAGAGGGACTTGGTTCCTACACCGCTTAAAACTTACAGCTCTGAGATTTATTTATGTAGTGACATCGATACCACGGAGCTCATTCAGAGTTTACCTCCCCCTTAAATTCACTGATTGTACTTGGGCAGGTCCTGAGATAGTCTTCTCTCCAAGTCTCCAAGATGAAAATGCTACTTCAGCCCGTGGGAAACAGCCTTGTGTAGGGACCCCATAGTTTCCTGCACTCTTCACAAACATCCTGTTTATCCAAACCACCCTGGTTCCTCTACTTCTTGGATTCCTCTGTGAAAACATGCATAATACTCCTGTCTTGCCTTCTTTTTTCTCACAAGCAGTTTTGTTCTGCAGATCTGGAACAAGATTATCTCTTGCTAAATGGCTGGAGTTGTTTATCCCACTCACCCCCCCTGACACTTCCTCTTTTCAGTTTTCTCTCTGTATTTTAATTATTCTTTCTTTATTTTAATTATTCTGTTAGTTGACATTCATGTTTTTCCTTAACATGCACCTTACTCCTTTCCAGACAGACAGAAGCTGAACTGTTATCCGTATGGGTGGAAGCGTTTTCACAAAGTTTTTCGAAAGAACATGGCTAAAAGGAACTTCTAAATCTCTCCAGGTGAATGCAATAACACTTTATCACAGATCTCAAAACGCCTACATGAAACTAAAATTCTGCTGGAGATCATAAACAGTAAGAAGGCTACTTTTATGACAAAGTACAGTGCCCAGGAAAAATATCCGGAGAATTGGCTTGTTCTGCTCCTCCCTCCCTGCACATGTACACTCCTTTTGTCCTTCAAAACCAGAGGGGTTTGATATGAGCTCCTTAGCCTGTTACAATGCAAGAAATATATAACACAAAGGCTTTTGATGGATAATTTGAGAAAGAGGTAATCTGTCCACTTAATTTGTTTCTATAGCTATTAGTTAAAAAGCACAAAACATTAAGGCTAAGTTTTTCTCGCAATTGCACTTAAAACACATTCAAGCAAAAGATTGTTCTCTGTAACTGATTGTCTTGACATCTTTGCATTTGGATTTCTGCACCATTAATAATAGCTAGGTTTCCTTTCCAAGTTTCTCATTCAATGTGACCCTTAAATTCAGAGCAGCTAATGGTAGGAGTATAGAAATTGTCCTCTCGGTCCCTCTCTGTTAACCCTACTCAGCACCATGCTTGTGCTTTCTGCCAGGATGGTCAACCTTGCTGCACCCCACCATCAGCTCTGCCCCAGAGAGCTCTCTGGTGGTGTTTTAGCAATCATAAGTCCTGCTATGCTTGAGGTATGTGACTTTGTAAGAAGTCTTGTAACAGTGTCAGTAATTCGCCAAGGGTTGCATTCAAAACGCCATGAAGTCAGCGGGTACTTTTTAGTTGCCTTCAGTGGGTTTGGATCAGACCTCTCCTTCTCTCTTGTCCTAATGTCCCTGCCCTAGTCCTGTGTAGATCGTACAGTGACAACACAGAATGAACCTTGTTGGTCTTAATACAAAATGCTGAGCAAATCGTGGACTACAGAGTTCTTTTATTTCCTTTGAGAGGAGAAAAATCACCAGTTGCTAAGGTACTTTTCTCAACATCTGAATATGCTAGAGGAGACTGGAACTTCAGAATTTGTGAGCTGCACTCAAGTGAAGCCAGTGTGAATGCTGATGGCGATTTTGGGCATTGATGGACACAGTATTGTTATCTCACTGCTGATACTTTATGGGAGACAGTAACTTCTTACATGGCTTATTCTGTCCTGGAACTGGGGAGATCTCTTTTGCAGTATGCTATGCACACACTCTTTCTTCCAGAATGAAAATATAAAGCATGGGAATCCAAGTCTTGCTTATGCATTTGTAAATAAGTTCTCTAAGGAGGAATGATAATGGTTACTAGGGTTCAAGCCAGTTTTGTCTGACTTGTGTTAATAGTCTCCTAATCCGTTTCTGGCCATAGTGAAGCGCAGCCCTTCCGACCTGAAAGACTAAGCTGCTGTATCCAGTGAAACTGCAGAGATATCTTAGTTTGGAATAACTGTTTATATCATAGATTTCCAAATGTATTACAGATTTACTTTTGACATTTTACATTATAACACAATAAGGAGAACATATGACTACTAGGACTTTTGTTTCCCCATATGTGAAGCAGAGGAATAGGCACACAGTGCTGCGAAAAAGCACAAAAAAAGGAGTGATTTATTTACCTTAAATATTTAATGTATTGGTATTTTACCTGTTTATGCTGTGCCAACAGAGTTGCAGGGCCAAGGGCAAAGGAATTAAGCAAAATAAACTGTCTGCATTGTATATATGGTTAAATAATTATTTGTGTTGATTCTTAGAGCATTTATGTTGAGCTGAAGTGCAGTGCATTACCACTGTTGATTGCACCCTGTTTTATCAGAGGGTGAGAATAAAAAGCAGGAGAAACTTATCACTGCCTTGCTCCTCCCAGCTGAGCATCTCCTCCTGGGTGCCTGGTGAGATTGGAGTATTGGATGGAAGCTCAACACACTGACGTTGGTTTTCTCCTGATTGTTGGCCATCCTCGCTGGTGACAAGGTTGAGTGCTGTGTGGAATAGTAAATGTTTAGCAGGAGAAGGAAGAATAATCAGCTATCATGGTTAAGTGGCCCAAAGAACTTACTGGACAAAATATCATTTTCCTTCAGTGGCTGTAGTGCCTCATTCCATGTCTGTTGTAGTTGTTGTCTATTTCATTCCTCTTTGTTAAAACATAGTTTTGAAATGTTACCATAGACTCACTGGAAAAGAAAAATAACTGTGTAACTTCCCTCCCTCTGGCCGTTGTCCACATTCCTCCCCTCCTGTTTACTAGTAAGGAGTTGGTCATTTTTATTTCCCTTTGCCATCCTGGTGGGGTAGGTAGGACATGGCTAAGTGACAACACTAGCTTCTGTGTAACTGCTTTGATTTTCCATCTCTATCCTCCCCAAGCCTTTGGGTTTGTTTTTTTTTTTTTGTGAGAGACTATACTTGCCAGCTTTCATGGGTAGGAAGTGACCAGGAAGAGTAATTAGGAGTGTAAATGCCTAAATGCTCCAGGAAAGACTGCTCCTGCACTCATTATCCATGGACAGAAATGACTTCTAGTTGGTATCTCTGATGCTGAATCCCATAGGCTGTTTAATGGATTCATTTTGCAGGCTACCTGTGTCAGCACCACTGCAATGTAAATGGAGAATCTGGTTCCCTCTGCTATGTGTAATCAGTGACTATTTTTAAACAGCCTGGATGGAACCAAACTGTCCTCCCCCTTGACAGTGTTAGGGCTGATGGCACCTACCTGGTGCAGAAAGACATGCAGGATCCAGAGGTGAAGCATCCCTGAGCAGGGTGTCTCCTTCTGTGTAACACTCTTGAAGCGTGGCTGCTGTTGTGCATCAAGATTCCAACTTTAAAAATTAACATTGAATCTGATATTGAGTTGGTCTAGAAAGAGAAAGGTTGTTCCTGATCTGGCAGAGAAATTATCAGAGGGTTAATCTGTTTGCTCTTGGTTATGTGAAGTACATTTCACGTTCTGTGCAAGTGGAGGCTTTAGTTGGTATTTCTGAGGACACCAGAATAAGTAGGAAAAAGTTCTCTGGATTCATTGGGATAAACTGCTGCTTCATCTCCAAACTCAAGAAAACCCTTTTCCTTGGTATTTATATGGACAGTTCTGCCTATATAAGAGATTGAAATGCTGCCTCTTCAAGAGATTGAAGGTCTTTGATACCAGCAATCAGTGGTATAAAAAAATGAAGTATGGTTTTCAAGACCCGTTCATCCTTTAGTTACTCTCTGTGACATACCTGCTGTCTCTTTAGGAAGCATCTCTTGATGAACACATTTTTTTTCTCCTGCTGCTGACAGCTCTGTTACCTGCCAAAAATTTATTTTCAGGAAAAATACTTGTATAATATTTTGTCCTCTATATCCTGATGGGAACCAATGAGATACACTGATGCGCCCTCATTTGTATTTGATGGGCATTCAAGACTTGTAGCCTCCTGCTGCATTCATTTATAGTCCTCCCAGCAATCGATATCATGACCCAAATTCCCTGGGAATTATGGCCACTTTGTACTGTGTTTTTAACACAATCTTGTCCTAAAGCCTGCTTAACTTTGGTGGGTCAACTGCATTGATTGGCCAGAGCCACAGGGGCTCAGGGTAAGCTATCTCTCTTCATATGACACCGGTCGAACCAGGAAAGCAAAATCACCAGAATATTGGTGGGGTTGCATTGATTTTCAGCTGTGCTGGGAACCCCTGTGGAGCAGTGTGTCCTGCTGCCTTGGAGAGATGTCCTCAGAGAGGCATCAGAAGGAGGGCAGTAACAGGATTTGTTCTCTCTGTAATGGCTTTGAGTAGAGACCCTTGAACACACTCTAGTTTGCATGTTAATCTAGAATTGACCTACAGCTGTAACAGTTTAGGCTTGTACTCAAAAGACCACATTACTCATCAGGTGAGTGGGGTCTTATGTACACAGGGATGTGTAAATACAGCTTGGTAAAAGGTGTAGTAAAAAGAATATAAAATGACAAGCCAGTATTTATTTTAACAACAGAACTGACAGAGGCTCTTGGGGGCAAATTCACCCACTCTTGTTTGAGTGATCCATTTATCAGGTTTTGATATCACAGTCATTCTGCATCTACTGTGCACAGTACAATTTTATACACAGGTTTTTATATCTCACTGATGGGGGCTTGATAGAAAGGGGGATAACAGACTTGCTCCTATGAAAATTAGTAACAGCCCTATGGATTTCCTTCATATTCCCTCTTTCCAAAGTCTCATTCAGTGTTTTGCATGGATGTGAATTAGCACTATAGCCAGCAAAAGGAAGAAGTCACATGCCAGTCCAGCTTCTACACACGCTGTCCTCCACTCTGAAACATTCCCTTTGAACTGGTTTACAGGGTGCAATTGCTCAGCCTCTACCTGCAGGTATGAATCTTGAGAAGATAGCCTGTTATTACTGGGTAAGTAAAAAGGCTAACCATGTGTTATGCACAGTTATGCTGATTGATGAAGTGGCACAAATCTTGTTACTTGCAGTCAATAGCATGGATGTGATGGCTCTGAGTTGGATTCTCGGCTTTCTACCATCTGCTGTATTTCAGGATACAAAATCCTGAAAGCAGAAACTGCTTTGCCCAAAGTGTCTACAGTGCTTTAGTGGTGCTGTCTTATAATCTGCAGGAATCTAAATTAGCTTTAAGATGGAACATAATAGGAAATCTTCCAAAAAAGCAGAATTCTTTCCAGTAGCATGTGATAACCACTGCTTTAGGGTGGATTTGTGAATTTAGGCTGTTAAACACTAATGCGTACGTGTAACATACTGATTCTGTTACTAGTTTGCCTGGTGTAATTTTTCCATTTAATTCCCTTGTTACCCGACTTACAAATGCAAATCCCCATTTGGGAAAGCAGTGGAAATAATGGATAGAAGAGCTCACTTTGAACATGCACACCCGTGGTTTATATGTGCAAAACGATTATCCTTTGTAAATTAGCTCCTGGATTTCTTGAATATGACTTTCATTTTAGGGTATATAGATATGCATTTCATTCCAGCATCCAGGAGCAACACAGTTGATTGTACCCTGAGGTTCTGCTTTAGTGAATAAGTTTCAAGAGCACAGCAGCATGTATGACGCTTCAGCAAGCAATGTAGATTCTCAGAGTTTAATGCAGGAGGAACCATTGGTCTGGCCTTCTATTTTTTATTCCCATTCCTTATTTTACATCAATTTACTGAATAAGTGGACGTTAATCCAAATAACTTGGGGTTATTTAAAAGGTAAGATTGTCTAGAGAATATGCTTCTGGAATGAAGCCAGTCTTGATTTGCAAGGATCAGGAGATACTTTCTATTCCACTTTTCCCTGTGCAAAGAGGATGAATACCATATAGGATTTGGTGAAGAGGTGACATTTTTAGAAATGTTAATGCTTCTTTCTTGGATCAAGTAATCAGGGAAGCCAAAGGAGAAAAATCAGCTGATGATTTACTTGTGAGTAGTTCATTGAACCTTGCATATGATTTAAATATAGAAGAGGCTATCGGTATCAGTGAACATACTACTTTGCTATTCAACATCCTCAGAAATGAAAAACACCCACTAAAACCCCAATATAGTAACTTTTGCCTTTTGTAAGACGAACATAAAGTGAACAACAATTGAAGGAGCACCTTACAGGGACATGAAAGTTGTTTCAAGATGCTCTATTAGAAGCCTGGAGTAAATGTAAATACCTTGTTAAAAAAAAAAAAAAAAAAAAAAAAAAAAAAAAGTTTGTTTAGAAGGGGAAAAAAGCTGTCCAGGTGAAACAGCAGTGTAAAATATGCTATTAGGAGTAATAAAGGCACCCTTTAAAACGTGAACAATATGAAAAATGGGAAAAGTAGAAAAAAACTAAGTTCTGATAGCTGAAATTTATAACCACAGAGATGAATAAGAAAAGAATTTGAGGCATGGCTTCCTGAAGGCCTAAAACCTGATGATGGAACCCTTCAAAAAGCCTGGTGAGGCAGATCCCACAGGACACCTGTGGGGCTGGGGCGGAGGGAGGTGTGCAGGGGAGCATCGCAGGCAAGAGCAATGAATCTCTGCACAAGAGTTCACGACAGAGGTGGCACCTGTGCTGGGCTGAGTCTGAGGAACCATCCCATGCTGAAACCTCCGTATACATGTTTTTAAAACAAGTCAATAAAATTTACAGTTACAAATTGCCAGGCCCAGATGCTTTTACCCTAAAGGTCTCTGAAGATCTTAAAGAGTAAAACTGCTGAACTATTACTGGCAGGATGTAGTGTTTAAAGATATCTTAGTAGCAGAGGGGAAAGTGGCAGGCAATACCAGTCTTTAAAAGCCTGTAAAGAGCAGTGGCTGCATTGCAAGAAGCCTGATTTCTGCATCCAATACAGAAACAGGAGCTAGGGAAAGAAAGGGATGGAAAGACTTATGGATAGGGATGGTACAGTGGGAAGAGGTACATGAACTTTGCAGAAATTCCTACTGCAGTAAGAGCCAAGGTACATGCACAGATCTGTTTGGTTAGCATCACAAGCATGGATTTTTTATCAAGGCCCTTGACCAAATTTTCATATTAACTTGAAGCTTTATGTCACAGAAGAGTAATAAAACTGGTTAAAAGATAAGAAAAAATGGTGGGGACAAAAGCTTAAGTTTTAGTTATCCCAGGAAAACCTCTGTTGGGATTTGTTCTACTCAAGGTGTTCATAAATGATCAGAAAAAGAGACAAAAAAATGAAGCCAAGAAAACTACTAGGCTGACACAGAATTGCTTTGTTCTGACAAATCCAAAGCTGACTGCCAACACGTACAGAAAGATCCTGCAATCCTAGATGACTGGGCAATAAAATTACAGATTAAATTTAGTGGCAATAATGCAAATTAATGCATAGAGGGAGAAAATTGTTCTATTTCTGTATGTGGTAGGCTCTAACTGTGCTATTGCTATGCAAGGGAGAGATCATGAAGCCCTTCTGGATTGTCCTCTGGATACTGCATGAAGTCCAACAGCAAGAAGGGAAGTAAAGCAGTGGGGATTATAGAAGAGGCATAAAGAATAAGACAGAAAACATTATTATGCAGTTGTAGAAATCAGGTTTTTAGAAGGCCATCCAGAAACCTTGAATACCATGTATGTTTTTACACTCCCTCAAAAAAGATGTGCTAGAACTAGAAACACTGGTAGTCAGAAATCTTGAATGTTTTTTATAAATATGATGCATGGAACAACTAAATAAGTCTGCTCTCAACATCTAAATCTTGAGACCTTAGTCAATCTAGATTTGCTAGAAATGTTTCCCAGACAGTATATTCTGTCAGAATTGGCCAATGGTGTGAGTAAATAATATCATAGTCAATTGTTGCAACTGTTATTAAACAAATCGGAAATTTGGAGAAATTTGGTCTAATGGGGTTGATTATTTTTCCAGGCATTTTTAGCCAAAATACTTTTATTAGTTTTTGCATTTTTATCCAATATTTTACACCAAACAGTCATGAAGGATCTGCTGTGTGAAAGGTGATACATGATAGATAAATGGAGAGAACCAGCATAGCTGGCTTTGCATGAAGAGTTAACAATTTCTTAAGGATGAAAGGAAGGACTTGTTTTGAGAGATGTTTTAACCTACAGATTGTGGCATTTTTGCATTACTTCCTAATGGTCTAACGCTGTTTTCCTTGCTGTTTATTTCCACAAATACTGTCTTTCAACTCCTGCTACATCAGGCTCATGCCAAGTGACAACAATGATACTGCTCCCTGGAGAGTCACTGTTAGAGGGCCTAATCCCTTGTGTAACATCACAGTAAATGTCAAACTACTTCACTGACATCCAAGGATGTTCTCAGTGCTTTATATTCTCATGTAATTTCCATATCTTTCAGCACTGTACTGTGCAAAATTCTGACTTTTATATAAAACTAGAAATACAAAACAAGCAGCAGTCATTTTGCTATACAATGACAGACAAGCTAACTAAAATTAATTAAACTTAACTTTAATTAAAGTTTATATAAGCCAATAAAAATATAGGTTATGAAACATTGTTTAATATCATGATTTGTTTGATTTAATTTTATTGATTTGCATGGTATGATTTATAAGGAATCCAGTTCTGGCTTGGAATCTTATGATAAATCGCAGCAAGATGAAGCAAATTGGAAGGTAATACAACATTAAATAATTGAAAATGTTTTCCTTTCCATAAAAATAGGATGGAGAAATGCTAAAAAATGCTCTAAACTGTCTCTTTCATTATTCTGTTACGCATTTTTAATTAAAGTGGTAGTTTTTCAAGTACTTTACTGAATAGCATCTATTTGTTATAGAGCAATAAATGAATTTAGAAAAACAAGATATAGAAGCGAAGATTTTTCAAATGTACAATAAAAGGTCAGCTTATACTGCAAGTAAAAGTTAAGTAGACATGGTCTGTGGCATTTGGACAAAATATATACACCTAGAAATGTGAAGTGTCATTAATTTGCTAGGACTCAAACTGAAGCCATGCTGACACAGAAGAAAGAATTGCTATTCAGCAACCTCTAAGGGAGACCAAGCCCCAGTGGAAATGTCTCGAACCAGGTGGCCTTAGTGCAGGTACAATGCTTATAACCTCGCAGCTCAGCAAATCCTCATGGCAAAGAGGTTATTTTCTTTATGCAGTTTACGATCAGAGTATCTTAAATGTGTTTAAGGACTTATTTACCTCTTAAAGTAATGAGGTACCTGATTTTTACTAAATAGCACAGGTATTTTCATCATTCCAGTTCAGCTGCTGTTTATGTAGAGTGCATGAATTTGATTGTCTCTTTCTAGTGGTATCTCTCTGTGACATGACTTGCAGAGTCATGGCGAGATGGGGTTGACGTGGAAGTGCAACATGGGTAAGAATTCAGTGAGAAAACAGTTGGTTAGGTGACTGGGTATTGCTTTTCAGTTGAAAATGTATAGAATTTTAAAAGACTTGGGGTAAAAAGCTCTATATGACATTTCTTATTGCTGCCAAAATGAGGAAGAGGTGCTCAGTTTACCCTTTACATGAATCCTAAGAAAGAAAGTTTAAAAATTACTGAAGATGAAACACAAAATGGCAACTTAAGAGTTTCATTTTTACATATGCTTAAAAACAACTAGCTGTTAAACGTTTTCCTCATGAAACCAGATGTCTTTTTTTTGAACACTCTGTGTCTTCAGAGATAAAGAGTAGCAGCATATTTTTGGTTTGGATCACTTCTTGAAGACTAGAGATATCAGGAAAAAGTTATTTAAAAGGCTTTTTCAAAAGGCCTCAGCTTTGGCCCAGGTAAAGGCAGCACCACAAAAGAAACACTCCTAAAATCACTCTAAATGAAATAATGATGAAAGAAGGTGTTCAGATATATGTATCATTATTCACAGGTGCTTTAGACCCGAGCAGAAAGAGCTTGTGGCAGCAGAAGACAGTGGGGCCAATTCTGGTCTTGACAAAGTGCAGTTACCCTTCTCTGGGAACACTTTGGCCAGCTCTGCAGTGGGTTTACTGGCCCTGTTATGAGGCAAACAGTATATACAATGTTCTCTGAAGCAGCAGCAGGCCTAAACTCCCATGTCTCAGCTGTCAAATTGGTTGGTTGGGGCATTTTTAAGACATAGGAAATGTGCTTAGTTACTGTACATAGCCTTTTGTCCTTTGCCTGAGCTTCACAAGAAAGAACCAGCCTCCTTTTTGATGAAAACACCCCATGGTTGCTTAATTAAAGAAGATGACAAGCTAAAGCCTTAGAGAAAATACATCTTGGATATGTGTTCTCCTTCCAATTTGTACTCAAGGACAAGGCTGGCTTGAAACCTGCATTAGAGTACAGTCCTTTAGGTAAGTTGTTAACTGAAGCTTCCTACCAAAAGGGAAAAGGTGCTGTGACAGTACTACCTTTTGATATGTATTTACACATGTCAAGAAAGAGAGAAATGCATTTCATGAGGGGTACTTTAAGGAAAATGGGGTTTGGTATTTTGTAGCCTGTAAGACAGAAACATGCCAGGTAGTGTTATTACTGCTAGATACATGATAGTAAATCAAGCATTTTCATTAATGGATCAAAAGTGAAAAATACACCTTAGATTAAGACATTTTAAAAAATAATTTAAAATAATTTAAAAAAATAATTTAAATAATTTAAAAGTATTTTGTAACAATGGGAGAACGGTTCTAGTTTTTTCCTGTATGTGCCATGAGAAAAGTCTACAGCTTCTTGCTGAAATTCAAGGCATGATTACAAAACTCTTGACTTTTGTCCTCTTCTCAGCTTCTCAGGGAAAGGCCTGGCTTTAAAACAGTGAAAATCACCATGTTTTGTTGTTGGCTGCTAATGACAGTTTGGTGGCTGAGATTAGGCTGTCCGAAGATATCACCTCAGCTCAAGATCTGTACAAATCACTGAAAATTGTTTCCTTTTTTATTTTTTTTTCCCCCCATACACAGAATAGAAGTCTTTGTTTATATAAAATTTTATAGTGATTCCTATAGTGGAGGGTTGCAATCTGTAGTGAAACGTTTGTGCTTCAAAAATCCCCTCCCTCCTTAAAAGGCAGCTAGGGAAACTCTGTGAGCCTGCTTGCTCTGTGCAAAACTGAGGAACATCAGCTATATTAAACATTGCATTTTGTAAGTGTAACTCAAGGATGCAGGCAAGGGATATATCTGAAATTGCCTGAGAAAACTAGAGAGAGCACTAGAGTCAAACAAACAAACAAACAAAAGAATTGGATACAATAAATGGTTCAAACCTTCAGTTTTCTGTATAGAACCATCCTCGGAGATCTGTATCTCAGAATCACAGAATCGTCTAGGTTAGAAAAGACTTGAAGATCATCCAGTCCAACCATTAACCTAACACTGACAGTTCCCAGGTACACCAGATCCCTCAGCGCTATGTCGACTCTACTCTTAAAGACCTCCAGGGATGGGGGTGGATCTCAACCTACATCAAACACAAGTAACCCCAGTAAACAAGATTTTAAATTTTTTAGAGGTTTTAGATACCTTTAGGAATCTTTATAACAATAAAGTTTGTGTGTGGAAAGCCAAATTCTGTCCTCAGTAGTATGTCTCTGGTCCCTACTGCATCCAGTTCTTGCACATTTTTTCATATGCCCCCTTAGGGAGACTTCTAGTGCAGAAACTGCAAACACTAGTGAATTAGGAATATTTTCTTATTCTCCTGCTTGTTTAAAATATTCTCTCAGGCAGTTAATAACGTTTACTTGTTTTTGTTTTGATTATTAAAGTTTATAACATTTGAATACTTCAGAGAATGGGTAAAGCTCTTTTCTCAGTGCAGTGAAGAATAGAAACATAATAGCATAAATTAAATGAGATGTGGAAAGTTTTTCTGCTGTTTAGTGAATCTGTTCATTTGCAATGGCTGAATTAGTTCATTCTGCATGTTGATAGAATGTCTTATTCAGTCTTGGAAACCACATACAGTATATTTATTTTTCTGTATTAAAGGTGTCTCATGCAGTACACACCGTTAGTTTGAGTGGAAGATGGTGTTGTCAAAGGGAAAGACCTAGGGACAAATTCAGATTTTACTTTGGTTTATATATTTGTATACGTCTGTCTGTGGAATTACTCTGGATTTTTACTGTCATTCGTTAAGTCAGACTGCAGTGAACCTCTTTGCTGATTTCATACCAGCTTGTAAATACTTTACCTTGTTGAATGGTCTTACATACATAAACACTCCAGGTCACTATCTGGCCCATTGTGCCTGGGTCTTCTACTTTTATTTTGCATCAGATTGGACTCTTATGACTATATTCCTACCCAGGATCCTCTACAAATATACCTCTTCACATTCCCCTTATGTTTGATTGAGTCAGTCATTACCAAGGTATACAATATTTCTAGTTCTGGATCTTTGAAGGGTCTTTGAGAATTGTGATGTGTGAACCAATCTTAGAAAAAATCAAAATGGCTTCATTAAATAAATGAAATGTTTGACCTAGTTGTGTTATTATCCTATTTTTTTTAATATCTCTATATATCTCTCTGTAGATATCTCCTATATATAAATATAGTATATATTTCTATCTCTCTCCTAGTTATTTGATCCAGTTGGTGTTGTTATCTGTGTTCAGTGTGGACAGTTGTAGTTGAGGATATAGCAAGAAAGTATTTTGTAGTTTTCCTGATGTCCTTTGCTTTTTGCTTTATTTGTCCTTTGATGCTGGAAACTGTGTCAGGCCTTCTGACCTGCTGACACAAAATTTATTGACAGCCTGTCTAAAGGAAAGGGTGATGGATAACAAGAATAGGAGAAGGGGTAGGTTTGATGGATGGCTTGGATCTCAAAAGTCTGTGATCAGTCCAGCAATCCTCTTCGTCCATTACTCGCATTATTCAGAAATCAGGTTAGTCCTTTCCTTTTCTTGTAACTAATAAATCAGATGCCTTGGGACAAATGTGCATCCAGGCAGTGTGGTACACAGCCTGACAGAAGGTGGGACTGGGTCAGCAGGGCTGGGGCTATGCCATGGAAAAAGAAAGGTGTCCTTTTCAGGTTTTGGTCTCCAGCCTCATGCTTCCCATTATGTGCTTCTATAGCTGTCAGAAGCATTTTACACAGGCATTGAAGACAAATCATATGTGCCACAACTCTTTCTAGAGGGTGGATCTGATGGTTTGTGACAGTTCTAACAGGAACACTAATGAAATCCTTTTTTTAAAAAAAAAAGAATCGAATTTAACTTTAATTTGCTAGCTTAAATATCTAAAGCAACCACTCAGTAATTTAAAGAAAGCAGCATGAGGGAACAAAACCTCTGATTTCTGTTTTCCTGAGGGATCTCTCCTCACCAGGATGTATGACCTCTTGCTCCTTATTCACCTTTCTTTCCCACTGACTCTTGAATCACTTTTGTCTGTCGGTGTAACTTTACAGCAATACCTGGAATTAGTTCACATGGCTAGCCCCTGCGTTGGCCATACAGGGCCCTGGGAGAGAGCCAGGGGGTGCAGAGGAGCATCTCTGGCTGCCCAGGGGACTTCTAAATTGGCTGATGAGGCTCAGGGGCTGAGACCGAGCCCTGAGGTGCAGGCTGCCTGGTTTGGTTCAGCATTAGGTTTTACAGTGTAGTTTTCTTTCAGCTTCTCCTAGACACAGAACTGCTGGAAAGTTTCTTTTATCAGTATTCAGGCAAATCTGCTGTTTTATTTGCTGCACTGAGGTTTGCCTAAGAAGAAATTTCAGGAATTGGCACATTTTAATGCAGCTGGCAGATTTGCAATTTATGAATACGATTTGGATGTGGTGTAGCTTGCTTTGCATAAACACCAGCACATGCGTGCTTTTTTTTTTTTTTTTTCCTTTAAAGTGGTCACAGATTTATGAAAACTTCTTAATTTATCCTAACAGATTTTATGGAGTTGTGTTGTTTAATGCCTGATATGCAGTGGGATATTTATTTTTAAAATATTCCTAAATCATATTAGCTCACAGAGAAGAGAAAATAGGAGAAGATTCTCACACAAGCAAGAAAAAAAAATCATAAAATGTCTCTTTTCTTCTTGGTGCTTGGTGCAAGTTTTATAGCTATGCATATTTTGTAAGATTGTCTATAATTCAGATGTTGGTGACTGCCAGCTGTTCGGGACTGTGTGAGTGAATAAGATACAGCAATAAGTAACTCAGAGGAATATAAAGTCCCTGTTTCTTAGGAAGATACAAGTGTAGATCACAGACTTTTAATTGGTTTTCTTTTCCCTCCCTAAGTGGTTAATGGACATAAAAGTAAATCCAGGTATAGTGCTCAGCTGTGAACACCGAAATAAGTTCTCAATCACTGGCCAGAGTCATGTGCAAATGTAGCAGGTGAAGGGATTTGGCCAAGCACGGAAGTGGGAGATGTTGCTGTTTCCAAGAGGCACACTGGCAACCTGTGGGACGCCTAAGGCTACAACAGAGATGCTGGAAGCACTTCAGGGTAGGTAAATCCAGGTGGTGAAGAGTTGCAAGGATACTAATGTTGTGAATGTTAAGACCAGGAGCTGGAGAGCCGGGACTGCCCAGCTTTGCTGGGCTTGGTGACAGCACACACCTACCCTTCCCCTGCCCACCATGTCAAAAGGATCCGATCACTGAAGCAGCCTGAAAGCAAGCCAGCAGTGCTCGCTGACCAGCATGACTGACACTGAGTATGTAACTGAGGTGTACTGTGGCCTTTCTGGTGAGTGTGAGGGTACAAGGAGATGTTTGAGGTGGAAGGAATTTGCCTGGTCGTGGTCGAGGTCCCACCTAGAGCTCTGTGGTACTCGCTCTTGGTGAGGTGCACAAGGTCCTGAGGAGACACCTTGTGCTCTTGCCTTCCTGAGCTGCATGGTGAGCCTACAGGGGCTCATTAGTAGCGTTTCTACAGAACATCGGGCTCTTACCTGAAAACCAAATGTAGTGTTTGTGCAGAAGTTACAGAAATAAAACTTCCTGCCTTATCTTTATTGCATTTTAATTAAGCTAAAAATGTGGGCACGTCCATTGCCTGGGCATGGTTCTAATCTCTAAAAGCATAAAACAAATCAAAATACTACTTTGCAGAAGGCAAAACCAGGCTGGAAGGGGAAATGCAGAGGCAGGGGCAGAGATTGTGCAAGTTAGAGCCCTTTCTTTGACTGAAAAACTCAGATTCTCACCCAAGAAATTCCCTGTGCATCTCTCTGACCCTCCTGACAAATAACAGAGGGTGCTCTAAGCAGACCTATTAGCTCTTCCAAAACAAACAACACAGGGTGAATGCAATTCTTTTCACATTTCTTTTGTCAGAGCAAGAATTCCCCATCTAAGCACCCTGCCTCTGCACCTGAGCCTGTCCTTGCACTCAGTGACCCAAATGCTTGTGGCTGTGACCCCCCTGCTGATGGGGGTCCGAGCTCGAGGACCTCACTCCTGAAATAGCCTAACTCATTTGAGAGGTGTCACACTGCCAGGGAAGCGCCAGGGGCTGTACTGTGATCTTCAGTATTGCTTACAATAAATGATGGTAAAAATGTGCCACTGCTTGTACACAGAGGCTTCTATAATAAGATCCCAAAGTATTCCCTGGGGATCTAGTGTAGTAATCTGTGACCAAGGCCACTTGCACTTCTTTTCCTGGAATGTCCCTCAACACCTTGTTTGCCTGGATGCGATCAGCCACCCTGAGTCTCCTGTTACCAAAGCAATCTTGATGATGGGGCCACATGACACCCTGTTATCTTCTTCCCTTGGGATAATTATGAGCCCCTGAACCACAACAACCAGCAGGAAATATGAATAATGCTTCTTTCAATTTTCCCCCTTCCTCAGCCCCCCTCCATTGTCTGTGGTACCTATTCGCATCTCTGGGGAAGAGAACTAATTCAAAGGTGGGTGTGTGCAAAGGACAGGCTGGAGGATGCGGTGAGGCCAGCGTGGGGGTCTCTGGTCATGACAGTGCTGGCCACGCTAGAGGAAAATAGGAGAAACCCAGGCTTAAGAATCAAAGAGATATTTCACAGTGCTTCTTACAGCTGCGTGATAGAAATGTGATAGGAAAGGCAAGGATGTGCTCGACAGATGCAGCCTTTCTCCTAAACCTGTGTGAAGTTGTTGCTGAATCTGGGGAGTGCTTAGAGAATTCAAAGCACCATCCATCACATGAGAGCAAGAGCACAGGGCTCTGTGCCGAGCGGAGTGCTCCATGTGATAGCTGAGAATGGGCTGAGGTTTCTGTGATGCGAGATAGATATACAGGAATTCAGAGTTTACTGGTATACAGCTCTTCCCTGCTCTTTTCATAATTCCACCGGTGCTTTCTGTGTTCAGACTAAAATTCTTTCTCTCTCTTAAAAATGTAACAAAGTCATTGTTATTTCCATTCCTCCAAAGGCAGATAGATAATTTATGCAATGGTGAAAATATGTCTAAGTTAACAAGCTGACTTATCCTCTGCTGCTGTCTGCATTACACTGTGCTTGGGAGTGGAGGAGTGGGAGCAGTATCATTGCTCGGTTTGCTGTGAGCCCTTCTCAAATCAAAAGTCATGTCAGGAGTTGAACTTTGGCAATTATTTTTTTTTTCAGCCTCTTATATTTGGTGGTTCAAAATGAATCACCTTCTGCCACTGTGTCATTTATGACAATGGCACAAGATCGCAGAAAATCACTTTCTGCTATAAAAATGACCTAAGAAATTTATTAGAAAAAAGGAAACAGTATCAGCCCTACAGCTACTTTCTCTCTTTTCTTTCTCTGAACAAAAAAAAATTTTCATGGTGTTTTTCTCTGTCTCGCTTCACTTGACTTTCTTGTACAGGTTTAAAGAAACAGCCACACTCAGAATCTAGCTTGATTAGGGTAAATGTAGAAATCACACCTGTAAGCATAAATGGTCTTTCTGATGAGCCAGTCAAGGATTGTACTTATACCATCTAATTTTTTAGTCCTTCCTACCTACCTTTTTTTTTTTTAAACAGAAATTTTAGATGCCAGTAGCTGAAGCCTTTCTTAACTGGCCTCCCCAAATCCCCAGTGCCTTGGATGACCCTCAAGCCCTAAGACATAGTTGAAAATGGAGATGTCAAACACTAATATAACCTTTGAAATACACTTGCTGGCAGTAAGCCAACAGTTAACATTGATGTAAGTTTTGAAAGCTGTTATTCTGTTTGAATGGTTTTACTAATGGGCAAAATCATTTAAATGGAAAATGTGGAGGGAGTATTTTCCATCTCAAGGGTGGTTGGACACACGAACAGGATGCTAAAGAGCTGGTGGAGTCTCCGTTCCTGGAGATACTTAATCCTTGACTGGAGAAGGCCCTGAGCAAGCTGCTGTGCTGGTCCTTCTTCAGGCAGGAGAATTTCCAGGTGTCAGTTCCAGCCAAAGTTATTCTGTGGTTCTGTCAGATCTAAGAGACATAAGGTAAACAAGCTGTTAAAATTTTTTGTCTCCTTTATCCTCTTAGACTCGTCTATGTATTTCTAGAGCTAATAGATGACAAGACCAAAGCAAGACAAATCCTGTGGCAGTTCCACTGTAATTTAATGAGCTACTTCCAACCCACTGATGATAAGAGAGTATTTCTTGTTTCCAGTTTCAGTGTGAGGAGGAACAAAATAAATTATTACCATATTTGTGATTTGGAGAACACTGTTTTAGCAACCAAAGGGCAACAAAAGAGGTTGTTTATAGTCATCTTGCAAATCTGTTCTCCAAGGGTAGGCAAAAAGCTGCTGTCTGCAAATGATTTAACTGCTGTAGCTGGGCTGTGCATATAGTTGTTTTTGTGATCAAAATAGGTGCACGTATGTGCTGGCCACTCATCTCTTCTACTGTAGCAAAGCGAAAAGGCACCACACAGCCAGTCAGTACAGCCGAAACATTAAAGCATGTGGCCCTGCACCTTTGGGGATACTGTAATAATTAGTACAGCCCCTGGGTATGTTCAAGAACAGAAAATAAGACCAAATAGCAGTGTCGTGATGACATGATTGTTAGTATTTGCCTATAATCAGGGATTTTAGAAGTAGGTTTTTTCTTTTATAGTGTTGTATTGTCAAATCTAAAACCCCAGTCACTCTCCAGTGTGTTAAAGAGCACATTGTGGCTTCTGCTGTTTGCAAGAATGATTAGTTGAGGGTTGATAAACACTGATAGGCACTGTAGGAAAGATATAAATATTGAAATCTGTTGAGATGGTATAACTTAGCCTTCTGATAAGTTCACAAAATGAAAGCTTTTGCACACCAAAACCAGTTTACTGCATTGTGTATCATGTGATGACTGGTAAGAATAATCTTTCTCATACAGTACTCAGTGGAAAAATTTTCTGTGGGATGAATGGCTGAGATACTGCAAAGAGGTAGTCAGGGAGCTTTGCCACACATCCTGGGGAGTGGCTGGTGTGATGGCTCTTGTCTCTCCCAGGCTCTGCCAGTACCCTTGCTGCATGGCTCCATTGGCATTGGTGGTGACTTGGGTCATTTCTGCCACCCAGAGCTTAGATCTTCTAGTGTGAAACAGGATGGATAATATCCTATGCCCGTCTGTAAAGCATGCTGATATCTGGAAGACAAAAGAAACCCCATAGTAGTCAAACGAAGAAAATGTATGTGATCAATACGAGGTCATCAGTTGCTCTGAAGGCAAAACAAGCAATCTATGTTATTTTGCAGAAATACAGAAATCAGTTCAAACTGCACAGGTCTGCGGTTGAGGCTTCTTCATTGAGTGCTGTGTTTGACTGACAGGTGTAATTTAAAAGAAGAGAGGATGCTATAAAAATTTTTAAAGCTAACATAACTCTATCTCTGAGTATCTGAGTCCTTCTGCCTCACAAACTACATATAAAGATGTATGTCCTTAGGAGACAGTAAGTAAAGTAGTAGTGAGCTTTCTATCTTTCCAAACCATAAAATATGATGACAAAAAGAAGGGCTAGTCACATTATATTGTGATGGTGAGCTCCCCACCTCCACCTCAACCTGACCTGTATTTCCTGTAACCCTGATCCAGTGATACCAGCACTGGCAGCTGTAATGGATGGGTCTGGTCGTGATGGCTGCATCCAGCTCAAAGTGGGTTCAGGGGAGACAGATAACAACACAATAGACAAGGCGAATTTGAACAATGCACCCACCTAAACATAGTGCTGATCAATGTCTGACTCAAGCCAAATTTGGAAGAAACTGACAACTGTAGTCGGTATGTAAAAATTACTATAAATCAGTTGTCTTATTCCATAAACAGTGGACAGCTCAAGGCCCATTGAACTCTCCTGCACAGCAGCAGGCTGCATGCCAGGATCTCCCCTTGAGTAGGAACGCCTCTCAAGGTTGCTCCTCAAGGTCAAGAGAGTCCTTGCTGCAACAGATTCCTGGTGACTAACATTAATGCTAAACTTTGAAATCCTAAGTGTTGTAAAGGATTGACTGTGCACATACTATCTTTTAGATGTAAACCATTGACCAAGTCTGAGACTAAGTCTGGATCCAGCCACACCTAAACTCTCCTCTGAGAAGGAGTTTAGAACGCAAGGGGGTCCTTTGTGAACCTCATGACCCAATGCGAGGGTCTCCCCGACAGTTTTGTCTGACCCTGTCCTCTATGCAGTAAATAATAATGTGTACCTTGCCACTGAAGCTTGTTAAACCACTGTTGTAGTTACTATCAAACTTTGTTAAATGGCTAGTTTATATCGATAAACATATTACAAGTGAAGTGCATCACTCCATCCGTGACAAATGTCTTACAAATGGAAAATGGAGGACCACTTGATGCTGTGAAATATATACATCCTGTATACTAAACCTATAACATTAAATTTACCACTTGTTTGGTTGCTAATTTAATAAATCAGATGTAATCATTTTAGTTATCAGGAATACCTCAAATGTTTTAGTGTTTTCGTTGATGGATGTGGCGAATGATATTTTCAAAGGTTGGCTCATTAGCATTAAAGATGTTCTCACCTAGCATTTTTGGTTGAACTACTTGTTCAGTGCCTTACGATGGTGCGGTGCATCTGCCCCAGACAGCTTTATCACCCTAGTTTCTGAAGTAGGCAATAGGTGCTCATGTGGTTCAAAACAGAGCTCTCCAGGGAAAAGATATTATAATTTTCTGTATGAACAACCAAGTTCATTCATTCTCACAGGGCACCTGTTTATAATTGATTAATGTAGAAAATCCTCCCAACACTTTTGGACTACTATACAACTTGTTTGAAAGGGTCATTCCAAGGAATGGGATCACCCAAAGGTAAGCTCACCTTTCATAAACAGAACTGACAGCTGTTGGGCAATATTAGGCTAGTTTGTTATGAACCCCTAAAAGCCTGCTGTGGCTAACCTGTTACTCACCACCAGATGGTCTGTGTATGGTATAGTTCCCCCCTGATAAAAGATTAAGGAAGACCAATAGATTTCACCAATTGAATTTAATGAGGAGTGAAAAGAACTAGGTAGAGATTTGAAAGATGCTTGCCTGATTTTTTCCATTTTCAAAATGACCTTACATTTTTAATGACTGTAGATTAACACCAGTTATGAATCCCAAGTGTCTAATGCACATATAGACTGGATTCAGAAAACATTAAGGGATACCTAGGAAGAGTCATAGATTTTACAGAGTATAGTAACGATCTTGAAGACAAAAAGTTAATTATTTAAGAAAAAACAGAAATGTTGCTCTCATTCCCAAGGTTAAGGAAGATAAATCAGAAGTGGTTCCTATCCCCAATTGCTTTCTTTGGGATAAGGAACTTGAGATAGTTTTAATGATAAAACATAGAAGGACTTGGGACCTGCATCAACACTTATGAATTAAATGAATTCTGATTTATGCCGCAGTGATTCACAAGCGGAATTATACGTTTTATACCCAACTCCTGTTGGACGTCTTATGTCCTTAAGGGGAATTAATGGGGAATATTGAATTATTAATTTGGAAAGAGAGATGCATCTGTTGTGATGAAACACTACTTGTCAAACTCCACTGAACAAAATACTTTCAGAGGAGGAAGAGGTAGACGTGGGAGAGAAACCATCCATTGGTACACATCAGTACAGCTGTCTGAGGAGTTTCCCACAGCCAAGAAGGAGCTGAGACTCCAGCATTTCAGTCTTGGGCTCTCACTTACAAAGCTGTGATAGCTGCAAAATGTTGCTTACATCTTCTCACAATAAATGAGTGGTACCTTATAGAATAGTGAAGGAAATGAGCTGAGGTTTTGGAAGACCTGTTTGCTTGCAGCAACTTTTATCTTATTCTTCTCACCCCTTTCTATATTAGAGATTGACTCTGAAAATTTTCCTGCTTGGGGACAGTCACAAACCCACGTGTCTTTCAGACCAAGTCCTACAAAATGCTGAGTAACAGAACCAGTGGAGGCTAGAAAATGTTCACTTTGGCTTTGATGCCAACTGAAGCAGACAGGAGTTAACACACAGCTGTTCACGAGGAGCTCAATTTAAATGTGCTGATACCCAACAAAATGAGATGGAAGGATGCTCATTAGATCTGATGGCCTTAACACAAAACCCAGTAAAGCCAAATGAAGACAGAGGTGGTAGCTGAAAGGAAAATGGCCAAAAAGCAGCTTTAGCAACATTGGGAAGTGTGACTCAAACAATATTTTTTTCAAATTCAGATGAAAGATTCTTCAGAAGCCCAAAAAGATTTGCTCGGAACAAACAAATTTAACAAAAATAAATTATGTGGTTGTGAAAATGATAAACAGATTATAAGAAAGCTGGCAAGAGAAATAATAGAGTAATGCAATATGATTTGATCATATTTGACCAGAAAATGCTTGTGATCCCACCTTGTGGACTTTATCAAATTGTTAAAAGTAAAATATTTCAGGAAATGCTATAATTTGTAATAAAATGATGTATTCTATCTATAATTGGAGTAAAATGATGTATTACTTTGGGCAAATTTTGAAGAACGTGAATATCAATGGATAGGCCTGATCCTATCCACATCTGCTGAGGACTGAGTGTCCTGTCTCTAAACCATTAAGAGTTGTGTTTCTTGATGAGTTTGTTATGCAAAAGTTTCAGACCATTACAGTGCTGAAAAGTTGTGTTGTACAAAGTCTTGGAGCAGCTACAAAATATTCTTTGAAGTACCATAAAAATAGGGTGTTGTTACACAAAGTCTGATGCTTTCTCAAACTTCAATCAGAGCTGCTAGTTGTGCTGGGAGTGCTGTGAGGAGCAGTCACGCTGGGATGAAAGATGACTGAAACAGGACTCTGCTCCTGAAGGGATTTCTTCTGCTTGCCTCAAAGCCATAATGATCTGGAAATTTTTTTTTTTTCCTGTGATAGCTTTGGCTTATCTGTGCTGTGAGAGAGAGGGGATTTCTTTGGCAAGTCTCTCAGCCCTGTGCAGTTTGGGAAAGCATGAGGCTTTACTGATCTCCAGGTTGTGCACCCCGATTTCTGTTGCATGAAGTACCGGGTCTGAGGAGGAGGTGGATGGGAGAAGGCGTGGGGCCAGGTCCCACAGCATCCCAGGGCAGGTCAGTGCACTGCTACCACCTGCAAACATCATTTCCATGAGCTGTAGAGACAAGAGCTGTGCTTCTACCAGGCTGTGAGTTTTCAGTTACAGTATGTTAAATGTTTACTCATGCCCATTCATCTTCCCATCAAATGAGACACCTTTTCAAACTCACCAGGAGACGTTGTTGTACTTTATTAAGCGTTGTTTTCAGAGGTTGTCTGTGATCTAGTTTAAAGCACCACAAAGGCTCCTGTGTGGCACCGTTGCAGTTTCTGTGGGGCCGAGAGTGAGACCAGACATGTACCGCGGGGAAAGCGAAAATAGGATTTTTAGTTGGAAATAACTTGTGTGCTGCTGGGTTCAGTGATTAGGCAGGAAAAAAACCCTATGTTTGTTGCCACGTGCTGCAGAGATATAGCCAATATGATGATAAAGCAGTCAAATAGGCAATTTATTATTTTAAAATATGAAGGGCAAAGTTCAAATTCAAATTCATTGTGCAAAAATCAGAGATGCTTTTATCTAGAAAATAATCTGTTTCAGTCTGTACAAACTCAAAATGAGAAGAAATTTGCTACTCATTGAAGATGAGGCTCTGGGACAGTTAATATGGGCGAGTAGAACCTGAACTAGTTTAAAACCAGACTTTGATCAGTGTATGAAAGGGGATTGTAGGGTGTGTATTTATGCAATTACTAAAGACCAGGCTTGGTGCTCAAGGATGACTTTTAATCCAGTTTATGGGCTAGACCTCACCTGGGCAGGGAAGAAATTTTAGGAGAACTGCAGATATGTCAGAATTCAAAGGTGTCATCAGAGACCAAAGTGGGAAAGTCCATTTTGTGATAGCAGTGTTTCATCAAGCATTGGAAGCAAAGCGTTGTGAATTACACAGCATTAACAGCTGTACTTTGTCACGTAGATGAAATAACTTAGCAGCTTCTCTTCATCTTTACTAAATATGTTGGAAAACGTCAATCCAACACTGTGCTGCTGTTTGCATATTGGTTAAGGTTAACAGGAAAGCTGGAAGGCACTGGTGTTCTGGCTTGTCTCTATCCTGCTGTGTAGGGAAATTGCTCACTAACTGGGATTGTCATACTGAACAGTTTATTAATTTTTGGCTTGCAATTGCTATTGCTATTCACTTTGCAGAAATCTTTCAGCACGCTCATCACCTATCCACATGGCCTGTTCTGGTACTGACTGAGTTATCAACCAATTTTCAGGTTAACGGCTGGTATGTAGGAGCAGTTCTTGCTCAAACGCCCTCATGCTGCAGAAAGCCTGCAGGCCATGCTCACCCTGGCGCTATGGCAGGCTGGGACCTGGCAGCGGCAGCAGGTGGTGAGGGATCCTGACCTGTATTCATCAGCCCCTTCAGGGTTTGTCTCTGCTCCAAGGTCATTTTTTTCATCCAAGAAACAGGTTCAGACTCTTCCCCAAACAAATCTGGAGGCTTTTTTATTCAGAGATCTGTGTTACTTGGCCAATATACTCTCTATATATGTGTATAATATTATACATACACATTCAAAATATGGCAAGTGTCCAGTTGACCCCTCAGCACACTGTGTCTGACTGTGGCTGAGTGTGAAGAGTTCAAACTAGAACTTCACTTAATATAGATTTAACCAGTTTCTTATATAATGTTTTATACATGCTCCTACTGATTATCATCTTTTATCATTCTTTCTGGCTGGGTAATTCCTTTTTCCATATGGCTCCAGTCATTAGCAGCCCCATGTGTTCAGTCCATGCTATATACCCATTATGCATGCTTCCCAGTCTGTGCATCCTCCTCCATAAATACCACCTCTGCATCTATAGACCTTCATTAACATTATGGTGGACTATGATATCTTGTTCTTTAGTGTTTAAACTTTTTTTCTGTCTCTCAATTTCCTCACTACTGCAGTTACACAGCAATAATAGGTTTGGCATGGCATTTTTCACGACAATACTTAAGCACAAAGTGAATCTCAAGGAGACTTAGGTGATAAACTTAATTTTTTTGTATGTACTAAAACAATACATATGAAATGACAATTCTCAGCAATGGGATACTGAACTATAGAGCTTTCTAGTCTGGCCTAGGAGGATCGTTCTTACGTATCATCAACATGAAAAAGGATGCAGATGCCCAATCCCAAACTTGCATTCATGAAAATCGCATTTTAACTGTCTACCTAGACTGATCAAGATGAAGTGAATTGTTTGAACCATCCTTACACATAATCTTATATTACTCAAGAAAGACACTAAAACCTGTGTTTGTAGCTGGTGTAATAGATTGGATCAAAACCTTTTAGTGTACATTTTAGATTTCTTTTTTTTTGTCAGCTGCAGTTTACTCTTGACTCATCAGTGTCATAACTGAGGAAATGCTAATTCAGATTGTATTCCCAGTGCTCAATACTGTCCTGATTCTTTCTCATGGCTCCTTGCCTAAAGACCTGACATCATATATTTTATGTGAGGCCTTGAATGAATAATATAAAAAAATCCTAGGACAGGTACAGTTAAAAGATTAGGAAGCACTATAATTTTGCATAGGCAAAAGTACGTTATTGAGGCTGATGTATAATCATATTGGAAAGGACTCATTTTCTGCCAATTTAATGTAGTAATAGTAGATAATAATCCAGCTTAGATAGAGTTCTCAAGTAGAGCAGGAGGTTGTTTATTCTTTTGTGGCAGGTCATGTCATGCCCGAGCCCAGGTATATTACATAAATGTTGTTAGCATCAGACATATCTCAGAGAAGCAGCTAGATGATGAATCATCCAGTTGGAGAGGTCCCAAGCCACAGTTCATCTTTATTTACCTACATTTTTTACAGACATTTGGTGGTTTTGCCTCTGCAGAGAAAACTTTATTATGTGTAATCTGTCTTATTTTTTTCTTCTTTTTTTTTTTTTTAATACATTAACCAGAAAAAGACTGAGCAGAGATTGAAAGGGGCATGGCAAGCATGGCAAAATAGACATCTCCAAGATAGAAATTCTGTTCTACAGCCAGAGTTAGAAAAATAGCCTTAAAAAAAAAAAAAAGTAAATTTTATTATTTTAAAGCATGGATCTGCCTTTCTAGTTTGTGCTGTTTCCTTGTTGAGATCTAAAGAGACTTTTGGAGAGTAACTGAATTTGATAATTATAGGAAGCGGTATATACTGACCTAAATTTATAGCAGCGTTGCCTGGACAGTTTCATATAGGCATTGGGAAACACCCCATGTGACAAGGGATGTGATAAGTTGCCTATTAGCATGGAGCAGCAAATTAAGACAGAGAGAGACACTTTGTCCACAAAAAGTCATCATGAATTTATCAGTGGCAACAGGAGGTGGTATGTGCTCAGTAAGAGGAAGGTGCAGTTACGTTCACTTCCCCTGTGAATCAGGAGCAGCCTTGTGGTCCCCAGGGGACTGCTTGTGAAGTGAGATGCGATTCATTATGAATGAGAGCACTGCCATGACTTCTACATCTGCCTGACTTCCAGAATTCAAAATGACATCCCAGCATGAAAGTGTTCAAAAGCTGGATTGTAAAATTAACTGTTTCTGAGACAAAAGCCTTCATTGGACTGATATGGAGAAAAGCCTCTGAATTGTTAGGCAAGAGAACAAATCATAACTTAAGCTTTTCTTGTGGTGCTTAACCTAAATTTAAACAGACTGATTCATCTGAACTATGAAAGATTTGACACATAGCTGTGTATGATGCTGTTGCCTACATTTAAGAAAGATGCAAGAAGGAAGAAAATCCAGTTTTTCAAGGGTTGTGTCTCTTTTAGTGGGAACAAAATGATTTCTTCAGAAAATAACCAGCTGCTCTCTCCTTACCATTATACCTATCTTAGACTGTGATCTTGGGGTATCTTTTATGTTATTCCCTGCCACCTCTTTTCTGGAAACAACTAAAGATATAGGAAGTGGAGACATTTTCACCTGTTCAGGCATGCAAAGACAGAAACAGATTTAAACCAGAAAAAAAGTCAGTTGTGTGTCTGAGGACAAAATACCATCAAAGCAGAGGTATTGACTCCCTTGATCCTTATGGTATTTCCAGAATTAAAGTATCTCATAGTACAGCTCATGGGCTAAATCCTTCTTTCAGTACTACCACCATGAATGCAGAGCACCTCTTTGTAGATCTATTCTGAGAGCAGAATATATCCATTTAGGAACAATTTTAGTAAAACTGAAATAATATTTTTTCCATTTTTAGCTGACAGCACTTCTTTCCCTTAAGGTACAAATGAAGTCAAGAAAGCTTCTTGTTCTGAGCCCTCAAACTCCAGAAGATTAATATTAAGATGAAGCAATCATCATCTAAATCTGTAATTGAAAAAAACATTTGACGCTAGAATGCAGAAAGGCCAGTCTATTTTCTGCCTGTTGCTCAAACCCAGAGTAAAGACAGTTGGTATTAGGTAAGTGCACTAGTGATAACTGATTTAGATTGGGTCCTGAGCTGTGTATGAGATTGACAATGTGCAGGTAGTGATGAGTCAAGCAATTCTGCACAGAAAAATCTTGATAAAATCAAGCCCAACGACTAAGCCACAACTGCTCATGTCACTTTTGGAGCCAGATGTTCAATGACAGAGTTAAGTTCTTTATTCACTGTGGTGTGCAGACTCATCTCTGTCTTTAAATACGTGTTTTGATGCATTGAATGAAAACAAGTGCTTCACAGGCTGTGTTAGAGACAGTGCTAAGCTTATTCTATCTCAGAAATGACCTAGAAAAGAGGCTGTATCTGTCCCAGCACTCCTTATAGTTTTAGAAGATAATATGCTTTCTTCTGCTCTTTTACCATTTGGTGAGCCAATCAATATTCATTGATTAAGATGATTGATTTTACGTGCAGAAAAACTTAATGTACATCAGGATTTAAAGTTTGTTTTCTGCTTTTACTAAATGACAGATTATTTTCTATGGTCCAAACAGATTTACTTGTTGATGCAGTGACTGTTGCAGTATCCACTGTTTAGGTATTTATTTCTCAGAGTTAAACACAGAAACCAGTTTTAAGTAGCTGTAAGCTCTGGATAGTGCGTGAGAGAAACTAAACTCTTCAGCATGGGATCCAGAGCCATCAGGCTGAACTAGCCATAGTGAAACATGCAGCATAAGAGAAGGTCCTTGCCTTTCTCCTGGTCTTATGAGTCTTATGAATGATGAAACACAGTCTCCCATGTCCTGGATGAGTGATCAAAACATTGATTGTCTCCCTAAGTAGTGGCTTTTCTGAATGCTGTGGTCAGAGCTGTGTTTCATTCTGGGGTCATTAATGCTGGGCATGCAGAGGGAAGGTCTGACAAATCAACTCCTTAGGGAAAATAGGCACATTCCAGATTTTTGCATCTTGGACATCTCAGTCATGAGCTAAAGAGTACCAATTCAAAAAAAAAAAAAAAAAAAAAAAAAAGTCTTTCTAGGTTTTGTGGCTTGATTTCCAGAACTGTAGGGAGATATAAGTAATACTTGGTTATGTCTGTGCAATGCCATGCCGTGTAAGAGTGTGTCTCCAAGCTGTCCTCCTGTTCCTGCAGAGCCCTGCTGGCTTTACATGGGGGAAGAGGAGTACTCACATTTTTAAAGGCAGCTGGGAGGCTGCAGTGAATCACAGCATCTGACAGCTGGCCTGGTCATAGCCTTTCTGTCTAAAGCAGTTCAATTTTTAGTATAAACTGCACACACTTCTGCATACAGCACACATTTTTTAAATGCTGCTGAAAAATTGAGAGGTGGCACAGAAGAGACACAAAGACATTATTTGTAATGTCTGGCAACAAGAGACAAAAAGAACCCAATCTGTTGTACTGACTACTCTTAACTTGGTAGCAAAAGGCAGAAAAATAACGTACATTTATAGCAGAAACATAAACTAGACATTAGGAACAGATGAAAATTGTAAATTGGACATAAGGGAGGTGGGTTTGGGTGTTTGCAGAGATAGAGGGGGAGAAGAGGAAAATAATTTTACGTGTGTAGAGGAAATTAACCATCAGAACAAGCTATTACAGGCAACGGTGGTACCAGAGCCCTCCATCTCTTTGGATGACGATTCGATAACTCCCAAATTAACTGGATTAACCAAAAAAGGGTTATAGCTTGACCAAATGAAAGTTATTGTGCTCAATACACAGCTGGCACCTAATGCTTAGTCTCACAGAGGTCATCTTTGGTGATTTTATGGTCCTATCTGGCCTTAAATCCCTTAGCTATATTTACCCGTGAGAAGCTCTGCCCACCCATTACTCCCTTGGCAGAAGCAGCCCATTTCTTCTGCCAGCACAGTCTCTTCTCATGGTACAGTTTCTGCCACAAAGGCCCTGTGCCAGGATTTCTTCCAGTGAAAGCAAATGCAAAACAAAGCCGAATCTATCTGAGGTTGTGCAAAGAAAAAAAATGTAACTAGTCATGGGTTAAAGACTTGTCGCTGTGTATCAGTAATAGGTATTGCTGTACCTGAGTACAGATTTTGAAATTAAAGAAGGGGTACTACTTCCAAATATCTCTGAGGAATGTAGCCCTTGTTCTGCCTATAGAAAGATGGCACTGAAACTGTGATTGGACTGAACTCAGGTCCAAAGAGAGGAAGGAGAAAAGTGGAAGGGAATGCAGAAATTTCCAGCTTCCACCCTCACTTTCCTCTTATATTTTTGGATGTACAGGTCACAATTACCCTCCAGAGATGCTTCAGGGGTTTGGGGTTTTTACCATGTCCATTAGACAATCAGTAATTTTTCCTCTGCCCATTATAGCTCTATTACAACACTAAATATGGAAAATCTGGTGCCAACCAGTCAAATACCATCAGATCTTAAACACAAAGAAAACCTAGAGAAAGTCACCTTTTATTTTACTGCAACAAAAAACCCTCTGAGCTTGATCTATGGCCAGGGAGGTCAAAAGAAATATTCCTATTGTGTTTTGGAGCTAGGAGACAATTCAGTCTTCCAGTAAGGTCAGATTTTCTCCCACATCAGTAGGCATAACACAAATGAAGTTGGTATCAAAGATATTACAGAAGCTATAAGCAGAATAAATATTTTTCTTGCATGTAAGAGAGAAAATCAAATTGGTCACCTGGTGTTTCTATAAAAATTGTTTTATACATTAGAATGTGTCAGCCTTTATTATGTTTCTGAGTTGGTCTGTGCAAACCCTTAAGCTAAATATTGACTTTTTACATAAAGTATATGGTGATATACATAGGCGATGGGTCAACAGGCCAAGAAGGAATGCAGTCTGGGCCACAAATCAATGGTGACCTTCAGTTCTTCAGGGCATAGGATGAAGCCAGGCATTTTGCTCGTGTAGTTATTTGCCTTACAGTTTAGAGATGTATGGGATTTCACTATTTCTCAAAATGTGGTCATCCCATCTGAGTGTTGTTGATTCAGATCCTTTAATGTCCATTTTCCCAGACTGCTGGAATCAATGCATTTTAATATCAAGGAAAGAAAGATTAAGCCTATAGGTGAAAACTTCTTTTTTCCCCTTGTCAGCAATACGTATACTTCTAAGCAGCTAAATTTCTAGGATACATTTCTTCTCACATTCTAGGATGCTTCTCATATTCCCTTCCAGTCTCTGCTTGGAAAATAATGTCATCTTAACTTGTCTTCAGACAATCTTTATTCAGCTATAGGTATGTGTGCATACATACATGTGCATATATATTGTATGTATTTATATTTGTACAGAAAATTTCATAAACATCTAAAATAATATCTCATACTAAAAATCCTCACTGGGTATTTGCCTGATGTGCTATAACAATAGAAATTGTTAATGCAATAATTGGTTAATGCATTTATAGACAGTACCACTAAAGGCCAATTACAGACCTTCATTATGAGAAGAGCAACCTGAAGAATTTTTCTTTGATGTGTATTTGATTTAGACAGAACTACACAAAATGTGTATTATAAGTCTGTGGGAGTCAGAGCTCTTCACTAGAGTCTAGCTCAGCTTCTTTAATTCCTCATTACAACTTTCTCTTTTATCAACCCAAAAAGCCATGCCACTTCTTCCTTTCAGGCAGTGAGGAATTCGAGCAAAATTTGTCTCCGTTGTCCCTTTGCATTTTTGATGCTCAGGTGGAAAATCACCCTTTGCCATCATGCCTTTGACTTCATCCTACTTAAAAAAAATCTAAGGTAACGGCAAAAGTCAATTCAATTTGTTTTCCCCGTGCAGTAATGGGAGAATAATAAATGAATGGCTTTTTCACAAGACAAAATGTATCTTGAATGGTTTGGATTTTGTAACCTGATTTAGATTGGTATCATGCACACCACTTTCCAGAGCAGATTTAAGCACTTGCTCTCCCTGGAGCCGCAAACACTATTTTTTCCCCAGGGATCTGTCGAAAACAGAGAGGCTGAAGGAGAAAAGGCAAGACCCGATCCTTTTGCAGTAGCCATGGTGCACTGCAATCTCTCCTATGCAGAGGCCGTGGGTGTGGTGCACATACAGATGTAGGCTTCAGAGAGGAATAATTCCTCCTCTCCCAGGGACAGCTGGGAAGACAGAGGTACCTGATTGCTCAACAAGGTGGCTGAATATCCAGGTAGTTGCTACAGTTATCTGCACCCCTTCAAATAAATTGCTAGATTTTGGTATTACAGTCATATGCACAACATACGGCTGAGTAAACATCCAATGGACGAGAATCTGCTCCTCAACACCAATATCCCATAGCACAACATCTCTCGGAAGAAACTTCCCAGGCCATGGTGGTGCTGCTGATTTAGCAATAAATGGTGCTTGTCCTCACCCCTTGACTGCTGAAACCCCCCTGAGCCTGTGGCTGGCCTGGGGTGGTACTGGAGGGGCCAGGGTGGTGGGGGAGTGGCTGCCTGGGGTGTTTCTAGCTGGGCAGTTTGGGAGGCGCACATGTATCTCTGTGCATCCTGGAGCTCGTGCCAGTCTTGGATGTGGCAGGGAGGGTGAGGGTATGGCCACAGGAGTGTGTCGCCCTGGTCGCTGGGACCATCGCTGTAGAAGGAGGTCTGAGCCACTGTCATTAGTCTGGAGACTAACTACCAAGTGGTGAGGCTGAGAAGTCAGCCTGAAGCTAATGGTGAGATAAAAGCAGGTATTTCATTACCTCCTTGTCCCCAAAGACCCTCAATATTCAGGCTTTATGAATCTATTACTGCATTCCACTCAGAGATGGGGGAAAGTAATTTTTACTGATAGGGAAGTAATTAAGTGCCAGCCTTATTTTAATCAATGTGCTTAAGTAACTTTCTTACTCAAAATCATAATAACCATCTACATATGCAAACTAAGCATTGCTTCCATTTTCATGAAGAAGTTATAAGTTCAGAAAATGTTATTACAGTCTTTTTTCATAACCGTGTTTATTTTGAATCTGTTGTTGCTGTGTATCTCAGTAATTTTGATTCACCCAACTGTAAATACATGGAAATAATACCGCAATTGCAAAGTAAATTCACTGTGATTATCCTTCTTGATAATTAATTAAACTAAAGAATTTCTTAACATGGCTTATTATATAATTTTTAGGAGTGGGACTCATTATCTATATTTTAGTTAAACTGTGATAATTTTCAGTCAGTAGTTAACCTTCCAATTACATGATTTAGTTAAAATTATAACTATCAAAAAGTATACGTGGTATAATTAGAGCCATTCCAAAGTTCCTGCAAAGAGAGGGTAATAAATTATTCTCCATATCCACTTAGAAAGGTATAAGAAATAACGGGATCAATTTTCAGCAAGTGAGATTTAGGTTAAGCTTTAAAAGAACTTTGTAATACTGACCATAGTTAACAGTACAAATAACAAAGTCTCCATCGCTGGAGATGCCGGGTTAGACAGACAGTAGTAGTTTTGGTGTAGCACAGCTTCTCTTAAAGGATGACACCTCTAGAAAACCCTTTCACCCCATGTTCAGTGCATTTCTATTTTTGCATTGAATTTTCGGTATAGTTTTCATCTTTTGTACAGTTTTTTTAAAGTTGTTTTAGAAAAGTTCATTGTGTTTTTACTTTTAAGCATTTTCTCAAAACATGTATTTGCAACTAGCAACAGATTCTTGAGAACAGGTCAGGTGATGTTTTGGTTTCATTTATATGGAAGTTTTGACATTGTAAGTTTTCAGCAGTGTTCCTGCTTAGTGAAAAATATTTCCTAGAAATGTTATTTTAATGGAGAGATTTTCAGCTGATCTTTTATTTTCTTTACATCAGTGATGTGCAAAGAATATGCAGAGATTTCGCCCTCAATATAGTTTATGTTGTGTTTACTGAGGAACTTCCTATTGACACCAAAAGCTTCAGAGTGAGAGCATTTAAAGAAGAAAGTAGTGACCAAAATACATACACATTATTATTAAAGACACTTGTATGTTCAGAGCATCACTTTCCAGGTTGCTTATTGCTTATTTTCCCCAGGCAGTATTTTTCACAAGTAATAGATTGTCCTATCATTTCTTTTCTGTTCGCTTAAATGGGTATTACAGTGTTAAGGATGTAATTATAGAACAGAAGCAACAGGGAGAAAAAGGAAGATGAATTTCCACTTAGGTAAATTGTGATTCTTTGGCAGTTTTCTGAAAGATTTTCAGGTTTTGCATTATGTAAGTAATTCAGAAGAAAAGAGGACTTGATAAGCTTTCTTTTGTGCCGCGCTGACAATGCATCTATTCGCTGCAGTTACCAACATGTGCCAAAACTGGTTGCAATAAATAGTTGCCTTCTCATAAGGCAAAATGTAAGAATAGGATTGTATTAGTATGCAAAGTGCTTTCCAGTTATTCATTATAGACTTGCTGAGATTTGTGCCTCTCGAGATTCTTTTGTGTTTAGGCCAGAAGAAACTCAGATACTTAAAAGATATGCAAATTCTTTATGAAGTGGACTCAAAACACCAAATGACTTCTGAAATATCTTGTAGTATATTAGAAGCCTGTAAATATGGGATTATACTGCATCTATTACAGGACGTAATGTAGACTTCAAAAAAGCTTGTGTTCATGAAAAAAAATATTAAAAAAACCAGGATTTCAAAATACCTTCCTTATAAATAAACTATTTATGATTAAGTCTAGAATATTCCAGGGCTTGTACAGTGTACCAGCACATTAATTAAGACTGCTATAACCACACAGAAACATTCAAAGGCTCATAGGGACAGCTTTCCATATTGCTGGCAAACTACAAGAAAAGAACAATAAAAATAAATACTATGAGCTTTTGTAAATATGGTTAAAGCATAACTGGATATTTTCAAATAATAACAATTTTGATCCAAGGTTAAAAAAAAGGCCTAAACCTACAGAACTGTATTTATTCTTAGGTAACGTATACCATAGGATATATTTTCAGTGTAATTAGGACTGTTTCTAATTTGCAAGGCAGCCTCTCACTTGTTATTGGAGAGGGAAGGCTGAGAAGCAAGTTTTACTCCTTGATGTGGCTGGTGGAAAAATGGATTGATTAAAAAATTCCCCCACCTAAATTAGGCTAAGTCTTCTCTTCAATACTCAGCAGGGTCATGTTCAGTGATACTAAGCAGCGTCTTGTTGTAGTAATTTAGGATTCAGTGTAAAGAAGTACGTCCAGATCTGGCCCACTGCATCATTTGCCCTGTATTTGTTTTCTTTTTCACTGGGTTTTGCTGTGTTTCAGTGCTCCGAGTCCTATTTAACCTAATCGCACTTAAATTCTTTTTGATCCTGAAAGAGCCACAGCTACAAAGATACCAAAATAATGTTATTAGGAGTGTGTTTGTAAGGAAATGGGTGTAATTGCATTACTTGAGTGATATGAAACAAGACTACTCAAAGTAATATAGATTGCATTAGAGGAAACAGATCTCCCATGATCAATCTTCCCATATATTTTATTATTCTTTTTTTTCCACTGTGAGTACACAGGCAGGAAGAATCAAAACATGAGAGGCCAGGAAAATAACACCATTTGTTTGATTTTTCTGTACAAATAGTGGAGGTTTTCTCCCTTTGTTCCGCATGAGCCACTTGGGAAGCCACGGGGGGATGTGAGCAGCCGTGGCCACCTCGGTGGCTGTGGCAGGTACGTGAGTAAAGCAGTGAGTGATACTCTGGCACTCTCCTGCCAAAACCCTGCTGCTTTCAGATCAAACAGTGCTTCTCTATGACCATATGAACCCTGCCTCTGTTTCTTGATCATTTCACATTGGTGAATGGGGCTCAGAAGAAGAGCACAGCCGTGTCCCAGTGTGTCCTAATGTTTACGCTTCCCACAGAGACGTACTGCCTGTTTCTTCCAGGCTTATCACCAATGCTCCCCTGTCACTTTCCAAAAGACAAATTTATCTTTTCTTTTCGTTTCTGAGTTAACTGATTTTTTCCTTTTCCACTTTCACATCTGTCTTGCTCAGCTCACAGCAGCACAGCTCTGTCTGCGGGTTCTTCCTCGGTAAAGCCCTGCAAGAGCCATTTTTTCCCTAAACAACAGTTCACTGAATCTGGCAAACTGCTGTAGAGTGTTTCTGTTTATGAACTGACATTTGCCGCTCAGAAAATACTTCACTGTAAAATCTCCACCAGGCTATAGATACAATAGTCCTTTCGATTTTGTTTTAAAGCTCTCATCCCACTTCCAGGCTTTTGTCTGAGCAGGCTAGGGAAGAGAAAGAAAAATGACAAAGTTATCTTTGTTATTTATTTTTTTTTCCAGCAGAGAAAAATCTAACAAAGGCAAAAGAAACCCCGTTGAGACCATTTTCACAGCCATGTATCATTGTAGGATAATACATCCCTAGCTGGTGTAAATAAAGGAGGAAATTGTGAACTGATCTGTATGGCGTGGTTCCAATTTACAACAAAGCAGCTTCTGCAACATTAATGAAAATTATTTCTGAGAATGCTTACTTGCTATGAAAATTCATCCCATGCAAGATTAGTCTTTTATAAGACTAAGCCCTGCTAAACCAGCAACCAGAAGGCTTATCGCAGTTATATGGGACAGGCTTTTAAAGTTAGTGTTTAGTGTCTTACTTCAAATGCTGCACAGTGTGAAAAAGTAAAACTGTGACATCAGCTGAAGCAGACTATCTTCCCTGAGATGAGCTGAAAAACTTTAAAATTATGAGGATAATCTCAATTGACATGCAAATTATACAGCCTAAACAGGGAAAAAGCTACTCCTTCATTTACTCTTGGAAAATGCAATTCGGTCTGCTGTAACTGGTGCTTTCCAAGAGATAAATTTCTTTTAATGATTAATATCTTCGGCAGAAAATTATATCAGTAATATGTGTAGAGCACAAAGGAGGCCTAGAGTAATGTAATTCTGCTCAACTTTTTTTCTTTCATAAAAGAGAAGGGTAGATTATGCCATCTAGTTAAGCCTTTACATATACTAATGTGAAGCAGTATATTTGTATCTTCAGGTTTGTAAACCCTCAAGGTAGGGATTTGAATGAAAAAGTGACATTTTGGAATGGGGTGAAATTTTTAAATCCTGGCAAAGAGGAGATTCTGACATCTTAAAGCTGCATTTTGCCCTGAAAAACGTGCCAATATTGACAAAAGCCTAGAGGAAAGGCATTGATGGTTCCCTTTACTATATTTTTTTTCAAAGTACCGACTTTGACAGTCCTGAACTTTTAATACCACTGTAAAGGATTATAGAAAATTGCAGAAATTATATTAAGTAACATGACTAGTTCTAAACAAACTCCCCTGAAATGGTGCATAGATCTAGCTCAGCACTTATTCAGGGTGGAGCTTCTCCTGAATTCAGACAGATGACCTTAGGATTTTTTTATTGTTTTTAAATGAGCAAAAGGACTATTGCGTCAGACATGTGAGGCTGAAGGCCAGGTGCCTGAGGGATACTCTCTGTTTTATCCAAGTTAATTAGCTATAGTACATATTTGTCTATATATGTAGACACAAGCAGGTAGATACCCTTTGCCAATAATTTAACGCCATTAACACATTATGAGATAATAGGGCTTTATCACTTTCTTCCAGGTTATTGTTTTTTGCTTAATAATTAATTGTAGAAATGCAAATTCAAAAGAGGATGCACACCACATAATCATGTCTCCCATACATAAGAAACATCAAAGTAAAACTAAGCAATCCCATGTGCTCTAAAGAGACATTTATGTCTTGATATATGTGCTGGCTGAAGGGGACCCAGGTAACCAGGCAATTTGGCTGGCACTCAAGGAAACTGTCCCACTTCTCAGTCTCCCTCACTGGCTAGATTTTTTGTGCTATACAGAAAATAAATTAAAAAAAAAAAAGAATAAATTAAAATTTGTGTTGCTGTGAGTCACTCACTGCTTCATGAGACCTACAGGAACATAATGGGAGGCGACTTACCCACGTTCCCCTCCAGGAGGAGGGTTGGCAGAGTTGGGTTACCTCTGGTCTTGCCTGTGTTGGAATAACCACGAGCTCTTCCTCCTCATTCTGAACATGACTGGAAATGGAGACCACAATCTACAGCTAGTCTTGCAGGTGTTAGGCTTGTATTATCTTCCACTTCATGCCAAAATAAATTATTTGACTGGAAAAAAATACAGAGAAAAGATTAAGTTGAGGGATAGACAATTGATGCAGAGGAATGTTGCTCTTCAAGCATGTAATTTCAGACAACACTTACTTAACAAAATGATAGCAGCTATCGACACACAAAGGTTTTCAGTTGCCTGAGCTTACAGCAAGTACTTCTTTCTCTGATCTGAGATGTTTGGCACTTAGCTGCTATCCTCCAGCGAGAAGGTCCCTGGTCCCTGTCCTGCTTTGCCTTCCCCTCCCGGCTGAGCAGGGTTTCCCTGCGGGCCTGAGCTGCAGCAGGAGGTGAGCAGTTGGTGTCGGTGGCCCCATCACTGGTCCAACCTGCAGTTTGTTAATAGGGCTCCCAGCCACTGCTGACATCTGTGCCAATAGGTGTATTTCTGAAATCATTTAGCTGATGAAACATTTTGTACCTTGTTTAACAGAAGACCTGTCTTGCCTGTGGGGAAGGACTGGAGACTCATCAATATTTACCCAAAATTTGAACAGGCTCATAAGAAACTGAAGGTTTGCCCAATTTCATTTGTATAAAATTCTGTTAGTGTTTGCTACTAGATGCATTTTCTGAACACAGATTTCATGCATTTTTCACAGGGGCAGTGTCTGTTCTGCAAGAGGAGGGAAAGCACCGGACCAGTTGCTCCCAGAGCTCCTGTTGATCCAGTAGATCCCTCCAGTAGATGGGAGCCCAGGACCAGTTCTTCAGTTTCCAAGGAGTGACCACTATTTATTTGCTCTCCTTCAGCAAAGTTACTTCAGGTAAAAACTGCTGAGGTTCTGTCTTCCCCCTGAGTGGAAGACCCAAATGTTTGCAGCCACATGCCAAAGTGAGAGTGAAATGAGAAACTTGGGTCTCAAAGCATGTAAATGCCCAGGCAAGAACCCTGGCTGTCTTCTGAAGGGTCATTCCTGGGTGATGCAGCAAACAGGATTGCTGCAGGGCCACCAGAAAGGCTGGTGTGCTGTGTTTTTAGTCTCACTGAAAAACAGAAAAGAAAAAAAAAAAAATCTTCTCATCGTCTTTTGCTGTGCACGTCTCCTCATTTCACTAAAACCAGTGGCAGATGTGCAAATTAATATTGGATCAAAACCTTCACAACTGTTTAATTTTTAAGTTTTCTCTGTTCTTTCACTGAATGTTTTTTTCCCATTACGTATTCTAGATGAAGCACCTGTTACCGGGTACTGTAGTAATTATTTGGGATATAATGTATTTGATGTGGATTTCAGAGACAATTATGTGTTTAAGCACTGAACTTCAGAGAGAAACATTTTGCTCCTTGATGGTAGGGGAAGAAATGGGCTTTTATGTTTTTGTGCAGCATGGAGGGTCACAGCCTGGTCCTGATGCCAAGCTGAACGGCCACACTGCTGAGGTGTTTTTGAAAGGCTGAGGATGGGAATTCTTTCATCCTGGGCTGCAGCGGGGAGGCAGAGCTCCTCTGCAGCTCCTCCGCCACAGCATTGGAGTGCATCAGCTGTGCTCTGGGTACAACTGATGAGAGCCTGTGGGATCTGTCTCAGTTACTCCTCGATGCCTGTGATTTCGTTACTGTCTGTGAAATTAGCATCCACCTACTGTTATATACTGCCTTTTTAAAAGCCAACCTTTCAGGGTTAAGATGTGTATTTATTAGGAACAGCACTTGGCACAACAGGGTTTAGTTTGAATCACCACTGGCAGCTACCACAGTGTCACAGTGATAAAGACATCGCTGTTCTGTAAGACATAACAGCCAGTGAGTCTTTCTTTAATTCTGTGACTGGTCCACACAGCCCAGCAGAGTTGTATAGGAGTTTGCAGACTCCTTTCCCATTTACAGTCCCTCTGCAGCCAATGGGGTGATGCTTCTGCAGGGCCGTGCTGCACGGAGCAGAATTCAGCATGGATGAGGTGGAGATCACGTTTATGAAGGTATTCATGATTCTTGATATGCAGAGATTTGCAGTGTGGATAAGCAGATATTACAGTAAATGATCTCAGAGAAGAATCTTGGAAACTGCCAGGTTAAACCTAAAATACATGGGATTAAGTAAGTGTTTTGTAACACCTTTATACACGACTGGAGAGGTGACATGCTTTTAGGGACAGTCTCATTCTTTCAGGGCTGATGAGGTTTCTACCACTTCAAAACTGAAATAAAACTAAGATAGGAAGATCTCTAAAAAAAGGGCATCCTCATTACTTTGCATGCACATTTTTTGCTACATGCACAAAATTGCAGTGTAAATCCTTCCCCAGAGTGATTCTGATTTATACTGGTGGGCGAAAGAGGAGAATCAAGCCTGACACTGGGTTGCTGAGCTGCATTGCTTTCAATCCTTTCATCCAGAGAGTGCTTCAAAGTGCTTATAATAAAAAGCCAGCTCCCATTTCACAGATCACTGATCTGATTTACTACCTCAAGCATCGTGAAGAAACCTGTGATGACGATTGTAATGGTTGTGGCCCTTCTCTGCCATAGGCCTGGTTGTTCTCTTTCTTCTTATTTCCCCTCAAGGAGCTTTGGGAACTATTCTGCATTTTTAAAAAAATTGCTCTTGTAAACGTTAACATTATAGTGTCTTTAAACAATACTTAATTGCTAAAAACTAAGTCCAGGGGAGATGGCAAGAAGGTATACATCCACCTGACTGCTTCACGTCCATTTATTCCACTCTAACAAGGAATGGAGAAAGGACAGAGATCACTGTATCTTCATTTCTGCCTGTCTGATTGCAAAACTGTGATGTCTGCTAGCAGATATCTGCACAACACGTTACAGTAGTTCCATTTTTAGACAAGCAGAGCCTAATGAGCCAAGTGTGAGTTTAGAAAGCTAGTTGTTAAAGCTTATAAGTAATTGGCTAGATTTTTCTGCTCGTGCAATTTGTTCCAGCTCTATCAATTTTACATCATTTTCAGCACACCAAATGAAGTATAGAGCTGTAATTCCCCTGAATCTTTAGCACAAAAGTCTGTATGAAGCATGGAAATTCTGGACAAAAAGATTTACCACTGGGAAAAAGGCACAGAGTTAAGAAAGTGAGACATTGCAACAGAATATTGTGTTTGCACCTTCAGCAACAGACAACCAGGAATAAGCTTTGTCTGTGTAGAGGAAGGGTATGTTCATATTTTTACCTGGCTCATGTGACCAGTTGTTAGTCAGTGTATGTCTTCTTCATCTGCAAATTTTGCTCCTTTTGTGCATTAGGCTTTTCTGAAAAGTGGAATCTCCTTCAACCTCTCAGATTGAATTGCAAAATATGGCAGTACAGTCATGTTGACTGGAATGACCTCTGCTTTGAAAGGGAAAGAGGTAATTGGGTTTCCAAATTCAAAGCTGCGTCTGACATCAATCAGTTGTCAAATTTCATTAACTCTCACACCCTGGGTTCCAGGAAGATTGACTGTACATGCCTTTATGGTTGGGAAAGCACTGAAACTCTGACAAGCCTTGATAATCAAAGTTGCTTGAGAGAATGTCTTCAATAAATGCTGCCTCACTTTTCAGTATGTCACAGATTTCTTCTAGTAAAAGCTATTATCCCAAGCTACAAATATGTACATATATAAAATAAATATATATATATATGGAGAGATATAGATCACTCTCTAGTCACATTTATATATATATATATATATACACACATATATATATATATATACATACATGTGTGTATATATACCTAAAAAAAAATCCTTATATGTTCAAAGTCCCCCTTAAAGGGAAGCCTCCTGTGACTTGCCAGAGGAATGGACCCACCACACTGATTCTATCGTGAGGCAACAATGTTCAGATGCTCCTGCTTTAGCAAACAGAGGAGTCAGAGGCATGGATGTGTTAAAAACATGCTAAACATACTCCTTGAGTCTAAAGGCAAGCATTGCAGGTGGGTAGACATTCACAACAACAGTTACTGCCATATCAATGAGGAAATTCTTCCACCTTTAACTCTTTAACCTCTGTAAGGGATGTAATTGAAGTGAATACATAAATTACTCCAAAGTGGTAGCATTTCCTTCTTGTTATATTGCTTTGTTTAAAGTGACTGCTTAAACCAAAATCCTAGAGATGTTTTGCACTGGGGTGAGAAATGGTCTTGAGTAGATTTGTCCATAGTGAAAAGAGCAGTAATGGTGACTCTAATGTGACATTTGCTACTGTGTCTTTCTAAGCTGTGCTGAACACTGCCAGGCATCTATTACAATGAAGTGGGTTGCTAGGTCTTCTCTGATATACCAGATTTAAGGATGAGCCTGCTCCTAATGTTAACATAGCAAGGTCTTTTATCAATAAGAAAGTCTTTATTGGGTTCCTTGGTACTTATTCTTTCAATATCGCTCCTATTTCTATGACAGATGCAAGGCTCTTTACATACTGTAGAAAGTGAAATGTATTTTTTAAACACACACCTTGTTTCACCTGAAATTATAGAGTGATATATCTTGGGCCAGGAATAAAAATAATTCAGGTTTTAGGCATGAGAACATTAATACCAGCTTCGGAATCTGAATGAAATTCTATGTTTCTAACAGTGTAAGCAATCTGTTGTCATGAACCTGAAAATTTCTTTATCTTCTGAAGCAGATAATCACAGAATCATAGACTGGTTTGGGTTAGATGATCTAGTTCCACCCCTCCCTGCCCCGGGCAGGGACACCTTCCACTAGCCCAGGTTGCCCAAAGCCCCGTCCAGCCTGGCCTTGGACACTGCCAGGGAGGGGGCAGCCACAGCTGCTCTGGGAAACCTCTGCCAGTGGAAACAGGAAAGCCTGTCCTCACAGGGGGTGCTCCAACCCCCCGATCATCTTTGTGGCTTCCTCTGGACCGCTCAAGCAGGTCCATGTCCTTCTTCTGTTGGTGCCCCCAGAGCTGGACACAGCACTGCAGGGGGGTCTCACGAGAGCAGAGTAAAGGGGGAGAATCACCTCTGTCGACCTGCTGCCCACACTGCTCTTGATGCAGCCCAGGACATGGTTGGCTTTTTGGGCTGCATATGCACATTGCTGGCTCATAGTCAGAACAAAAATTTAGTAACAGGTAAATATTATCAAATAAAATGAATGACAGGAAGTTTTCAGTTTCCTACTGCCTCAGTGCTGCTATCCAAATACTGATAGATCTCTGTTCTTGGAAAAGTGATGGGCTCCAGCAAGAGATTTCACCACTGATGCTGGACCAACTATGGTCATCAAAGAGCTGCTAAAGTTTTGGGTGTGAAAATCAGGTGAGCAGAAAACATGTCTTTTAATTTCCTAAAACAAGAATTACCCAATTAAGGAACCTTAGTCCTCATTCACTATCCTTGCATAATTTGTTGGGGATCAAAAATTATAGTATACCTTTGTGGACTTAGTAGCCTTCAAAAATTCACATTAGAAGGAAATGCACTGACTCCCAGCTTTGTGTCATGTGTTAAATAAGATCACTAGATCTTTGGTAAATATCCACCTTTCTTTAGTTGTTATTAATATCTTATCTTCATGTACTGATATCGAGTATTAATTTAATTGACTATTATACCAACCATGGTGGATGCACGCTCATGCTCCTTCACCTCCCTAGCTTCCCCAGGAAGCTAAAGTCAACCAGCCTTTCGCAGATCAGCTTAACATAAGTAGCTGGTTGGAACAGTAGATCTGTAATTTTTATGTGCTCCATTTATGTCACCAAAAATCTTAGAAACTCAGTTGTATACATTGTATACTTAGTTGTATAGATGTCAGCAGCCCAGAACTCATTTTAGATAACAGCTATTTATGGCAATGACCGCCTTTTTTTCACTCCTGTCATCCATTCACCAAAAATTGTGATTCCATTTTTGACGTCCTGGTTGTTACTTACAGAAATATTTTGAAGGTTTGTGTAAGCTAAAGTACATTTGAAACAATCAATCCAGTTAAAAACATGGCAAGTAGTATTTTTTTAGTAACTGCTGTACTGCATTACCTTTCTTCTTTAGCCTTTTAAATCCCAAGATCTTCTTACAAGAAAAAATTCATAACTCAAAATAGATTCATGATTAAGATATTCATTATAAATTCCATACACATTGGTTGTTTTCAATGATTTTTTCCCACTTATTCCTCAGGCAGTAACAGTAAATTAATGTGTTTGTGACATTTCTGCAATTCTAACTTTGAATGAGACTCATACCATATATTGCATTATAAATACTGACTTACATTAAGTCCCATGTGTGCCTCTCATGTAGAAATGAAATAGACAGTATAGTCATTATTCAACTTAATTTGCAATATTTATTACCCTTGGTGTATATGAATGTATTCGTTACATTCACAATAAATGACCTCTGGGTTTCAGAGATATGTATTATGTTAGGAGAAACTTGCGAGGAGTAAATAATACCCTTCCCTTTCTCTCTGTGAAGCTTCTATTTCTACAGTGCTGCTATTGTGTCCTGTTTCTAAATTTAATTTATGCTAAGCTAAAGGAGATCTCGCTTGTGCTACAGTGTAAAGCAAGGGTATTTGTGTAAATGTAGTGAAAAAAATACAATCATGTGACTTGCCCTAGTGACATTCAGAGAAAAATCCCTATAAGGACCAGATATAGAGTAAATGTGACATAATCTTGGGTAGTATAAAAGATGACTTGTCCTTAGGATAAGGAAGAAGAAACAGAGTTCATTATCACCCCCAGCCATGTGATTAGTCTATACTGTTGACTTGTACTCAGAACAAAGGCATTCTGCATAAGCATGACCATACATCAGACTATCAGGTTCTTTATCATCAAGGATTGGAAGCCACTGGAAAAGCAGAAGAAGTTGTAGAGTGAGTTACACACTTAAAAAATTAAGCAACTTTCCTAGTGTTTTCCTGTTATTGAAAGCTGCGTACTTGTAGTGGTCAGAGCTAAAATATCTTACCATAAGCAGGGACACCTTCCACTAGCCCAGGTTGCCCAAAGCCCCGTCTAACCTGGCCTTGGACACTGCCAGGGAGGGGGCAGCCACAGCTGCTCTGGGAAACCTGTGCCAGGGCCTCACCACCCTCACAGGAAAGAATTTCTTCCTTAGATCTAATCTAAATCTTTCCTCTGTCAGTTTAAAACCTTTACCCTTTGTCCTATCCCTACACCCCCTGACAAAGAGAGTCCCTCCCCACCTTCTCTGTAGCTCCTTGAAGTACTGGAAGGCCGCTATAAGGTCTCCCTGGAGCCTTCTCATCTCCAGGCTGAACACCCCCAACTCTCTCAGCTTGTCTTCACAGGGGGGGTGCTCCAGCCCCCTCAGTGTCTTCATGGCCTCCTCTGGACCTACTCTAACATGTCCATGTCCTTCTTCTGTTCCGTCCCCCAGAGCTGGACACAGCACTGCAAGGGGGTTCTCACGAGAGGGGAGCAGGGGGGAGAATCCCCTCCCTTGCCCTGGTCACACTGCTCTTGATGCAGCCCAGGACACAGTTGGCTTTATGGGCTGCAAGTGCACATATGGCTGGCTCATAGTTTTCCATCTACTAATACCCCCAAATCCTTCTCTGTAGGTCTGCTCTCAATCCAGGTGTATAATATCAATCCAGGTGTTCAAAATATCAGATGATTAGATGTTGTGGTTTAAACCTGGCTAGCAGCCGAACACCATACAGCTGATCACTCACCTCCCCCCCAACAGGGAATGTGTGAGAAAATTGGAGGGGTAAAGGTATGGAGACTCATGGGTTGAGATAAAAATTCAAATAATAATTATAATACTACCATTAATAATAGGAAATACAATTGTGTAATGCAGAATGTGATTGCTTACCACCTGCCTACTGATGCCCAGCCCCTTCCTGGCTAGTGATCCTTGAGAAGCAAGAATCCCAAAACCACAATCCTGGAAGAGGACAAGAGCTGCCCTATCAACCCTCATCTATATACTGAGCATGACATTATATGATATGGAATATTCCATTGGGTCCATTCCTCTGGCTCTGTTCCATCGCAGGTTCTTCTATAACCTGCATACAGCAGGACATGGGAAGTTGAAAAGTCCTTGATTTCTTAGCAACAACTAAAAGCATCAGTGTATTATCAGCATTATTCTCATAATAAATCCCATACTGCATCCAAACCAGCACTATTCTAGCTAATAAGAAAAAGAAAAAAAAAACCACAAACAAAACAAGCGCTTTGCTAGCCAGCACCAGGACAGTATTACCCTTTATTCTGTACCATTTACATTATGCTTGGGTTCCATGTTTTCCAGTACATTCTAATTTATCATCATCACTTTTCCTGTTTTCGATATATAGACACAGTTATTATTCTCTTAGTTTAGGGACCATCTCTCCAAAATGGGTAGTGAGGCCATCCATAACTTTGGGTTCCATCTGTCATGACAGTCTTTCAAGGCAGGAGGGATGGAGTTCTCTCAGTTGGCGGAGGGGTTGTCACTGGGCACAGGAGGAGGATGGTGTGTAGTCTCAGTTGTATGCTATATTTGGAACTTATAGCTGGTGCATCTGGTGTGGTCCAGGCTCATGGTCTGCGGGTCGAAGATGTCTGTCACAAGGAAGTTACTGGGCACCAGTTGCCAAAACCAGTCCTGACTTAATCAAATTTCCTTTTTCATTAACCTCGGCGAGTCTTAATAGGATGCCATTAGTATAATATCTAAATGTCTTCTTTCCACCTCTTAATAACACTCTAGTGCTGGTTCTGCAACTACATCTCATGGCAAATTATTGCATTCCTAACTAACCTGGATACGCAATGGGAAACCTTTAATCATGTGCACTGTAGTTGCAATGCATCTGCCCTTAATTGTCATTACTGTGTACTAAAGTACAATCAAGGTACTTTAAATATCCTTTCTCCTTTTTTGAAATGCCTGCCTGCATGTGTATTTTCTCTGAATTATCCATGCTAATTTTACTCACATTTCTCTGGAGTAAGCTTAAATTTTATACTTTTCCTTACCCCTTAAAACTCCTTCCTTTTAAAACCTCTTTTTCCTCATTTTTTTTCCTGGACACTTCACTCTGGTTTTACAGTGGATTATGCAATGTATCTGGCTCAAAAAAAGTAAGTATTATTCAGAAAGCTCATGCTTGTGTCTAGCCTGTCAGACAAAATGTAATGACATCCCCAGATGCTTGTTGCTGGAGACTTGGCAAAGCTCCCTTCTTGCCGGGCACTCTGCATTTGTACAGACCTCATCTTCCCCTTGATTCCCTTGCTCTTGTTGGTGGCTCGTAGGAAAAGTGTTGAATCCTGCTATGGAATACTGTAGTCTTCCTGGGTAAGAATATATTGTGCAAGAAAAGCACAAGAAATCATCCCCATATCTCATTGTTTTCTTAACCACAATCTCAAACTTTCTTTTTTTGTTAGATGGTTTTGATATGTAGCAATTTTTATTCCTTGTTCTGGAGATATTTACAGCTTCACATATTTTAGGTATTTAAGATGCAGAAATCTAGATAATCTAGTGTTGAAAAAGGAAGCTTTCTTAAACCAAGATGGTTTTGCCTATAAATTTTAAAATTTAAATATGCCGTGGGTTTTTGCTCTCTTTAAGGAGTTTAAGTTGAATTTATTCATAATGTTTTTTTCTTATGCCCAGTAAAGACAACTCTCTAGGATGTGAAAAAAGACTTGGTAATGCAAGCTGAATAAATTATTTATTTATTTTGCCCTGTGGAGCCTGCCTGAGCACTTGCTGACTGATCAGTCTTTCACCAAGGTTATACAACTACAGAATGATCAGCTGTTTGTAATTAGTAGTTTCCAGTTAAAGTACTGCTTTCTCATAATTTAGAAGTCAATTGTGACGTCATTAAAGGTGTGTCTTCCAAATGCTTTGGACTACTGTGAAAAAAATCTCATGTTTCAGAATACTCCTGCTCGTCACAAGTGGCTGAGAGCAATTGTTGTCCAAAAAACTACAGCATAGGACATGAGCAAAAGGGCTTGGTACAATCAGCACGGAATTCTCTGAAAAACCCTCTTCCCTTTGAAAGGGGTTGGCTGGCAGATTTTGGAGGAGAAGTTTCAGAGAGGTGATTATGGAGAATGCCTGTGATGTCATGCCATTTGCCAGGGCATTAATTTCCACACCAGTGACTTCTGCCTATGTGGCATGTTAGTCTTGGTTTATATTAACAAGAAGAAGGTTAAAATTTAAGAATGTATTAACTTTAGAAGTGATATGTAAACATGCTGTATAATCATCACTGATGTTGCCTTTCCAAATATTGGACATTACTCTTAATCCCTTATTTGCTGTATTATATACTGTATTATTTTTACTATAAAAAAATTCCAAGCATGATATGATGACAAGGAAACTATTAGTATATGTCAAAAAATCTGTGATTATTCATCCATGAAATAAAACACTTTTTTGGCTGCCATAATTGATTTCCATTTTGAAGTGCATAATTTTATATGAAATATATCCCTGGAAAATACACAAGTGAATAATGGAGTGGTTTATGGTCAATATTATTTTTGTATTTAAATACTCTTTTATAACTTCCATGTAAGCATTTTTCAAAAAAATGTGAAACATTATTAGCCGTATTTAAAAACAATAATGTTTCAAAAAGTGCCCACGATAAACTGGTAAGGAGCTCACAGATCCTAATTTAATTCTTATTTCTGTTTTCATAGTGATTTGCCACAATAAACATATACCTGGAGCCTATTCTATCCTATTTTTCAGACATTATACAAACAGGAAAAAGGCATCCTTGTTCTGATCTTAAATGAGCAAACCTCAGAAACATAGAGATTAATAATGAAAGAGCTTTATGGTAGCACATAAAGTAATTTAGACTGACATTTTAATAGATATGACAACAGATCCATATACTTACAGGTTGGTTGGTTGTTGTTTTTTTTTCTTTTTCTGCTTTGATCAATGCTAGAAATGAAGCTAAAAGATTTTTCAGTGAGATGTGTTGAAGCTGTAAATATGAACAAGTTTTGTCTGGTAGGGTGTTTTTGTTAAAGTTTTTAGACTCAGTGCATGTTTGACTTGAGCAGTATCCCCAGATGTAGCTGTTCTGGCTCTAGCAAGATAATAATCCTGTACAAAGAACATAAATTTTGAGATCCAAAGACAGTAAAGGAGAGAAAAGTAATCTTTTGATTTTGTTTGCAGGGAGCTAAAATCCAAAATTACTTCCAGTCCAGACTATCTACAGTTTTATATAATAAAATAAAAGGAAGCAATATAAAATAAAAGCCCCACTAAATAAAAATTGTCTTCTGCTTTCGGTAATATGGATGCCTCTTGTGGCAGTGGAAAGCTTCAAATCTGACTTTGCATCTTGTTGATTCTTTAGGAAAGGAACTGGTAGGCCTGGCCCAAATGCATTTTTCAGAAAGAAACAGACCTGAATATGCCATAATTACTTAAACAAACACACTGGGAGACACTGAAAGCGGCAGCACTGATGTAAAAGAGACCCCACAAGAAAGGTCAACTTCTCCATGAGGACTGTGGTCTCACGTCCATCATCATGTAAAACATTTTATAAAGCTCGTCTAGTAAAACTCTCAAGTGTCTAGGTGCAGAAGACATGTCAACACTGAGCTAGACACAAATGTTTTGTTTTCTATTTGTTTTATCCCCTGTTGTGTGTGACCTGCTACCCTCGGAGGCTCTTCTCTCTCTTGGGAAAGCAACTTCTGCAGAGGTAAGTAAACTAGGAACACACATAAGTAAAAACTTCTTGTGCCATTGATGCAATTTCTGATGGAAGATATTGCAAAATACATAAATATGTCTGCTGCCTCCAGCCTAAAATTGCAGCACACAGGATGTTGTACTCCAGGCATATTAGAGAGCAGTCTAAATCAGAAATGCATGGCACCGTGTACTATAAAAGGAATAATTCAGCCTGTTTTGTCATATCTTCAATTAGAGTAAGTGATATATGTTTACATTACCTAGAAAACTATGGAAAAAAGGTGTTTAGTGCGGGGAAAATCCAGAGACAACTTTTATGCATCGTTGATTGCATAAAGTTACTGATACACACCTTTCCAAGTTAGGCGTTTTGAAGTTAGGATTTCCAAGTTAGGACTCCATCCACAGAAGTCAGTGATATCAGTAAGAGCTATTACACCTTAGAAAAATTAAACTGTTAATTCACTGAGATCTGACTAAACAAGATAATGACTCAGAGGGGAGAGACGGAAAAGATCCAAAGAGTCCTATGATAAAACTCTAAATTTAAATCACACTCACATTAATCAGAATTTTGCTGTCTATTTTTATCTGGCAATGAAAGACTTACAGCCCAAGGGTATGAAAGGGCAACTATCAATTATGGGGACAGAATTCAGAAGGTGCAGTCCTGTTTGTGCTTACTAATAGGGCAAAGATTTTGGTAAAGAGGGTTACTAATTAAATGATGTACAAAGGAGGTTGGCTTGAGAACTAACAGAGAATTTGGATTTAAGATTTTGAGATTATTTTAAAATAAACATTAATAAGCTGTAAGACAAGAGAGGATGTGAAGAGCAAGTTTCTGAATTAAATACAAAATAGGAAAAAAGTATCACTCCTGGAAGAAATATGTTAGGATACACTTCATAAATCCTGATGTTTTTCAGCAGAAAAGAAAATCTCTGTCTCACAGAAATTCATGCTGCAGAAGATAATTTTATTCAATTCATAAATCCTTATACCAAATATTTTTGCTTTCCCAATTATCCAGATATTCATTTCCCAGGAGATAATGAAGTATGTGGAAAATGTTTCAACTGATCTTATTTTAACATTTCACTATCCATGTGACAAAATGCCATACATAAAATCTTATATCAGGTTTTTATTGGTGTAAAAAAAATAATTTCTCAAAACATTATGCATGCTCATGGATGAGAGTCTAAAATCAAAAACCATAAAATGTGTTATTGGAGGTTGTGTTTTTCATAAATGCAGGTGCTCTCTCCTCCCATAATGTCACTGCCAAAACAAAGTGAGATTAGAAAACCTGGGGGAGGAAGGAGCTTATTTACTTTATAAATTATATAAAAACAAGTCATATATTTATTGCCTGATAGAAATGTTTTTTAACATCTGATATTTACGAAGAACTAAAAACATCCTTTCTGTCTAAGCCACACAGCACCTTACTGGAATGAATCTATAGGCTTGTCTGCCTCTGACTGTTAGACTGGATTCTTTGCTTTTAATTCAAAATACGGATATTGTAATTATCCGAGGAGACTGTAAAGGTGTGTAGGTACATTATTGTTGAGTTTTTGCTCTGAAGCAGTTATGCAGCATAACTGAAAAAGCAGCAGAGCAAAACCCTATAATTCTAAATAGTTCAGTATTACTACACAGTTACATTTAGACATAAAAACATTGCTTTATCAAAAAAATCAACGTATAAAATAAAAAGGAAAATGAGTGAGAAGTGTCTGTTAAATCAGTTTGAGAATACTTAAATAAAACTGTCTTCTCTGGCTCTGAACTGCCAATACAAAGCTTGCAGAACGTAGACAAAATCCCTCAAACTCTCTCACTTGACTGCAGTTTGGAACACATTCAGTGCTGTATTTTCTATTTCTGTGCTATCACATAAAGATAGAAACTTTGCTTAAACTCTCACAAATCTTAACTGTTTGTTTCTGATGAAATTTTATTTAGTGGGAAATGTCCACCACAAAGCAACTTCCCCAGCATTTGTAACTCTTGAAATTTGTGTGTTATCATTCCAGAGAAATAACCAAATCTTGCTTCACTGTGGCCAAGAGTAAAATCTCATTGAGCTCATTGTGGAGCTCGACAGAGCTCGCTGTAGAGAGGGTCAAGTTCAGAGCAAGTGATCCTACTATGTTTGTATAGTAAGTATAGATACAGGCATCATCTTACACTAGCGTGGTTTGCTGAAGAGACTTGTTCCTGGCAGCTTTTTTCTTTCTTACTCTTCTCCCTCTCAGCTTTTCTGACCTGGTTTTCACTCTTTTATGGTCCCATTCTTCTCATCCCTGGAGCAGAATACAGCTGCATATTGAGCAAGATTGACTGCTGGATGGGAACTGCATCAAGAGTAGTGACAGAGTTATTGCATGGCTGTCTCTGTGGATGTCTTTTTTGATCTTTATTAACAAATAAACTCACTTAAACTGAGTTTATATTTGCATTTCTAGTGGCCTGAAGCAGCCACATATTGAAGAGGCCAGCCTTGTCCTCAGATATCATGAAAGTGATAGTTGAGGTGTGCACACGCATAAAATCAAGGATTCCTTTTGCTACTTTAGAAATCCACCCAAAAGCTATCTCAGGACTTAAACAGCTTTAAAGTAGTGTTAAAGGTGTCATAAACTATGGCCACCTGGAGAAACCTGACAAAGCCGCTTCAGTCTGTAGGGATAAATAGAAAATAGCATCAATCACTCTCACCACTGTAATTTGTAATGAATTAGTTCTTTTTTCTCCTAATTTTCTGAAGATGACATTTTTTAATGGTCCAATTTCATTCCTGGGTTGCAAAGACACTGTCCTGCAAAGAAGCTAGGAATTTCCACAACTTTCTTATAAACTTTAAGAGCAAAATTTCAGAAGTGGTAATCTTTTTCTTGCAATACCTTTATGAAAATACTTGTGACAAAACAGACAGGGCAGGTGGCTGATCTGAAATAACCAGTTCTTCAGCGCTAGCTCCTGACAGCACAAAATATTGTGCCATCCCAAGATACACTTTTTGCTGAGGTCTGACCAAGGTCAAACCTTTAAAAAGATCTCTGAGATATTAGTTAAAGCTATGAACTCATAGCCAGAGATTTATAAGGAACAGTAAATGCAACAGATCACTCCTCAATCCTTGACTCCTTCTGAGATTTGCCTGTGCATCCCTCTCCCCTTCTTGTAGACATACATTTGCAAGGTTTTCCTGTAGGTAAGTCAAGAGACAAGTGTGAAATTAATGCAGAAGGATTGGACATGCAGAACAGGGTTCAGCTTAAAGAGGTTTGAATAGTTTTGGAGAAACGCTTGATTTGGAAATCGTATTTAAAAGTCTGCAGATGCAGCACTACTTATGGGTAAGTAAATCCTTAAAAATCCTTAAAAGAAAAAGAAAAAAAAAAAAGTGCCCTGATATCTACCATGCAACTTTTCTAGCTATTGAACTAGAATTAATTTATATTGTCATTTGGGAGAATTCTGTATCAATCTGGTCAGTGATGGTGAGCCTAGTCATGGCCCTCTATGTCCTTCTGTTTTAAGCAACCAGAACAACAGTCAGAAATATCTCTTTACAGTCCAGCAGGTCTGCACCTCAAGAATTGTTAGAAATCAGATTTTGCTAGCTATGGAACAATCAAAACAAAGAACATATAAACTTACTTCTGTGGGTAAAATACTATACCTTTCCCAACACTGGAAAAGCAAGTTCTTACATGCTGGGGCTTCACGATTTCATGCTGTCTTGTTTTTATCAAAATTTTAGAGGCTGGAAAGAGAACTGCTTTAGTCTGCAAAATATGTCAACTTCAGGTGCTTATTATGGAGTCTGAGAAACCAGAATTTGAGACAGTGACTCAACGATGGTAACATTTAATTTATAATCATACAAATCCAAACCCATTGAACAGTTCTCATTGAACTGGTAAATTTATTACTTTGGTTTCTAAGGCTTTACACAGGTTCTGAGGACTGGATTTTACATCATAAACTTTTACTAAAATATGTCATATTTTTAATTGGTGCTTTTGCAGTCTTTGGGGTTTTTTGTCATAAATATTGCATCATGTTCCTGTAATATGATGGTGCCTTGAAACTGAAATGCACAGGACTTGGATTTTGAAGGTGTTGCCCTGAGGTCAGTAAGTTGTGAAAGCAAAATAGCTTTGTGACCTACAGAGAAGTTTTAGGGGCACAAGAGTCAGAGACCACTTGATGATGTGATCAGATCTTATGATACCACGTATTCCTATCAAAGCCCTGAGGCATGGATTTACTCTGAACAAATGAATAACCTCAGTTAACTTTACCTATACATTGTGTACATGTGGGTGAAAAGGAGCTTATATATTTGACCTGTCTTTTCCAGTAAACTGAAAACCACTGCAATAAATAAAAAGGTCTCCAGTTTTAATATTCTATAAAAAAATATTTTAGAGGCCAGATTCCTGAATTTTGAAAGCCTGGTTTTGGTAGTATTTTACACTTCTCTACCGAGTTTCCTGACATGTAACAGCATGAACACTGTATCAATTCTTGGGCATCACAGGAATTAAATTTTATATGAAACTCCAAGCCTGAGCCCTAATAAGAGAGTTGAAATGGTGCTTCCCATGATTCGTCCTGCTCAGCCAAAGTGCTGGGCCGTTGTCTGTTTTTTTAAGAAACTTAATTTCTTTCAGTAGACCTTTTAACTGTAAAACGAACTGGATTTATAAAGTACTCATTACTCGTGATTCTGGGTTGAATACCTTGTCGTACATTGTTTTTCATATAGTATTGTAACAGCCTTGGGCAAGATTGTAAGGCAGCACTCCTAGTGAGCCCCTCATAAAGATGTTCATCTCGTCTGGCAATTGCTGAGAACAAAAAATGATAGATAAATTACTTTTAATGGTACCCGGAAATGCTACTCACTAACAATAGGTGTAATCTCTCTCTCTTGCCTCCCTTCTGTGCTTCCTCCGTAATATCCTCAGCAATAACCTTGGGGTGGATCAGGCTTTGCAGTACAATTGTGATAATGCTGGCAGAAGCAATCATTGCATTTGCTGTTCCTTTCAGGAACAAGTATGCTTTGCTTATCTGAGCTGTGTATTGGGACTATTTGTAGAACGTCTTAAAACTTTCTAGAAAGACCTTCCCCACCTAAAAAAAACATAATAGAGCAACTGTTAAATTTAATTTCCTCTGAAAGACTCAGCTACCTTTTACTTTACTACACCAGTAAAATGGATGTAAACATATGTTGAAAGATCACAGCTGGATACAAAGGAAGGTTTTTTTAATCACTTGAGTCTCAAACATTGAAAGTATTCTGCATTTCTGTATAAAGGCATTGATTTTTTTTTCTTTCTACAGTATTATTAGGTGTCACATTTCTATAAACTTCAGCACTGTAGCATTACGTTATTGCTATACAAGTATATAGCTATAAAACACAGACAGAGAGATTTTAATGCAGGCTTAAGTACCAGGCACCACAAAAAAGCACATAAACCTTAGTGAGAATGAAATCAAAAATTAATCCAGCTGCTGCTAGACACCTTCTGCCCTCCCACAGCTGATGTGTGTCAAAGACTGCACACCAAAAGCTTTCACTGCTCCTGCACAAAGAGCAGCTTCCCATCAAGGCTTTGCAAAATTGTGCCATCAAGTAGCTTTGCCTGCCCGGCCACTCTCTGCAGAGATCCTGCTCCCGTGGTAGATGTAGAGGATGTGTTTTAAGACCCCTTCCATTAAGAAGCAAGGCTGGTATTACATTGTATAACTGGAGTCTGGTGTAACTGAACTAGTTGCTGGCAGATAAGAAAACAGTGACTAAGGTCACTGGTGACTAAGGATCGCCTATATGAAATGCCCCAAACATAACAGGTGCCTGTGTGAGCCG